>NC_137433.1:407174-1007174 GCF_964374335.1 Astatotilapia calliptera
CCTAACCCCTAACCCTAATTCCGGAATGTTCAGAGTTCCGGAATGCACCAACGTTCCGGAATGTTCGGAATTCCGGAATGCACCAAGGTTCCGGAATTCAGAGTTCCGGAATGCAGCAAGGTTCCGGAATGTTCAGAGTTCCGGAATGCACCAAGGTATCAGAATGTTCGGAATTCCGGAATGTACCAAGGTTCCGGAATGTTCAGAGTTCCGGAATGCACCAAGGTTCCGGAATGCACAAAGGTTCCGGAATGTTCGGAATTCCGGAATGTTCAGAGTTCCGGAGTGTTCAGAGTTCCGGAATGCACCAAGGTTCCGGAATGTTCAGAGTTCCGGAATGCACCAAGGTTCCGGAGTGTTCAGAGTTCCGGAACGCACCAAGGTTCCGGAATGTTCGGAATTCCGGAATGGTCAGAGTTCCGGAATGCACCAAGGTTCCGGAATGTTCGGAATTCCGGAATGCACCAAGGTTCCGGAATGTTCAGAGTTCCGGATTGCACCAAGGTTCCGGAATTCAGAGTTCCGGAATGCAGCAAGGTTCCGGAATGTTCAGAGTTCCGGAATGCACCAAGGTTCCGGAATGTTCGGAATTCCGGAATGTACCAAGGTTCCGGAATGTTCAGAGTTCCGGAATGCATCAAGGTTCCGGAATGCACAAAGGTTTTGGAATGTTCGGAATTCCGGAATGTTCAGAGTTCCGGAATGTTCAGAGTTCCGGAATGCACCAATGTTCCGGAATGTTAAGAGTTCCAGAATGCACCAAGGTTCCGGAATGTTCGGAATTCCGGAATGTTCAGAGTTCCGGAATGTTCAGAGTTCCGGAATGCACCAAGGTTCCGGGAATGCACAAAGGTTCCGGAATGTTCGGAATTCCGGAATGTTCAGAGTTCCGGAATGTTCAGAGTTCCGGATTGCACCAAGGTTCCGGAATTCAGAGTTCCGGAATGCATCAAGGTTCAGGAATTTTCAGAATTCCGGAATGTTCAGAGTTCCGGAATGTTCAGAGTTCCGGAATGCACCAAGGTTCCGGAATGTACCAAGGTTCCGGAATGTTCAGAGTTCCGGAATGCACCAAGGTTCCGGAATGCACCAAGGTTCCGGAATGTTCAGAGTTCCGGAATGTTCAGAGTTCCGGAATGCATCAAGGTTCCGGAATGCACAAAGGTTCCGGAATGTTCAGAGTTCCGGAATGCACCAATGTTCCGGAATGTTCAGAGTTCCGGAATGCACCAAGGTTCCGGAGTGTTCAGAGTTCCGGAACGCACCAAGGTTCCGGAATGTTCGGAATTCCGGAATGTTCAGAGTTCCGGAATGCACCAAGGTTCCGGAATGTTCGGAATTCCGGAATGTTCAGAGTTCCGGAATGCACCAAGGTTCCGGAATGTTCGGAATTCCGGAATGTTCAGAGTTCCGGAATGCACCAAGGTTCCGGAATGTTCAGAGTTCCGGATTGCACCAAGGTTCCGGGAATGCACAAAGGTTCCGGAATGTTCGGAATTCCGGAATGTTCAGAGTTCCGGAATGTTCAGAGTTCCGGATTGCACCAAGGTTCCGGAATTCAGAGTTCCGGAATGCATCAAGGTTCAGGAATTTTCAGAATTCCGGAATTTTCAGAGTTCCGGAATGCACCAAGGTTCCGGAATGTTCGGAATTCCGGAATGCAACAAGGTTCCGGAATTCAGAGTTCCGGAATGCACCAAGGTTCCGGAATGCACCAAGGTTCCGGAATGTTCGGAATTCTGGAATGTTCAGAGTTCCGGAATGCACCAAGGTTCCGGAATGTTCGGAATTCCGGAATGTTCAGAGTGCCAGAATGCACAAAGGTTCCGGAATGTTCAGAGTTCCGGAACGCACCAAGGTTCCTGAATGTTCGGAATTCCGGAATGTTCAGAGTTCCGGAATGCACCAAGGATCCGGAATGTTCGGAATTCCGGAATGTTCAGAGTTCCGGAATGTTCAGAGTTCCGGAATGCACCAAGGTTCCGGAATGTTCGGAATTCCGGAATGCACAAAGGTTCCGGAATGTTCAGAGTTCCGGAATGCACCAAGGTTCCGGAATGGTCAGAATTCCGGAATGTTCAGAGTTCCGGAATGCACCAAGGTTCCGGAAAGGTCAGAATTCCGGAATGCACCAAGGTTCCGGAATGCACCAAGGTTCCGGAATGTTCGGAATTCCGGAATGTTCAGAGTTCCGGAATGCACCAAGGTTCCGGAATGTTCGGAGTTCCGGAATGCACCAAGGTTCCGGAGTGTTCGGAGTTCCGGATTGCACCAAGGTTCCGGAATGTTCAGAGTTCCGGAATGCATCAAGGTTCAGGAATTTTCAGAATTCCGGAATGTTCAGAGTTCCGGAATGTTCAGAGTTCCGGAATGCACCAAGGTTCCGGAATGTTCGGAATTCCGGAATGCACCAAGGTTCCGGAATGTTCAGAGTTCCGGAATGCACCAAGGTTCCGGAATGCACAAAGGTTCCGGAATGTTCGGAATTCCGGAATGTTCAGAGTTCCGGAATGCACCAAGGTTCCGGAAAGTTCGGAATTCCGGAATGTTCAGAGTTCCGGAATGTTTGGAGTTCCGGAATGCACCAAGGTTCTGGAATGTTCGGAATTCCGGAATGTTCAGAGTTCCGGAATGTTTGGAGTTCCGGAATGCAGCAAGGTTCCGGAATTTTCAGAATTCCGGAATGTTCAGAGTTCCGGAATGTTCAGAGTTCCGGAATGCACCAAGGTTCCGGAATGTTCGGAATTCCGGAATGTACCAAGGTTACGGAATGTTCGGAATTCCGGAATGTACCAAGGTTCCGGAATGTTCAGAGTTCCGGAATGCTCCAAGGTTCCGGAATGCACAAAGGTTCCGGAATGTTCAGAGTTCCGGAATGCACCAAGATTCCGGAATGTTCGGAATTCCGGAATGTTCAGAGTTCCGGAATGCACAAAGGTTCCGGAATGTTCAGAGTTCCGGAATGTTCAGAGTTCCGGAATGCACCAAGGTTCCGGAATGTTCGGAATTCCGGAATGTTCAGAGTTCCGGAATGCATCAAGGTTCCGGAATGCACAAAGGTTCCGGAATGTTCGGAATTCCGGAATGTTCAGAGTTCCGGAGTGTTCAGAGTTCCGGAATGCACCAAGGTTCCGGAATGTTCAGAGTTCCGGAATGCACCAAGGTTCCGGAGTGTTCAGAGTTCCGGAACGCACCAAGGTTCCGGAATGTTCGGAATTCCGGAATGGTCAGAGTTCCGGAATGCACCAAGGTTCCGGAATGTTCGGAATTCCGGAATGCACCAAGGTTCCGGAATGTTCAGAGTTCCGGATTGCACCAAGGTTCCGGAATTCAGAGTTCCGGAATGCAGCAAGGTTCCGGAATGTTCAGAGTTCCGGAATGCACCAAGGTTCCGGAATGTTCGGAATTCCGGAATGTACCAAGGTTCCGGAATGTTCAGAGTTCCGGAATGCATCAAGGTTCCGGAATGCACAAAGGTTTTGGAATGTTCGAAATTCCGGAATGTTCAGAGTTCCGGAATGTTCAGAGTTCCGGAATGCACCAATGTTCCGGAATGTTAAGAGTTCCAGAATGCACCAAGGTTCCGGAATGTTCGGAATTCCGGAATGTTCAGAGTTCCGGAATGTTCAGAGTTCCGGAATGCACCAAGGTTCCGGGAATGCACAAAGGTTCCGGAATGTTCGGAATTCCGGAATGTTCAGAGTTCCGGAATGTTCAGAGTTCCGGATTGCACCAAGGTTCCGGAATTCAGAGTTCCGGAATGCATCAAGGTTCAGGAATTTTCAGAATTCCGGAATGTTCAGAGTTCCGGAATGTTCAGAGTTCCGGAATGCACCAAGGTTCCGGAATGTTCGGAATTCCGGAATGTACCAAGGTTCCGGAATGTTCAGAGTTCCGGAATGCACCAAGGTTCCGGAATGCACCAAGGTTCCGGAATGTTCAGAGTTCCGGAATGTTCAGAGTTCCGGAATGCATCAAGGTTCCGGAATGCACAAAGGTTCCGGAATGTTCAGAGTTCCGGAATGCACCAATGTTCCGGAATGTTCAGAGTTCCGGAATGCACCAAGGTTCCGGAGTGTTCAGAGTTCCGGAACGCACCAAGGTTCCGGAATGTTCGGAATTCCGGAATGTTCAGAGTTCCGGAACGCACCAAGGTTCCGGAATGTTCGGAATTCCGGAATGTTCAGAGTTCCGGAATGCACCAAGGTTCCGGAATGTTCAGAGTTCCGGATTGCACCAAGGTTCCGGGAATGCACAAAGGTTCCGGAATGTTCGGAATTCCGGAATGTTCAGAGTTCCGGAATGTTCAGAGTTCCGGATTGCACCAAGGTTCCGGAATTCAGAGTTCCGGAATGCATCAAGGTTCAGGAATTTTCAGAATTCCGGAATTTTCAGAGTTCCGGAATGTTCAGAGTTCCGGAATGCACCAAGGTTCCGGAATGTTCGGAATTCCGGAATGCAACAAGGTTCCGGAATTCAGAGTTCCGGAATGCACCAAGGTTCCGGAATGCACCAAGGTTCCGGAATGTTCGGAATTCTGGAATGTTCAGAGTTCCGGAATGCACCAAGGTTCCGGAATGTTCGGAATTCCGGAATGTTCAGAGTGCCAGAATGCACAAAGGTTCCGGAATGTTCAGAGTTCCGGAACGCACCAAGGATCCGGAATGTTCGGAATTCCGGAATGTTCAGAGTTCCGGAATGTTCAGAGTTCCGGAATGCACCAAGGTTCCGGAATGTTCGGAATTCCGGAATGCACAAAGGTTCCGGAATGTTCAGAGTTCCGGAATGCACCAAGGTTCCGGAATGGTCAGAATTCCGGAATGTTCAGAGTTCCGGAATGCACCAAGGTTCCGGAAAGGTCAGAATTCCGGAATGCACCAAGGTTCCGGAATGCACCAAGGTTCCGGAATGTTCGGAATTCCGGAATGTTCAGAGTTCCGGAATGCACCAAGGTTCCGGAATGTTCGGAGTTCCGGAATGCACCAAGGTTCCGGAGTGTTCGGAGTTCCGGATTGCACCAAGGTTCCGGAATGTTCAGAGTTCCGGAATGCACCAAGGTTCCGGAATGTTCGGAATTCCGGAATGTTCAGAGTTCCGGAATGCACCAATGTTCCGGAATGTTCAGAGTTCCGGAATGCACCAAGGTTCCGGAATGTTCAGAGTTCCGGAACGCACCAAGGTTCCGGAATGTTCGGAATTCCGGAATGTTCAGAGTTCCGGAACGCACCAAGGTTCCGGAATGTTCGGAATTCCGGAATGTTCAGAGTTCCGGAATGCACCAAGGTTCCGGAATGTTCAGAGTTCCGGATTGCACCAAGGTTCCGGGAATGCACAAAGGTTCCGGAATGTTCGGAATTCCGGAATGTTCAGAGTTCCGGAATGTTCAGAGTTCCGGATTGCACCAAGGTTCCGGAATTCAGAGTTCCGGAATGCATCAAGGTTCAGGAATTTTCAGAATTCCGGAATTTTCAGAGTTCCGGAATGTTCAGAGTTCCGGAATGCACCAAGGTTCCGGAATGTTCGGAATTCCGGAATGCAACAAGGTTCCGGAATTCAGAGTTCCGGAATGCACCAAGGTTCCGGAATGCACCAAGGTTCCGGAATGTTCGGAATTCTGGAATGTTCAGAGTTCCGGAATGCACCAAGGTTCCGGAATGTTCGGAATTCCGGAATGTTCAGAGTGCCAGAATGCACAAAGGTTCCGGAATGTTCAGAGTTCCGGAACGCACCAAGGATCCGGAATGTTCGGAATTCCGGAATGTTCAGAGTTCCGGAATGTTCAGAGTTCCGGAATGCACCAAGGTTCCGGAATGTTCGGAATTCCGGAATGCACAAAGGTTCCGGAATGTTCAGAGTTCCGGAATGCACCAAGGTTCCGGAATGGTCAGAATTCCGGAATGTTCAGAGTTCCGGAATGCACCAAGGTTCCGGAAAGGTCAGAATTCCGGAATGCACCAAGGTTCCGGAATGCACCAAGGTTCCGGAATGTTCGGAATTCCGGAATGTTCAGAGTTCCGGAATGCACCAAGGTTCCGGAATGTTCGGAGTTCCGGAATGCACCAAGGTTCCGGAGTGTTCGGAGTTCCGGATTGCACCAAGGTTCCGGAATGTTCAGAGTTCCGGAATGCATCAAGGTTCAGGAATTTTCAGAATTCCGGAATGTTCAGAGTTCCGGAATGTTCAGAGTTCCGGAATGCACCAACGTTCCGGAATGTTCGGAATTCCGGAATGCACCAAGGTTCCGGAATTCAGAGTTCCGGAATGCACCAAGGTACCGGAATGTTCGGAATTCCGGAATGTACCAAGGTTCCGGAATGTTCAGAGTTCCGGAATGCACCAAGGTTCCGGAATGCACAAAGGTTCCGGAATGTTCGGAATTCCGGAATGTTCAGAGTTCCGGAATGCACCAAGGTTCCGGAAAGTTCGGAATTCCGGAATGTTCAGAGTTCCGGAATGTTTGGAGTTCCGGAATGCACCAAGGTTCTGGAATGTTCGGAATTCCGGAATGTTCAGAGTTCCGGAATGTTTGGAGTTCCGGAATGCAGCAAGGTTCCGGAATTTTCAGAATTCCGGAATGTTCAGAGTTCCGGAATGTTCAGAGTTCCGGAATGCACCAAGGTTCCGGAATGTTCGGAATTCCGGAATGTACCAAGGTTCCGGAATGTTCGGAATTCCGGAATGTACCAAGGTTCCGGAATGTTCAGAGTTCCGGAATGCTCCAAGGTTCCGCAATGCACAAAGGTTCCGGAA
Source organism: Astatotilapia calliptera (assembly GCF_964374335.1). NCBI lineage: Eukaryota > Metazoa > Chordata > Actinopteri > Cichliformes > Cichlidae > Astatotilapia > Astatotilapia calliptera. Next base: position 413,925 of record NC_137433.1, read on the forward strand.
TGTTCAGAGTTCCGGAATGCACCAAGATTCCGGAATGTTCGGAATTCCGGAATGTTCAGAGTTCCGGAATGCACAAAGGTTCCGGAATGTTCAGAGTTCCGGAATGTTCAGAGTTCCGGAATGCACCAAGGTTCCGGAATGTTCGGAATTCCGGAATGTTCAGAGTTCCGGAATGCATCAAGGTTCCGGAATGCACAAAGGTTCCGGAATGTTCGGAATTCCGGAATGTTCAGAGTTCCGGAGTGTTCAGAGTTCCGGAATGCACCAAGGTTCCGGAATGTTCAGAGTTCCGGAATGCACCAAGGTTCCGGAGTGTTCAGAGTTCCGGAACGCACCAAGGTTCCGGAATGTTCGGAATTCCGGAATGGTCAGAGTTCCGGAATGCACCAAGGTTCCGGAATGTTCGGAATTCCGGAATGCACCAAGGTTCCGGAATGTTCAGAGTTCCGGATTGCACCAAGGTTCCGGAATTCAGAGTTCCGGAATGCACCAAGATTCCGGAATGTTCGGAATTCCGGAATGTTCAGAGTTCCGGAATGCACAAAGGTTCCGGAATGTTCAGAGTTCCGGAATGTTCAGAGTTCCGGAATGCACCAAGGTTCCGGAATGTTCGGAATTCCGGAATGTTAAGAGTTCCGGAATGCATCAAGGTTCCGGAATGCACAAAGGTTCCGGAATGTTCGGAATTCCGGAATGTTCAGAGTTCCGGAGTGTTCAGAGTTCCGGAATGCACCAAGGTTCCGGAATGTTCAGAGTTCCGGAATGCACCAAGGTTCCGGAGTGTTCAGAGTTCCGGAACGCACCAAGGTTCCGGAATGTTCGGAATTCCGGAATGGTCAGAGTTCCGGAATGCACCAAGGTTCCGGAATGTTCGGAATTCCGGAATGCACCAAGGTTCCGGAATGTTCAGAGTTCCGGATTGCACCAAGGTTCCGGAATTCAGAGTTCCGGAATGCAGCAAGGTTCCGGAATGTTCAGAGTTCCGGAATGCACCAAGGTTCCGGAATGTTCGGAATTCCGGAATGTACCAAGGTTCCGGAATGTTCAGAGTTCCGGAATGCATCAAGGTTCCGGAATGCACAAAGGTTTTGGAATGTTCGAAATTCCGGAATGTTCAGAGTTCCGGAATGTTCAGAGTTCCGGAATGCACCAATGTTCCGGAATGTTAAGAGTTCCAGAATGCACCAAGGTTCCGGAATGTTCGGAATTCCGGAATGTTCAGAGTTCCGGAATGTTCAGAGTTCCGGAATGCACCAAGGTTCCGGGAATGCACAAAGGTTCCGGAATGTTCGGAATTCCGGAATGTTCAGAGTTCCGGAATGTTCAGAGTTCCGGATTGCACCAAGGTTCCGGAATTCAGAGTTCCGGAATGCATCAAGGTTCAGGAATTTTCAGAATTCCGGAATGTTCAGAGTTCCGGAATGTTCAGAGTTCCGGAATGCACCAAGGTTCCGGAATGTTCGGAATTCCGGAATGTACCAAGGTTCCGGAATGTTCAGAGTTCCGGAATGCACCAAGGTTCCGGAATGCACCAAGGTTCCGGAATGTTCAGAGTTCCGGAATGTTCAGAGTTCCGGAATGCATCAAGGTTCCGGAATGCACAAAGGTTCCGGAATGTTCAGAGTTCCGGAATGCACCAATGTTCCGGAATGTTCAGAGTTGCCCAATGCACCAAGGTTCCGGAGTGTTCAGAGTTCCGGAACGCACCAAGGTTCCGGAATGTTCGGAATTCCGGAGTGTTCAGAGTTCCGGAATGCACCAAGGTTCCGGAATGTTCGGAATTCCGGAATGTTCAGAGTTCCGGAATGCACCAAGGTTCCGGAATGTTCAGAGTTCCGGATTGCACCAAGGTTCCGGGAATGCACAAAGGTTCCGGAATGTTCGGAATTCCGGAATGTTCAGAGTTCCGGAATGTTCAGAGTTCCGGATTGCACCAAGGTTCCGGAAATCAGAGTTCCGGAATGCATCAAGGTTCAGGAATTTTCAGAATTCCGGAATTTTCAGAGTTCCGGAATGTTCAGAGTTCCGGAATGCACCAAGGTTCCGGAATGTTCGGAATTCCGGAATGCAACAAGGTTCCGGAATTCAGAGTTCCGGAATGCACCAAGGTTCCGGAATGCACCAAGGTTCCGGAATGTTCGGAATTCTGGAATGTTCAGAGTTCCGGAATGCACCAAGGTTCCGGAATGTTCGGAATTCCGGAATGTTCAGAGTGCCAGAATGCACAAAGGTTCCGGAATGTTCAGAGTTCCGGAACGCACCAAGGTTCCTGAATGTTCGGAATTCCGGAATGTTCAGAGTTCCGGAATGCACCAAGGATCCGGAATGTTCGGAATTCCGGAATGTTCAGAGTTCCGGAATGTTCAGAGTTCCGGAATGCACCAAGGTTCCGGAATGTTCGGAATTCCGGAATGTTCAGAGTTCCGGAATGCACCAACGTTCCGGAATGTTCGGAATTCCGGAATGTACCAAGGTTCCGGAATGTTCGGAATTTCGGAATGTTCAGAGTTCCGGAATGCACCAAGGTTCCGGAATGTTCAGAGTTCCGGAATGCACCAAGGTTCCGGAGTGTTCAGAGTTCCGGAACGCACCAAGGTTCCGGAATGTTCGGAATTCCGGAATGTTCAGAGTTCCGGAATGCACCAACGTTCCGGAATGTTCGGAATTCCGGAATGCACCAAGGTTCCGGAATTCAGAGTTCCGGAATGCAGCAAGGTTCCGGAATGTTCAGAGTTCCGGAATGCACCAAGGTACCAGAATGTTCGGAATTCCGGAATGTACCAAGGTTCCGGAATGTTCAGAGTTCCGGAATGCACCAAGGTTCCGGAATGCACAAAGGTTCCGGAATGTTCGGAATTCCGGAATGTTCAGAGTTCCGGAATGCACCAAGGTTCCGGAATGTTCGGAATTCCGGAATGCACCAAGGTTCCGGAATTCAGAGTTCCGGAATGCAGCAAGGTTCCGGAATGTTCAGAGTTCCGGAATGCACCAAGGTACCAGAATGTTCGGAATTCCGGAATGTACCAAGGTTCCGGAATGTTCAGAGTTCCGGAATGTTCAGAGTTCCGGAATGCACCAAGGTTCCGGAATGCACAAAGGTTCCGGAATGTTCGGAATTCCGGAATGTTCAGAGTTCCGGAATGCACCAAGGTTCCGGAAAGTTCGGAATTCCGGAATGTTCAGAGTTCCGGAATGTTTGGAGTTCCGGAATGCAGCAAGGTTCCGGAATTTTCAGAATTCTGGAATGTTCAGAGTTCCGGAATGTTCAGAGTTCCGGAATGCACCAAGGTTCCGGAATGTTCGGAATTCCGGAATGCACCAAGGTTCCGGAATGTTCAGAGTTCCGGAATGCACCAAGGTTCCGGAATGGTCAGAATTCCGGAATGTTCAGAGTTCCGGAATGCACCAATGTTCCGGAATGTTCAGAGTTCCGGAATGCACCAAGGTTCCGGAGTGTTCAGAGTTCCGGAACGCACCAAGGTTCCGGAATGTTCGGAATTCCGGAATGTTCAGAGTTCCGGAATGCACCAAGGTTCCGGAATGTTCGGAATTCCGGAATGCACCAAGGTTCCGGAATTCAGAGTTCCGGAATGCAGCAAGGTTCCGGAATGTTCAGAGTTCCGGAATGCACCAAGGTTCCGGAATGTTCGGAATTCCGGAATGCACCAAGGTTCCGGAATGTTCAGAGTTCCGGAATGCACCAAGGTTCCGGAATGGTCAGAATTCCGGAATGTTTAGAGTTCCGGAATGCACCAAGGTTCCGGAAAGGTCAGAGTTCCGGAATGCACCAAGGTTCCGGAATGTTCGGAGTTCCGGAATGCACCAAGGTTCCGGAGTGTTCGGAGTTCCGGATTGCACCAAGGTTCCGGAATGCACCAAGGTTCCGGAATGTTCGGAAATCCGGAATGTACCAAGGTTCCGGAATGTTCAGAGTTCCGGAATGCACCAAGGTTCCGGAATGTGCGGAATTCCGGAATGTTCAGAGTTCCGGAATGCACCAAGGTTTCGGAATGTTAAGAGTTCCGGAATGCACCAAGGTTCTGGAATGTTCAGAATTCCGGAATGTTCAGAGTTCCGGAATGCACCAAGGTTCCGGAATGTTCAGAGTTCCGGAATGCACCAAGGTTCCGGAATTCAGAGTTCCGGAATGCACCAAGGTTCCGGAATGTTCAGAGTTCCGGAATGCACCAAGGTTCCGGAATGCACAAAGGTTCCGGAATGTTCAGAGTTCCGGAATGCACCAAGGTTCCGGAATGTTCGGAATTCCGGAATGTACCAAGGTTCCGGAATGTTCAGAGTTCCGGAATGCACCAAGGTTCCGGAATGTGCGGAATTCCGGAATGTTCAGAGTTCCGGATTGCATCAAGGTTCCGGAATGCACAAAGGTTCCGGAATGTTCGGAATTCCGGAATGTTCAGAGTTCCGGAGTGTTCAGAGTTCCGGAATGCACCAATGTTCCAGAATGTTAAGAGTTCCGGAATGTACCAAGGTTCCGGAATGTTCGGAATTCCGGAATGTTCAGAGTTCCGGAATGCACCAAGGTTCCGGAATGTTCGGAATTCCGGAATGTTCAGAGTTCCGGAATGCACCAAGGTTCCGGAATGTTCGGAATTCCGGAATGTTCAGAGTTTCGGAATGCACCAAGGTTCTGGAATGTTCGGAATTCCGGAATGTTCAGAGTTCCGGAATGTTTGGAGTTCCGGAATGCACCAAGGTTCCGGAATGTTCAGAGTTCCGGAATGCACCAAGGTTCCGGAATTCAGAGTTCCGGAATGCACCAAGGTTCCGGAATGTTCAGAGTTCCGGAATGCACCAAGGTTCCGGAATTCAGAGTTCCGGAATGCAGCAAGGTTCCGGAATTTTCAGAATTCCGGAATGTTCAGAGTTCCGGAATGTTCAGAGTTCCGGAATGCACCAAGGTTCCGGAATGTTCAGAGTTCCGGAATGCACCAAGGTTCCGGAATGCACAAAGGTTCCGGAATGTTCAGAGTTCCGGAATGCACCAAGGTTCCGGAATGTTCGGAATTCCGGAATGTACCAAGGTTCCGGAATGTTCAGAGTTCCGGAATGCACCAAGGTTCCGGAATGCACCAAGGTTCCGGAATGTTCAGAGTTCCGGAATGTTCAGAGTTCCGGAATGCATCAAGGTTCCGGAATGCACAAAGGTTCCGGAATGTTCAGAGTTCTCGAATGCACCAATGTTCCGGAATGTTCAGAGTTCCGGAATGCACCAAGGTTCCGGAGTGTTCAGAGTTCCGGAACGCACCAAGGTTCCGGAATGTTCGGAATTCCGGAATGTTCAGAGTTCCGGAATGCACCAAGGTTCCGGAATGTTAAGAGTTCCGGAATGCACCAAGGTTCCGGAATGGTCAGAATTCCGGAATGTTCAGAGTTCCGGAATGTACCAAGGTTCCGGAATGTTCAGAGTTCCGGAATGCACCAAGGTTCCGGAATGTGCGGAATTCCGGAATGTTCAGAGTTCCGGATTGCATCAAGGTTCCGGAATGCACAAAGGTTCCGGAATGTTCGGAATTCCGGAATGTTCAGAGTTCCGGAGTGTTCAGAGTTCCGGAATGTACCAAGGTTCCGGAATGTTCGGAATTCCGGAATGTTCAGAGTTCCGGAATGCACCAAGGTTCCGGAATGTTCGGAATTCCGGAATGTTCAGAGTTCCGGAATGCACCAAGGTTCTGGAATGTTCGGAATTCCGGAATGTTCAGAGTTCCGGAATGTTTGGAGTTCCGGAATGCACCAAGGTTCCGGAATGTTCAGAGTTCCGGAATGCACCAAGGTTCCGGAATTCAGAGTTCCGGAATGCAGCAAGGTTCCGGAATTTTCAGAATTCCGGAATGTTCAGAGTTCCGGAATGTTCAGAGTTCCGGAATGCACCAAGGTTCCGGAATGTTCAGAGTTCCGGAATGCACCAAGGTTCCGGAATGCACAAAGGTTCCGGAATGTTCAGAGTTCCGGAATGCACCAAGGTTCCGGAATGTTCGGAATTCCGGAATGTACCAAGGTTCCGGAATGTTCAGAGTTCCGGAATGCACCAACGTTCCGGAATGCACCAAGGTTCCGGAATGTTCAGAGTTCCGGAATGTTCAGAGTTCCGGAATGCATCAAGGTTCCGGAATGCACAAAGGTTCCGGAATGTTCAGAGTTCCGGAATGCACCAATGTTCCGGAATGTTCAGAGTTCCGGAATGCACCAAGGTTCCGGAGTGTTCAGAGTTCCGGAACGCACCAAGGTTCCGGAATGTTCGGAATTCCGGAATGTTCAGAGTTCCGGAATGCACCAAGGTTCCGGAATGTTAAGAGTTCCGGAATGCACCAAGGTTCCGGAATTCAGAGTTCCGGAATGCACCAAGGTTCCGGAATGCACCAAGGTTCCGGAATGTTCGGAATTCCGGAATGTTCAGAGTTCCGGAATGCACCAAGGTTCCGGAATGTTCGGAATTCCGGAATGTTCAGAGTGCCAGAATGCACAAAGGTTCCGGAATGTTCAGAGTTCCGGAACGCACCAAGGTTCCTGAATGTTCGGAATTCCGGAATGTTCAGAGTTCCGGAACGCACCAAGGATCCGGAATGTTCGGAATTCCGGAATGTTCAGAGTTCCGGAATGTTCAGAGTTCCGGAATGCACCAAGGTTCCGGAATGTTCGGAATTCCGGAATGCACCAAGGTTCCGGAATGTTCAGAGTTCCGGAATGCACCAAGGTTCCGGAATGGTCAGAATTCCGGAATGTTCAGAGTTCCGGAATGCACCAAGGTTCCGGAAAGGTCAGAATTCCGGAATGCACCAAGGTTCCGGAATGCACCAAGGTTCCGGAATGTTCGGAATTCCGGAATGTTCAGAGTTCCGGAATGCACCAAGGTTCCGGAGTGTTCAGAGTTCCGGAACGCACCAAGGTTCCGGAATGTTCGGAATTCCGGAATGTTCAGAGTTCCGGAATGCACCAAGGTTCCGGAATGTTAAGAGTTCCGGAATGCACCAAGGTTCCGGAATTCAGAGTTCCGGAATGCACCAAGGTTCCGGAATGCACCAAGGTTCCGGAATGTTCGGAATTCCGGAATGTTCAGAGTTCCGGAATGCACCAAGGTTCCGGAATGTTCGGAATTCCGGAATGTTCAGAGTGCCAGAATGCACAAAGGTTCCGGAATGTTCAGAGTTCCGGAACGCACCAAGGTTCCTGAATGTTCGGAATTCCGGAATGTTCAGAGTTCCGGAATGTTCAGAGTTCCGGAATGCACCAAGGTTCCGGAATGTTCGGAATTCCGGAATGCACCAAGGTTCCGGAATGTTCAGAGTTCCGGAATGCACCAAGGTTCCGGAATGGTCAGAATTCCGGAATGTTCAGAGTTCCGGAATGCACCAAGGTTCCGGAAAGGTCAGAATTCCGGAATGCACCAAGGTTCCGGAATGCACCAAGGTTCCGGAATGTTCGGAATTCCGGAATGTTCAGAGTTCCGGAATGCACCAAGGTTCCGGAATGTTCGGAGTTCCGGAATGCACCAAGGTTCCGGAGTGTTCGGAGTTCCGGATTGCACCAAGGTTCCGGAATGTTCAGAGTTCCGGAATGCATCAAGGTTCAGGAATTTTCAGAATTCCGGAATGTTCAGAGTTCCGGAATGTTCAGAGTTCCGGAATGCACCAAGGTTCCGGAATGCACCAAGGTTCCGGAATGTTCAGAGTTCCGGAATGTTCAGAGTTCCGGAATGCATCAAGGTTCCGGAATGCACAAAGGTTCCGGAATGTTCAGAGTTCCGGAATGCACCAATGTTCCGGAATGTTCAGAGTTCCGGAATGCACCAAGGTTCCGGAGTGTTCAGAGTTCCGGAACGCACCAAGGTTCCGGAATGTTCGGAATTCCGGAATGTTCAGAGTTCCGGAATGCACCAAGGTTCCGGAATGTTAAGAGTTCCGGAATGCACCAAGGTTCCGGAATGGTCAGAATTCCGGAATGTTCAGAGTTCCGGAATGTACCAAGGTTCCGGAATGTTCAGAGTTCCGGAATGCACCAAGGTTCCGGAATGTGCGGAATTCCGGAATGTTCAGAGTTCCGGATTGCATCAAGGTTCCGGAATGCACAAAGGTTCCGGAATGTTCGGAATTCCGGAATGTTCAGAGTTCCGGAGTGTTCAGAGTTCCGGAATGTACCAAGGTTCCGGAATGTTCGGAATTCCGGAATGTTCAGAGTTCCGGAATGCACCAAGGTTCCGGAATGTTCGGAATTCCGGAATGTTCAGAGTTCCGGAATGCACCAAGGTTCCGGAATGCACCAATGTTCCGGAATGTTCAGAGTTCCGGAATGTTCAGAGTTCCGGAATGCACCAAGGTTCCGGAATGCACCAAGGTTCCGGAATGTTCAGAGTTCCGGAATGTTCAGAGTTCCGGAATGCATCAAGGTTCCGGAATGCACAAAGGTTCCGGAATGTTCAGAATTCCGGAATGTTCAGAGTTCCGGAATGTTCAGAGTTCCGGAATGCACCAAGGTTCCGGAATGTTCAGAGTTCCGGAATGCACCAAGGTTCCGGAATGTTCGGAATTCCGGAATGTTCAGAGTTCCGGAATGCACCAAGGTTCCGGAATGTTCGGAGTTCCGGAATGCACCAAGGTTCCGGAGTGTTCGGAGTTCCGGATTGCACCAAGGTTCCGGAATGTTCAGAGTTCCGGAATGCATCAAGGTTCAGGAATTTTCAGAATTCCGGAATGTTCAGAGTTCCGGAATGTTCAGAGTTCCGGAATGCACCAAGGTTCCGGAATGCACCAAGGTTCCGGAATGTTCAGAGTTCCGGAATGTTCAGAGTTCCGGAATGCATCAAGGTTCCGGAATGCACAAAGGTTCCGGAATGTTCAGAGTTCCGGAATGCACCAATGTTCCGGAATGTTCAGAGTTCCGGAATGCACCAAGGTTCCGGAGTGTTCAGAGTTCCGGAACGCACCAAGGTTCCGGAATGTTCGGAATTCCGGAATGTTCAGAGTTCCGGAATGCACCAAGGTTCCGGAATGTTCAGAGTTCCGGAATGTTCAGAGTTCCGGAATGCACCAAGGTTCCGGAATGCACCAAGGTTCCGGAATGTTCAGAGTTCCGGAATGTTCAGAGTTCCGGAATGCATCAAGGTTCCGGAATGCACAAAGGTTCCGGAATGTTCAGAATTCCGGAATGTTCAGAGTTCCGGAATGTTCAGAGTTCCGGAATGCACCAAGGTTCCGGAATGTTCAGAGTTCCGGAATGCACCAAGGTTCCGGAATGCACAAAGGTTCCGGAATGTTCAGAGTTCCGGAATGCACCAAGGTTCCGGAATGTTCGGAATTCCGGAATGTACCAAGGTTCCGGAATGTTCAGAGTTCCGGAATGCACCAAGGTTCCGGAATGTGCGGAATTCCGGAATGTTCAGAGTTCCGGATTGCATCAAGGTTCCGGAATGCACAAAGGTTCCGGAATGTTCGGAATTCCGGAATGTTCAGAGTTCCGGAGTGTTCAGAGTTCCGGAATGCACCAATGTTCCAGAATGTTAAGAGTTCCGGAATGTACCAAGGTTCCGGAATGTTCGGAATTCCGGAATGTTCAGAGTTCCGGAATGCACCAAGGTTCCGGAATGTTCGGAATTCCGGAATGTTCAGAGTTCCGGAATGCACCAAGGTTCCGGAATGTTCGGAATTCCGGAATGTTCAGAGTTTCGGAATGCACCAAGGTTCTGGAATGTTCGGAATTCCGGAATGTTCAGAGTTCCGGAATGTTTGGAGTTCCGGAATGCACCAAGGTTCCGGAATGTTCAGAGTTCCGGAATGCACCAAGGTTCCGGAATTCAGAGTTCCGGAATGCAGCAAGGTTCCGGAATTTTCAGAATTCCGGAATGTTCAGAGTTCCGGAATGTTCAGAGTTCCGGAATGCACCAAGGTTCCGGAATGTTCAGAGTTCCGGAATGCACCAAGGTTCCGGAATGCACAAAGGTTCCGGAATGTTCAGAGTTCCGGAATGCACCAAGGTTCCGGAATGTTCGGAATTCCGGAATGTACCAAGGTTCCGGAATGTTCAGAGTTCCGGAATGCACCAAGGTTCCGGAATGCACCAAGGTTCCGGAATGTTCAGAGTTCCGGAATGTTCAGAGTTCCGGAATGCATCAAGGTTCCGGAATGCACAAAGGTTCCGGAATGTTCAGAGTTCTCGAATGCACCAATGTTCCGGAATGTTCAGAGTTCCGGAATGCACCAAGGTTCCGGAGTGTTCAGAGTTCCGGAACGCACCAAGGTTCCGGAATGTTCGGAATTCCGGAATGTTCAGAGTTCCGGAATGCACCAAGGTTCCGGAATGTTAAGAGTTCCGGAATGCACCAAGGTTCCGGAATGGTCAGAATTCCGGAATGTTCAGAGTTCCGGAATGTACCAAGGTTCCGGAATGTTCAGAGTTCCGGAATGCACCAAGGTTCCGGAATGTGCGGAATTCCGGAATGTTCAGAGTTCCGGATTGCATCAAGGTTCCGGAATGCACAAAGGTTCCGGAATGTTCGGAATTCCGGAATGTTCAGAGTTCCGGAGTGTTCAGAGTTCCGGAATGTACCAAGGTTCCGGAATGTTCGGAATTCCGGAATGTTCAGAGTTCCGGAATGCACCAAGGTTCCGGAATGTTCGGAATTCCGGAATGTTCAGAGTTCCGGAATGCACCAAGGTTCCGGAATGTTCGGAATTCCGGAATGTTCAGAGTTCCGGAATGCACCAAGGTTCTGGAATGTTCGGAATTCCGGAATGTTCAGAGTTCCGGAATGTTTGGAGTTCCGGAATGCACCAAGGTTCCGGAATGTTCAGAGTTCCGGAATGCACCAAGGTTCCGGAATTCAGAGTTCCGGAATGCAGCAAGGTTTCGGAATTTTCAGAATTCCGGAATGTTCAGAGTTCCGGAATGTTCAGAGTTCCGGAATGCACCAAGGTTCCGGAATGTTCAGAGTTCCGGAATGCACCAAGGTTCCGGAATGCACAAAGGTTCCGGAATGTTCAGAGTTCCGGAATGCACCAAGGTTCCGGAATGTTCGGAATTCCGGAATGTACCAAGGTTCCGGAATGTTCAGAGTTCCGGAATGCACCAAGGTTCCGGAATGTTCGGAATTCCGGAATGTACCAAGGTTCCGGAATGTTCAGAGTTCCGGAATGCACCAACGTTCCGGAATGCACCAAGGTTCCGGAATGTTCAGAGTTCCGGAATGTTCAGAGTTCCGGAATGCATCAAGGTTCCGGAATGCACAAAGGTTCCGGAATGTTCAGAGTTCCGGAATGCACCAATGTTCCGGAATGTTCCAGAGTTCCGGAATGCACCAAGGTTCCGGAGTGTTCAGAGTTCCGGAACGCACCAAGGTTCCGGAATGTTCGGAATTCCGGAATGTTCAGAGTTCCGGAATGCACCAAGGTTCCGGAATGTTAAGAGTTCCGGAATGCACCAAGGTTCCGGAATTCAGAGTTCCGGAATGCACCAAGGTTCCGGAATGCACCAAGGTTCCGGAATGTTCGGAATTCCGGAATGTTCAGAGTTCCGGAATGCACCAAGGTTCCGGAATGTTCGGAATTCCGGAATGTTCAGAGTGCCAGAATGCACAAAGGTTCCGGAATGTTCAGAGTTCCGGAACGCACCAAGGTTCCTGAATGTTCGGAATTCCGGAATGTTCAGAGTTCCGGAACGCACCAAGGATCCGGAATGTTCGGAATTCCGGAATGTTCAGAGTTCCGGAATGTTCAGAGTTCCGGAATGCACCAAGGTTCCGGAATGTTCGGAATTCCGGAATGCACCAAGGTTCCGGAATGTTCAGAGTTCCGGAATGCACCAAGGTTCCGGAATGGTCAGAATTCCGGAATGTTCAGAGTTCCGGAATGCACCAAGGTTCCGGAAAGGTCAGAATTCCGGAATGCACCAAGGTTCCGGAATGCACCAAGGTTCCGGAATGTTCGGAATTCCGGAATGTTCAGAGTTCCGGAATGCACCAAGGTTCCGGAGTGTTCAGAGTTCCGGAACGCACCAAGGTTCCGGAATGTTCGGAATTCCGGAATGTTCAGAGTTCCGGAATGCACCAAGGTTCCGGAATGTTAAGAGTTCCGGAATGCACCAAGGTTCCGGAATTCAGAGTTCCGGAATGCACCAAGGTTCCGGAATGCACCAAGGTTCCGGAATGTTCGGAATTCCGGAATGTTCAGAGTTCCGGAATGCACCAAGGTTCCGGAATGTTCGGAATTCCGGAATGTTCAGAGTGCCAGAATGCACAAAGGTTCCGGAATGTTCAGAGTTCCGGAACGCACCAAGGTTCCTGAATGTTCGGAATTCCGGAATGTTCAGAGTTCCGGAATGTTCAGAGTTCCGGAATGCACCAAGGTTCCGGAATGTTCGGAATTCCGGAATGCACCAAGGTTCCGGAATGTTCAGAGTTCCGGAATGCACCAAGGTTCCGGAATGGTCAGAATTCCGGAATGTTCAGAGTTCCGGAATGCACCAAGGTTCCGGAAAGGTCAGAATTCCGGAATGCACCAAGGTTCCGGAATGCACCAAGGTTCCGGAATGTTCGGAATTCCGGAATGTTCAGAGTTCCGGAATGCACCAAGGTTCCGGAATGTTCGGAGTTCCGGAATGCACCAAGGTTCCGGAGTGTTCGGAGTTCCGGATTGCACCAAGGTTCCGGAATGTTCAGAGTTCCGGAATGCATCAAGGTTCAGGAATTTTCAGAATTCCGGAATGTTCAGAGTTCCGGAATGTTCAGAGTTCCGGAATGCACCAAGGTTCCGGAATGCACCAAGGTTCCGGAATGTTCAGAGTTCCGGAATGTTCAGAGTTCCGGAATGCATCAAGGTTCCGGAATGCACAAAGGTTCCGGAATGTTCAGAGTTCCGGAATGCACCAATGTTCCGGAATGTTCAGAGTTCCGGAATGCACCAAGGTTCCGGAATGTTCGGAATTCCGGAATGTTCAGAGTTCCGGAATGCACCAAGGTTCCGGAATGTTCAGAGTTCCGGAATGTTCAGAGTTCCGGAATGCACCAAGGTTCCGGAATGCACCAAGGTTCCGGAATGTTCAGAGTTCCGGAATGTTCAGAGTTCCGGAATGCATCAAGGTTCCGGAATGCACAAAGGTTCCGGAATGTTCAGAATTCCGGAATGTTCAGAGTTCCGGAATGTTCAGAGTTCCGGAATGCACCAAGGTTCCGGAATGTTCAGAGTTCCGGAATGCACCAAGGTTCCGGAATGTTCGGAATTCCGGAATGTTCAGAGTTCCGGAATGCACCAAGGTTCCGGAATGTTCGGAGTTCCGGAATGCACCAAGGTTCCGGAGTGTTCGGAGTTCCGGATTGCACCAAGGTTCCGGAATGTTCAGAGTTCCGGAATGCATCAAGGTTCAGGAATTTTCAGAATTCCGGAATGTTCAGAGTTCCGGAATGTTCAGAGTTCCGGAATGCACCAAGGTTCCGGAATGCACCAAGGTTCCGGAATGTTCAGAGTTCCGGAATGTTCAGAGTTCCGGAATGCATCAAGGTTCCGGAATGCACAAAGGTTCCGGAATGTTCAGAGTTCCGGAATGCACCAATGTTCCGGAATGTTCAGAGTTCCGGAATGTTCAGAGTTCCGGAATGCACCAAGGTTCCGGAATGCACCAAGGTTCCGGAATGTTCAGAGTTCCGGAATGTTCAGAGTTCCGGAATGCATCAAGGTTCCGGAATGCACAAAGGTTCCGGAATGTTCAGAATTCCGGAATGTTCAGAGTTCCGGAATGTTCAGAGTTCCGGAATGCACCAAGGTTCCGGAATGTTCAGAGTTCCGGAATGCACCAAGGTTCCGGAATGTTCGGAATTCCGGAATGTTCAGAGTTCCGGAATGCACCAAGGTTCCGGAATGTTCGGAGTTCCGGAATGCACCAAGGTTCCGGAGTGTTCGGAGTTCCGGATTGCACCAAGGTTCCGGAATGTTCAGAGTTCCGGAATGCATCAAGGTTCAGGAATTTTCAGAATTCCGGAATGTTCAGAGTTCCGGAATGTTCAGAGTTCCGGAATGCACCAAGGTTCCGGAATGCACCAAGGTTCCGGAATGTTCAGAGTTCCGGAATGTTCAGAGTTCCGGAATGCATCAAGGTTCCGGAATGCACAAAGGTTCCGGAATGTTCAGAGTTCCGAATGCACCAATGTTCCGGAATGTTCAGAGTTCCGGAATGCACCAAGGTTCCGGAGTGTTCAGAGTTCCGGAACGCACCAAGGTTCCGGAATGTTCGGAATTCCGGAATGTTCAGAGTTCCGGAATGCACCAAGGTTCCGGAATGTTCAGAGTTCCGGAATGTTCAGAGTTCCGGAATGCACCAAGGTTCCGGAATGCACCAAGGTTCCGGAATGTTCAGAGTTCCGGAATGTTCAGAGTTCCGGAATGCATCAAGGTTCCGGAATGCACAAAGGTTCCGGAATGTTCAGAATTCCGGAATGTTCAGAGTTCCGGAATGTTCAGAGTTCCGGAATGCACCAAGGTTCCGGAATGTTCAGAGTTCCGGAATGCACCAAGGTTCCGGAATGCACAAAGGTTCCGGAATGTTCAGAGTTCCGGAATGCACCAAGGTTCCGGAATGTTCGGAATTCCGGAATGTACCAAGGTTCCGGAATGTTCAGAGTTCCGGAATGCACCAAGGTTCCGGAATGTGCGGAATTCCGGAATGTTCAGAGTTCCGGATTGCATCAAGGTTCCGGAATGCACAAAGGTTCCGGAATGTTCGGAATTCCGGAATGTTCAGAGTTCCGGAGTGTTCAGAGTTCCGGAATGCACCAATGTTCCAGAATGTTAAGAGTTCCGGAATGTACCAAGGTTCCGGAATGTTCGGAATTCCGGAATGTTCAGAGTTCCGGAATGCACCAAGGTTCCGGAATGTTCGGAATTCCGGAATGTTCAGAGTTCCGGAATGCACCAAGGTTCCGGAATGTTCGGAATTCCGGAATGTTCAGAGTTTCGGAATGCACCAAGGTTCTGGAATGTTCGGAATTCCGGAATGTTCAGAGTTCCGGAATGTTTGGAGTTCCGGAATGCACCAAGGTTCCGGAATGTTCAGAGTTCCGGAATGCACCAAGGTTCCGGAATTCAGAGTTCCGGAATGCAGCAAGGTTCCGGAATTTTCAGAATTCCGGAATGTTCAGAGTTCCGGAATGTTCAGAGTTCCGGAATGCACCAAGGTTCCGGAATGTTCAGAGTTCCGGAATGCACCAAGGTTCCGGAATGCACAAAGGTTCCGGAATGTTCAGAGTTCCGGAATGCACCAAGGTTCCGGAATGTTCGGAATTCCGGAATGTACCAAGGTTCCGGAATGTTCAGAGTTCCGGAATGCACCAAGGTTCCGGAATGCACCAAGGTTCCGGAATGTTCAGAGTTCCGGAATGTTCAGAGTTCCGGAATGCATCAAGGTTCCGGAATGCACAAAGGTTCCGGAATGTTCAGAGTTCTCGAATGCACCAATGTTCCGGAATGTTCAGAGTTCCGGAATGCACCAAGGTTCCGGAGTGTTCAGAGTTCCGGAACGCACCAAGGTTCCGGAATGTTCGGAATTCCGGAATGTTCAGAGTTCCGGAATGCACCAAGGTTCCGGAATGTTAAGAGTTCCGGAATGCACCAAGGTTCCGGAATGGTCAGAATTCCGGAATGTTCAGAGTTCCGGAATGTACCAAGGTTCCGGAATGTTCAGAGTTCCGGAATGCACCAAGGTTCCGGAATGTGCGGAATTCCGGAATGTTCAGAGTTCCGGATTGCATCAAGGTTCCGGAATGCACAAAGGTTCCGGAATGTTCGGAATTCCGGAATGTTCAGAGTTCCGGAGTGTTCAGAGTTCCGGAATGTACCAAGGTTCCGGAATGTTCGGAATTCCGGAATGTTCAGAGTTCCGGAATGCACCAAGGTTCCGGAATGTTCGGAATTCCGGAATGTTCAGAGTTCCGGAATGCACCAAGGTTCCGGAATGTTCGGAATTCCGGAATGTTCAGAGTTCCGGAATGCACCAAGGTTCTGGAATGTTCGGAATTCCGGAATGTTCAGAGTTCCGGAATGTTTGGAGTTCCGGAATGCACCAAGGTTCCGGAATGTTCAGAGTTCCGGAATGCACCAAGGTTCCGGAATTCAGAGTTCCGGAATGCAGCAAGGTTCCGGAATTTTCAGAATTCCGGAATGTTCAGAGTTCCGGAATGTTCAGAGTTCCGGAATGCACCAAGGTTCCGGAATGTTCAGAGTTCCGGAATGCACCAAGGTTCCGGAATGCACAAAGGTTCCGGAATGTTCAGAGTTCCGGAATGCACCAAGGTTCCGGAATGTTCGGAATTCCGGAATGTACCAAGGTTCCGGAATGTTCAGAGTTCCGGAATGCACCAACGTTCCGGAATGCACCAAGGTTCCGGAATGTTCAGAGTTCCGGAATGTTCAGAGTTCCGGAATGCATCAAGGTTCCGGAATGCACAAAGGTTCCGGAATGTTCAGAGTTCCGGAATGCACCAATGTTCCGGAATGTTCAGAGTTCCGGAATGCACCAAGGTTCCGGAGTGTTCAGAGTTCCGGAACGCACCAAGGTTCCGGAATGTTCGGAATTCCGGAATGTTCAGAGTTCCGGAATGCACCAAGGTTCCGGAATGTTAAGAGTTCCGGAATGCACCAAGGTTCCGGAATTCAGAGTTCCGGAATGCACCAAGGTTCCGGAATGCACCAAGGTTCCGGAATGTTCGGAATTCCGGAATGTTCAGAGTTCCGGAATGCACCAAGGTTCCGGAATGTTCGGAATTCCGGAATGTTCAGAGTGCCAGAATGCACAAAGGTTCCGGAATGTTCAGAGTTCCGGAACGCACCAAGGTTCCTGAATGTTCGGAATTCCGGAATGTTCAGAGTTCCGGAACGCACCAAGGATCCGGAATGTTCGGAATTCCGGAATGTTCAGAGTTCCGGAATGTTCAGAGTTCCGGAATGCACCAAGGTTCCGGAATTTTCGGAATTCCGGAATGCACCAAGGTTCCGGAATGTTCAGAGTTCCGGAATGCACCAAGGTTCCGGAATGGTCAGAATTCCGGAATGTTCAGAGTTCCGGAATGCACCAAGGTTCCGGAAAGGTCAGAATTCCGGAATGCACCAAGGTTCCGGAATGCACCAAGGTTCCGGAATGTTCGGAATTCCGGAATGTTCAGAGTTCCGGAATGCACCAAGGTTCCGGAGTGTTCAGAGTTCCGGAACGCACCAAGGTTCCGGAATGTTCGGAATTCCGGAATGTTCAGAGTTCCGGAATGCACCAAGGTTCCGGAATGTTAAGAGTTCCGGAATGCACCAAGGTTCCGGAATTCAGAGTTCCGGAATGCACCAAGGTTCCGGAATGCACCAAGGTTCCGGAATGTTCGGAATTCCGGAATGTTCAGAGTTCCGGAATGCACCAAGGTTCCGGAATGTTCGGAATTCCGGAATGTTCAGAGTGCCAGAATGCACAAAGGTTCCGGAATGTTCAGAGTTCCGGAACGCACCAAGGTTCCTGAATGTTCGGAATTCCGGAATGTTCAGAGTTCCGGAACGCACCAAGGATCCGGAATGTTCGGAATTCCGGAATGTTCAGAGTTCCGGAATGTTCAGAGTTCCGGAATGCACCAAGGTTCCGGAATGTTCGGAATTCCGGAATGCACCAAGGTTCCGGAATGTTCAGAGTTCCGGAATGCACCAAGGTTCCGGAATGGTCAGAATTCCGGAATGTTCAGAGTTCCGGAATGCACCAAGGTTCCGGAAAGGTCAGAATTCCGGAATGCACCAAGGTTCCGGAATGCACCAAGGTTCCGGAATGTTCGGAATTCCGGAATGTTCAGAGTTCCGGAATGCACCAAGGTTCCGGAATGTTCGGAGTTCCGGAATGCACCAAGGTTCCGGAGTGTTCGGAGTTCCGGATTGCACCAAGGTTCCGGAATGTTCAGAGTTCCGGAATGCATCAAGGTTCAGGAATTTTCAGAATTCCGGAATGTTCAGAGTTCCGGAATGTTCAGAGTTCCGGAATGCACCAAGGTTCCGGAATGCACCAAGGTTCCGGAATGTTCAGAGTTCCGGAATGTTCAGAGTTCCGGAATGCATCAAGGTTCCGGAATGCACAAAGGTTCCGGAATGTTCGGAATTCCGGAATGTTCAGAGTTCCGGAATGCACCAAGGTTCTGGAATGTTCGGAATTCCGGAATGTTCAGAGTTCCGGAATGTTTGGAGTTCCGGAATGCACCAAGGTTCCGGAATGTTCAGAGTTCCGGAATGCATCAAGGTTCAGGAATTTTCAGAATTCCGGAATGTTCAGAGTTCCGGAATGTTCAGAGTTCCGGAATGCACCAAGGTTCCGGAATGCACCAAGGTTCCGGAATGTTCAGAGTTCCGGAATGTTCAGAGTTCCGGAATGCATCAAGGTTCCGGAATGCACAAAGGTTCCGGAATGTTCAGAGTTCCGGAATGCACCAATGTTCCGGAATGTTCAGAGTTCCGGAATGCACCAAGGTTCCGGAGTGTTCAGAGTTCCGGAACGCACCAAGGTTCCGGAATGTTCCGAATTCCGGAATGTTCAGAGTTCCGGAATGCACCAAGGTTCCGGAATGTTCAGAGTTCCGGAATGTTCAGAGTTCCGGAATGCACCAAGGTTCCGGAATGCACCAAGGTTCCGGAATGTTCAGAGTTCCGGAATGTTCAGAGTTCCGGAATGCATCAAGGTTCCGGAATGCACAAAGGTTCCGGAATGTTCAGAATTCCGGAATGTTCAGAGTTCCGGAATGTTCAGAGTTCCGGAATGCACCAAGGTTCCGGAATGTTCAGAGTTCCGGAATGCACCAAGGTTCCGGAATGCACAAAGGTTCCGGAATGTTCAGAGTTCCGGAATGCACCAAGGTTCCGGAATGTTCGGAATTCCGGAATGTACCAAGGTTCCGGAATGTTCAGAGTTCCGGAATGCACCAAGGTTCCGGAATGTGCGGAATTCCGGAATGTTCAGAGTTCCGGATTGCATCAAGGTTCCGGAATGCACAAAGGTTCCGGAATGTTCGGAATTCCGGAATGTTCAGAGTTCCGGAGTGTTCAGAGTTCCGGAATGCACCAATGTTCCAGAATGTTAAGAGTTCCGGAATGTACCAAGGTTCCGGAATGTTCGGAATTCCGGAATGTTCAGAGTTCCGGAATGCACCAAGGTTCCGGAATGTTCGGAATTCCGGAATGTTCAGAGTTCCGGAATGCACCAAGGTTCCGGAATGTTCGGAATTCCGGAATGTTCAGAGTTTCGGAATGCACCAAGGTTCTGGAATGTTCGGAATTCCGGAATGTTCAGAGTTCCGGAATGTTTGGAGTTCCGGAATGCACCAAGGTTCCGGAATGTTCAGAGTTCCGGAATGCACCAAGGTTCCGGAATTCAGAGTTCCGGAATGCAGCAAGGTTCCGGAATTTTCAGAATTCCGGAATGTTCAGAGTTCCGGAATGTTCAGAGTTCCGGAATGCACCAAGGTTCCGGAATGTTCAGAGTTCCGGAATGCACCAAGGTTCCGGAATGCACAAAGGTTCCGGAATGTTCAGAGTTCCGGAATGCACCAAGGTTCCGGAATGTTCGGAATTCCGGAATGTACCAAGGTTCCGGAATGTTCAGAGTTCCGGAATGCACCAAGGTTCCGGAATGCACCAAGGTTCCGGAATGTTCAGAGTTCCGGAATGTTCAGAGTTCCGGAATGCATCAAGGTTCCGGAATGCACAAAGGTTCCGGAATGTTCAGAGTTCTCGAATGCACCAATGTTCCGGAATGTTCAGAGTTCCGGAATGCACCAAGGTTCCGGAGTGTTCAGAGTTCCGGAACGCACCAAGGTTCCGGAATGTTCGGAATTCCGGAATGTTCAGAGTTCCGGAATGCACCAAGGTTCCGGAATGTTAAGAGTTCCGGAATGCACCAAGGTTCCGGAATGGTCAGAATTCCGGAATGTTCAGAGTTCCGGAATGTACCAAGGTTCCGGAATGTTCAGAGTTCCGGAATGCACCAAGGTTCCGGAATGTGCGGAATTCCGGAATGTTCAGAGTTCCGGATTGCATCAAGGTTCCGGAATGCACAAAGGTTCCGGAATGTTCGGAATTCCGGAATGTTCAGAGTTCCGGAGTGTTCAGAGTTCCGGAATGTACCAAGGTTCCGGAATGTTCGGAATTCCGGAATGTTCAGAGTTCCGGAATGCACCAAGGTTCCGGAATGTTCGGAATTCCGGAATGTTCAGAGTTCCGGAATGCACCAAGGTTCCGGAATGTTCGGAATTCCGGAATGTTCAGAGTTCCGGAATGCACCAAGGTTCTGGAATGTTCGGAATTCCGGAATGTTCAGAGTTCCGGAATGTTTGGAGTTCCGGAATGCACCAAGGTTCCGGAATGTTCAGAGTTCCGGAATGCACCAAGGTTCCGGAATTCAGAGTTCCGGAATGCAGCAAGGTTCCGGAATTTTCAGAATTCCGGAATGTTCAGAGTTCCGGAATGTTCAGAGTTCCGGAATGCACCAAGGTTCCGGAATGTTCAGAGTTCCGGAATGCACCAAGGTTCCGGAATGCACAAAGGTTCCGGAATGTTCAGAGTTCCGGAATGCACCAAGGTTCCGGAATGTTCGGAATTCCGGAATGTACCAAGGTTCCGGAATGTTCAGAGTTCCGGAATGCACCAACGTTCCGGAATGCACCAAGGTTCCGGAATGTTCAGAGTTCCGGAATGTTCAGAGTTCCGGAATGCATCAAGGTTCCGGAATGCACAAAGGTTCCGGAATGTTCAGAGTTCCGGAATGCACCAATGTTCCGGAATGTTCAGAGTTCCGGAATGCACCAAGGTTCCGGAGTGTTCAGAGTTCCGGAACGCACCAAGGTTCCGGAATGTTCGGAATTCCGGAATGTTCAGAGTTCCGGAATGCACCAAGGTTCCGGAATGTTAAGAGTTCCGGAATGCACCAAGGTTCCGGAATTCAGAGTTCCGGAATGCACCAAGGTTCCGGAATGCACCAAGGTTCCGGAATGTTCGGAATTCCGGAATGTTCAGAGTTCCGGAATGCACCAAGGTTCCGGAATGTTCGGAATTCCGGAATGTTCAGAGTGCCAGAATGCACAAAGGTTCCGGAATGTTCAGAGTTCCGGAACGCACCAAGGTTCCTGAATGTTCGGAATTCCGGAATGTTCAGAGTTCCGGAACGCACCAAGGATCCGGAATGTTCGGAATTCCGGAATGTTCAGAGTTCCGGAATGTTCAGAGTTCCGGAATGCACCAAGGTTCCGGAATTTTCGGAATTCCGGAATGCACCAAGGTTCCGGAATGTTCAGAGTTCCGGAATGCACCAAGGTTCCGGAATGGTCAGAATTCCGGAATGTTCAGAGTTCCGGAATGCACCAAGGTTCCGGAAAGGTCAGAATTCCGGAATGCACCAAGGTTCCGGAATGCACCAAGGTTCCGGAATGTTCGGAATTCCGGAATGTTCAGAGTTCCGGAATGCACCAAGGTTCCGGAATGTTCGGAGTTCCGGAATGCACCAAGGTTCCGGAGTGTTCGGAGTTCCGGATTGCACCAAGGTTCCGGAATGTTCAGAGTTCCGGAATGCATCAAGGTTCAGGAATTTTCAGAATTCCGGAATGTTCAGAGTTCCGGAATGTTCAGAGTTCCGGAATGCACCAAGGTTCCGGAATGCACCAAGGTTCCGGAATGTTCAGAGTTCCGGAATGTTCAGAGTTCCGGAATGCATCAAGGTTCCGGAATGCACAAAGGTTCCGGAATGTTCAGAGTTCCGGAATGCACCAATGTTCCGGAATGTTCAGAGTTCCGGAATGCACCAAGGTTCCGGAATGTTCGGAATTCCGGAATGTTCAGAGTTCCGGAATGCACCAAGGTTCCGGAATGTTCAAATTTCCGGAATGTTCAGAGTTCCGGAATGCACCAAGGTTCCGGAATGCACCAAGGTTCCGGAATGTTCAGAGTTCCGGAATGTTCAGAGTTCCGGAATGCATTAAGGTTCCGGAATGCACAAAGGTTCCGGAATGTTCACAATTCCGGAATGTTCAGAGTTCCGGAATGTTCAGAGTTCCGGAATGCACCAAGGTTCCGGAATGTTCAGAGTTCCGGAATGCACCAAGGTTCCGGAATGTTCGGAATTCCGGAATGTTCAGAGTTCCGGAATGCACCAAGGTTCCGGAATGTTCGGAGTTCCGGAATGCACCAAGGTTCCGGAGTGTTCGGAGTTCCGGATTGCACCAAGGTTCCGGAATGTTCAGAGTTCCGGAACGCATCAAGGTTCAGGAATTTTCAGAATTCCGGAATGTTCAGAGTTCCGGAATGTTCAGAGTTCCGGAATGCACCAAGGTTCCGGAATGCACAAAGGTTCCGGAATGTTCAGAGTTCCGGAATGCACCAATGTTCCGGAATGTTCAGAGTTCCGGAATGCACCAAGGTTCCGGAGTGTTCAGAGTTCCGGAACGCACCAAGGTTCCGGAATGTTCGGAATTCCGGAATGTTCAGAGTTCCGGAATGCACCAAGGTTCCGGAATGTTCGGAATTCCGGAATGCACCAAGGTTCCGGAATTCAGAGTTCCGGAATGCAGCAAGGTTCCGGAATGTTCAGAGTTCCGGAATGCACCAAGGTACCAGAATGTTCGGAATTCCGGAATGTACCAAGGTTCCGGAATGTTCAGAGTTCCGGAATGCACCAAGGTTCCGGAATGCACAAAGGTTCCGGAATGTTCGGAATTCCGGAATGTTCAGAGTTCCGGAATGCACCAAGGTTCCGGAATGCACAAAGGTTCCGGAATGTTCGGAATTCCGGAATGTTCAGAGTTCCGGAGTGTTCAGAGTTCCGGAATGCACCAAGGTTCCGGAATGTTCGGAATTCCGGAATGCACCAAGGTTCCGGAATTCAGAGTTCCGGAATGCACCAAGGTACCGGAATGTTCGGAATTCCGGAATGTACCAAGGTTCCGGAATGTTCAGAGTTCCGGAATGCACCAATGTTCCGGAATGTTCAGAGTTCCGGAATGCACCAAGGTTCCGGAGTGTTCAGAGTTCCGGAACGCACCAAGGTTCCGGAATGTTCGGAATTCCGGAATGTTCAGAGTTCCGGAATGCACCAAGGTTCCGGAATGTTCGGAATTCCGGAATGCACCAAGGTTCCGGAATTCAGAGTTCCGGAATGCAGCAAGGTTCCGGAATGTTCAGAGTTCCGGAATGCACCAAGGTACCAGAATGTTCGGAATTCCGGAATGTACCAAGGTTCCGGAATGTTCAGAGTTCCGGAATGCACCAAGGTTCCGGAATGCACAAAGGTTCCGGAATGTTCGGAATTCCGGAATGTTCAGAGTTCCGGAGTGTTCAGAGTTCCGGAATGCACCAAGGTTCCCGAATGTTCGGAATTCCGGAATGCACCAAGGTTCCGGAATTCAGAGTTCCGGAATGCAGCAAGGTTCCGGAATGTTCAGAGTTCCGGAATGCACCAAGGTACCGGAATGTTCGGAATTCCGGAATGTACCAAGGTTCCGGAATGTTCAGAGTTCCGGAATGCACCAAGGTTCCGGAATGCACAAAGGTTCCGGAATGTTCGGAATTCCGGAATGTTCAGAGTTCCGGAATGCACCAAGGTTCCGGAAAGTTCGGAATTCCGGAATGTTCAGAGTTCCGGAATGTTTGGAGTTCCGGAATGCAGCAAGGTTCCGGAATTTTCAGAATTCTGGAATGTTCAGAGTTCCGGAATGTTCAGAGTTCCGGAATGCACTAAGGTTCCGGAATGTTCGGAATTCCGGAATGCACCAAGGTTCCGGAATGTTCAGAGTTCCGGAATGCACCAAGGTTCCGGAATGGTCAGAATTCCGGAATGTTTAGAGTTCCGGAATGCACCAAGGTTCCGGAAAGGTCAGAGTTCCGGAATGCACCAAGGTTCCGGAATGTTCGGAGTTCCGGAATGCACCAAGGTTCCGGAGTGTTCGGAGTTCCGGATTGCACCAAGGTTCCGGAATGCACCAAGGTTCCGGAATGTTCGGAATTCCGGAATGTACCAAGGTTCCGGAATGTTCAGAGTTCCGGAATGCACCAAGGTTCCGGAATGTGCGGAATTCCGGAATGTTCAGAGTTCCGGAATGCACCAAGGTTCCGGAATGTTAAGAGTTCCGGAATGCACCAAGGTTCTGGAATGTTCAGAATTCCGGAATGTTCAGAGTTCCGGAATGCACCAAGGTTCCGGAATGTTCAGAGTTCCGGAATGCACCAAGGTTCCGGAATTCAGAGTTCCGGAATGCACCAAGGTTCCGGAATGTTCAGAGTTCCGGAATGCACCAAGGTTCCGGAATGCACAAAGGTTCCGGAATGTTCAGAGTTCCGGAATGCACCAAGGTTCCGGAATGTTCGGAATTCCGGAATGCACCAATGTTCCAGAATGTTAAGAGTTCCGGAATGTTCAGAGTTCCGGAATGCACCAAGGTTCCGGAATGTTCGGAATTCCGGAATGTTCAGAGTTCCGGAATGCACCAAGGTTCCGGAATGTTCGGAATTCCGGAATGTTCAGAGTTCCGGAATGCACCAAGGTTCTGGAATGTTCGGAATTCCGGAATGTTCAGAGTTCCGGAATGTTTGGAGTTCCGGAATGCACCAAGGTTCCGGAATGTTCAGAGTTCCGGAATGCACCAAGGTTCCGGAATGCACAAAGGTTCCGGAATGTTAAGAGTTCCGGAATGCACCAAGGTTCCGGAATGCACCAAGGTTCCGGAATGTTCGGAATTCCGGAATGTACCAAGGTTCCGGAATGTTCGGAATTTCGGAATGTTCAGAGTTCCGGAATGCACCAAGGTTCCGGAATGTTAAGAGTTCCGGAAAGCACCAAGGTTCCGGAATGTTCAGAGTTCCGGAATGCACCAAGGTTCTGGAATGTTCGGAATTCCGGAATGTTCAGAGTTCCGGAATGTTCGGAGTTCCGGAATGCACCAAGGTTCTGGAATGTTCGGAATTCCGGAATGTTCAGAGTTCCGGAATGTTCGGAGTTCCGGAATGCAGCAAGGTTCCGGAATTTTCAGAATTCCGGAATGTTCAGAGTTCCGGAATGTTCAGAGTTCCGGAATGCACCAAGGTTCCGGAATGTTCGGAATTCCGGAATGTACCAAGGTTCCGGAATGTTCGGAATTCCGGAATGTACCAAGGTTCCGGAATGTTCAGAGTTCCGGAATGCTCCAAGGTTCCGGAATGCACAAAGGTTCCGGAATGTTCAGAGTTCCGGAATGCACCAAGGTTCCGGAATGTTCGGAATTCCGGAATGTACCAAGGTTCCGGAATGTTCAGAGTTCCGGAATGCATCAAGGTTCCGGAATGCACAAAGGTTTTGGAATGTTCGGAATTCCGGAATGTTCAGAGTTCCGGAATGTTCAGAGTTCCGGAATGCACCAATGTTCCGGAATGTTAAGAGTTCCAGAATGCACCAAGGTTCCGGAATGTTCGGAATTCCGGAATGTTCAGAGTTCCGGAATGTTCAGAGTTCCGGAATGCACCAAGGTTCCGGGAATGCACAAAGGTTCCGGAATGTTCGGAATTCCGGAATGTTCAGAGTTCCGGAATGTTCAGAGTTCCGGATTGCACCAAGGTTCCGGAATTCAGAATTCCGGAATGCATCAAGGTTCAGGAATTTTCAGAATTCCGGAATGTTCAGAGTTCCGGAATGTTCAGAGTTCCGGAATGCACCAAGGTTCCGGAATGTTCGGAATTCCGGAATGTACCAAGGTTCCGGAATGTTCAGAGTTCCGGAATGCACCAAGGTTCCGGAATGCACCAAGGTTCCGGAATGTTCAGAGTTCCGGAATGTTCAGAGTTCCGGAATGCATCAAGGGTCCGGAATGCACAAAGGTTCCGGAATGTTCAGAGTTCCGGAATGCACCAATGTTCCGGAATGTTCAGAGTTCCGGAATGCACCAAGGTTCCGGAGTGTTCAGAGTTCCGGAACGCACCAAGGTTCCGGAATGTTCGGAATTCCGGAATGTTCAGAGTTCCGGAATGCACCAAGGTTCCGGAATGTTCGGAATTCCGGAATGTTCAGAGTTCCGGAATGCACCAAGGTTCCGGAATGTTCAGCGTTCCGGATTGCACCAAGGTTCCGGGAATGCACAAAGGTTCCGGAATGTTCGGAATTCCGGAATGTTCAGAGTTCCGGAATGTTCAGAGTTCCGGATTGCACCAAGGTTCCGGAATTCAGAGTTCCGGAATGCATCAAGGTTCAGGAATTTTCAGAATTCCGGAATTTTCAGAGTTCCGGAATGTTCAGAGTTCCGGAATGCACCAAGGTTCCGGAATGTTCGGAATTCCGGAATGCAACAAGGTTCCGGAATTCAGAGTTCCGGAATGCACCAAGGTTCCGGAATGCACCAAGGTTCCGGAATGTTCGGAATTCTGGAATGTTCAGAGTTCCGGAATGCACCAAGGTTCCGGAATGTTCGGAATTCCGGAATGTTCAGAGTGCCAGAATGCACAAAGGTTCCGGAATGTTCAGAGTTCCGCAAACGCACCAAGGTTCCTGAATGTTCAGAATTCCGGAATGTTCAGAAATCCGGAATGTTCAGAGTTCCGGAATGCACCAAGGTTCTGGAATGTTCGGAATTCCGGAATGTTCAGAGTTCCGGAATGTTTGGAGTTCCGGAATGCACCAAGGTTCCGGAATGTTCAGAGTTCCGGAATGCACCAAGGTTCCGGAATGCACAAAGGTTCCGGAATGTTAAGAGTTCCGGAATGCACCAAGGTTCCGGAATGCACCAAGGTTCCGGAATGTTCGGAATTCCGGAATGTACCAAGGTTCCGGAATGTTCGGAATTTCGGAATGTTCAGAGTTCCGGAATGCACCAAGGTTCCGGAATGTTAAGAGTTCCGGAATGCACCAAGGTTCCGGAATGTTCAGAGTTCCGGAATGCACCAAGGTTCTGGAATGTTCGGAATTCCGGAATGTTCAGAGTTCCGGAATGTTCGGAGTTCCGGAATGCACCAAGGTTCTGGAATGTTTGGAATTCGGAATGTTCAGAGTTCCGGAATGTTTGGAGTTCCGGAATGCAGCAAGGTTCCGGAATTTTCAGAATTCCGGAATGTTCAGAGTTCCGGAATGTTCAGAGTTCCGGAATGCACCAAGGTTCCGGAATGTTCGGAATTCCGGAATGTACCAAGGTTCCGGAATGTTCGGAATTCCGGATGTACTCAAGGTTCCGGAATGTTCAGAGTTCCGGAATGCTCCAAGGTTCCGGAATGCACAAAGGTTCCGGAATGTTCAGAGTTCCGGAATGCACCAAGATTCCGGAATGTTCGGAATTCCGGAATGTTCAGAGTTCCGGAATGCACAAAGGTTCCGGAATGTTCAGAGTTCCGGAATGTTCAGAGTTCCGGAATGCACAAGAGGTTCCGGAATGTTCGGAATTCCGGAATGTTCAGAGTTCCGGAATGCATCAAGGTTCCGGAATGCACAAAGGTTCCGGAATGTTCGGAATTCCGGAATGTTCAGAGTTCCCGAGTGTTCAGAGTTCCGGAATGCACCAAGGTTCCGGAATGCACAAAGGTTCCGGAATGTTCAGAGTTCCGGAATGCACCAAGGTTCCGGAATGTTCGGAATTCCGGAATGTACCAAGGTTCCGGAATGTTCAGAGTTCCGGAATGCAACAAGGTTCCGGAATGCACCAAGGTTCCGGAATGTTCAGAGTTCCGGAATGTTCAGAGTTCCGGAATGCATCAAGGGTCCGGAATGCACAAAGGTTCCGGAATGTTCAGAGTTCCGGAATGCACCAATGTTCCGGAATGTTCAGAGTTCCGGAATGCACCAAGGTTCCGGAGTGTTCAGAGTTCCGGAATGCACCAAGGTTCCGGAATGTTCGGAATTCCGGAATGTTCAGAGTTCCGGAATGCACCAAGGTTCCGGAATGTTCGGAATTCCGGAATGTTCAGAGTTCCGGAATGCACCAAGGTTCCGGAATGTTCAGCGTTCCGGATTGCACCAAGGTTCCGGGAATGCACAAAGGTTCCGGAATGTTCGGAATTCCGGAATGTTCAGAGTTCCGGAATGTTCAGAGTTCCGGATTGCACCAAGGTTCCGGAATTCAGAGTTCCGGAATGCATCAAGGTTCAGGAATTTTCAGAATTCCGGAATTTTCAGAGTTCCGGAATGTTCAGAGTTCCGGAATGCACCAAGGTTCCGGAATGTTCGGAATTCCGGAATGCAACAAGGTTCCGGAATTCAGAGTTCCGGAATGCACCAAGGTTCCGGAATGCACCAAGGTTCCGGAATGTTCGGAATTCTGGAATGTTCAGAGTTCCGGAATGCACCAAGGTTCCGGAATGTTCGGAATTCCGGAATGTTCAGAGTGCCAGAATGCACAAAGGTTCCGGAATGTTCAGAGTTCCGGAACGCACCAAGGTTCCTGAATGTTCAGAATTCCGGAATGTTCAGAGTTCCGGAATGTTCAGAGTTCCGGAATGCACCAAGGTTCTGGAATGTTCGGAATTCCGAAATGTTCAGAGTTCCGGAATGTTTGGAGTTCCGGAATGCACCAAGGTTCCGGAATGTTCAGAGTTCCGGAATGCACCAAGGTTCCGGAATGCACAAAGGTTCCGGAATGTTAAGAGTTCCGGAATGCACCAAGGTTCCGGAATGCACCAAGGTTCCGGAATGTTCGGAATTCCGGAATGTACCAAGGTTCCGGAATGTTCGGAATTTCGGAATGTTCAGAGTTCCGGAATGCACCAAGGTTCCGGAATGTTAAGAGTTCCGGAATGCACCAAGGTTCCGGAATGTTCAGAGTTCCGGAATGCACCAAGGTTCTGGAATGTTCGGAATTCCGGAATGTTCAGAGTTCCGGAATGTTCGGAGTTCCGGAATGCACCAAGGTTCTGGAATGTTCGGAATTCCGGAATGTTCAGAGTTCCGGAATGTTTGGAGTTCCGGAATGCAGCAAGGTTCCGGAATTTTCAGAATTCCGGAATGTTCAGAGTTCCGGAATGTTCAGAGTTCCGGAATGCACCAAGGTTCCGGAATGTTCGGAATTCCGGAATGTACCAAGGTTCCGGAATGTTCGGAATTCCGGAATGTACCAAGGTTCCGGAATGTTCAGAGTTCCGGAATGCTCCAAGGTTCCGGAATGCACAAAGGTTCCGGAATGTTCAGAGTTCCGGAATGCACCAAGATTCCGGAATGTTCGGAATTCCGGAATGTTCAGAGTTCCGGAATGCACAAAGGTTCCGGAATGTTCAGAGTTCCGGAATGTTCAGAGTTCCGGAATGTTCAGAGTTCCGGAATGCACCAAGGTTCCGGAATGTTCGGAATTCCGGAATGTTCAGAGTTCCGGAATGCATCAAGGTTCCGGAATGCACAAAGGTTCCGGAATGTTCGGAATTCCGGAATGTTCAGAGTTCCCGAGTGTTCAGAGTTCCGGAATGCACCAAGGTTCCGGAATGCACAAAGGTTCCGGAATGTTCAGAGTTCCGGAATGCACCAAGGTTCCGGAATGTTCGGAATTCCGGAATGTTCAGAGTTCCGGAATGCACCAAGGTTCTGGAATGTTCGGAATTCCGGAATGTTCAGAGTTCCGGAATGTTTGGAGTTCCGGAATGCACCAAGGTTCCGGAATGTTCAGAGTTCCGGAATGCACCAAGGTTCCGGAATGCACAAAGGTTCCGGAATGTTAAGAGTTCCGGAATGCACCAAGGTTCCGGAATGCACCAAGGTTCCGGAATGTTCGGAATTCCGGAATGTACCAAGGTTCCGGAATGTTCGGAATTTCGGAATGTTCAGAGTTCCGGAATGCACCAAGGTTCCGGAATGTTAAGAGTTCCGGAATGCACCAAGGTTCCGGAATGTTCAGAGTTCCGGAATGCACCAAGGTTCTGGAATGTTCGGAATTCCGGAATGTTCAGAGTTCCGGAATGTTCGGAGTTCCGGAATGCACCAAGGTTCTGGAATGTTCGGAATTCCGGAATGTTCAGAGTTCCGGAATGTTTGGAGTTCCGGAATGCAGCAAGGTTCCGGAATTTTCAGAATTCCGGAATGTTCAGAGTTCCGGAATGTTCAGAGTTCCGGAATGCACCAAGGTTCCGGAATGTTCGGAATTCCGGAATGTACCAAGGTTCCGGAATGTTCGGAATTCCGGAATGTACCAAGGTTCCGGAATGTTCAGAGTTCCGGAATGCTCCAAGGTTCCGGAATGCACAAAGGTTCCGGAATGTTCAGAGTTCCGGAATGCACCAAGATTCCGGAATGTTCGGAATTCCGGAATGTTCAGAGTTCCGGAATGCACAAAGGTTCCGGAATGTTCAGAGTTCCGGAATGTTCAGAGTTCCGGAATGCACCAAGGTTCCGGAATGTTCGGAATTCCGGAATGTTCAGAGTTCCGGAATGCATCAAGGTTCCGGAATGCACAAAGGTTCCGGAATGTTCGGAATTCCGGAATGTTCAGAGTTCCGGAGTGTTCAGAGTTCCGGAATGCACCAAGGTTCCGGAATGTTCAGAGTTCCGGAATGCACCAAGGTTCCGGAGTGTTCAGAGTTCCGGAACGCACCAAGGTTCCGGAATGTTCGGAATTCCGGAATGGTCAGAGTTCCGGAATGCACCAAGGTTCCGGAATGTTCGGAATTCCGGAATGCACCAAGGTTCCGGAATGTTCAGAGTTCCGGATTGCACCAAGGTTCCGGAATTCAGAGTTCCGGAATGCAGCAAGGTTCCGGAATGTTCAGAGTTCCGGAATGCACCAAGGTTCCGGAATGTTCGGAATTCCGGAATGTACCAAGGTTCCGGAATGTTCAGAGTTCCGGAATGCATCAAGGTTCCGGAATGCACAAAGGTTCCGGAATGTTCAGAGTTCCGGAATGCACCAAGGTTCCGGAATTCAGAGTTCCGGAATGCACCAAGGTTCCGGAATGTTCAGAGTTCCGGAATGCACCAAGGTTCCGGAATGCACAAAGGTTCCGGAATGTTCAGAGTTCCGGAATGCACCAAGGTTCCGGAATGTTCGGAATTCCGGAATGTACCAAGGTTCCGGAATGTTCAGAGTTCCGGAATGCACCAAGGTTCCGGAATGTGCGGAATTCCGGAATGTTCAGAGTTCCGGATTGCATCAAGGTTCCGGAATGTACCAAGGTTCCGGAATGTTCGGAATTCCGGAATGTTCAGAGTTCCGGAATGCACCAAGGTTCCGGAATGTTCGGAATTCCGGAATGTTCAGAGTTCCGGAATGCACCAAGGTTCCGGAATGTTCGGAATTCCGGAATGTTCAGAGTTCCGGAATGCACCAAGGTTCTGGAATGTTCGGAATTCCGGAATGTTCAGAGTTCCGGAATGTTTGGAGTTCCGGAATGCACCAAGGTTCCGGAATGTTCAGAGTTCCGGAATGCACCAAGGTTCCGGAATGCACAAAGGTTCCGGAATGTTAAGAGTTCCGGAATGCACCAAGGTTCCGGAATGCACCAAGGTTCCGGAATGTTCGGAATTCCGGAATGTACCAAGGTTCCGGAATGTTCGGAATTTCGGAATGTTCAGAGTTCCGGAATGCACCAAGGTTCCGGAATGTTAAGAGTTCCGGAATGCACCAAGGTTCCGGAATGTTCAGAGTTCCGGAATGCACCAAGGTTCTGGAATGTTCGGAATTCCGGAATGTTCAGAGTTCCGGAATGTTCGGAGTTCCGGAATGGACCAAGGTTCCGGAATGTTCGGAATTCCGGAATGTTCAGAGTTCCGGAATGTTTGGAGTTCCGGAATGCAGCAAGGTTCCGGAATTTTCAGAATTCCGGAATGTTCAGAGTTCCGGAATGTTCAGAGTTCCGGAATGCACCAAGGTTCCGGAATGTTCGGAATTCCGGAATGTACCAAGGTTCCGGAATGTTCGGAATTCCGGAATGTACCAAGGTTCCGGAATGTTCAGAGTTCCGGAATGCTCCAAGGTTCCGGAATGCACAAAGGTTCCGGAATGTTCAGAGTTCCGGAATGCACCAAGATTCCGGAATGTTCGGAATTCCGGAATGTTCAGAGTTCCGGAATGCACAAAGGTTCCGGAATGTTCAGAGTTCCGGAATGTTCAGAGTTCCGGAATGCACCAAGGTTCCGGAATGTTCGGAATTCCGGAATGTTCAGAGTTCCGGAATGCATCAAGGTTCCGGAATGCACAAAGGTTCCGGAATGTTCGGAATTCCGGAATGTTCAGAGTTCCCGAGTGTTCAGAGTTCCGGAATGCACCAAGGTTCCGGAATGCACAAAGGTTCCGGAATGTTCAGAGTTCCGGAATGCACCAAGGTTCCGGAATGTTCGGAATTCCGGAATGTTCAGAGTTCCGGAATGCACCAAGGTTCTGGAATGTTCGGAATTCCGGAATGTTCAGAGTTCCGGAATGTTTGGAGTTCCGGAATGCACCAAGGTTCCGGAATGTTCAGAGTTCCGGAATGCACCAAGGTTCCGGAATGCACAAAGGTTCCGGAATGTTAAGAGTTCCGGAATGCACCAAGGTTCCGGAATGCACCAAGGTTCCGGAATGTTCGGAATTCCGGAATGTACCAAGGTTCCGGAATGTTCGGAATTTCGGAATGTTCAGAGTTCCGGAATGCACCAAGGTTCCGGAATGTTAAGAGTTCCGGAATGCACCAAGGTTCCGGAATGTTCAGAGTTCCGGAATGCACCAAGGTTCTGGAATGTTCGGAATTCCGGAATGTTCAGAGTTCCGGAATGTTCGGAGTTCCGGAATGCACCAAGGTTCTGGAATGTTCGGAATTCCGGAATGTTCAGAGTTCCGGAATGTTTGGAGTTCCGGAATGCAGCAAGGTTCCGGAATTTTCAGAATTCCGGAATGTTCAGAGTTCCGGAATGTTCAGAGTTCCGGAATGCACCAAGGTTCCGGAATGTTCGGAATTCCGGAATGTACCAAGGTTCCGGAATGTTCGGAATTCCGGAATGTACCAAGGTTCCGGAATGTTCAGAGTTCCGGAATGCTCCAAGGTTCCGGAATGCACAAAGGTTCCGGAATGTTCAGAGTTCCGGAATGCACCAAGATTCCGGAATGTTCGGAATTCCGGAATGTTCAGAGTTCCGGAATGCACAAAGGTTCCGGAATGTTCAGAGTTCCGGAATGTTCAGAGTTCCGGAATGCACCAAGGTTCCGGAATGTTCGGAATTCCGGAATGTTCAGAGTTCCGGAATGCATCAAGGTTCCGGAATGCACAAAGGTTCCGGAATGTTCGGAATTCCGGAATGTTCAGAGTTCCGGAGTGTTCAGAGTTCCGGAATGCACCAAGGTTCCGGAATGTTCAGAGTTCCGGAATGCACCAAGGTTCCGGAGTGTTCAGAGTTCCGGAACGCACCAAGGTTCCGGAATGTTCGGAATTCCGGAATGGTCAGAGTTCCGGAATGCACCAAGGTTCCGGAATGTTCGGAATTCCGGAATGCACCAAGGTTCCGGAATGTTCAGAGTTCCGGATTGCACCAAGGTTCCGGAATTCAGAGTTCCGGAATGCAGCAAGGTTCCGGAATGTTCAGAGTTCCGGAATGCACCAAGGTTCCGGAATGTTCGGAATTCCGGAATGTACCAAGGTTCCGGAATGTTCAGAGTTCCGGAATGCATCAAGGTTCCGGAATGCACAAAGGTTTTGGAATGTTCGGAATTCCGGAATGTTCAGAGTTCCGGAATGTTCAGAGTTCCGGAATGCACCAATGTTCCGGAATGTTAAGAGTTCCAGAATGCACCAAGGTTCCGGAATGTTCGGAATTCCGGAATGTTCAGAGTTCCGGAATGTTCAGAGTTCCGGAATGCACCAAGGTTCCGGGAATGCACAAAGGTTCCGGAATGTTCGGAATTCCGGAATGTTCAGAGTTCCGGAATGTTCAGAGTTCCGGATTGCACCAAGGTTCCGGAATTCAGAGTTCCGGAATGCATCAAGGTTCAGGAATTTTCAGAATTCCGGAATGTTCAGAGTTCCGGAATGTTCAGAGTTCCGGAATGCACCAAGGTTCCGGAATGTTCGGAATTCCGGAATGTACCAAGGTTCCGGAATGTTCAGAGTTCCGGAATGCACCAAGGTTCCGGAATGCACCAAGGTTCCGGAATGTTCAGAGTTCCGGAATGTTCAGAGTTCCGGAATGCATCAAGGTTCCGGAATGCACAAAGGTTCCGGAATGTTCAGAGTTCCGGAATGCACCAATGTTCCGGAATGTTCAGAGTTCCGGAATGCACCAAGGTTCCGGAGTGTTCAGAGTTCCGGAACGCACCAAGGTTCCGGAATGTTCGGAATTCCGGAATGTTCAGAGTTCCGGAATGCACCAAGGTTCCGGAATGTTCGGAATTCCGGAATGTTCAGAGTTCCGGAATGCACCAAGGTTC
Source organism: Astatotilapia calliptera (assembly GCF_964374335.1). Taxonomy (NCBI): domain Eukaryota; kingdom Metazoa; phylum Chordata; class Actinopteri; order Cichliformes; family Cichlidae; genus Astatotilapia; species Astatotilapia calliptera. The sequence continues at coordinate 448,240 of NC_137433.1, forward strand.
CGGAATGTTCAGCGTTCCGGATTGCACCAAGGTTCCGGGAATGCACAAAGGTTCCGGAATGTTCGGAATTCCGGAATGTTCAGAGTTCCGGAATGTTCAGAGTTCCGGATTGCACCAAGGTTCCGGAATTCAGAGTTCCGGAATGCATCAAGGTTCAGGAATTTTCAGAATTCCGGAATTTTCAGAGTTCCGGAATGTTCAGAGTTCCGGAATGCACCAAGGTTCCGGAATGTTCGGAATTCCGGAATGCAACAAGGTTCCGGAATTCAGAGTTCCGGAATGCACCAAGGTTCCGGAATGCACCAAGGTTCCGGAATGTTCGGAATTCTGGAATGTTCAGAGTTCCGGAATGCACCAAGGTTCCGGAATGTTCGGAATTCCGGAATGTTCAGAGTGCCAGAATGCACAAAGGTTCCGGAATGTTCAGAGTTCCGGAACGCACCAAGGTTCCTGAATGTTCGGAATTCCGGAATGTTCAGAGTTCCGGAATGCACCAAGGATCCGGAATGTTCGGAATTCCGGAATGTTCAGAGTTCCGGAATGTTCAGAGTTCCGGAATGCACCAAGGTTCCGGAATGTTCGGAATTCCGGAATGCACAAAGGTTCCGGAATGTTCAGAGTTCCGGAATGCACCAAGGTTCCGGAATGGTCAGAATTCCGGAATGTTCAGAGTTCCGGAATGCACCAAGGTTCCGGAAAGGTCAGAATTCCGGAATGCACCAAGGTTCCGGAATGCACCAAGGTTCCGGAATGTTCGGAATTCCGGAATGTTCAGAGTTCCGGAATGCACCAAGGTTCCGGAATGTTCGGAGTTCCGGAATGCACCAAGGTTCCGGAGTGTTCGGAGTTCCGGATTGCACCAAGGTTCCGGAATGTTCAGAGTTCCGGAATGCATCAAGGTTCAGGAATTTTCAGAATTCCGGAATGTTCAGAGTTCCGGAATGTTCAGAGTTCCGGAATGCACCAAGGTTCCGGAATGCACCAAGGTTCCGGAATGTTCAGAGTTCCGGAATGTTCAGAGTTCCGGAATGCACCAAGGTTCCGGAATGCACCAAGGTTCCGGAATGTTCAGAGTTCCGGAATGTTCAGAGTTCCGGAATGCATCAAGGTTCCGGAATGCACAAAGGTTCCGGAATGTTCAGAGTTCCGGAATGCACCAATGTTCCGGAATGTTCAGAGTTCCGGAATGCACCAAGGTTCCGGAATGTTCGGAATTCCGGAATGTTCAGAGTTCCGGAATGCACCAAGGTTCCGGAATGTTCAGAGTTCCGGATTGCACCAAGGTTCTGGAATGCACCAAGGTTCCGGAATGTTCGGAATTCCGGAATGCATCAAGGTTCAGGAATTTTCAGAATTCCGGAATGTTCAGAGTTCCGGAATGTTCAGAGTTCCGGAATGCACCAAGGTTCCGGAATGCACCAAGGTTCCGGAATGTTCAGAGTTCCGGAATGTTCAGAGTTCCGGAATGCATCAAGGTTCCGGAATGCACGAAGGTTCCGGAATGTTCAGAGTTCCGGAATGCACCAATGTTCCGGAATGTTCAGAATTCCGGAATGTTCAGAGTTCCGGAATGCACCAAGGTTCCGGAATGTTCGGAATTCCGGAATGTTCAGAGTTCCGGAATGTTCGGAGTTCCGGAATGCACCAAGGTTCCGGAATGTTCGGAATTCCGGAATGTTCAGAGTTCCGGAATGTTTGGAGTTCCGGAATGCACCAAGGTTCCGGAATGTTCAGAGTTCCGGAATGCACCAAGGTTCCGGAATGCACAAAGGTTCCGGAATGTTCAGAGTTCCGGAATGCACCAAGGTTCCGGAATGTTCGGAGTTCCGGAATGTACCAAGGTTCCGGAATGTTCGGAATTCCGGAATGTACCAAGGTTCCTGAATGTTCAGAGTTTCGGAATGTTCAGAGTTCCGGAATGCACCAAGGTTCCGGAATGTTCGGAATTCCGGAATGTACCAAGGTTCCGGAATGTTCAGAGTTCCGGAATGAACCAAGGTTCCGGAATGCACAAAGGTTCCGGAATGTTCAGAGTTCCGGAATGTTCAGAGTTCCGGAATGCACCAAGGTTCCGGAATGTGCGGAATTCCGGAATGCACCAAGGTTCCGGAATGTTCAGAGTTCCGGATTGCACCAAGGTTCCGGAATTCAGAGTTCCGGAATGCAGCAAGGTTCCGGAATGTTCAGAGTTCCGGAATGCACCAAGGTTCCGGAATGTTCGGAATTCCGGAATGTACCAAGGTTCCGGAATGTTCAGAGTTCCGGAATGCACCAAGGTTCCGGAATGTGCGGAATTCCGGAATGTTCAGAGTTCCGGAGTGTTCAGAGTTCCGGAATGCACCAAGGTTCCGGAATGTTCGGAATTCCGGAATGTTCAGAGTTCCGGAATGCACCAAGGTTCCGGAATGGTCAGAGTTCCGGAATGCACCAAGGTTCCGGAATGTTCGGAATTCCGGAATGCACCAAGGTTCCGGAATGGTCAGAGTTCCGGATTGCACCAAGGTTCCGGAATGTTCGGAATTCCGGAATGCACAAAGGTTCCGGAATGTTCAGAGTTCCGGAATGCACCAAGGTTCCGGAATGTGCGGAATTCCGGAATGTTCAGAGTTCCGGATTGCACCAAGGTTCCGGAATTCAGAGTTCCGGAATGCAGCAAGGTTCCGGAATGTTCAGAGTTCCGGAATGCACCAAGGTTCCGGAATGTGCGGAATTCCGGAATGTTCAGAGTTCCGGAATGCACCAAGGTTCCGGAATGTTCGGAATTCCGGAATGTTCAGAGTTCCGGAATGCACCAAGGTTCTGGAATGTTCGGAATTCCGGAATGTTCAGAGTTCCGGAATGTTTGGAGTTCCGGAATGCACCAAGGTTCCGGAATGTTCAGAGTTCCGGAATGCACCAAGGTTCCGGAATTCAGAGTTCCGGAATGCAGCAAGGTTCCGGAATTTTCAGAATTCCGGAATGTTCAGAGTTCCGGAATGTTCAGAGTTCCGGAATGCACCAAGGTTCCGGAATGTTCAGAGTTCCGGAATGCACCAAGGTTCCGGAATGCACAAAGGTTCCGGAATGTTAAGAGTTCCGGAATGCACCAAGGTTCCGGAATAAACCAAGGTTCCGGAATGTTCGGAATTCCGGAATGTTCAGAGTTCCGGAATGTTTGGAGTTCCGGAATGCACCAAGGTTCCGGAATGTTCAGAGTTCCGGAATGCATCAAGGTTCAGGAATTTTCAGAATTCCGGAATGTTCAGAGTTCCGGAATGTTCAGAGTTCCGGAATGCATCAAGGTTCCGGAATGCAAAAAGGTTCCGGAATGTTCAGAGTTCCGGAATGCACCAATGTTCCGGAATGTTCAGAGTTCCGGAATGCACCAAGGTTCCGGAATGTTCGGAATTCCGGAATGTTCAGAGTTCCGGAATGCACCAAGGTTCCGGAATGTTCAGAGTTCCGGATTGCACCAAGGTTCTGGAATGCACAAAGGTTCCGGAATGTTCGGAATTCCGGAATGCATCAAGGTTCAGGAATTTTCAGAATTCCGGAATGTTCAGAGTTCCGGAATGTTCAGAGTTCCGGAATGCACCAAGGTTCCGGAATGCACCAAGGTTCCGGAATGTTCAGAGTTCCGGAATGTTTGGAGTTCCGGAATGTACCAAGGTTCCGGAATGTTCGGAATTCCGGAATGTTCAGAGTTCCGGAATGTTTGGAGTTCCGGAATGCACCAAGGTTCCGGAATGCACAAAGGTTCCGGAATGTTCAGAGTTCCGGAATGCACCAAGGTTCCGGAATGTTCGGAATTCCGGAATGTACCAAGGTTCCGGAATGTTCAGAGTTCCGGAATGCACCAAGGTTCCGGAATGTGCGGAATTCCGGAATGTTCAGAGTTCCGGATTGCATCAAGGTTCCGGAATGCACAAAGGTTCCGGAATGTTCGGAATTCCGGAATGTTCAGAGTTCCGGAGTGTTCAGAGTTCCGGAATGCACCAATGTTCCAGAATGTTAAGAGTTCCGGAATGTACCAAGGTTCCGGAATGTTCGGAATTCCGGAATGTTCAGAGTTCCGGAATGCACCAAGGTTCCGGAATGTTCGGAATTCCGGAATGTTCAGAGTTCCGGAATGCACCAAGGTTCCGGAAAGTTCGGAATTCCGGAATGTTCAGAGTTCCGGAATGTTTGGAGTTCCGGAATGCAGCAAGGTTCCGGAATTTTCAGAATTCTGGAATGTTCAGAGTTCCGGAATGTTCAGAGTTCTGGAATGCACAAAGGTTCCAGAATGTTCAGAGTTCCGGAATGTTCAGAGTTCCGGAATGCACCAAGGTTCCGGAATGTTCAGATTTCCGGAATGCACCAAGGTTCCGGAATGGTCAGAATTCCGGAATGTTCAGAGTTCCGGAATGCACCAAGGTTCCGGAATGTTCAGAGTTCCGGAATGCACAAAGGTTCCGGAATGTTCAGAGTTCCGGAATGTTCAGAGTTCCGGAATGCACCAAGGTTCCGGAATGTTCGGAATTCCGGAATGTTCAGAGTTCCGGAATGCACCAAGGTTCCGGAATGTTCAGAGTTCCGGAATGCACCAAGGTTCCGGAATGTTCGGAATTCCGGAATGTTCAGAGTTCCGGAATGCACCAAGGTTCTGGAATGTTCGGAATTCCGGAATGTTCAGAGTTCCGGAATGTTTGGAGTTCCGGAATGCACCAAGGTTCCGGAATGTTCAGAGTTCCGGAATGCACCAAGGTTCCGGAATTCAGAGTTCCGGAATGCAGCAAGGTTCCGGAATTTTCAGAATTCCGGAATGTTCAGAGTTCCGGAATGTTCAGAGTTCCGGAATGCACCAAGGTTCCGGAATGTTCAGAGTTCCGGAATGCACCAAGGTTCCGGAATGCACAAAGGTTCCGGAATGTTAAGAGTTCCGGAATGCACCAAGGTTCCGGAATAAACCAAGGTTCCGGAATGTTCGGAATTCCGGAATGTTCAGAGTTCCGGAATGTTTGGAGTTCCGGAATGCACCAAGGTTCCGGAATGTTCAGAGTTCCGGAATGCATCAAGGTTCAGGAATTTTCAGAATTCCGGAATGTTCAGAGTTCCGGAATGTTCAGAGTTCCGGAATGCATCAAGGTTCCGGAATGCACAAAGGTTCCGGAATGTTCAGAGTTCCGGAATGCACCAATGTTCCGGAATGTTCAGAGTTCCGGAATGCACCAAGGTTCCGGAATGTTCGGAATTCCGGAATGTTCAGAGTTCCGGAATGCACCAAGGTTCCGGAATGTTCAGAGTTCCGGATTGCACCAAGGTTCTGGAATGCACAAAGGTTCCGGAATGTTCGGAATTCCGGAATGCATCAAGGTTCAGGAATTTTCAGAATTCCGGAATGTTCAGAGTTCCGGAATGTTCAGAGTTCCGGAATGCACCAAGGTTCCGGAATGCACCAAGGTTCCGGAATGTTCAGAGTTCCGGAATGTTTGGAGTTCCGGAATGTACCAAGGTTCCGGAATGTTCGGAATTCCGGAATGTTCAGAGTTCCGGAATGTTTGGAGTTCCGGAATGCACCAAGGTTCCGGAATGTTCAGAGTTCCGGAATGCACCAAGGTTCCGGAATGTTCGGAATTCCGGAATGTTCAGAGTTCCGGAATGCACCAAGGTTCCGGAATGTTCAGAGTTCCGGAATGCACCAAGGTTCCGGAATGTTCGGAATTCCGGAATGTACCAAGGTTCCGGAATGTTCAGAGTTCCGGAATGCACCAAGGTTCCGGAATGTGCGGAATTCCGGAATGTTCAGAGTTCCGGATTGCATCAAGGTTCCGGAATGCACAAAGGTTCCGGAATGTTCGGAATTCCGGAATGTTCAGAGTTCCGGAGTGTTCAGAGTTCCGGAATGCACCAATGTTCCAGAATGTTAAGAGTTCCAGAATGTACCAAGGTTCCGGAATGTTCGGAATTCCGGAATGTTCAGAGTTCCGGAATGCACCAAGGTTCCGGAATGTTCGGAATTCCGGAATGTTCAGAGTTCCGGAATGCACCAAGGTTCCGGAATGTTCGGAATTCCGGAATGTTCAGAGTTCCGGAATGCACCAAGGTTCTGGAATGTTCGGAATTCCGGAATGTTCAGAGTTCCGGAATGTTTGGAGTTCCGGAATGCACCAAGGTTCCGGAATGTTCAGAGTTCCGGAATGCACCAAGGTTCCGGAATGCACAAAGGTTCCGGAATGTTAAGAGTTCCGGAATGCACCAAGGTTCCGGAATGCACCAAGGTTCCGGAATGTTCGGAATTCCGCAATGTACCAAGGTTCCGGAATGTTCGGAATTTCGGAATGTTCAGAGTTCCGGAATGCACCAAGGTTCCGGAATGTTAAGAGTTCCGGAATGCACCAAGGTTCCGGAATGTTCAGAGTTCCGGAATGCACCAAGGTTCTGGAATGTTCGGAATTCCGGAATGTTCAGAGTTCCGGAATGTTCGGAGTTCCGGAATGCACCAAGGTTCTGGAATGTTCGGAATTCCGGAATGTTCAGAGTTCCGGAATGTTTGGAGTTCCGGAATGCAGCAAGGTTCCGGAATTTTCAGAATTCCGGAATGTTCAGAGTTCCGGAATGTTCAGAGTTCCGGAATGCACCAAGGTTCCGGAATGTTCGGAATTCCGGAATGTACCAAGGTTCCGGAATGTTCGGAATTCCGGAATGTACCAAGGTTCCGGAATGTTCAGAGTTCCGGAATGCTCCAAGGTTCCGGAATGCACAAAGGTTCCGGAATGTTCAGAGTTCCGGAATGCACCAAGATTCCGGAATGTTCGGAATTCCGGAATGTTCAGAGTTCCGGAATGCACAAAGGTTCCGGAATGTTCAGAGTTCCGGAATGTTCAGAGTTCCGGAATGAACCAAGGTTCCGGAATGTTCGGAATTCCGGAATGTTCAGAGTTCCGGAATGCATCAAGGTTCCGGAATGCACAAAGGTTCCGGAATGTTCGGAATTCCGGAATGTTCAGAGTTCCCGAGTGTTCAGAGTTCCGGAATGCACCAAGGTTCCGGAATGCACAAAGGTTCCGGAATGTTCAGAGTTCCGGAATGCACCAAGGTTCCGGAATGTTCGGAATTCCGGAATGTTCAGAGTTCCGGAATGCACCAAGGTTCTGGAATGTTCGGAATTCCGGAATGTTCAGAGTTCCGGAATGTTTGGAGTTCCGGAATGCACCAAGGTTCCGGAATGTTCAGAGTTCCGGAATGCACCAAGGTTCCGGAATGCACAAAGGTTCCGGAATGTTAAGAGTTCCGGAATGCACCAAGGTTCCGGAATGCACCAAGGTTCCGGAATGTTCGGAATTCCGGAATGTACCAAGGTTCCGGAATGTTCGGAATTTCGGAATGTTCAGAGTTCCGGAATGCACCAAGGTTCCGGAATGTTAAGAGTTCCGGAATGCACCAAGGTTCCGGAATGTTCAGAGTTCCGGAATGCACCAAGGTTCTGGAATGTTCGGAATTCCGGAATGTTCAGAGTTCCGGAATGTTCGGAGTTCCGGAATGCACCAAGGTTCTGGAATGTTCGGAATTCCGGAATGTTCAGAGTTCCGGAATGTTTGGAGTTCCGGAATGCAGCAAGGTTCCGGAATTTTCAGAATTCCGGAATGTTCAGAGTTCCGGAATGTTCAGAGTTCCGGAATGCACCAAGGTTCCGGAATGTTCGGAATTCCGGAATGTTCAGAGTGCCAGAATGCACAAAGGTTCCGGAATGTTCAGAGTTCCGGAACGCACCAAGGTTCCTGAATGTTCGGAATTCCGGAATGTTCAGAGTTCCGGAATGTTTGGAGTTCCGGAATGCAGCAAGGTTCCCGAATTTTCAGAATTCTGGAATGTTCAGAGTTCCGGAATGTTCAGAGTTCCGGAATGCACCAAGGTTCCGGAATGTTCGGAATTCCGGAATGCACCAAGGTTCCGGAATGTTCAGAGTTCCGGAATGCACCAAGGTTCCGGAATGGTCAGAATTCCGGAATGTTTAGAGTTCCGGAATGCACCAAGGTTCCGGAAAGGTCAGAGTTCCGGAATGCACCAAGGTTCCGGAATGTTCGGAGTTCCGGAATGCACCAAGGTTCCGGAGTGTTCGGAGTTCCGGATTGCACCAAGGTTCCGGAATGCACCAAGGTTCCGGAATGTTCGGAATTCCGGAATGTTCAGAGTTCCGGAATGCACCAACGTTCCGGAATGTTCGGAATTCCGGAATGTACCAAGGTTCCGGAATGTTCGGAATTTCGGAATGTTCAGAGTTCCGGAATGCACCAAGGTTCCGGAATGTTCAGAGTTCCGGAATGCACCAAGGTTCCGGAGTGTTCAGAGTTCCGGAACGCACCAAGGTTCCGGAATGTTCGGAATTCCGGAATGTTCAGAGTTCCGGAATGCACCAACGTTCCGGAATGTTCGGAATTCCGGAATGCACCAAGGTTCCGGAATTCAGAGTTCCGGAATGCAGCAAGGTTCCGGAATGTTCAGAGTTCCGGAATGCACCAAGGTACCAGAATGTTCGGAATTCCGGAATGTACCAAGGTTCCGGAATGTTCAGAGTTCCGGAATGCACCAAGGTTCCGGAATGCACAAAGGTTCCGGAATGTTTGGAATTCCGGAATGTTCAGAGTTCCGGAGTGTTCAGAGTTCCGGAATGCACCAAGGTTCCGGAATGTTCAGAGTTCCGGAATGCACCAAGGTTCCGGAGTGTTCAGAGTTCCGGAACGCACCAAGGTTCCGGAATGTTCGGAATTCCGGAATGGTCAGAGTTCCGGAATGCACCAAGGTTCCGGAATGTTCGGAATTCCGGAATGCACCAAGGTTCCGGAATGTTCAGAGTTCCGGATTGCACCAAGGTTCCGGAATTCAGAGTTCCGGAATGCAGCAAGGTTCCGGAATGTTCAGAGTTCCGGAATGCACCAAGGTTCCGGAATGTTCGGAATTCCGGAATGTACCAAGGTTCCGGAATGTTCAGAGTTCCGGAATGCATCAAGGTTCCGGAATGCACAAAGGTTTTGGAATGTTCGGAATTCCGGAATGTTCAGAGTTCCGGAATGTTCAGAGTTCCGGAATGCACCAATGTTCCGGAATGTTAAGAGTTCCAGAATGCACCAAGGTTCCGGAATGTTCGGAATTCCGGAATGTTCAGAGTTCCGGAATGTTCAGAGTTCCGGAATGCACCAAGGTTCCGGGAATGCACAAAGGTTCCGGAATGTTCGGAATTCCGGAATGTTCAGAGTTCCGGAATGTTCAGAGTTCCGGATTGCACCAAGGTTCCGGAATTCAGAGTTCCGGAATGCATCAAGGTTCAGGAATTTTCAGAATTCCGGAATGTTCAGAGTTCCGGAATGTTCAGAGTTCCGGAATGCACCAAGGTTCCGGAATGTTCGGAATTCCGGAATGTACCAAGGTTCCGGAATGTTCAGAGTTCCGGAATGCACCAAGGTTCCGGAATGCACCAAGGTTCCGGAATGTTCAGAGTTCCGGAATGTTCAGAGTTCCGGAATGCATCAAGGTTCCGGAATGCACAAAGGTTCCGGAATGTTCAGAGTTCCGGAATGCACCAATGTTCCGGAATGTTCAGAGTTCCGGAATGCACCAAGGTTCCGGAGTGTTCAGAGTTCCGGAACGCACCAAGGTTCCGGAATGTTCGGAATTCCGGAATGTTCAGAGTTCCGGAATGCACCAAGGTTCCGGAATGTTCGGAATTCCGGAATGTTCAGAGTTCCGGAATGCACCAAGGTTCCGGAATGTTCAGAGTTCCGGATTGCACCAAGGTTCCGGGAATGCACAAAGGTTCCGGAATGTTCGGAATTCCGGAATGTTCAGAGTTCCGGAATGTTCAGAGTTCCGGATTGCACCAAGGTTCCGGAATTCAGAGTTCCGGAATGCATCAAGGTTCAGGAATTTTCAGAATTCCGGAATTTTCAGAGTTCCGGAATGTTCAGAGTTCCGGAATGCACCAAGGTTCCGGAATGTTCGGAATTCCGGAATGCAACAAGGTTCCGGAATTCAGAGTTCCGGAATGCACCAAGGTTCCGGAATGCACCAATGTTCCGGAATGTTCGGAATTCTGGAATGTTCAGAGTTCCGGAATGCACCAAGGTTCCGGAATGTTCGGAATTCCGGAATGTTCAGAGTGCCAGAATGCACAAAGGTTCCGGAATGTTCAGAGTTCCGGAACGCACCAAGGTTCCTGAATGTTCGGAATTCCGGAATGTTCAGAGTTCCGGAATGCACCAAGGATCCGGAATGTTCGGAATTCCGGAATGTTCAGAGTTCCGGAATGTTCAGAGTTCCGGAATGCACCAAGGTTCCGGAATGTTCGGAATTCCGGAATGCACAAAGGTTCCGGAATGTTCAGAGTTCCGGAATGCACCAAGGTTCCGGAATGGTCAGAATTCCGGAATGTTCAGAGTTCCGGAATGCACCAAGGTTCCGGAAAGGTCAGAATTCCGGAATGCACCAAGGTTCCGGAATGCACCAAGGTTCCGGAATGTTCGGAATTCCGGAATGTTCAGAGTTCCGGAATGCACCAAGGTTCCGGAATGTTCGGAGTTCCGGAATGCACCAAGGTTCCGGAGTGTTCGGAGTTCCGGATTGCACCAAGGTTCCGGAATGTTCAGAGTTCCGGAATGCATCAAGGTTCAGGAATTTTCAGAATTCCGGAATGTTCAGAGTTCCGGAATGTTCAGAGTTCCGGAATGCACCAAGGTTCCGGAATGTTCGGAATTCCGGAATGCACCAAGGTTCCGGAATGTTCAGAGTTCCGGAATGCACCAAGGTTCCGGAATGCACAAAGGTTCCGGAATGTTCGGAATTCCGGAATGTTCAGAGTTCCGGAATGCACCAAGGTTCCGGAAAGTTCGGAATTCCGGAATGTTCAGAGTTCCGGAATGTTTGGAGTTCCGGAATGCACCAAGGTTCTGGAATGTTCGGAATTCCGGAATGTTCAGAGTTCCGGAATGTTTGGAGTTCCGGAATGCAGCAAGGTTCCGGAATTTTCAGAATTCCGGAATGTTCAGAGTTCCGGAATGTTCAGAGTTCCGGAATGCACCAAGGTTCCGGAATGTTCGGAATTCCGGAATGTACCAAGGTTCCGGAATGTTCGGAATTCCGGAATGTACCAAGGTTCCGGAATGTTCAGAGTTCCGGAATGCTCCAAGGTTCCGGAATGCACAAAGGTTCCGGAATGTTCAGAGTTCCGGAATGCACCAAGATTCCGGAATGTTCGGAATTCCGGAATGTTCAGAGTTCCGGAATGCACAAAGGTTCCGGAATGTTCAGAGTTCCGGAATGTTCAGAGTTCCGGAATGCACCAAGGTTCCGGAATGTTCGGAATTCCGGAATGTTCAGAGTTCCGGAATGCATCAAGGTTCCGGAATGCACAAAGGTTCCGGAATGTTCGGAATTCCGGAATGTTCAGAGTTCCGGAGTGTTCAGAGTTCCGGAATGCACCAAGGTTCCGGAATGTTCAGAGTTCCGGAATGCACCAAGGTTCCGGAGTGTTCAGAGTTCCGGAACGCACCAAGGTTCCGGAATGTTCGGAATTCCGGAATGGTCAGAGTTCCGGAATGCACCAAGGTTCCGGAATGTTCGGAATTCCGGAATGCACCAAGGTTCCGGAATGTTCAGAGTTCCGGAATGCATCAAGGTTCAGGAATTTTCAGAATTCCGGAATGTTCAGAGTTCCGGAATGTTCAGAGTTCCGGAATGCATCAAGGTTCCGGAATGCACAAAGGTTCCGGAATGTTCAGAGTTCCGGAATGCACCAATGTTCCGGAATGTTCAGAGTTCCGGAATGCACCAAGGTTCCGGAATGTTCGGAATTCCGGAATGTTCAGAGTTCCGGAATGCACCAAGGTTCCGGAATGTTCAGAGTTCCGGATTGCACCAAGGTTCTGGAATGCACAAAGGTTCCGGAATGTTCGGAATTCCGGAATGCATCAAGGTTCAGGAATTTTCAGAATTCCGGAATGTTCAGAGTTCCGGAATGTTCAGAGTTCCGGAATGCACCAAGGTTCCGGAATGCACCAAGGTTCCGGAATGTTCAGAGTTCCGGAATGTTTGGAGTTCCGGAATGCACCAAGGTTCCGGAATGCACCAAGGTTCCGGAATGTTCAGAGTTCCGGAATGTTTGGAGTTCCGGAATGTACCAAGGTTCCGGAATGTTCGGAATTCCGGAATGTTCAGAGTTCCGGAATGTTTGGAGTTCCGGAATGCACCAAGGTTCCGGAATGTTCAGAGTTCCGGAATGCACCAAGGTTCCGGAATGCACAAAGGTTCCGGAATGTTCAGAGTTCCGGAATGCACCAAGGTTCCGGAATGTTCGGAATTCCGGAATGTACCAAGGTTCCGGAATGTTCAGAGTTCCGGAATGCACCAAGGTTCCGGAATGTGCGGAATTCCGGAATGTTCAGAGTTCCGGATTGCATCAAGGTTCCGGAATGCACAAAGGTTCCGGAATGTTCGGAATTCCGGAATGTTCAGAGTTCCGGAGTGTTCAGAGTTCCGGAATGCACCAATGTTCCAGAATGTTAAGAGTTCCGGAATGTACCAAGGTTCCGGAATGTTCGGAATTCCGGAATGTTCAGAGTTCCGGAATGCACCAAGGTTCCGGAATGTTCGGAATTCCGGAATGTTCAGAGTTCCGGAATGCACCAAGGTTCCGGAATGTTCGGAATTCCGGAATGTTCAGAGTTCCGGAATGCACCAAGGTTCTGGAATGTTCGGAATTCCGGAATGTTCAGAGTTCCGGAATGTTTGGAGTTCCGGAATGCACCAAGGTTCCGGAATGTTCAGAGTTCCGGAATGCACCAAGGTTCCGGAATGCACAAAGGTTCCGGAATGTTAAGAGTTCCGGAATGCACCAAGGTTCCGGAATGCACCAAGGTTCCGGAATGTTCGGAATTCCGGAATGTACCAAGGTTCCGGAATGTTCGGAATTTCGGAATGTTCAGAGTTCCGGAATGCACCAAGGTTCCGGAATGTTAAGAGTTCCGGAATGCACCAAGGTTCCGGAATGTTCAGAGTTCCGGAATGCACCAAGGTTCTGGAATGTTCGGAATTCCGGAATGTTCAGAGTTCCGGAATGTTCGGAGTTCCGGAATGCACCAAGGTTCTGGAATGTTCGGAATTCCGGAATGTTCAGAGTTCCGGAATGTTTGGAGTTCCGGAATGCAGCAAGGTTCCGGAATTTTCAGAATTCCGGAATGTTCAGAGTTCCGGAATGTTCAGAGTTCCGGAATGCACCAAGGTTCCGGAATGTTCGGAATTCCGGAATGTACCAAGGTTCCGGAATGTTCGGAATTCCGGAATGTACCAAGGTTCCGGAATGTTCAGAGTTCCGGAATGCTCCAAGGTTCCGGAATGCACAAAGGTTCCGGAATGTTCAGAGTTCCGGAATGCACCAAGATTCCGGAATGTTCGGAATTCCGGAATGTTCAGAGTTCCGGAATGCACAAAGGTTCCGGAATGTTCAGAGTTCCGGAATGTTCAGAGTTCCGGAATGCACCAAGGTTCCGGAATGTTCGGAATTCCGGAATGTTCAGAGTTCCGGAATGCATCAAGGTTCCGGAATGCACAAAGGTTCCGGAATGTTCGGAATTCCGGAATGTTCAGAGTTCCCGAGTGTTCAGAGTTCCGGAATGCACCAAGGTTCCGGAATGCACAAAGGTTCCGGAATGTTCAGAGTTCCGGAATGCACCAAGGTTCCGGAATGTTCGGAATTCCGGAATGTTCAGAGTTCCGGAATGCACCAAGGTTCTGGAATGTTCGGAATTCCGGAATGTTCAGAGTTCCGGAATGTTTGGAGTTCCGGAATGCACCAAGGTTCCGGAATGTTCAGAGTTCCGGAATGCACCAAGGTTCCGGAATGCACAAAGGTTCCGGAATGTTAAGAGTTCCGGAATGCACCAAGGTTCCGGAATGCACCAAGGTTCCGGAATGTTCGGAATTCCGGAATGTACCAAGGTTCCGGAATGTTCGGAATTTCGGAATGTTCAGAGTTCCGGAATGCACCAAGGTTCCGGAATGTTAAGAGTTCCGGAATGCACCAAGGTTCCGGAATGTTCAGAGTTCCGGAATGCACCAAGGTTCTGGAATGTTCGGAATTCCGGAATGTTCAGAGTTCCGGAATGTTCGGAGTTCCGGAATGCACCAAGGTTCTGGAATGTTCGGAATTCCGGAATGTTCAGAGTTCCGGAATGTTTGGAGTTCCGGAATGCAGCAAGGTTCCGGAATTTTCAGAATTCCGGAATGTTCAGAGCTCCGGAATGTTCAGAGTTCCGGAATGCACCAAGGTTCCGGAATGTTCGGAATTCCGGAATGTACCAAGGTTCCGGAATGTTCGGAATTCCGGAATGCACCAAGGTTCCGGAATGTTCGGAATTCTGGAATGTTCAGAGTTCCGGAATGCACCAAGGTTCCGGAATGTTCGGAATTCCGGAATGTTCAGAGTGCCAGAATGCACAAAGGTTCCGGAATGTTCAGAGTTCCGGAACGCACCAAGGTTCCTGAATGTTCGGAATTCCGGAATGTTCAGAGTTCCGGAATGCACCAAGGATCCGGAATGTTCGGAATTCCGGAATGTTCAGAGTTCCGGAATGTTCAGAGTTCCGGAATGCACCAAGGTTCCGGAATGTTCGGAATTCCGGAATGCACAAAGGTTCCGGAATGTTCAGAGTTCCGGAATGCACCAAGGTTCCGGAATGGTCAGAATTCCGGAATGTTCAGAGTTCCGGAATGCACCAAGGTTCCGGAAAGGTCAGAATTCCGGAATGCACCAAGGTTCCGGAATGCACCAAGGTTCCGGAATGTTCGGAATTCCGGAATGTTCAGAGTTCCGGAATGCACCAAGGTTCCGGAATGTTCGGAGTTCCGGAATGCACCAAGGTTCCGGAGTGTTCGGAGTTCCGGATTGCACCAAGGTTCCGGAATGTTCAGAGTTCCGGAATGCATCAAGGTTCAGGAATTTTCAGAATTCCGGAATGTTCAGAGTTCCGGAATGTTCAGAGTTCCGGAATGCACCAAGGTTCCGGAATGTTCGGAATTCCGGAATGCACCAAGGTTCCGGAATTCAGAGTTCCGGAATGCACCAAGGTACCGGAATGTTCGGAATTCCGGAATGTACCAAGGTTCCGGAATGTTCAGAGTTCCGGAATGCACCAAGGTTCCGGAATGCACAAAGGTTCCGGAATGTTCGGAATTCCGGAATGTTCAGAGTTCCGGAATGCACCAAGGTTCCGGAAAGTTCGGAATTCCGGAATGTTCAGAGTTCCGGAATGTTTGGAGTTCCGGAATGCAGCAAGGTTCCGGAATTTTCAGAATTCTGGAATGTTCAGAGTTCCGGAATGTTCAGAGTTCCGGAATGCACCAAGGTTCCGGAATGTTCGGAATTCCGGAATGCACCAAGGTTCCGGAATGTTCAGAGTTCCGGAATGCACCAAGGTTCCGGAATGGTCAGAATTCCGGAATGTTTAGAGTTCCGGAATGCACCAAGGTTCCGGAAAGGTCAGAGTTCCGGAATGCACCAAGGTTCCGGAATGTTCGGAGTTCCGGAATGCACCAAGGTTCCGGAGTGTTCGGAGTTCCGGATTGCACCAAGGTTCCGGAATGCACCAAGGTTCCGGAATGCACAAAGGTTCCGGAATGTTCAGAGTTCCGGAATGCACCAATGTTCCGGAATGTTCAGAGTTCCGGAATGCACCAAGGTTCCGGAGTGTTCAGAGTTCCGGAATGCACCAAGGTTCCGGAATGTTCGGAATTCCGGAATGCACCAAGGTTCCGGAATTCAGAGTTCCGGAATGCAGCAAGGTTCCGGAATGTTCAGAGTTCCGGAATGCACCAAGGTACCGGAATGTTCGGAATTCCGGAATGTACCAAGGTTCCGGAATGTTCAGAGTTCCGAATGCACCAAGGTTCCGGAATGCAGCAAGGTTCCGGAATGTTCGGAATTCCGGAATGTTCAGAGTTCCGGAATGCACCAAGGTTCCGGAAAGTTCGGAATTCCGGAATGTTCAGAGTTCCGGAATGTTTGGAGTTCCGGAATGCAGCAAGGTTCCCGAATTTTCAGAATTCTGGAATGTTCAGAGTTCCGGAATGTTCAGAGTTCCGGAATGCACCAAGGTTCCGGAATGTTCGGAATTCCGGAATGCACCAAGGTTCCGGAATGTTCAGAGTTCCGGAATGCACCAAGGTTCCGGAATGGTCAGAATTCCGGAATGTTTAGAGTTCCGGAATGCACCAAGGTTCCGGAGTGTTCGGAGTTCCGGATTGCACCAAGGTTCCGGAATGCACCAAGGTTCCGGAATGTTCGGAATTCCGGAATGTTCAGAGTTCCGGAATGCACCAACGTTCCGGAATGTTCGGAATTCCGGAATGTACCAAGGTTCCGGAATGTTCGGAATTTCGGAATGTTCAGAGTTCCGGAATGCACCAAGGTTCCGGAATGTTCAGAGTTCCGGAATGCACCAAGGTTCCGGAGTGTTCAGAGTTCCGGAACGCACCAAGGTTCCGGAATGTTCGGAATTCCGGAATGTTCAGAGTTCCGGAATGCACCAACGTTCCGGAATGTTCGGAATTCCGGAATGCACCAAGGTTCCGGAATTCAGAGTTCCGGAATGCAGCAAGGTTCCGGAATGTTCAGAGTTCCGGAATGCACCAAGGTACCAGAATGTTCGGAATTCCGGAATGTACCAAGGTTCCGGAATGTTCAGAGTTCCGGAATGCACCAAGGTTCCGGAATGCACAAAGGTTCCGGAATGTTCGGAATTCCGGAATGTTCAGAGTTCCGGAGTGTTCAGAGTTCCGGAATGCACCAAGGTTCCGGAATGTTCAGAGTTCCGGAATGCACCAAGGTTCCGGAGTGTTCAGAGTTCCGGAACGCACCAAGGTTCCGGAATGTTCGGAATTCCGGAATGGTCAGAGTTCCGGAATGCACCAAGGTTCCGGAATGTTCGGAATTCCGGAATGCACCAAGGTTCCGGAATGTTCAGAGTTCCGGATTGCACCAAGGTTCCGGAATTCAGAGTTCCGGAATGCAGCAAGGTTCCGGAATGTTCAGAGTTCCGGAATGCACCAAGGTTCCGGAATGTTCGGAATTCCGGAATGTACCAAGGTTCCGGAATGTTCAGAGTTCCGGAATGCATCAAGGTTCCGGAATGCACAAAGGTTTTGGAATGTTCGGAATTCCGGAATGTTCAGAGTTCCGGAATGTTCAGAGTTCCGGAATGCACCAATGTTCCGGAATGTTAAGAGTTCCAGAATGCACCAAGGTTCCGGAATGTTCGGAATTCCGGAATGTTCAGAGTTCCGGAATGTTCAGAGTTCCGGAATGCACCAAGGTTCCGGGAATGCACAAAGGTTCCGGAATGTTCGGAATTCCGGAATGTTCAGAGTTCCGGAATGTTCAGAGTTCCGGATTGCACCAAGGTTCCGGAATTCAGAGTTCCGGAATGCATCAAGGTTCAGGAATTTTCAGAATTCCGGAATGTTCAGAGTTCCGGAATGTTCAGAGTTCCGGAATGCACCAAGGTTCCGGAATGTTCGGAATTCCGGAATGTACCAAGGTTCCGGAATGTTCAGAGTTCCGGAATGCACCAAGGTTCCGGAATGCACCAAGGTTCCGGAATGTTCAGAGTTCCGGAATGTTCAGAGTTCCGGAATGCATCAAGGTTCCGGAATGCACAAAGGTTCCGGAATGTTCAGAGTTCCGGAATGCACCAATGTTCCGGAATGTTCAGAGTTCCGGAATGCACCAAGGTTCCGGAGTGTTCAGAGTTCCGGAACGCACCAAGGTTCCGGAATGTTCGGAATTCCGGAATGTTCAGAGTTCCGGAATGCACCAAGGTTCCGGAATGTTCGGAATTCCGGAATGTTCAGAGTTCCGGAATGCACCAAGGTTCCGGAATGTTCAGAGTTCCGGATTGCACCAAGGTTCCGGGAATGCACAAAGGTTCCGGAATGTTCGGAATTCCGGAATGTTCAGAGTTCCGGAATGTTCAGAGTTCCGGATTGCACCAAGGTTCCGGAATTCAGAGTTCCGGAATGCATCAAGGTTCAGGAATTTTCAGAATTCCGGAATTTTCAGAGTTCCGGAATGTTCAGAGTTCCGGAATGCACCAAGGTTCCGGAATGTTCGGAATTCCGGAATGCAACAAGGTTCCGGAATTCAGAGTTCCGGAATGCACCAAGGTTCCGGAATGCACCAAGGTTCCGGAATGTTCGGAATTCTGGAATGTTCAGAGTTCCGGAATGCACCAAGGTTCCGGAATGTTCGGAATTCCGGAATGTTCAGAGTTCCGGAATGCACCAAGGATCCGGAATGTTCGGAATTCCGGAATGCACAAAGGTTCCGGAATGTTCAGAGTTCCGGAATGCACCAAGGTTCCGGAATGGTCAGAATTCCGGAATGTTCAGAGTTCCGGAATGCACCAAGGTTCCGGAATGTTCGGAGTTCCGGAATGCACCAAGGTTCCGGAGTGTTCGGAGTTCCGGATTGCACCAAGGTTCCGGAACGTTCAGAGTTCCGGAATGCATCAAGGTTCAGGAATTTTCAGAATTCCGGAATGTTCAGAGTTCCGGAATGTTCAGAGTTCCGGAATGCACCAAGGTTCCGGAATGTTCGGAATTCCGGAATGCACCAAGGTTCCGGAATGTTCAGAGTTCCGGAATGCACCAAGGTTCCGGAATGCACAAAGGTTCCGGAATGTTCGGAATTCCGGAATGTTCAGAGTTCCGGAATGCACCAAGGTTCCGGAAAGTTCGGAATTCCGGAATGTTCAGAGTTCCGGAATGTTTGGAGTTCCGGAATGCACCAAGGTTCTGGAATGTTCGGAATTCCGGAATGTTCAGAGTTCCGGAATGTTTGGAGTTCCGGAATGCAGCAAGGTTCCGGAATTTTCAGAATTCCGGAATGTTCAGAGTTCCGGAATGTTCAGAGTTCCGGAATGCACCAAGGTTCCGGAATGTTCGGAATTCCGGAATGTACCAAGGTTCCGGAATGTTCGGAATTCCGGAATGTACCAAGGTTCCGGAATGTTCAGAGTTCCGGAATGCTCCAAGGTTCCGGAATGCACAAAGGTTCCGGAATGTTCAGAGTTCCGGAATGCACCAAGATTCCGGAATGTTCGGAATTCCGGAATGTTCAGAGTTCCGGAATGCACAAAGGTTCCGGAATGTTCAGAGTTCCGGAATGTTCAGAGTTCCGGAATGCACCAAGGTTCCGGAATGTTCGGAATTCCGGAATGTTCAGAGTTCCGGAATGCATCAAGGTTCCGGAATGCACAAAGGTTCCGGAATGTTCGGAATTCCGGAATGTTCAGAGTTCCGGAGTGTTCAGAGTTCCGGAATGCACCAAGGTTCCGGAATGTTCAGAGTTCCGGAATGCACCAAGGTTCCGGAGTGTTCAGAGTTCCGGAACGCACCAAGGTTCCGGAATGTTCGGAATTCCGGAATGGTCAGAGTTCCGGAATGCACCAAGGTTCCGGAATGTTCGGAATTCCGGAATGCACCAAGGTTCCGGAATGTTCAGAGTTCCGGATTGCACCAAGGTTCCGGAATTCAGAGTTCCGGAATGCAGCAAGGTTCCGGAATGTTCAGAGTTCCGGAATGCACCAAGGTTCCGGAATGTTCGGAATTCCGGAATGTACCAAGGTTCCGGAATGTTCAGAGTTCCGGAATGCATCAAGGTTCCGGAATGCACAAAGGTTTTGGAATGTTCGAAATTCCGGAATGTTCAGAGTTCCGGAATGTTCAGAGTTCCGGAATGCACCAATGTTCCGGAATGTTAAGAGTTCCAGAATGCACCAAGGTTCCGGAATGTTCGGAATTCCGGAATGTTCAGAGTTCCGGAATGTTCAGAGTTCCGGAATGCACCAAGGTTCCGGGAATGCACAAAGGTTCCGGAATGTTCGGAATTCCGGAATGTTCAGAGTTCCGGAATGTTCAGAGTTCCGGATTGCACCAAGGTTCCGGAATTCAGAGTTCCGGAATGCATCAAGGTTCAGGAATTTTCAGAATTCCGGAATGTTCAGAGTTCCGGAATGTTCAGAGTTCCGGAATGCACCAAGGTTCCGGAATGTTCGGAATTCCGGAATGTACCAAGGTTCCGGAATGTTCAGAGTTCCGGAATGCACCAAGGTTCCGAAATGCACCAAGGTTCCGGAATGTTCAGAGTTCCGGAATGTTCAGAGTTCCGGAATGCATCAAGGTTCCGGAATGCACAAAGGTTCCGGAATGTTCAGAGTTCCGGAATGCACCAATGTTCCGGAATGTTCAGAGTTCCGGAATGCACCAAGGTTCCGGAGTGTTCAGAGTTCCGGAACGCACCAAGGTTCCGGAATGTTCGGAATTCCGGAATGTTCAGAGTTCCGGAATGCACCAAGGTTCCGGAATGTTCGGAATTCCGGAATGTTCAGAGTTCCGGAATGCACCAAGGTTCCGGAATGTTCAGAGTTCCGGATTGCACCAAGGTTCCGGGAATGCACAAAGGTTCCGGAATGTTCGGAATTCCGGAATGTTCAGAGTTCCGGAATGTTCAGAGTTCCGGATTGCACCAAGGTTCCGGAATTCAGAGTTCCGGAATGCATCAAGGTTCAGGAATTTTCAGAATTCCGGAATTTTCAGAGTTCCGGAATGTTCAGAGTTCCGGAATGCACCAAGGTTCCGGAATGTTCGGAATTCCGGAATGCAACAAGGTTCCGGAATTCAGAGTTCCGGAATGCACCAAGGTTCCGGAATGCACCAAGGTTCCGGAATGTTCGGAATTCTGGAATGTTCAGAGTTCCGGAATGCACCAAGGTTCCGGAATGTTCGGAATTCCGGAATGTTCAGAGTGCCAGAATGCACAAAGGTTCCGGAATGTTCAGAGTTCCGGAACGCACCAAGGTTCCTGAATGTTCGGAATTCCGGAATGTTCAGAGTTCCGGAATGCACCAAGGATCCGGAATGTTCGGAATTCCGGAATGTTCAGAGTTCCGGAATGTTCAGAGTTCCGGAATGCACCAAGGTTCCGGAATGTTCGGAATTCCGGAATGCACAAAGGTTCCGGAATGTTCAGAGTTCCGGAATGCACCAAGGTTCCGGAATGGTCAGAATTCCGGAATGTTCAGAGTTCCGGAATGCACCAAGGTTCCGGAAAGGTCAGAATTCCGGAATGCACCAAGGTTCCGGAATGCACCAAGGTTCCGGAATGTTCGGAATTCCGGAATGTTCAGAGTTCCGGAATGCACCAAGGTTCCGGAATGTTCGGAGTTCCGGAATGCACCAAGGTTCCGGAGTGTTCGGAGTTCCGGATTGCACCAAGGTTCCGGAATGTTCAGAGTTCCGGAATGCATCAAGGTTCAGGAATTTTCAGAATTCCGGAATGTTCAGAGTTCCGGAATGTTCAGAGTTCCGGAATGCACCAAGGTTCCGGAATGTTCGGAATTCCGGAATGCACCAAGGTTCCGGAATTCAGAGTTCCGGAATGCACCAAGGTACCGGAATGTTCGGAATTCCGGAATGTACCAAGGTTCCGGAATGTTCAGAGTTCCGGAATGCACCAAGGTTCCGGAATGCACAAAGGTTCCGGAATGTTCGGAATTCCGGAATGTTCAGAGTTCCGGAATGCACCAAGGTTCCGGAATGTTCGGAATTCCGGAATGTACCAATGTTCCGGAATGTTCGGAATTCCGGAATGTACCAAGGTTCCGGAATGTTCAGAGTTCCGGAATGCACCAAGGTTCCGGAATGCACAAAGGTTCCGGAATGTTCAGAGTTCCGGAATGCACCAAGATTCCGGAATGTTCGGAATTCCGGAATGTTCAGAGTTCCGGAATGCACAAAGGTTCCGGAATGTTCAGAGTTCCGGAATGTTCAGAGTTCCGGAATGCACCAAGGTTCCGGAATGTTCGGAATTCCGGAATGTTCAGAGTTCCGGAATGCATCAAGGTTCCGGAATGCACAAAGGTTCCGGAATGTTCGGAATTCCGGAATGTTCAGAGTTCCGGAGTGTTCAGAGTTCCGGAATGCACCAAGGTTCCGGAATGTTCAGAGTTCCGGAATGCACCAAGGTTCCGGAGTGTTCAGAGTTCCGGAACGCACCAAGGTTCCGGAATGTTCGGAATTCCGGAATGGTCAGAGTTCCGGAATGCACCAAGGTTCCGGAATGTTCGGAATTCCGGAATGCACCAAGGTTCCGGAATGTTCAGAGTTCCGGAATGCACCAAGGTTCCGGAATGCACCAAGGTTCCGGAATGTTCGGAATTCCGGAATGTACCAAGGTTCCGGAATGTTCGGAATTTCGGAATGTTCAGAGTTCCGGAATGCACCAAGGTTCCGGAATGTTCAGAGTTCCGGAATGCAGCAAGGTTCCGGAATGTTCAGAGTTCCGGAATGCACCAAGGTTCCGGAATGTTCGGAATTCCGGAATGTACCAAGGTTCCGGAATGTTCAGAGTTCCGGAATGCATCAAGGTTCCGGAATGCACAAAGGTTTTGGAATGTTCGGAATTCCGGAATGTTCAGAGTTCCGGAATGTTCAGAGTTCCGGAATGCACCAATGTTCCGGAATGTTAAGAGTTCCAGAATGCACCAAGGTTCCGGAATGTTCGGAATTCCGGAATGTTCAGAGTTCCGGAATGTTCAGAGTTCCGGAATGCACCAAGGTTCCGGGAATGCACAAAGGTTCCGGAATGTTCGGAATTCCGGAATGTTCAGAGTTCCGGAATGTTCAGAGTTCCGGATTGCACCAAGGTTCCGGAATTCAGAGTTCCGGAATGCATCAAGGTTCAGGAATTTTCAGAATTCCGGAATGTTCAGAGTTCCGGAATGTTCAGAGTTCCGGAATGCACCAAGGTTCCGGAATGTTCGGAATTCCGGAATGTACCAAGGTTCCGGAATGTTCAGAGTTCCGGAATGCACCAAGGTTCCGGAATGCACCAAGGTTCCGGAATGTTCAGAGTTCCGGAATGTTCAGAGTTCCGGAATGCATCAAGGTTCCGGAATGCACAAAGGTTCCGGAATGTTCAGAGTTCCGGAATGCACCAATGTTCCGGAATGTTCAGAGTTCCGGAATGCACCAAGGTTCCGGAGTGTTCAGAGTTCCGGAACGCACCAAGGTTCCGGAATGTTCGGAATTCCGGAATGTTCAGAGTTCCGGAATGCACCAAGGTTCCGGAATGTTCGGAATTCCGGAATGTTCAGAGTTCCGGAATGCACCAAGGTTCCGGAATGTTCAGCGTTCCGGATTGCACCAAGGTTCCGGGAATGCACAAAGGTTCCGGAATGTTCGGAATTCCGGAATGTTCAGAGTTCCGGAATGTTCAGAGTTCCGGATTGCACCAAGGTTCCGGAATTCAGAGTTCCGGAATGCATCAAGGTTCAGGAATTTTCAGAATTCCGGAATTTTCAGAGTTCCGGAATGTTCAGAGTTCCGGAATGCAACAAGGTTCCGGAATTCAGAGTTCCGGAATGCACCAAGGTTCCGGAATGCACCAAGGTTCCGGAATGTTCGGAATTCTGGAATGTTCAGAGTTCCGGAATGCACCAAGGTTCCGGAATGTTCGGAATTCCGGAATGTTCAGAGTGCCAGAATGCACAAAGGTTCCGGAATGTTCAGAGTTCCGGAACGCACCAAGGTTCCTGAATGTTCGGAATTCCGGAATGTTCAGAGTTCCGGAATGCACCAAGGATCCGGAATGTTCGGAATTCCGGAATGTTCAGAGTTCCGGAATGTTCAGAGTTCCGGAATGCACCAAGGTTCCGGAATGTTCGGAATTCCGGAATGCACAAAGGTTCCGGAATGTTCAGAGTTCCGGAATGCACCAAGGTTCCGGAATGGTCAGAATTCCGGAATGTTCAGAGTTCCGGAATGCACCAAGGTTCCGGAAAGGTCAGAATTCCGGAATGCACCAAGGTTCCGGAATGCACCAAGGTTCCGGAATGTTCGGAATTCCGGAATGTTCAGAGTTCCGGAATGCACCAAGGTTCCGGAATGTTCGGAGTTCCGGAATGCACCAAGGTTCCGGAGTGTTCGGAGTTCCGGATTGCACCAAGGTTCCGGAATGTTCAGAGTTCCGGAATGCATCAAGGTTCAGGAATTTTCAGAATTCCGGAATGTTCAGAGTTCCGGAATGTTCAGAGTTCCGGAATGCACCAAGGTTCCGGAATGCACCAAGGTTCCGGAATGTTCAGAGTTCCGGAATGTTCAGAGTTCCGGAATGCACCAAGGTTCCGGAATGCACCAAGGTTCCGGAATGTTCAGAGTTCCGGAATGTTCAGAGTTCCGGAATGCACCAAGGTTCCGGAATGTTCGGAATTCCGGAATGTTCAGAGTTCCGGAATGCACCAAGGTTCCGGAATGTTAAGAGTTCCGGAATGCACCAAGGTTCTGGAATGTTCAGAATTCCGGAATGTTCAGAGTTCCGGAATGCACCAAGGTTCCGGAATGTTCAGAGTTCCGGAATGCACCAAGGTTCCGGAATGCACCAAGGTTCCGGAATGTTCGGAATTCCGGAATGTACCAAGGTTCCGGAATGTTCGGAATTTCGGAATGTTCAGAGTTCCGGAATGCACCAAGGTTCCGGAATGTTCAGAGTTCCGGAATGCACCAAGGTTCCGGAATGTGCGGAATTCCGGAATGTTCAGAGTTCCGGATTGCATCAAGGTTCCGGAATGCACAAAGGTTCCGGAATGTTCGGAATTCCGGAATGTTCAGAGTTCCGGAGTGTTCAGAGTTCCGGAATGCACCAATGTTCCAGAATGTTAAGAGTTCCGGAATGTACCAAGGTTCCGGAATGTTCGGAATTCCGGAATATTCAGAGTTCCGGAATGCACCAAGGTTCCGGAATGTTCGGAATTCCGGAATGTTCAGAGTTCCGGAATGCACCAAGGTTCCGGAATGTTCGGAATTCCGGAATGTTCAGAGTTCCGGAATGCACCAAGGTTCTGGAATGTTCGGAATTCCGGAATGTTCAGAGTTCCGGAATGTTTGGAGTTCCGGAATGCACCAAGGTTCCGGAATGCACCAAGGTTCCGGAATGTTCAGAGTTCCGGAATGTTCAGAGTTCCGGAATGCACCAAGGTTCCGGAATGCACCAAGGTTCCGGAATGTTCGGAATTCCGGAATGTACCAAGGTTCCGGAATGTTCGGAATTTCGGAATGTTCAGAGTTCCGGAATGTACCAAGGTTCCGGAATGTTTTGAATTCCGGAATGTTCAGAGTTCCGGAATGTTCAGAGTTCCGGAATGCACCAAGGTTCCGGAATGCACAAAGGTTCCGGAATGTTCAGAGTTCCGGAATGCACCAAGGTTCCGGAATGTTCGGAATTCCGGAATGTACCAAGGTTCCGGAATGTTCAGAGTTCCGGAATGCACCAAGGTTCCGGAATGTTCAGAGTTCCGGAATGTTCAGAGTTCCGGAATGCATCAAGGTTCCGGAATGCACAAAGGTTCCGGAATGTTCAGAGTTCCGGAATGCACCAATGTTCCGGAATGTTCAGAGTTCCGGAATGCACCAAGGTTCCGGAGTGTTCAGAGTTCCGGAACGCACCAAGGTTCCGGAATGTTCGGAATTCCGGAATGTTCAGAGTTCCGGAATGCACCAAGAGTCCGGAATGTTCGGAATTCCGGAATGCACCAAGGTTCCGGAATTCAGAGTTCCGGAATGCAGCAAGGTTCCGGAATGTTCAGAGTTCCGGAATGCACCAAGGTACCAGAATGTTCAGAGTTCCGGAATGCACCAAGGTTCCGGAATGCACAAAGGTTCCGGAATGTTCGGAATTCCGGAATGTTCAGAGTTCCGGAGTGTTCAGAGTTCCGAAATGCACCAAGGTTCCGGAATGTTCGGAATTCCGGAATGCACCAAGGTTCCGGAATTCAGAGTTCCGGAATGCAGCAAGGTTCCGGAATGTTCGGAGTTCCGGAATGCACCAAGGTACCGGAATGTTCGGAATTCCGGAATGTACCAAGGTTCCGGAATGTTCAGAGTTCCGGAATGCACCAAGGTTCCGGAATGCACAAAGGTTCCGGAATGTTCGGAATTCCGGAATGTTCAGAGTTCCGGAATGCACCAAGGTTCCGGAAAGTTCGGAATTCCGGAATGTTCAGAGTTCCGGAATGTTTGGAGTTCCGGAATGCAGCAAGGTTCCGGAATTTTCAGAATTCTGGAATGTTCAGAGTTCCGGAATGTTCGGAGTTCCGGAATGCACCAAGGTTCCGGAATGTTCGGAATTCCGGAATGTACCAAGGTTCCGGAATGTTCAGAGTTCTGGAATGCACAAAGGTTCCAGAATGTTCAGAGTTCCGGAATGTTCAGAGTTCCGGAATGCACCAAGGTTCCGGAATGTTCAGATTTCCGGAATGCACCAAGGTTCCGGAATGGTCAGAATTCCGGAATGTTCAGAGTTCCGGAATGCACCAAGGTTCCGGAATGTTCAGAGTTCCGAAATGCACAAAGGTTCCGGAATGTTCAGAGTTCCGGAATGTTCAGAGTTCCGGAATGCACCAAGGTTCCGGAATGTTCGGAATTCCGGAATGTTCAGAGTTCCGGAATGCACCAAGGTTCCGGAATGTTCGGAATTCCGGAATGTTCAGAGTTCCGGAATGCATCAAGGTTCCGGAATGCACAAAGGTTCCGGAATGTTCAGAGTTCCGGAATGCACCAATGTTCCGGAATGTTCAGAGTTCCGGAATGCACCAAGGTTCCGGAATGTTCGGAATTCCGGAATGCACCAAGGTTCCGGAATTCAGAGTTCCGGAATGCAGCAAGGTTCCGGAATGTTCAGAGTTCCGGAATGCACCAAGGTACCAGAATGTTCGGAATTCCGGAATGTACCAAGGTTCCGGAATGTTCAGAGTTCCGGAATGCACCAAGGTTCCGGAATGCACAAAGGTTCCGGAATGTTCAGAATTCCGGAATGTTCAGAGTTCCGGAGTGTTCAGAGTTCCGGAACGCACCAAGGTTCCGGAATGTTCGGAATTCCGGAATGGTCAGAGTTCCGGAATGCACCAAGGTTCCGGAATGTTCGGAATTCCGGAATGCACCAAGGTTCCGGAATGTTCAGAGTTCCGGATTGCACCAAGGTTCCGGAATTCAGAGTTCCGGAATGCAGCAAGGTTCCGGAATGTTCAGAGTTCCGGAATGCACCAAGGTTCCGGAATGCACAAAGGTTCCGGAATGTTCAGAGTTCCGGAATGCACCAAGGTTCCGGAATGTTCGGAATTCCGGAATGTTCAGAGTTCCGGAATGTTAAGAGTTCCGGAATGCACCAAGGTTCCGGAATGTTCAGAGTTCCGGAATGCACCAAGGTTCCGGAATTCAGAGTTCCGGAATGCAGCAAGGTTCCGGAATTTTCAGAATTCCGGAATGTTCAGAGTTCCGGAATGCACCAAGGTTCCGGAATGTTCAGAGTTCCGGAATGCACCAAGGTTCCGGAATGCACAAAGGTTCCGAAATGTTAAGAGTTCCGGAATGCACCAAGGTTCCGGAATGCACCAAGGTTCCGGAATGTTCGGAATTCCGGAATGTACCAAGGTTCCGGAATGTTCGGAATTTCGGAATGTTCAGAGTTCCGGAATGCACCAAGGTTCCGGAATGTTAAGAGTTCCGGAATGCACCAAGGTTCCGGAATGCACAAAGGTTCCGGAATGTTCAGAGTTCCGGAATGCACCAAGGTTCCGGAATGTTCGGAGTTCCGGAATGTACCAAGGTTCCGGAATGTTCGGAATTCCGGAATGTACCAAGGTTCCGGAATGTTCAGAGTTTCGGAATGTTCAGAGTTCCGGAATGCACCAAGGTTCCGGAATGTTCGGAATTCCGGAATGTACCAAGGTTCCGGAATGTTCAGAGTTCCGGAATGCACCAAGGTTCCGGAATGAACAAAGGTTCCGGAATGTTCAGAGTTCCGGAATGTTCAGAGTTCCGGAATGCACCAAGGTTCCGGAATGCACCAAGGTTCCGGAATGTTCAGAGTTCCGGAATGCACAAAGGTTCCGGAATGTTAAGAGTTCCGGAATGCACCAAGGTTCCGGAATAAACCAAGGTTCCGGAATGTTCGGAATTTTGGAATGTTCAGAGTTCTGGAATGCACCAAGGTTCCAGAATGTTAAGAGTTCCGGAATGCACCAAGGTTCCGGAATGTTCAGAATTCCGGAATGTTCAGAGTTCCGGAATGCACCAAGGTTCCGGAATGTTCAGAGTTCCGGAATGCACCAAGGTTCTGGAATGTTCGGAATTCCGGAATGCACCAAGGTTCCGGAATGTTCGGAATTCCGGAATGTTCAGAGTTCCGGAATGTTCGGAGTTCCGGAATGCACCAAGGTTCCGGAAT
Organism: Astatotilapia calliptera; assembly: GCF_964374335.1. Classification (NCBI taxonomy): domain Eukaryota; kingdom Metazoa; phylum Chordata; class Actinopteri; order Cichliformes; family Cichlidae; genus Astatotilapia; species Astatotilapia calliptera. The sequence goes on from NC_137433.1 coordinate 476,525, forward strand.
GTTCGGAATTCCGGAATGTTCAGAGTTCCGGAATGTTTGGAGTTCCGGAATGCACCAAGGTTCCGGAATGTTCAGAGTTCCGGAATGCACCAAGGTTCCGGAATGCACAAAGGTTCCGGAATGTTCAGAGTTCCGGAATGCACCAAGGTTCCGGAATGTTCGGAGTTCCGGAATGTACCAAGGTTCCGGAATGTTCGGAATTCCGGAATGTACCAAGGTTCCTGAATGTTCAGAGTTTCGGAATGTTCAGAGTTCCGGAATGCACCAAGGTTCCGGAATGTTCGGAATTCCGGAATGTACCAAGGTTCCGGAATGTTCAGAGTTCCGGTATGAACCAAGGTTCCGGAATGCACAAAGGTTCCGGAATGTTCAGAGTTCCGGAATGTTCAGAGTTCCGGAATGCACCAAGGTTCCGGAATGTGCGGAATTCCGGAATGTTCAGAGTTCCGGAATGCATCAAGGTTCCGGAATGCACAAAGGTTCCGGAATGTTCAGAATTCCGGAATGTTCAGAGTTCCGGAGTGTTCAGAGTTCCGGAACGCACCAAGGTTCCGGAATGTTCGGAATTCCGGAATGGTCAGAGTTCCGGAATGCACCAAGGTTCCGGAATGTTCGGAATTCCGGAATGCACCAAGGTTCCGGAATGTTCAGAGTTCCGGATTGCACCAAGGTTCCGGAATTCAGAGTTCCGGAATGCAGCAAGGTTCCGGAATGTTCAGAGTTCCGGAATGCACCAAGGTTCCGGAATGCACAAAGGTTCCGGAATGTTCAGAGTTCCGGAATGCACCAAGGTTCCGGAATGTTCGGAATTCCGGAATGTTCAGAGTTCCGGAATGTTTGGAGTTCCGGAATGCACCAAGGTTCCGGAATGTTCAGAGTTCCGGAATGCACCAAGGTTCCGGAATTCAGAGTTCCGGAATGCAGCAAGGTTCCGGAATTTTCAGAATTCCGGAATGTTCAGAGTTCCGGAATGCACCAAGGTTCCGGAATGTTCAGAGTTCCGGAATGCACCAAGGTTCCGGAATGCACAAAGGTTCCGAAATGTTAAGAGTTCCGGAATGCACCAAGGTTCCGGAATGCACCAAGGTTCCGGAATGTTCGGAATTCCGGAATGTACCAAGGTTCCGGAATGTTCGGAATTTCGGAATGTTCAGAGTTCCGGAATGCACCAAGGTTCCGGAATGTTAAGAGTTCCGGAATGCACCAAGGTTCCGGAATGTTCAGAGTTCCGGAATGCACCAAGGTTCTGGAATGTTCGGAATTCCGGAATGTTGAGAGTTCCGGAATGTTCGGAGTTCCGGAATGCACCAAGGTTCCGGAATGTTCGGAATTCCGGAATGTTCAGAGTTCCGGAATGTTTGGAGGTCCGGAATGTACCAAGGTTCCGGAATGTTCGGAATTCCGGAATGTTCAGAGTTCCGGAATGTTCAGAGTTCCGGAATGCACCAAGGTTCCGGAATGTTCAGAGTTCCGGAATGCACCAAGGTTCCGGAATGCACAAAGGTTCCGGAATGTTCAGAGTTCCGGAATGCACCAAGGTTCCGGAATGTTCGGAGTTCCGGAATGTACCAAGGTTCCGGAATGTTCGGAATTCCGGAATGTACCAAGGTTCCGGAATGTTCAGAGTTTCGGAATGTTCAGAGTTCCGGAATGCACCAAGGTTCCGGAATGTTCGGAATTCCGGAATGTACCAAGGTTCCGGAATGTTCAGAGTTCCGGAATGCACCAAGGTTCCGGAATGAACAAAGGTTCCGGAATGTTCAGAGTTCTGGAATGTTCAGAGTTCCGGAATGCATCAAGGTTCCGGAATGCACAAAGGTTTTGGAATGTTCGGAATTCCGGAATGTTCAGAGTTCCGGAATGTTCAGAGTTCCGGAATGCACCAATGTTCCGGAATGTTAAGAGTTCCAGAATGCACCAAGGTTCCGGAATGTTCGGAATTCCGGAATGTTCAGAGTTCCGGAATGTTCAGAGTTCCGGAATGCACCAAGGTTCCGGGAATGCACAAAGGTTCCGGAATGTTCGGAATTCCGGAATGTTCAGAGTTCCGGAATGTTCAGAGTTCCGGATTGCACCAAGGTTCCGGAATTCAGAGTTCCGGAATGCATCAAGGTTCAGGAATTTTCAGAATTCCGGAATGTTCAGAGTTCCGGAATGTTCAGAGTTCCGGAATGCACCAAGGTTCCGGAATGTTCGGAATTCCGGAATGTACCAAGGTTCCGGAATGTTCAGAGTTCCGGAATGCACCAAGGTTCCGGAATGCACCAAGGTTCCGGAATGTTCAGAGTTCCGGAATGCACCAATGTTCCGGAATGTTCAGAGTTCCGGAATGCACCAAGGTTCCGGAGTGTTCAGAGTTCCGGAACGCACCAAGGTTCCGGAATGTTCGGAATTCCGGAATGTTCAGAGTTCCGGAATGCACCAAGGTTCCGGAATGTTCGGAATTCCGGAATGTTCAGAGTTCCGGAATGCACCAAGGTTCCGGAATGTTCAGAGTTCCGGATTGCACCAAGGTTCCGGGACTGCACAAAGGTTCCGGAATGTTCGGAATTCCGGAATGTTCAGAGTTCCGGAATGTTCAGAGTTCCGGATTGCACCAAGGTTCCGGAATTCAGAGTTCCGGAATGCATCAAGGTTCAGGAATTTTCAGAATTCCGGAATTTTCAGAGTTCCGGAATGTTCAGAGTTCCGGAATGCACCAAGGTTCCGGAATGTTCGGAATTCCGGAATGCAACAAGGTTCCGGAATTCAGAGTTCCGGAATGCACCAAGGTTCCGGAATGCACCAAGGTTCCGGAATGTTCGGAATTCTGGAATGTTCAGAGTTCCGGAATGCACCAAGGTTCCGGAATGTTCGGAATTCCGGAATGTTCAGAGTTCCGGAATGCACCAAGGATCCGGAATGTTCGGAATTCCGGAATGCACAAAGGTTCCGGAATGTTCAGAGTTCCGGAATGCACCAAGGTTCCGGAATGGTCAGAATTCCGGAATGTTCAGAGTTCCGGAATGCACCAAGGTTCCGGAATGTTCGGAGTTCCGGAATGCACCAAGGTTCCGGAGTGTTCGGAGTTCCGGATTGCACCAAGGTTCCGGAACGTTCAGAGTTCCGGAATGCATCAAGGTTCAGGAATTTTCAGAATTCCGGAATGTTCAGAGTTCCGGAATGTTCAGAGTTCCGGAATGCACCAAGGTTCCGGAATGTTCGGAATTCCGGAATGCACCAAGGTTCCGGAATGTTCAGAGTTCCGGAATGCACCAAGGTTCCGGAATGCACAAAGGTTCCGGAATGTTCGGAATTCCGGAATGTTCAGAGTTCCGGAATGCACCAAGGTTCCGGAAAGTTCGGAATTCCGGAATGTTCAGAGTTCCGGAATGTTTGGAGTTCCGGAATGCACCAAGGTTCTGGAATGTTCGGAATTCCGGAATGTTCAGAGTTCCGGAATGTTTGGAGTTCCGGAATGCAGCAAGGTTCCGGAATTTTCAGAATTCCGGAATGTTCAGAGTTCCGGAATGTTCAGAGTTCCGGAATGCACCAAGGTTCCGGAATGTTCGGAATTCCGGAATGTACCAAGGTTCCGGAATGTTCGGAATTCCGGAATGTACCAAGGTTCCGGAATGTTCAGAGTTCCGGAATGCTCCAAGGTTCCGGAATGCACAAAGGTTCCGGAATGTTCAGAGTTCCGGAATGCACCAAGATTCCGGAATGTTCGGAATTCCGGAATGTTCAGAGTTCCGGAATGCACAAAGGTTCCGGAATGTTCAGAGTTCCGGAATGTTCAGAGTTCCGGAATGCACCAAGGTTCCGGAATGTTCGGAATTCCGGAATGTTCAGAGTTCCGGAATGCATCAAGGTTCCGGAATGCACAAAGGTTCCGGAATGTTCGGAATTCCGGAATGTTCAGAGTTCCGGAGTGTTCAGAGTTCCGGAATGCACCAAGGTTCCGGAATGTTCAGAGTTCCGGAATGCACCAAGGTTCCGGAGTGTTCAGAGTTCCGGAACGCACCAAGGTTCCGGAATGTTCGGAATTCCGGAATGGTCAGAGTTCCGGAATGCACCAAGGTTCCGGAATGTTCGGAATTCCGGAATGCACCAAGGTTCCGGAATGTTCAGAGTTCCGGATTGCACCAAGGTTCCGGAATTCAGAGTTCCGGAATGCAGCAAGGTTCCGGAATGTTCAGAGTTCCGGAATGCACCAAGGTTCCGGAATGTTCGGAATTCCGGAATGTACCAAGGTTCCGGAATGTTCAGAGTTCCGGAATGCATCAAGGTTCCGGAATGCACAAAGGTTTTGGAATGTTCGAAATTCCGGAATGTTCAGAGTTCCGGAATGTTCAGAGTTCCGGAATGCACCAATGTTCCGGAATGTTAAGAGTTCCAGAATGCACCAAGGTTCCGGAATGTTCGGAATTCCGGAATGTTCAGAGTTCCGGAATGTTCAGAGTTCCGGAATGCACCAAGGTTCCGGGAATGCACAAAGGTTCCGGAATGTTCGGAATTCCGGAATGTTCAGAGTTCCGGAATGTTCAGAGTTCCGGATTGCACCAAGGTTCCGGAATTCAGAGTTCCGGAATGCATCAAGGTTCAGGAATTTTCAGAATTCCGGAATGTTCAGAGTTCCGGAATGTTCAGAGTTCCGGAATGCACCAAGGTTCCGGAATGTTCGGAATTCCGGAATGTACCAAGGTTCCGGAATGTTCAGAGTTCCGGAATGCACCAAGGTTCCGGAATGCACCAAGGTTCCGGAATGTTCAGAGTTCCGGAATGTTCAGAGTTCCGGAATGCATCAAGGTTCCGGAATGCACAAAGGTTCCGGAATGTTCAGAGTTCCGGAATGCACCAATGTTCCGGAATGTTCAGAGTTCCGGAATGCACCAAGGTTCCGGAGTGTTCAGAGTTCCGGAACGCACCAAGGTTCCGGAATGTTCGGAATTCCGGAATGTTCAGAGTTCCGGAATGCACCAAGGTTCCGGAATGTTCGGAATTCCGGAATGTTCAGAGTTCCGGAATGCACCAAGGTTCCGGAATGTTCAGAGTTCCGGATTGCACCAAGGTTCCGGGAATGCACAAAGGTTCCGGAATGTTCGGAATTCCGGAATGTTCAGAGTTCCGGAATGTTCAGAGTTCCGGATTGCACCAAGGTTCCGGAATTCAGAGTTCCGGAATGCATCAAGGTTCAGGAATTTTCAGAATTCCGGAATTTTCAGAGTTCCGGAATGTTCAGAGTTCCGGAATGCACCAAGGTTCCGGAATGTTCGGAATTCCGGAATGCAACAAGGTTCCGGAATTCAGAGTTCCGGAATGCACCAAGGTTCCGGAATGCACCAAGGTTCCGGAATGTTCGGAATTCTGGAATGTTCAGAGTTCCGGAATGCACCAAGGTTCCGGAATGTTCGGAATTCCGGAATGTTCAGAGTGCCAGAATGCACAAAGGTTCCGGAATGTTCAGAGTTCCGGAACGCACCAAGGTTCCTGAATGTTCGGAATTCCGGAATGTTCAGAGTTCCGGAATGCACCAAGGATCCGGAATGTTCGGAATTCCGGAATGTTCAGAGTTCCGGAATGTTCAGAGTTCCGGAATGCACCAAGGTTCCGGAATGTTCGGAATTCCGGAATGCACAAAGGTTCCGGAATGTTCAGAGTTCCGGAATGCACCAAGGTTCCGGAATGGTCAGAATTCCGGAATGTTCAGAGTTCCGGAATGCACCAAGGTTCCGGAAAGGTCAGAATTCCGGAATGCACCAAGGTTCCGGAATGCACCAAGGTTCCGGAATGTTCGGAATTCCGGAATGTTCAGAGTTCCGGAATGCACCAAGGTTCCGGAATGTTCGGAGTTCCGGAATGCACCAAGGTTCCGGAGTGTTCGGAGTTCCGGATTGCACCAAGGTTCCGGAATGTTCAGAGTTCCGGAATGCATCAAGGTTCAGGAATTTTCAGAATTCCGGAATGTTCAGAGTTCCGGAATGTTCAGAGTTCCGGAATGCACCAAGGTTCCGGAATGTTCGGAATTCCGGAATGCACCAAGGTTCCGGAATTCAGAGTTCCGGAATGCACCAAGGTACCGGAATGTTCGGAATTCCGGAATGTACCAAGGTTCCGGAATGTTCAGAGTTCCGGAATGCACCAAGGTTCCGGAATGCACAAAGGTTCCGGAATGTTCGGAATTCCGGAATGTTCAGAGTTCCGGAATGCACCAAGGTTCCGGAATGTTCGGAATTCCGGAATGTACCAATGTTCCGGAATGTTCGGAATTCCGGAATGTACCAAGGTTCCGGAATGTTCAGAGTTCCGGAATGCTCCAAGGTTCCGGAATGCACAAAGGTTCCGGAATGTTCAGAGTTCCGGAATGCACCAAGATTCCGGAATGTTCGGAATTCCGGAATGTTCAGAGTTCCGGAATGCACAAAGGTTCCGGAATGTTCAGAGTTCCGGAATGTTCAGAGTTCCGGAATGCACCAAGGTTCCGGAATGTTCGGAATTCCGGAATGTTCAGAGTTCCGGAATGCATCAAGGTTCCGGAATGCACAAAGGTTCCGGAATGTTCGGAATTCCGGAATGTTCAGAGTTCCGGAGTGTTCAGAGTTCCGGAATGCACCAAGGTTCCGGAATGTTCAGAGTTCCGGAATGCACCAAGGTTCCGGAGTGTTCAGAGTTCCGGAACGCACCAAGGTTCCGGAATGTTCGGAATTCCGGAATGGTCAGAGTTCCGGAATGCACCAAGGTTCCGGAATGTTCGGAATTCCGGAATGCACCAAGGTTCCGGAATGTTCAGAGTTCCGGAATGCACCAAGGTTCCGGAATGCACCAAGGTTCCGGAATGTTCGGAATTCCGGAATGTACCAAGGTTCCGGAATGTTCGGAATTTCGGAATGTTCAGAGTTCCGGAATGCACCAAGGTTCCGGAATGTTCAGAGTTCCGGAATGCAGCAAGGTTCCGGAATGTTCAGAGTTCCGGAATGCACCAAGGTTCCGGAATGTTCGGAATTCCGGAATGTACCAAGGTTCCGGAATGTTCAGAGTTCCGGAATGCATCAAGGTTCCGGAATGCACAAAGGTTTTGGAATGTTCGGAATTCCGGAATGTTCAGAGTTCCGGAATGTTCAGAGTTCCGGAATGCACCAATGTTCCGGAATGTTAAGAGTTCCAGAATGCACCAAGGTTCCGGAATGTTCGGAATTCCGGAATGTTCAGAGTTCCGGAATGTTCAGAGTTCCGGAATGCACCAAGGTTCCGGGAATGCACAAAGGTTCCGGAATGTTCGGAATTCCGGAATGTTCAGAGTTCCGGAATGTTCAGAGTTCCGGATTGCACCAAGGTTCCGGAATTCAGAGTTCCGGAATGCATCAAGGTTCAGGAATTTTCAGAATTCCGGAATGTTCAGAGTTCCGGAATGTTCAGAGTTCCGGAATGCACCAAGGTTCCGGAATGTTCGGAATTCCGGAATGTACCAAGGTTCCGGAATGTTCAGAGTTCCGGAATGCACCAAGGTTCCGGAATGCACCAAGGTTCCGGAATGTTCAGAGTTCCGGAATGTTCAGAGTTCCGGAATGCATCAAGGTTCCGGAATGCACAAAGGTTCCGGAATGTTCAGAGTTCCGGAATGCACCAATGTTCCGGAATGTTCAGAGTTCCGGAATGCACCAAGGTTCCGGAGTGTTCAGAGTTCCGGAACGCACCAAGGTTCCGGAATGTTCGGAATTCCGGAATGTTCAGAGTTCCGGAATGCACCAAGGTTCCGGAATGTTCGGAATTCCGGAATGTTCAGAGTTCCGGAATGCACCAAGGTTCCGGAATGTTCAGCGTTCCGGATTGCACCAAGGTTCCGGGAATGCACAAAGGTTCCGGAATGTTCGGAATTCCGGAATGTTCAGAGTTCCGGAATGTTCAGAGTTCCGGATTGCACCAAGGTTCCGGAATTCAGAGTTCCGGAATGCATCAAGGTTCAGGAATTTTCAGAATTCCGGAATTTTCAGAGTTCCGGAATGTTCAGAGTTCCGGAATGCACCAAGGTTCCGGAATGTTCGGAATTCCGGAATGCAACAAGGTTCCGGAATTCAGAGTTCCGGAATGCACCAAGGTTCCGGAATGCACCAAGGTTCCGGAATGTTCGGAATTCTGGAATGTTCAGAGTTCCGGAATGCACCAAGGTTCCGGAATGTTCGGAATTCCGGAATGTTCAGAGTGCCAGAATGCACAAAGGTTCCGGAATGTTCAGAGTTCCGGAACGCACCAAGGTTCCTGAATGTTCGGAATTCCGGAATGTTCAGAGTTCCGGAATGCACCAAGGATCCGGAATGTTCGGAATTCCGGAATGTTCAGAGTTCCGGAATGTTCAGAGTTCCGGAATGCACCAAGGTTCCGGAATGTTCGGAATTCCGGAATGCACAAAGGTTCCGGAATGTTCAGAGTTCCGGAATGCACCAAGGTTCCGGAATGGTCAGAATTCCGGAATGTTCAGAGTTCCGGAATGCACCAAGGTTCCGGAAAGGTCAGAATTCCGGAATGCACCAAGGTTCCGGAATGCACCAAGGTTCCGGAATGTTCGGAATTCCGGAATGTTCAGAGTTCCGGAATGCACCAAGGTTCCGGAATGTTCGGAGTTCCGGAATGCACCAAGGTTCCGGAGTGTTCGGAGTTCCGGATTGCACCAAGGTTCCGGAATGTTCAGAGTTCCGGAATGCATCAAGGTTCAGGAATTTTCAGAATTCCGGAATGTTCAGAGTTCCGGAATGTTCAGAGTTCCGGAATGCACCAAGGTTCCGGAATGCACCAAGGTTCCGGAATGTTCAGAGTTCCGGAATGTTCAGAGTTCCGGAATGCACCAAGGTTCCGGAATGCACCAAGGTTCCGGAATGTTCAGAGTTCCGGAATGTTCAGAGTTCCGGAATGCACCAAGGTTCCGGAATGTTCGGAATTCCGGAATGTTCAGAGTTCCGGAATGCACCAAGGTTCCGGAATGTTAAGAGTTCCGGAATGCACCAAGGTTCTGGAATGTTCAGAATTCCGGAATGTTCAGAGTTCCGGAATGCACCAAGGTTCCGGAATGTTCAGAGTTCCGGAATGCACCAAGGTTCCGGAATGCACCAAGGTTCCGGAATGTTCGGAATTCCGGAATGTACCAAGGTTCCGGAATGTTCGGAATTTCGGAATGTTCAGAGTTCCGGAATGCACCAAGGTTCCGGAATGTTCAGAGTTCCGGAATGCACCAAGGTTCCGGAATGTGCGGAATTCCGGAATGTTCAGAGTTCCGGATTGCATCAAGGTTCCGGAATGCACAAAGGTTCCGGAATGTTCGGAATTCCGGAATGTTCAGAGTTCCGGAGTGTTCAGAGTTCCGGAATGCACCAATGTTCCAGAATGTTAAGAGTTCCGGAATGTACCAAGGTTCCGGAATGTTCGGAATTCCGGAATATTCAGAGTTCCGGAATGCACCAAGGTTCCGGAATGTTCGGAATTCCGGAATGTTCAGAGTTCCGGAATGCACCAAGGTTCCGGAATGTTCGGAATTCCGGAATGTTCAGAGTTCCGGAATGCACCAAGGTTCTGGAATGTTCGGAATTCCGGAATGTTCAGAGTTCCGGAATGTTTGGAGTTCCGGAATGCACCAAGGTTCCGGAATGCACCAAGGTTCCGGAATGTTCAGAGTTCCGGAATGTTCAGAGTTCCGGAATGCACCAAGGTTCCGGAATGCACCAAGGTTCCGGAATGTTCGGAATTCCGGAATGTACCAAGGTTCCGGAATGTTCGGAATTTCGGAATGTTCAGAGTTCCGGAATGTACCAAGGTTCCGGAATGTTTTGAATTCCGGAATGTTCAGAGTTCCGGAATGTTCAGAGTTCCGGAATGCACCAAGGTTCCGGAATGCACAAAGGTTCCGGAATGTTCAGAGTTCCGGAATGCACCAAGGTTCCGGAATGTTCGGAATTCCGGAATGTACCAAGGTTCCGGAATGTTCAGAGTTCCGGAATGCACCAAGGTTCCGGAATGTTCAGAGTTCCGGAATGTTCAGAGTTCCGGAATGCATCAAGGTTCCGGAATGCACAAAGGTTCCGGAATGTTCAGAGTTCCGGAATGCACCAATGTTCCGGAATGTTCAGAGTTCCGGAATGCACCAAGGTTCCGGAGTGTTCAGAGTTCCGGAACGCACCAAGGTTCCGGAATGTTCGGAATTCCGGAATGTTCAGAGTTCCGGAATGCACCAAGAGTCCGGAATGTTCGGAATTCCGGAATGCACCAAGGTTCCGGAATTCAGAGTTCCGGAATGCAGCAAGGTTCCGGAATGTTCAGAGTTCCGGAATGCACCAAGGTACCAGAATGTTCAGAGTTCCGGAATGCACCAAGGTTCCGGAATGCACAAAGGTTCCGGAATGTTCGGAATTCCGGAATGTTCAGAGTTCCGGAGTGTTCAGAGTTCCGAAATGCACCAAGGTTCCGGAATGTTCGGAATTCCGGAATGCACCAAGGTTCCGGAATTCAGAGTTCCGGAATGCAGCAAGGTTCCGGAATGTTCGGAGTTCCGGAATGCACCAAGGTACCGGAATGTTCGGAATTCCGGAATGTACCAAGGTTCCGGAATGTTCAGAGTTCCGGAATGCACCAAGGTTCCGGAATGCACAAAGGTTCCGGAATGTTCGGAATTCCGGAATGTTCAGAGTTCCGGAATGCACCAAGGTTCCGGAAAGTTCGGAATTCCGGAATGTTCAGAGTTCCGGAATGTTTGGAGTTCCGGAATGCAGCAAGGTTCCGGAATTTTCAGAATTCTGGAATGTTCAGAGTTCCGGAATGTTCGGAGTTCCGGAATGCACCAAGGTTCCGGAATGTTCGGAATTCCGGAATGTACCAAGGTTCCGGAATGTTCAGAGTTCTGGAATGCACAAAGGTTCCAGAATGTTCAGAGTTCCGGAATGTTCAGAGTTCCGGAATGCACCAAGGTTCCGGAATGTTCAGATTTCCGGAATGCACCAAGGTTCCGGAATGGTCAGAATTCCGGAATGTTCAGAGTTCCGGAATGCACCAAGGTTCCGGAATGTTCAGAGTTCCGAAATGCACAAAGGTTCCGGAATGTTCAGAGTTCCGGAATGTTCAGAGTTCCGGAATGCACCAAGGTTCCGGAATGTTCGGAATTCCGGAATGTTCAGAGTTCCGGAATGCACCAAGGTTCCGGAATGTTCGGAATTCCGGAATGTTCAGAGTTCCGGAATGCATCAAGGTTCCGGAATGCACAAAGGTTCCGGAATGTTCAGAGTTCCGGAATGCACCAATGTTCCGGAATGTTCAGAGTTCCGGAATGCACCAAGGTTCCGGAATGTTCGGAATTCCGGAATGCACCAAGGTTCCGGAATTCAGAGTTCCGGAATGCAGCAAGGTTCCGGAATGTTCAGAGTTCCGGAATGCACCAAGGTACCAGAATGTTCGGAATTCCGGAATGTACCAAGGTTCCGGAATGTTCAGAGTTCCGGAATGCACCAAGGTTCCGGAATGCACAAAGGTTCCGGAATGTTCAGAATTCCGGAATGTTCAGAGTTCCGGAGTGTTCAGAGTTCCGGAACGCACCAAGGTTCCGGAATGTTCGGAATTCCGGAATGGTCAGAGTTCCGGAATGCACCAAGGTTCCGGAATGTTCGGAATTCCGGAATGCACCAAGGTTCCGGAATGTTCAGAGTTCCGGATTGCACCAAGGTTCCGGAATTCAGAGTTCCGGAATGCAGCAAGGTTCCGGAATGTTCAGAGTTCCGGAATGCACCAAGGTTCCGGAATGCACAAAGGTTCCGGAATGTTCAGAGTTCCGGAATGCACCAAGGTTCCGGAATGTTCGGAATTCCGGAATGTTCAGAGTTCCGGAATGTTAAGAGTTCCGGAATGCACCAAGGTTCCGGAATGTTCAGAGTTCCGGAATGCACCAAGGTTCCGGAATTCAGAGTTCCGGAATGCAGCAAGGTTCCGGAATTTTCAGAATTCCGGAATGTTCAGAGTTCCGGAATGCACCAAGGTTCCGGAATGTTCAGAGTTCCGGAATGCACCAAGGTTCCGGAATGCACAAAGGTTCCGAAATGTTAAGAGTTCCGGAATGCACCAAGGTTCCGGAATGCACCAAGGTTCCGGAATGTTCGGAATTCCGGAATGTACCAAGGTTCCGGAATGTTCGGAATTTCGGAATGTTCAGAGTTCCGGAATGCACCAAGGTTCCGGAATGTTAAGAGTTCCGGAATGCACCAAGGTTCCGGAATGCACAAAGGTTCCGGAATGTTCAGAGTTCCGGAATGCACCAAGGTTCCGGAATGTTCGGAGTTCCGGAATGTACCAAGGTTCCGGAATGTTCGGAATTCCGGAATGTACCAAGGTTCCGGAATGTTCAGAGTTTCGGAATGTTCAGAGTTCCGGAATGCACCAAGGTTCCGGAATGTTCGGAATTCCGGAATGTACCAAGGTTCCGGAATGTTCAGAGTTCCGGAATGCACCAAGGTTCCGGAATGAACAAAGGTTCCGGAATGTTCAGAGTTCCGGAATGTTCAGAGTTCCGGAATGCACCAAGGTTCCGGAATGCACCAAGGTTCCGGAATGTTCAGAGTTCCGGAATGCACAAAGGTTCCGGAATGTTAAGAGTTCCGGAATGCACCAAGGTTCCGGAATAAACCAAGGTTCCGGAATGTTCGGAATTTTGGAATGTTCAGAGTTCTGGAATGCACCAAGGTTCCAGAATGTTAAGAGTTCCGGAATGCACCAAGGTTCCGGAATGTTCAGAATTCCGGAATGTTCAGAGTTCCGGAATGCACCAAGGTTCCGGAATGTTCAGAGTTCCGGAATGCACCAAGGTTCTGGAATGTTCGGAATTCCGGAATGCACCAAGGTTCCGGAATGTTCGGAATTCCGGAATGTTCAGAGTTCCGGAATGTTCGGAGTTCCGGAATGCACCAAGGTTCCGGAATGTTCGGAATTCCGGAATGTTCAGAGTTCCGGAATGTTTGGAGTTCCGGAATGCACCAAGGTTCCGGAATGTTCAGAGTTCCGGAATGCACCAAGGTTCCGGAATGCACAAAGGTTCCGGAATGTTCAGAGTTCCGGAATGCACCAAGGTTCCGGAATGTTCGGAGTTCCGGAATGTACCAAGGTTCCGGAATGTTCGGAATTCCGGAATGTACCAAGGTTCCTGAATGTTCAGAGTTTCGGAATGTTCAGAGTTCCGGAATGCACCAAGGTTCCGGAATGTTCGGAATTCCGGAATGTACCAAGGTTCCGGAATGTTCAGAGTTCCGGTATGAACCAAGGTTCCGGAATGCACAAAGGTTCCGGAATGTTCAGAGTTCCGGAATGTTCAGAGTTCCGGAATGCACCAAGGTTCCGGAATGTGCGGAATTCCGGAATGTTCAGAGTTCCGGAATGCATCAAGGTTCCGGAATGCACAAAGGTTCCGGAATGTTCAGAATTCCGGAATGTTCAGAGTTCCGGAGTGTTCAGAGTTCCGGAACGCACCAAGGTTCCGGAATGTTCGGAATTCCGGAATGGTCAGAGTTCCGGAATGCACCAAGGTTCCGGAATGTTCGGAATTCCGGAATGCACCAAGGTTCCGGAATGTTCAGAGTTCCGGATTGCACCAAGGTTCCGGAATTCAGAGTTCCGGAATGCAGCAAGGTTCCGGAATGTTCAGAGTTCCGGAATGCACCAAGGTTCCGGAATGCACAAAGGTTCCGGAATGTTCAGAGTTCCGGAATGTTCAGAGTTCCGGAATGCACCAAGGTTCCGGAATGTTCGGAATTCCGGAATGTTCAGAGTTCCGGAATGCATCAAGGTTCCGGAATGCACAAAGGTTCCGGAATGTTCGGAATTCCGGAATGTTCAGAGTTCCGGAGTGTTCAGAGTTCCGGAATGCACCAAGGTTCCGGAATGTTCAGAGTTCCGGAATGCACCAAGGTTCCGGAGTGTTCAGAGTTCCGGAACGCACCAAGGTTCCGGAATGTTCGGAATTCCGGAATGGTCAGAGTTCCGGAATGCACCAAGGTTCCGGAATGTTCGGAATTCCGGAATGCACCAAGGTTCCGGAATGTTCAGAGTTCCGGATTGCACCAAGGTTCCGGAATTCAGAGTTCCGGAATGCAGCAAGGTTCCGGAATGTTCAGAGTTCCGGAATGCACCAAGGTTCCGGAATGTTCGGAATTCCGGAATGTACCAAGGTTCCGGAATGTTCAGAGTTCCGGAATGCATCAAGGTTCCGGAATGCACAAAGGTTTTGGAATGTTCGAAATTCCGGAATGTTCAGAGTTCCGGAATGTTCAGAGTTCCGGAATGCACCAATGTTCCGGAATGTTAAGAGTTCCAGAATGCACCAAGGTTCCGGAATGTTCGGAATTCCGGAATGTTCAGAGTTCCGGAATGTTCAGAGTTCCGGAATGCACCAAGGTTCCGGGAATGCACAAAGGTTCCGGAATGTTCGGAATTCCGGAATGTTCAGAGTTCCGGAATGTTCAGAGTTCCGGATTGCACCAAGGTTCCGGAATTCAGAGTTCCGGAATGCATCAAGGTTCAGGAATTTTCAGAATTCCGGAATGTTCAGAGTTCCGGAATGTTCAGAGTTCCGGAATGCACCAAGGTTCCGGAATGTTCGGAATTCCGGAATGTACCAAGGTTCCGGAATGTTCAGAGTTCCGGAATGCACCAAGGTTCCGAAATGCACCAAGGTTCCGGAATGTTCAGAGTTCCGGAATGTTCAGAGTTCCGGAATGCATCAAGGTTCCGGAATGCACAAAGGTTCCGGAATGTTCAGAGTTCCGGAATGCACCAATGTTCCGGAATGTTCAGAGTTCCGGAATGCACCAAGGTTCCGGAGTGTTCAGAGTTCCGGAACGCACCAAGGTTCCGGAATGTTCGGAATTCCGGAATGTTCAGAGTTCCGGAATGCACCAAGGTTCCGGAATGTTCGGAATTCCGGAATGTTCAGAGTTCCGGAATGCACCAAGGTTCCGGAATGTTCAGAGTTCCGGATTGCACCAAGGTTCCGGGAATGCACAAAGGTTCCGGAATGTTCGGAATTCCGGAATGTTCAGAGTTCCGGAATGTTCAGAGTTCCGGATTGCACCAAGGTTCCGGAATTCAGAGTTCCGGAATGCATCAAGGTTCAGGAATTTTCAGAATTCCGGAATTTTCAGAGTTCCGGAATGTTCAGAGTTCCGGAATGCACCAAGGTTCCGGAATGTTCGGAATTCCGGAATGCAACAAGGTTCCGGAATTCAGAGTTCCGGAATGCACCAAGGTTCCGGAATGCACCAAGGTTCCGGAATGTTCGGAATTCTGGAATGTTCAGAGTTCCGGAATGCACCAAGGTTCCGGAATGTTCGGAATTCCGGAATGTTCAGAGTGCCAGAATGCACAAAGGTTCCGGAATGTTCAGAGTTCCGGAACGCACCAAGGTTCCTGAATGTTCGGAATTCCGGAATGTTCAGAGTTCCGGAATGCACCAAGGATCCGGAATGTTCGGAATTCCGGAATGTTCAGAGTTCCGGAATGTTCAGAGTTCCGGAATGCACCAAGGTTCCGGAATGTTCGGAATTCCGGAATGCACAAAGGTTCCGGAATGTTCAGAGTTCCGGAATGCACCAAGGTTCCGGAATGGTCAGAATTCCGGAATGTTCAGAGTTCCGGAATGCACCAAGGTTCCGGAAAGGTCAGAATTCCGGAATGCACCAAGGTTCCGGAATGCACCAAGGTTCCGGAATGTTCGGAATTCCGGAATGTTCAGAGTTCCGGAATGCACCAAGGTTCCGGAATGTTCGGAGTTCCGGAATGCACCAAGGTTCCGGAGTGTTCGGAGTTCCGGATTGCACCAAGGTTCCGGAATGTTCAGAGTTCCGGAATGCATCAAGGTTCAGGAATTTTCAGAATTCCGGAATGTTCAGAGTTCCGGAATGTTCAGAGTTCCGGAATGCACCAAGGTTCCGGAATGTTCGGAATTCCGGAATGCACCAAGGTTCCGGAATTCAGAGTTCCGGAATGCACCAAGGTACCGGAATGTTCGGAATTCCGGAATGTACCAAGGTTCCGGAATGTTCAGAGTTCCGGAATGCACCAAGGTTCCGGAATGCACAAAGGTTCCGGAATGTTCGGAATTCCGGAATGTTCAGAGTTCCGGAATGCACCAAGGTTCCGGAATGTTCGGAATTCCGGAATGTACCAATGTTCCGGAATGTTCGGAATTCCGGAATGTACCAAGGTTCCGGAATGTTCAGAGTTCCGGAATGCACCAAGGTTCCGGAATGCACAAAGGTTCCGGAATGTTCAGAGTTCCGGAATGCACCAAGATTCCGGAATGTTCGGAATTCCGGAATGTTCAGAGTTCCGGAATGCACAAAGGTTCCGGAATGTTCAGAGTTCCGGAATGTTCAGAGTTCCGGAATGCACCAAGGTTCCGGAATGTTCGGAATTCCGGAATGTTCAGAGTTCCGGAATGCATCAAGGTTCCGGAATGCACAAAGGTTCCGGAATGTTCGGAATTCCGGAATGTTCAGAGTTCCGGAGTGTTCAGAGTTCCGGAATGCACCAAGGTTCCGGAATGTTCAGAGTTCCGGAATGCACCAAGGTTCCGGAGTGTTCAGAGTTCCGGAACGCACCAAGGTTCCGGAATGTTCGGAATTCCGGAATGGTCAGAGTTCCGGAATGCACCAAGGTTCCGGAATGTTCGGAATTCCGGAATGCACCAAGGTTCCGGAATGTTCAGAGTTCCGGAATGCACCAAGGTTCCGGAATGCACCAAGGTTCCGGAATGTTCGGAATTCCGGAATGTACCAAGGTTCCGGAATGTTCGGAATTTCGGAATGTTCAGAGTTCCGGAATGCACCAAGGTTCCGGAATGTTCAGAGTTCCGGAATGCAGCAAGGTTCCGGAATGTTCAGAGTTCCGGAATGCACCAAGGTTCCGGAATGTTCGGAATTCCGGAATGTACCAAGGTTCCGGAATGTTCAGAGTTCCGGAATGCATCAAGGTTCCGGAATGCACAAAGGTTTTGGAATGTTCGGAATTCCGGAATGTTCAGAGTTCCGGAATGTTCAGAGTTCCGGAATGCACCAATGTTCCGGAATGTTAAGAGTTCCAGAATGCACCAAGGTTCCGGAATGTTCGGAATTCCGGAATGTTCAGAGTTCCGGAATGTTCAGAGTTCCGGAATGCACCAAGGTTCCGGGAATGCACAAAGGTTCCGGAATGTTCGGAATTCCGGAATGTTCAGAGTTCCGGAATGTTCAGAGTTCCGGATTGCACCAAGGTTCCGGAATTCAGAGTTCCGGAATGCATCAAGGTTCAGGAATTTTCAGAATTCCGGAATGTTCAGAGTTCCGGAATGTTCAGAGTTCCGGAATGCACCAAGGTTCCGGAATGTTCGGAATTCCGGAATGTACCAAGGTTCCGGAATGTTCAGAGTTCCGGAATGCACCAAGGTTCCGGAATGCACCAAGGTTCCGGAATGTTCAGAGTTCCGGAATGTTCAGAGTTCCGGAATGCATCAAGGTTCCGGAATGCACAAAGGTTCCGGAATGTTCAGAGTTCCGGAATGCACCAATGTTCCGGAATGTTCAGAGTTCCGGAATGCACCAAGGTTCCGGAGTGTTCAGAGTTCCGGAACGCACCAAGGTTCCGGAATGTTCGGAATTCCGGAATGTTCAGAGTTCCGGAATGCACCAAGGTTCCGGAATGTTCGGAATTCCGGAATGTTCAGAGTTCCGGAATGCACCAAGGTTCCGGAATGTTCAGCGTTCCGGATTGCACCAAGGTTCCGGGAATGCACAAAGGTTCCGGAATGTTCGGAATTCCGGAATGTTCAGAGTTCCGGAATGTTCAGAGTTCCGGATTGCACCAAGGTTCCGGAATTCAGAGTTCCGGAATGCATCAAGGTTCAGGAATTTTCAGAATTCCGGAATTTTCAGAGTTCCGGAATGTTCAGAGTTCCGGAATGCAACAAGGTTCCGGAATTCAGAGTTCCGGAATGCACCAAGGTTCCGGAATGCACCAAGGTTCCGGAATGTTCGGAATTCTGGAATGTTCAGAGTTCCGGAATGCACCAAGGTTCCGGAATGTTCGGAATTCCGGAATGTTCAGAGTGCCAGAATGCACAAAGGTTCCGGAATGTTCAGAGTTCCGGAACGCACCAAGGTTCCTGAATGTTCGGAATTCCGGAATGTTCAGAGTTCCGGAATGCACCAAGGATCCGGAATGTTCGGAATTCCGGAATGTTCAGAGTTCCGGAATGTTCAGAGTTCCGGAATGCACCAAGGTTCCGGAATGTTCGGAATTCCGGAATGCACAAAGGTTCCGGAATGTTCAGAGTTCCGGAATGCACCAAGGTTCCGGAATGGTCAGAATTCCGGAATGTTCAGAGTTCCGGAATGCACCAAGGTTCCGGAAAGGTCAGAATTCCGGAATGCACCAAGGTTCCGGAATGCACCAAGGTTCCGGAATGTTCGGAATTCCGGAATGTTCAGAGTTCCGGAATGCACCAAGGTTCCGGAATGTTCGGAGTTCCGGAATGCACCAAGGTTCCGGAGTGTTCGGAGTTCCGGATTGCACCAAGGTTCCGGAATGTTCAGAGTTCCGGAATGCATCAAGGTTCAGGAATTTTCAGAATTCCGGAATGTTCAGAGTTCCGGAATGTTCAGAGTTCCGGAATGCACCAAGGTTCCGGAATGCACCAAGGTTCCGGAATGTTCAGAGTTCCGGAATGTTCAGAGTTCCGGAATGCACCAAGGTTCCGGAATGCACCAAGGTTCCGGAATGTTCAGAGTTCCGGAATGTTCAGAGTTCCGGAATGCACCAAGGTTCCGGAATGTTCGGAATTCCGGAATGTTCAGAGTTCCGGAATGCACCAAGGTTCCGGAATGTTAAGAGTTCCGGAATGCACCAAGGTTCTGGAATGTTCAGAATTCCGGAATGTTCAGAGTTCCGGAATGCACCAAGGTTCCGGAATGTTCAGAGTTCCGGAATGCACCAAGGTTCCGGAATGCACCAAGGTTCCGGAATGTTCGGAATTCCGGAATGTACCAAGGTTCCGGAATGTTCGGAATTTCGGAATGTTCAGAGTTCCGGAATGCACCAAGGTTCCGGAATGTTCAGAGTTCCGGAATGCACCAAGGTTCCGGAATGTGCGGAATTCCGGAATGTTCAGAGTTCCGGATTGCATCAAGGTTCCGGAATGCACAAAGGTTCCGGAATGTTCGGAATTCCGGAATGTTCAGAGTTCCGGAGTGTTCAGAGTTCCGGAATGCACCAATGTTCCAGAATGTTAAGAGTTCCGGAATGTACCAAGGTTCCGGAATGTTCGGAATTCCGGAATATTCAGAGTTCCGGAATGCACCAAGGTTCCGGAATGTTCGGAATTCCGGAATGTTCAGAGTTCCGGAATGCACCAAGGTTCCGGAATGTTCGGAATTCCGGAATGTTCAGAGTTCCGGAATGCACCAAGGTTCTGGAATGTTCGGAATTCCGGAATGTTCAGAGTTCCGGAATGTTTGGAGTTCCGGAATGCACCAAGGTTCCGGAATGCACCAAGGTTCCGGAATGTTCAGAGTTCCGGAATGTTCAGAGTTCCGGAATGCACCAAGGTTCCGGAATGCACCAAGGTTCCGGAATGTTCGGAATTCCGGAATGTACCAAGGTTCCGGAATGTTCGGAATTTCGGAATGTTCAGAGTTCCGGAATGTACCAAGGTTCCGGAATGTTTTGAATTCCGGAATGTTCAGAGTTCCGGAATGTTCAGAGTTCCGGAATGCACCAAGGTTCCGGAATGCACAAAGGTTCCGGAATGTTCAGAGTTCCGGAATGCACCAAGGTTCCGGAATGTTCGGAATTCCGGAATGTACCAAGGTTCCGGAATGTTCAGAGTTCCGGAATGCACCAAGGTTCCGGAATGTTCAGAGTTCCGGAATGTTCAGAGTTCCGGAATGCATCAAGGTTCCGGAATGCACAAAGGTTCCGGAATGTTCAGAGTTCCGGAATGCACCAATGTTCCGGAATGTTCAGAGTTCCGGAATGCACCAAGGTTCCGGAGTGTTCAGAGTTCCGGAACGCACCAAGGTTCCGGAATGTTCGGAATTCCGGAATGTTCAGAGTTCCGGAATGCACCAAGAGTCCGGAATGTTCGGAATTCCGGAATGCACCAAGGTTCCGGAATTCAGAGTTCCGGAATGCAGCAAGGTTCCGGAATGTTCAGAGTTCCGGAATGCACCAAGGTACCAGAATGTTCAGAGTTCCGGAATGCACCAAGGTTCCGGAATGCACAAAGGTTCCGGAATGTTCGGAATTCCGGAATGTTCAGAGTTCCGGAGTGTTCAGAGTTCCGAAATGCACCAAGGTTCCGGAATGTTCGGAATTCCGGAATGCACCAAGGTTCCGGAATTCAGAGTTCCGGAATGCAGCAAGGTTCCGGAATGTTCGGAGTTCCGGAATGCACCAAGGTACCGGAATGTTCGGAATTCCGGAATGTACCAAGGTTCCGGAATGTTCAGAGTTCCGGAATGCACCAAGGTTCCGGAATGCACAAAGGTTCCGGAATGTTCGGAATTCCGGAATGTTCAGAGTTCCGGAATGCACCAAGGTTCCGGAAAGTTCGGAATTCCGGAATGTTCAGAGTTCCGGAATGTTTGGAGTTCCGGAATGCAGCAAGGTTCCGGAATTTTCAGAATTCTGGAATGTTCAGAGTTCCGGAATGTTCGGAGTTCCGGAATGCACCAAGGTTCCGGAATGTTCGGAATTCCGGAATGTACCAAGGTTCCGGAATGTTCAGAGTTCTGGAATGCACAAAGGTTCCAGAATGTTCAGAGTTCCGGAATGTTCAGAGTTCCGGAATGCACCAAGGTTCCGGAATGTTCAGATTTCCGGAATGCACCAAGGTTCCGGAATGGTCAGAATTCCGGAATGTTCAGAGTTCCGGAATGCACCAAGGTTCCGGAATGTTCAGAGTTCCGAAATGCACAAAGGTTCCGGAATGTTCAGAGTTCCGGAATGTTCAGAGTTCCGGAATGCACCAAGGTTCCGGAATGTTCGGAATTCCGGAATGTTCAGAGTTCCGGAATGCACCAAGGTTCCGGAATGTTCGGAATTCCGGAATGTTCAGAGTTCCGGAATGCATCAAGGTTCCGGAATGCACAAAGGTTCCGGAATGTTCAGAGTTCCGGAATGCACCAATGTTCCGGAATGTTCAGAGTTCCGGAATGCACCAAGGTTCCGGAATGTTCGGAATTCCGGAATGCACCAAGGTTCCGGAATTCAGAGTTCCGGAATGCAGCAAGGTTCCGGAATGTTCAGAGTTCCGGAATGCACCAAGGTACCAGAATGTTCGGAATTCCGGAATGTACCAAGGTTCCGGAATGTTCAGAGTTCCGGAATGCACCAAGGTTCCGGAATGCACAAAGGTTCCGGAATGTTCAGAATTCCGGAATGTTCAGAGTTCCGGAGTGTTCAGAGTTCCGGAACGCACCAAGGTTCCGGAATGTTCGGAATTCCGGAATGGTCAGAGTTCCGGAATGCACCAAGGTTCCGGAATGTTCGGAATTCCGGAATGCACCAAGGTTCCGGAATGTTCAGAGTTCCGGATTGCACCAAGGTTCCGGAATTCAGAGTTCCGGAATGCAGCAAGGTTCCGGAATGTTCAGAGTTCCGGAATGCACCAAGGTTCCGGAATGCACAAAGGTTCCGGAATGTTCAGAGTTCCGGAATGCACCAAGGTTCCGGAATGTTCGGAATTCCGGAATGTTCAGAGTTCCGGAATGTTAAGAGTTCCGGAATGCACCAAGGTTCCGGAATGTTCAGAGTTCCGGAATGCACCAAGGTTCCGGAATTCAGAGTTCCGGAATGCAGCAAGGTTCCGGAATTTTCAGAATTCCGGAATGTTCAGAGTTCCGGAATGCACCAAGGTTCCGGAATGTTCAGAGTTCCGGAATGCACCAAGGTTCCGGAATGCACAAAGGTTCCGAAATGTTAAGAGTTCCGGAATGCACCAAGGTTCCGGAATGCACCAAGGTTCCGGAATGTTCGGAATTCCGGAATGTACCAAGGTTCCGGAATGTTCGGAATTTCGGAATGTTCAGAGTTCCGGAATGCACCAAGGTTCCGGAATGTTAAGAGTTCCGGAATGCACCAAGGTTCCGGAATGCACAAAGGTTCCGGAATGTTCAGAGTTCCGGAATGCACCAAGGTTCCGGAATGTTCGGAGTTCCGGAATGTACCAAGGTTCCGGAATGTTCGGAATTCCGGAATGTACCAAGGTTCCGGAATGTTCAGAGTTTCGGAATGTTCAGAGTTCCGGAATGCACCAAGGTTCCGGAATGTTCGGAATTCCGGAATGTACCAAGGTTCCGGAATGTTCAGAGTTCCGGAATGCACCAAGGTTCCGGAATGAACAAAGGTTCCGGAATGTTCAGAGTTCCGGAATGTTCAGAGTTCCGGAATGCACCAAGGTTCCGGAATGCACCAAGGTTCCGGAATGTTCAGAGTTCCGGAATGCACAAAGGTTCCGGAATGTTAAGAGTTCCGGAATGCACCAAGGTTCCGGAATAAACCAAGGTTCCGGAATGTTCGGAATTTTGGAATGTTCAGAGTTCTGGAATGCACCAAGGTTCCAGAATGTTAAGAGTTCCGGAATGCACCAAGGTTCCGGAATGTTCAGAATTCCGGAATGTTCAGAGTTCCGGAATGCACCAAGGTTCCGGAATGTTCAGAGTTCCGGAATGCACCAAGGTTCTGGAATGTTCGGAATTCCGGAATGCACCAAGGTTCCGGAATGTTCGGAATTCCGGAATGTTCAGAGTTCCGGAATGTTCGGAGTTCCGGAATGCACCAAGGTTCCGGAATGTTCGGAATTCCGGAATGTTCAGAGTTCCGGAATGTTTGGAGTTCCGGAATGCACCAAGGTTCCGGAATGTTCAGAGTTCCGGAATGCACCAAGGTTCCGGAATGCACAAAGGTTCCGGAATGTTCAGAGTTCCGGAATGCACCAAGGTTCCGGAATGTTCGGAGTTCCGGAATGTACCAAGGTTCCGGAATGTTCGGAATTCCGGAATGTACCAAGGTTCCTGAATGTTCAGAGTTTCGGAATGTTCAGAGTTCCGGAATGCACCAAGGTTCCGGAATGTTCGGAATTCCGGAATGTACCAAGGTTCCGGAATGTTCAGAGTTCCGGTATGAACCAAGGTTCCGGAATGCACAAAGGTTCCGGAATGTTCAGAGTTCCGGAATGTTCAGAGTTCCGGAATGCACCAAGGTTCCGGAATGTGCGGAATTCCGGAATGTTCAGAGTTCCGGAATGCATCAAGGTTCCGGAATGCACAAAGGTTCCGGAATGTTCAGAATTCCGGAATGTTCAGAGTTCCGGAGTGTTCAGAGTTCCGGAACGCACCAAGGTTCCGGAATGTTCGGAATTCCGGAATGGTCAGAGTTCCGGAATGCACCAAGGTTCCGGAATGTTCGGAATTCCGGAATGCACCAAGGTTCCGGAATGTTCAGAGTTCCGGATTGCACCAAGGTTCCGGAATTCAGAGTTCCGGAATGCAGCAAGGTTCCGGAATGTTCAGAGTTCCGGAATGCACCAAGGTTCCGGAA
Source organism: Astatotilapia calliptera (assembly GCF_964374335.1). Lineage (NCBI taxonomy): Eukaryota > Metazoa > Chordata > Actinopteri > Cichliformes > Cichlidae > Astatotilapia > Astatotilapia calliptera. The sequence continues at coordinate 500,093 of NC_137433.1, forward strand.
TGCACAAAGGTTCCGGAATGTTCAGAGTTCCGGAATGCACCAAGGTTCCGGAATGTTCGGAATTCCGGAATGTTCAGAGTTCCGGAATGTTTGGAGTTCCGGAATGCACCAAGGTTCCGGAATGTTCAGAGTTCCGGAATGCACCAAGGTTCCGGAATTCAGAGTTCCGGAATGCAGCAAGGTTCCGGAATTTTCAGAATTCCGGAATGTTCAGAGTTCCGGAATGCACCAAGGTTCCGGAATGTTCAGAGTTCCGGAATGCACCAAGGTTCCGGAATGCACAAAGGTTCCGAAATGTTAAGAGTTCCGGAATGCACCAAGGTTCCGGAATGCACCAAGGTTCCGGAATGTTCGGAATTCCGGAATGTACCAAGGTTCCGGAATGTTCGGAATTTCGGAATGTTCAGAGTTCCGGAATGCACCAAGGTTCCGGAATGTTAAGAGTTCCGGAATGCACCAAGGTTCCGGAATGTTCAGAGTTCCGGAATGCACCAAGGTTCTGGAATGTTCGGAATTCCGGAATGTTGAGAGTTCCGGAATGTTCGGAGTTCCGGAATGCACCAAGGTTCCGGAATGTTCGGAATTCCGGAATGTTCAGAGTTCCGGAATGTTTGGAGGTCCGGAATGTACCAAGGTTCCGGAATGTTCGGAATTCCGGAATGTTCAGAGTTCCGGAATGTTCAGAGTTCCGGAATGCACCAAGGTTCCGGAATGTTCAGAGTTCCGGAATGCACCAAGGTTCCGGAATGCACAAAGGTTCCGGAATGTTCAGAGTTCCGGAATGCACCAAGGTTCCGGAATGTTCGGAGTTCCGGAATGTACCAAGGTTCCGGAATGTTCGGAATTCCGGAATGTACCAAGGTTCCGGAATGTTCAGAGTTTCGGAATGTTCAGAGTTCCGGAATGCACCAAGGTTCCGGAATGTTCGGAATTCCGGAATGTACCAAGGTTCCGGAATGTTCAGAGTTCCGGAATGCACCAAGGTTCCGGAATGAACAAAGGTTCCGGAATGTTCAGAGTTCTGGAATGTTCAGAGTTCCGGAATGCATCAAGGTTCCGGAATGCACAAAGGTTTTGGAATGTTCGGAATTCCGGAATGTTCAGAGTTCCGGAATGTTCAGAGTTCCGGAATGCACCAATGTTCCGGAATGTTAAGAGTTCCAGAATGCACCAAGGTTCCGGAATGTTCGGAATTCCGGAATGTTCAGAGTTCCGGAATGTTCAGAGTTCCGGAATGCACCAAGGTTCCGGGAATGCACAAAGGTTCCGGAATGTTCGGAATTCCGGAATGTTCAGAGTTCCGGAATGTTCAGAGTTCCGGATTGCACCAAGGTTCCGGAATTCAGAGTTCCGGAATGCATCAAGGTTCAGGAATTTTCAGAATTCCGGAATGTTCAGAGTTCCGGAATGTTCAGAGTTCCGGAATGCACCAAGGTTCCGGAATGTTCGGAATTCCGGAATGTACCAAGGTTCCGGAATGTTCAGAGTTCCGGAATGCACCAAGGTTCCGGAATGCACCAAGGTTCCGGAATGTTCAGAGTTCCGGAATGTTCAGAGTTCCGGAATGCATCAAGGTTCCGGAATGCACAAAGGTTCCGGAATGTTCAGAGTTCCGGAATGCACCAATGTTCCGGAATGTTCAGAGTTCCGGAATGCACCAAGGTTCCGGAGTGTTCAGAGTTCCGGAACGCACCAAGGTTCCGGAATGTTCGGAATTCCGGAATGTTCAGAGTTCCGGAATGCACCAAGGTTCCGGAATGTTCGGAATTCCGGAATGTTCAGAGTTCCGGAATGCACCAAGGTTCCGGAATGTTCAGAGTTCCGGATTGCACCAAGGTTCCGGGACTGCACAAAGGTTCCGGAATGTTCGGAATTCCGGAATGTTCAGAGTTCCGGAATGTTCAGAGTTCCGGATTGCACCAAGGTTCCGGAATTCAGAGTTCCGGAATGCATCAAGGTTCAGGAATTTTCAGAATTCCGGAATTTTCAGAGTTCCGGAATGTTCAGAGTTCCGGAATGCACCAAGGTTCCGGAATGTTCGGAATTCCGGAATGCAACAAGGTTCCGGAATTCAGAGTTCCGGAATGCACCAAGGTTCCGGAATGCACCAAGGTTCCGGAATGTTCGGAATTCTGGAATGTTCAGAGTTCCGGAATGCACCAAGGTTCCGGAATGTTCGGAATTCCGGAATGTTCAGAGTTCCGGAATGCACCAAGGATCCGGAATGTTCGGAATTCCGGAATGCACAAAGGTTCCGGAATGTTCAGAGTTCCGGAATGCACCAAGGTTCCGGAATGGTCAGAATTCCGGAATGTTCAGAGTTCCGGAATGCACCAAGGTTCCGGAATGTTCGGAGTTCCGGAATGCACCAAGGTTCCGGAGTGTTCGGAGTTCCGGATTGCACCAAGGTTCCGGAACGTTCAGAGTTCCGGAATGCATCAAGGTTCAGGAATTTTCAGAATTCCGGAATGTTCAGAGTTCCGGAATGTTCAGAGTTCCGGAATGCACCAAGGTTCCGGAATGTTCGGAATTCCGGAATGCACCAAGGTTCCGGAATGTTCAGAGTTCCGGAATGCACCAAGGTTCCGGAATGCACAAAGGTTCCGGAATGTTCGGAATTCCGGAATGTTCAGAGTTCCGGAATGCACCAAGGTTCCGGAAAGTTCGGAATTCCGGAATGTTCAGAGTTCCGGAATGTTTGGAGTTCCGGAATGCACCAAGGTTCTGGAATGTTCGGAATTCCGGAATGTTCAGAGTTCCGGAATGTTTGGAGTTCCGGAATGCAGCAAGGTTCCGGAATTTTCAGAATTCCGGAATGTTCAGAGTTCCGGAATGTTCAGAGTTCCGGAATGCACCAAGGTTCCGGAATGTTCGGAATTCCGGAATGTACCAAGGTTCCGGAATGTTCGGAATTCCGGAATGTACCAAGGTTCCGGAATGTTCAGAGTTCCGGAATGCTCCAAGGTTCCGGAATGCACAAAGGTTCCGGAATGTTCAGAGTTCCGGAATGCACCAAGATTCCGGAATGTTCGGAATTCCGGAATGTTCAGAGTTCCGGAATGCACAAAGGTTCCGGAATGTTCAGAGTTCCGGAATGTTCAGAGTTCCGGAATGCACCAAGGTTCCGGAATGTTCGGAATTCCGGAATGTTCAGAGTTCCGGAATGCATCAAGGTTCCGGAATGCACAAAGGTTCCGGAATGTTCGGAATTCCGGAATGTTCAGAGTTCCGGAGTGTTCAGAGTTCCGGAATGCACCAAGGTTCCGGAATGTTCAGAGTTCCGGAATGCACCAAGGTTCCGGAGTGTTCAGAGTTCCGGAACGCACCAAGGTTCCGGAATGTTCGGAATTCCGGAATGGTCAGAGTTCCGGAATGCACCAAGGTTCCGGAATGTTCGGAATTCCGGAATGCACCAAGGTTCCGGAATGTTCAGAGTTCCGGATTGCACCAAGGTTCCGGAATTCAGAGTTCCGGAATGCAGCAAGGTTCCGGAATGTTCAGAGTTCCGGAATGCACCAAGGTTCCGGAATGTTCGGAATTCCGGAATGTACCAAGGTTCCGGAATGTTCAGAGTTCCGGAATGCATCAAGGTTCCGGAATGCACAAAGGTTTTGGAATGTTCGAAATTCCGGAATGTTCAGAGTTCCGGAATGTTCAGAGTTCCGGAATGCACCAATGTTCCGGAATGTTAAGAGTTCCAGAATGCACCAAGGTTCCGGAATGTTCGGAATTCCGGAATGTTCAGAGTTCCGGAATGTTCAGAGTTCCGGAATGCACCAAGGTTCCGGGAATGCACAAAGGTTCCGGAATGTTCGGAATTCCGGAATGTTCAGAGTTCCGGAATGTTCAGAGTTCCGGATTGCACCAAGGTTCCGGAATTCAGAGTTCCGGAATGCATCAAGGTTCAGGAATTTTCAGAATTCCGGAATGTTCAGAGTTCCGGAATGTTCAGAGTTCCGGAATGCACCAAGGTTCCGGAATGTTCGGAATTCCGGAATGTACCAAGGTTCCGGAATGTTCAGAGTTCCGGAATGCACCAAGGTTCCGGAATGCACCAAGGTTCCGGAATGTTCAGAGTTCCGGAATGTTCAGAGTTCCGGAATGCATCAAGGTTCCGGAATGCACAAAGGTTCCGGAATGTTCAGAGTTCCGGAATGCACCAATGTTCCGGAATGTTCAGAGTTCCGGAATGCACCAAGGTTCCGGAGTGTTCAGAGTTCCGGAACGCACCAAGGTTCCGGAATGTTCGGAATTCCGGAATGTTCAGAGTTCCGGAATGCACCAAGGTTCCGGAATGTTCGGAATTCCGGAATGTTCAGAGTTCCGGAATGCACCAAGGTTCCGGAATGTTCAGAGTTCCGGATTGCACCAAGGTTCCGGGAATGCACAAAGGTTCCGGAATGTTCGGAATTCCGGAATGTTCAGAGTTCCGGAATGTTCAGAGTTCCGGATTGCACCAAGGTTCCGGAATTCAGAGTTCCGGAATGCATCAAGGTTCAGGAATTTTCAGAATTCCGGAATTTTCAGAGTTCCGGAATGTTCAGAGTTCCGGAATGCACCAAGGTTCCGGAATGTTCGGAATTCCGGAATGCAACAAGGTTCCGGAATTCAGAGTTCCGGAATGCACCAAGGTTCCGGAATGCACCAAGGTTCCGGAATGTTCGGAATTCTGGAATGTTCAGAGTTCCGGAATGCACCAAGGTTCCGGAATGTTCGGAATTCCGGAATGTTCAGAGTGCCAGAATGCACAAAGGTTCCGGAATGTTCAGAGTTCCGGAACGCACCAAGGTTCCTGAATGTTCGGAATTCCGGAATGTTCAGAGTTCCGGAATGCACCAAGGATCCGGAATGTTCGGAATTCCGGAATGTTCAGAGTTCCGGAATGTTCAGAGTTCCGGAATGCACCAAGGTTCCGGAATGTTCGGAATTCCGGAATGCACAAAGGTTCCGGAATGTTCAGAGTTCCGGAATGCACCAAGGTTCCGGAATGGTCAGAATTCCGGAATGTTCAGAGTTCCGGAATGCACCAAGGTTCCGGAAAGGTCAGAATTCCGGAATGCACCAAGGTTCCGGAATGCACCAAGGTTCCGGAATGTTCGGAATTCCGGAATGTTCAGAGTTCCGGAATGCACCAAGGTTCCGGAATGTTCGGAGTTCCGGAATGCACCAAGGTTCCGGAGTGTTCGGAGTTCCGGATTGCACCAAGGTTCCGGAATGTTCAGAGTTCCGGAATGCATCAAGGTTCAGGAATTTTCAGAATTCCGGAATGTTCAGAGTTCCGGAATGTTCAGAGTTCCGGAATGCACCAAGGTTCCGGAATGTTCGGAATTCCGGAATGCACCAAGGTTCCGGAATTCAGAGTTCCGGAATGCACCAAGGTACCGGAATGTTCGGAATTCCGGAATGTACCAAGGTTCCGGAATGTTCAGAGTTCCGGAATGCACCAAGGTTCCGGAATGCACAAAGGTTCCGGAATGTTCGGAATTCCGGAATGTTCAGAGTTCCGGAATGCACCAAGGTTCCGGAATGTTCGGAATTCCGGAATGTACCAATGTTCCGGAATGTTCGGAATTCCGGAATGTACCAAGGTTCCGGAATGTTCAGAGTTCCGGAATGCTCCAAGGTTCCGGAATGCACAAAGGTTCCGGAATGTTCAGAGTTCCGGAATGCACCAAGATTCCGGAATGTTCGGAATTCCGGAATGTTCAGAGTTCCGGAATGCACAAAGGTTCCGGAATGTTCAGAGTTCCGGAATGTTCAGAGTTCCGGAATGCACCAAGGTTCCGGAATGTTCGGAATTCCGGAATGTTCAGAGTTCCGGAATGCATCAAGGTTCCGGAATGCACAAAGGTTCCGGAATGTTCGGAATTCCGGAATGTTCAGAGTTCCGGAGTGTTCAGAGTTCCGGAATGCACCAAGGTTCCGGAATGTTCAGAGTTCCGGAATGCACCAAGGTTCCGGAGTGTTCAGAGTTCCGGAACGCACCAAGGTTCCGGAATGTTCGGAATTCCGGAATGGTCAGAGTTCCGGAATGCACCAAGGTTCCGGAATGTTCGGAATTCCGGAATGCACCAAGGTTCCGGAATGTTCAGAGTTCCGGAATGCACCAAGGTTCCGGAATGCACCAAGGTTCCGGAATGTTCGGAATTCCGGAATGTACCAAGGTTCCGGAATGTTCGGAATTTCGGAATGTTCAGAGTTCCGGAATGCACCAAGGTTCCGGAATGTTCAGAGTTCCGGAATGCAGCAAGGTTCCGGAATGTTCAGAGTTCCGGAATGCACCAAGGTTCCGGAATGTTCGGAATTCCGGAATGTACCAAGGTTCCGGAATGTTCAGAGTTCCGGAATGCATCAAGGTTCCGGAATGCACAAAGGTTTTGGAATGTTCGGAATTCCGGAATGTTCAGAGTTCCGGAATGTTCAGAGTTCCGGAATGCACCAATGTTCCGGAATGTTAAGAGTTCCAGAATGCACCAAGGTTCCGGAATGTTCGGAATTCCGGAATGTTCAGAGTTCCGGAATGTTCAGAGTTCCGGAATGCACCAAGGTTCCGGGAATGCACAAAGGTTCCGGAATGTTCGGAATTCCGGAATGTTCAGAGTTCCGGAATGTTCAGAGTTCCGGATTGCACCAAGGTTCCGGAATTCAGAGTTCCGGAATGCATCAAGGTTCAGGAATTTTCAGAATTCCGGAATGTTCAGAGTTCCGGAATGTTCAGAGTTCCGGAATGCACCAAGGTTCCGGAATGTTCGGAATTCCGGAATGTACCAAGGTTCCGGAATGTTCAGAGTTCCGGAATGCACCAAGGTTCCGGAATGCACCAAGGTTCCGGAATGTTCAGAGTTCCGGAATGTTCAGAGTTCCGGAATGCATCAAGGTTCCGGAATGCACAAAGGTTCCGGAATGTTCAGAGTTCCGGAATGCACCAATGTTCCGGAATGTTCAGAGTTCCGGAATGCACCAAGGTTCCGGAGTGTTCAGAGTTCCGGAACGCACCAAGGTTCCGGAATGTTCGGAATTCCGGAATGTTCAGAGTTCCGGAATGCACCAAGGTTCCGGAATGTTCGGAATTCCGGAATGTTCAGAGTTCCGGAATGCACCAAGGTTCCGGAATGTTCAGCGTTCCGGATTGCACCAAGGTTCCGGGAATGCACAAAGGTTCCGGAATGTTCGGAATTCCGGAATGTTCAGAGTTCCGGAATGTTCAGAGTTCCGGATTGCACCAAGGTTCCGGAATTCAGAGTTCCGGAATGCATCAAGGTTCAGGAATTTTCAGAATTCCGGAATTTTCAGAGTTCCGGAATGTTCAGAGTTCCGGAATGCACCAAGGTTCCGGAATGTTCGGAATTCCGGAATGCAACAAGGTTCCGGAATTCAGAGTTCCGGAATGCACCAAGGTTCCGGAATGCACCAAGGTTCCGGAATGTTCGGAATTCTGGAATGTTCAGAGTTCCGGAATGCACCAAGGTTCCGGAATGTTCGGAATTCCGGAATGTTCAGAGTGCCAGAATGCACAAAGGTTCCGGAATGTTCAGAGTTCCGGAACGCACCAAGGTTCCTGAATGTTCGGAATTCCGGAATGTTCAGAGTTCCGGAATGCACCAAGGATCCGGAATGTTCGGAATTCCGGAATGTTCAGAGTTCCGGAATGTTCAGAGTTCCGGAATGCACCAAGGTTCCGGAATGTTCGGAATTCCGGAATGCACAAAGGTTCCGGAATGTTCAGAGTTCCGGAATGCACCAAGGTTCCGGAATGGTCAGAATTCCGGAATGTTCAGAGTTCCGGAATGCACCAAGGTTCCGGAAAGGTCAGAATTCCGGAATGCACCAAGGTTCCGGAATGCACCAAGGTTCCGGAATGTTCGGAATTCCGGAATGTTCAGAGTTCCGGAATGCACCAAGGTTCCGGAATGTTCGGAGTTCCGGAATGCACCAAGGTTCCGGAGTGTTCGGAGTTCCGGATTGCACCAAGGTTCCGGAATGTTCAGAGTTCCGGAATGCATCAAGGTTCAGGAATTTTCAGAATTCCGGAATGTTCAGAGTTCCGGAATGTTCAGAGTTCCGGAATGCACCAAGGTTCCGGAATGCACCAAGGTTCCGGAATGTTCAGAGTTCCGGAATGTTCAGAGTTCCGGAATGCACCAAGGTTCCGGAATGCACCAAGGTTCCGGAATGTTCAGAGTTCCGGAATGTTCAGAGTTCCGGAATGCACCAAGGTTCCGGAATGTTCGGAATTCCGGAATGTTCAGAGTTCCGGAATGCACCAAGGTTCCGGAATGTTAAGAGTTCCGGAATGCACCAAGGTTCTGGAATGTTCAGAATTCCGGAATGTTCAGAGTTCCGGAATGCACCAAGGTTCCGGAATGTTCAGAGTTCCGGAATGCACCAAGGTTCCGGAATGCACCAAGGTTCCGGAATGTTCGGAATTCCGGAATGTACCAAGGTTCCGGAATGTTCGGAATTTCGGAATGTTCAGAGTTCCGGAATGCACCAAGGTTCCGGAATGTTCAGAGTTCCGGAATGCACCAAGGTTCCGGAATGTGCGGAATTCCGGAATGTTCAGAGTTCCGGATTGCATCAAGGTTCCGGAATGCACAAAGGTTCCGGAATGTTCGGAATTCCGGAATGTTCAGAGTTCCGGAGTGTTCAGAGTTCCGGAATGCACCAATGTTCCAGAATGTTAAGAGTTCCGGAATGTACCAAGGTTCCGGAATGTTCGGAATTCCGGAATATTCAGAGTTCCGGAATGCACCAAGGTTCCGGAATGTTCGGAATTCCGGAATGTTCAGAGTTCCGGAATGCACCAAGGTTCCGGAATGTTCGGAATTCCGGAATGTTCAGAGTTCCGGAATGCACCAAGGTTCTGGAATGTTCGGAATTCCGGAATGTTCAGAGTTCCGGAATGTTTGGAGTTCCGGAATGCACCAAGGTTCCGGAATGCACCAAGGTTCCGGAATGTTCAGAGTTCCGGAATGTTCAGAGTTCCGGAATGCACCAAGGTTCCGGAATGCACCAAGGTTCCGGAATGTTCGGAATTCCGGAATGTACCAAGGTTCCGGAATGTTCGGAATTTCGGAATGTTCAGAGTTCCGGAATGTACCAAGGTTCCGGAATGTTTTGAATTCCGGAATGTTCAGAGTTCCGGAATGTTCAGAGTTCCGGAATGCACCAAGGTTCCGGAATGCACAAAGGTTCCGGAATGTTCAGAGTTCCGGAATGCACCAAGGTTCCGGAATGTTCGGAATTCCGGAATGTACCAAGGTTCCGGAATGTTCAGAGTTCCGGAATGCACCAAGGTTCCGGAATGTTCAGAGTTCCGGAATGTTCAGAGTTCCGGAATGCATCAAGGTTCCGGAATGCACAAAGGTTCCGGAATGTTCAGAGTTCCGGAATGCACCAATGTTCCGGAATGTTCAGAGTTCCGGAATGCACCAAGGTTCCGGAGTGTTCAGAGTTCCGGAACGCACCAAGGTTCCGGAATGTTCGGAATTCCGGAATGTTCAGAGTTCCGGAATGCACCAAGAGTCCGGAATGTTCGGAATTCCGGAATGCACCAAGGTTCCGGAATTCAGAGTTCCGGAATGCAGCAAGGTTCCGGAATGTTCAGAGTTCCGGAATGCACCAAGGTACCAGAATGTTCAGAGTTCCGGAATGCACCAAGGTTCCGGAATGCACAAAGGTTCCGGAATGTTCGGAATTCCGGAATGTTCAGAGTTCCGGAGTGTTCAGAGTTCCGAAATGCACCAAGGTTCCGGAATGTTCGGAATTCCGGAATGCACCAAGGTTCCGGAATTCAGAGTTCCGGAATGCAGCAAGGTTCCGGAATGTTCGGAGTTCCGGAATGCACCAAGGTACCGGAATGTTCGGAATTCCGGAATGTACCAAGGTTCCGGAATGTTCAGAGTTCCGGAATGCACCAAGGTTCCGGAATGCACAAAGGTTCCGGAATGTTCGGAATTCCGGAATGTTCAGAGTTCCGGAATGCACCAAGGTTCCGGAAAGTTCGGAATTCCGGAATGTTCAGAGTTCCGGAATGTTTGGAGTTCCGGAATGCAGCAAGGTTCCGGAATTTTCAGAATTCTGGAATGTTCAGAGTTCCGGAATGTTCGGAGTTCCGGAATGCACCAAGGTTCCGGAATGTTCGGAATTCCGGAATGTACCAAGGTTCCGGAATGTTCAGAGTTCTGGAATGCACAAAGGTTCCAGAATGTTCAGAGTTCCGGAATGTTCAGAGTTCCGGAATGCACCAAGGTTCCGGAATGTTCAGATTTCCGGAATGCACCAAGGTTCCGGAATGGTCAGAATTCCGGAATGTTCAGAGTTCCGGAATGCACCAAGGTTCCGGAATGTTCAGAGTTCCGAAATGCACAAAGGTTCCGGAATGTTCAGAGTTCCGGAATGTTCAGAGTTCCGGAATGCACCAAGGTTCCGGAATGTTCGGAATTCCGGAATGTTCAGAGTTCCGGAATGCACCAAGGTTCCGGAATGTTCGGAATTCCGGAATGTTCAGAGTTCCGGAATGCATCAAGGTTCCGGAATGCACAAAGGTTCCGGAATGTTCAGAGTTCCGGAATGCACCAATGTTCCGGAATGTTCAGAGTTCCGGAATGCACCAAGGTTCCGGAATGTTCGGAATTCCGGAATGCACCAAGGTTCCGGAATTCAGAGTTCCGGAATGCAGCAAGGTTCCGGAATGTTCAGAGTTCCGGAATGCACCAAGGTACCAGAATGTTCGGAATTCCGGAATGTACCAAGGTTCCGGAATGTTCAGAGTTCCGGAATGCACCAAGGTTCCGGAATGCACAAAGGTTCCGGAATGTTCAGAATTCCGGAATGTTCAGAGTTCCGGAGTGTTCAGAGTTCCGGAACGCACCAAGGTTCCGGAATGTTCGGAATTCCGGAATGGTCAGAGTTCCGGAATGCACCAAGGTTCCGGAATGTTCGGAATTCCGGAATGCACCAAGGTTCCGGAATGTTCAGAGTTCCGGATTGCACCAAGGTTCCGGAATTCAGAGTTCCGGAATGCAGCAAGGTTCCGGAATGTTCAGAGTTCCGGAATGCACCAAGGTTCCGGAATGCACAAAGGTTCCGGAATGTTCAGAGTTCCGGAATGCACCAAGGTTCCGGAATGTTCGGAATTCCGGAATGTTCAGAGTTCCGGAATGTTAAGAGTTCCGGAATGCACCAAGGTTCCGGAATGTTCAGAGTTCCGGAATGCACCAAGGTTCCGGAATTCAGAGTTCCGGAATGCAGCAAGGTTCCGGAATTTTCAGAATTCCGGAATGTTCAGAGTTCCGGAATGCACCAAGGTTCCGGAATGTTCAGAGTTCCGGAATGCACCAAGGTTCCGGAATGCACAAAGGTTCCGAAATGTTAAGAGTTCCGGAATGCACCAAGGTTCCGGAATGCACCAAGGTTCCGGAATGTTCGGAATTCCGGAATGTACCAAGGTTCCGGAATGTTCGGAATTTCGGAATGTTCAGAGTTCCGGAATGCACCAAGGTTCCGGAATGTTAAGAGTTCCGGAATGCACCAAGGTTCCGGAATGCACAAAGGTTCCGGAATGTTCAGAGTTCCGGAATGCACCAAGGTTCCGGAATGTTCGGAGTTCCGGAATGTACCAAGGTTCCGGAATGTTCGGAATTCCGGAATGTACCAAGGTTCCGGAATGTTCAGAGTTTCGGAATGTTCAGAGTTCCGGAATGCACCAAGGTTCCGGAATGTTCGGAATTCCGGAATGTACCAAGGTTCCGGAATGTTCAGAGTTCCGGAATGCACCAAGGTTCCGGAATGAACAAAGGTTCCGGAATGTTCAGAGTTCCGGAATGTTCAGAGTTCCGGAATGCACCAAGGTTCCGGAATGCACCAAGGTTCCGGAATGTTCAGAGTTCCGGAATGCACAAAGGTTCCGGAATGTTAAGAGTTCCGGAATGCACCAAGGTTCCGGAATAAACCAAGGTTCCGGAATGTTCGGAATTTTGGAATGTTCAGAGTTCTGGAATGCACCAAGGTTCCAGAATGTTAAGAGTTCCGGAATGCACCAAGGTTCCGGAATGTTCAGAATTCCGGAATGTTCAGAGTTCCGGAATGCACCAAGGTTCCGGAATGTTCAGAGTTCCGGAATGCACCAAGGTTCTGGAATGTTCGGAATTCCGGAATGCACCAAGGTTCCGGAATGTTCGGAATTCCGGAATGTTCAGAGTTCCGGAATGTTCGGAGTTCCGGAATGCACCAAGGTTCCGGAATGTTCGGAATTCCGGAATGTTCAGAGTTCCGGAATGTTTGGAGTTCCGGAATGCACCAAGGTTCCGGAATGTTCAGAGTTCCGGAATGCACCAAGGTTCCGGAATGCACAAAGGTTCCGGAATGTTCAGAGTTCCGGAATGCACCAAGGTTCCGGAATGTTCGGAGTTCCGGAATGTACCAAGGTTCCGGAATGTTCGGAATTCCGGAATGTACCAAGGTTCCTGAATGTTCAGAGTTTCGGAATGTTCAGAGTTCCGGAATAATGTTCGGAATTCCGGAATGTACCAAGGTTCCTGAATGTTCAGAGTTTCGGAATGTTCAGAGTTCCGGAATGCACCAAGGTTCCGGAATGTTCGGATTCCGGAATGTACCAAGGTTCCGGAATGTTCAGAGTTCCGGTATGAACCAAGGTTCCGGAATGCACAAAGGTTCCGGAATGTTCAGAGTTCCGGAATGTTCAGAGTTCCGGAATGCACCAAGGTTCCGGAATGTGCGGAATTCCGGAATGTTCAGAGTTCCGGAATGCATCAAGGTTCCGGAATGCACAAAGGTTCCGGAATGTTCAGAATTCCGGAATGTTCAGAGTTCCGGAGTGTTCAGAGTTCCGGAACGCACCAAGGTTCCGGAATGTTCGGAATTCCGGAATGGCCAGAGTTCCGGAATGCACCAAGGTTCGGAATGTTCAATTCCGGAATGCACCAAGGTTCCGGAATGTTCAGATTCGGATTACCGAGGTTTCGGAATTCAGAGTTCCGGAATGCAGCAAGGTTCCGGAATGTTCAGAGTTCCGGAATGCACCAAGGTTCCGGAATGCACAAAGGTTCCGGAATGTTCAGATTCGGGAATGCACGAAGGTTCCCGGAATGTTCGGATTCGGAATGTTCAGAGTTCCGGAATGTTTGGAGTTCCGGAATGCACCAAGGTTCCGGAATGTTCAGAGTTCCGGAATGCACGAGAGGTTCCGGAATTCAGAGTTCCGGAATGCAGCAGGTTCGCAAAATTCGACAATTCCGGAATGTTCAGAGTTCTCCAATGCACCAAGGTTCCGGAATGTTCAGAGTTCCGGAATGCACCAAGGTTCCGGAATGCACAAAGGTTCCGAAATGTTAAAAGTTCCGGAATGCACCAAGGTTCCGGAATGCACCAAGGTTCCGGAATGTTCGGAATTCCGGAATGTACCAAGGTTCCGGAATGTTCGGAATTTCGGAATGTTCAGAGTTCCGGAATGCACCAAGGTTCCGGAATGTTAAGAGTTCCGGAATGCACCAAGGTTCCGGAATGTTCAGAGTTCCGGAATGCACCAAGGTTCTGGAATGTTCGGAATTCCGGAATGTCGAGAGTTCCGGAATGTTCGGAGTTCCGGAATGCACCAAGGTTCCGGAATGTTCGGAATTCCGGAATGTTCAGAGTTCCGGAATGTTTGGAAGTTCGGAATGTACCAAGGTTCCGGAATGTTCGGAATTCCGGAATGTTCACAGTTCCGGAATGTTCAGAGTTCCGGAATGCACCAAGGTTCCGGAATGTTCAGAGTTCCGGAATGCACCAAGGTCGAATGCAAAAAGATGCTTCCTAAATGTTGAGAATTTCCGATGATGTAGATTCCGGAATGTTCGGAGTTCCGGAATGTACCAAGGTTCCGGAATGTTCGGAATTCCGGAATGTACGAAGGTTCCGGAATGTTCAGAGTTTCGGAATGTTCAGAGTTCCGGAATGCACCAAGGTTCCGGAATGTTCGGAATTCCGGAATGTACCAAGGTTCCGGAATGTTCAGAGTTCCGGAATGCACCAAGGTTCCGGAATGAAGGTTCCGGAATGTTCAGAGTTCTGGAATGTTCAGAGTTCCGGAATGCACCAAGGTTCCGGAATGTGCGGAATTCCGGAATGTTCAGAGTTCCGGAATGCATCAAGGTTCCGGAATGCACAAAGGTTCCGGAATGTTCGGAATTCCGGAATGTTCAGAGTTCCGGAGTGTTCAGAGTTCCGGAATGCACCAAGGTTCCGGAATGTTCAGAGTTCCGGAATGCACCAAGGTTCCGGAATGTTCGGAATTCCGGAATGCACCAAGGTTCCGGAATGTTCAGAGTTCCGGATTGCACCAAGGTTCCGGAATTCAGAGTTCCGGAATGCAGGAGAGGTTCCGGAATGTTCACAGTTCCGGAATGCACCAAGGTTCCGGAATGTTCGGAATTCCGGAACATCAAGGTTCAGAATGTTCAGAGTTCCGGAATGCATCAAGGTTCCGGAATGCACAAAGGTTCCGGAATGTTCGGAATTCCGGAATGTTCAGAGTTCCGGAATGTTCAGAGTTCCGGAATGCACCAATGTTCCGGAATGTTCAGAGTTCCAGAATGCACCAAGGTTCCGGAATGTTCGGAATTCCGGAATGTTCAGAGTTCCGGAATGTTCAGAGTTCCGGAATGCACCAAGGTTCGGAATGCACAAAGGTTCCGGAATGTTCGGATTTCGGAATGTTCAGAGTTCCGGAATGTTCAGAGTTCCGGAATGCACCAAGGTTCCGGAATGTTCAGAGTTCCGGAATGCACTAAGGTTCCGGAATTCAGAGTTCCGGAATGCAGCAGGTTCCGGAATTTCTGAATTTTTAAATGTTCAGAGTTCCGGAATGCACCAAGGTTCCGGAATGTTCAGAGTTCCGGATTGCACCAAGGTTCCGGAATTCAGAGTTCCGGAATGCAGCAAGGTTCCGGAATGTTCAGAGTTCCGGAATGCACCAAGGTTCCGGAATGCACAGAGTTTCGGAATGTTCAGAGTTCGGAATGCACCAAGGTTAGAATGTTCCGGATTTTGCAACGATCAGAGTTCCGGAATGTTTGGAGTTCCGGAATGCACCAAGGTTCCGGAATGTTCAGAGTTCCGGAATGCACCAAGGTTCCGGAATTCAGAGTTCCGGAATGAGGATCCGGATTTTAGAATTCCGGAATGTTCAGAGTTCCGGAATGCACCAAGGTTCCCGAATGTTCAGAGTTCCGGAATGCACCAAGGTTCCGGAATGCACAAGTGTTCGGAATGTTAAGAGTTCCGGAATGCACCAAGGTTCCGGAATGCACCAAGGTTCCGGAATGTTCGGATTTTCGGAATGAACCAAGGTTCGGAATGTTCGGAATTTCGGAATGTTCAGAGTTCCGGAATGCACCAAGGTTCCGGAATGTTAAGAGTTCCGGAAGTCCACCAAGGTTCCGGAATGTTCAGAGTTCCGGAATGCACCAAGCCGGAAATGTTCGGAATTCCAGAATGTTCAGAGTTCCGGAATGTTCGGAGTTCCGGAATGCACGAAGGTTCCGGAATGTTCGGAATTCCGGAATGTCCAAAGTTCCGGGTTTGGAGGTCCGGAATGTACCAAGGTTCCGGAATGTTCGGAATTCCGGAATGTTCAGAGTTCCGGAATGTTCAGAGTTCCGGAATGCACCAAGGTTCCGGAATGTTCAGAGTTCCGGAATGCACCAAGGTTCCGGAATGCACAAAGGTTCCGGAATGTTCAGAGTTCCGGAATGCACCAAGGTTCCGGAATGTTCGGAGTTCCGGAATGTACCAAGGTTCCGGAATGTTCGGAATTCCGAATATGTTCGGGAATGTTCAGAGTTTCGGAATGCACCAAGGTTCCGGAATGAACAAAGGTTCCGGAATGTTCAGAGTTCCGGATTCAGAGTTCCGGAATGCACCAAGGTTCCGGAATGTGCGGAATTCCGGAATGTTCAGAGTTCCGGAATGCATCAAGGTTCCGGAATGCACAAAGGTTCCGGAATGTTCGGAATTCCGGAATGTTCAGAGTTCCGGAGTGTTCAGAGTTCCGGAATGCACCAAGGTTCCGGAATGTTCAGAGTTCCGGAATGCACCAAGGTTCCGGAATGTTCTAATTCCGGAATGCACCAAGGTTCCGGAATGTTCAGAGTTCCGGATTGCACCACAAGGTTCCGGAATTCAGAGTTCCGGAATGCAGCAAGGTTCCGGAATGTTCAGAGTTCCGGAATGCACCAAGGTTCCGGAATGTTCGGAATTTGGAACCAACAGTGAAGGTTCCGGAATGTTCAAAATCCGGAATTAATCAAGGTTCCGGAATGCACAAAGGTTCCGGAATGTTCGGAATTCCGGAATGTTCAGTTCCGGAATGTTCAGAGTTCCGGAATGCACCAATGTTCCGGAATGTTCACAGTTCCAGAATGCACCAGGTTTGGAATGTTCAATTCCGGAATGTTCAGAGTTCCGGAATGTTCAGAGTTCCGGAATGCACCAAGGTTCCGGGAATGCACAAAGGTTCCGGAATGTTCGGAATTCCGGAATGTTCAGAGTTCCGGAATGTTCGGAGTTCCGGAATGTACCAAGGTTCCGGAATGTTCGGAATTCCGGAATGTACGAAG
Organism: Astatotilapia calliptera; assembly: GCF_964374335.1. Lineage (NCBI taxonomy): Eukaryota > Metazoa > Chordata > Actinopteri > Cichliformes > Cichlidae > Astatotilapia > Astatotilapia calliptera. Next base: position 516,712 of record NC_137433.1, read on the forward strand.
GTTCCGGAATGTTCAGAGTTTCGGAATGTTCAGAGTTCCGGAATGCACCAGGTTCGAATGTTCCAAATTCCGGAATGTACCAAGGTTCCGGAATGTTCAGAGTTCCGGAATGCACCAAGGTTCCGGAATGCACAAAGGTTCCGGAATGTTCAGAGTTCCGGAATGTACCAAGGTTCCGGAATGTCGGAATTCCGGAATGTTCAGAGTTCCGGAATGCATCAAGGTTCCGGAATGCACAAAGGTTCCGGAATGTTCGGAATTCCGGAATGTTCAGAGTTCCGGAGTGTTCAGAGTTCCGGAATGCACCAAGGTTCCGGAATGTTCAGAGTTCCGGAATGCACCAAGGTTCCGGAGTGTTCAGAGTTCCGGAACGCACCAAGGTCTCGGAATGTTCGGAATTCCGGAAATGGTCAGAGTTCCGGAATGCAAAGGTTCCGGAATGTTCGGATTTTGCACCAAGGTTCCGGAATGTTCAGAGTTTCGGATTGCACGAAGGTTCCGAATTCAGAGTTCCGGAATGCAGCAAGGTTCCGGAATGTTCATATTTGTAATGCACCAAGGTTCCGGAATGTTCGGAATTCCGGAATGTACCAAGGTTCCGGAATGTTCAGAGTTCCGGAATGCACGAAGGTTCCGGAATGTGCGGATTTGGAATGAATAGTTCCGGAATGCATCAAGGTTCCGGAATGCACAAAGGTTCCGGAATGTTCGGAATTCCGGAATGTTCAGAGTTCCGGAATGCACCAAGGTTCCGGAATGTTCGGAATTCCGGAATGTTCAGAGTTCCGGAATGCACCAAGGTTCCGGAATGTTCGGAATTCCGGAATGTTCAGAGTTCCGGAATGCACCAAGGTTCTGGAATGTTCGGAATTCCGGAATGTTCAGAGTTCCGGAATGTTCGGAGTTCCGGAATGCACCAAGGTTCCGGAATGTTCGGAATTCCGGAATGTTCAAGTTCCGGAATGTTTGGAGTTCCGGAATGCACCAAGGTTCCGGAATGTTCAGAGTTCCGGAATGCACCAAGGTTCCGGAATGCACAAAGGTTCCGGAATGTTCAGAGTTCCGGAATGCACCAAGGTTCCGGAATGTTCGGAGTTCCGGAATGTACCAAGGTTCCGGAATGTTCGGAATTCCGGAATGTACCAAGGTTCCTGAATGTTCAGAGTTTCGGAATGTTCAGAGTTCCGGAATGCACCAAGGTTCCGGAATGTTCGGAATTCCGGAATGTACCAAGGTTCCAGGATGTTCAGAGTTCCGGAATGAACCAAGGTTCCGGAATGCACAAAGGTTCCGGAATGTTCAGAGTTCCGGAATGTTCAGAGTTCCGGAATGCACCAAGGTTCCGGAATGTGCGGAATTCCGGAATGTTCAGAGTTCCGGAATGCATCAAGGTTCCGGAATGCACAAAGGTTCCGGAATGTTCAGAATTCCGGAATGTTCAGAGTTCCGGAGTGTTCAGAGTTCCGGAACGCACCAAGGTTCCGGAATGTTCGGAATTCCGGAATGGTCAGAGTTCCGGAATGCACCAAGGTTCCGGAATGTTCGGAATTCCGGAATGCACCAAGGTTCCGGAATGTTCAGAGTTCCGGATTGCACCAAGGTTCCGGAATTCAGAGTTCCGGAATGCAGCAAGGTTCCGGAATGTTCAGAGTTCCGGAATGCACCAAGGTTCCGGAATGCACAAAGGTTCCGGAATGTTCAGAGTTCCGGAATGCACCAAGGTTCCGGAATGTTCGGAATTCCGGAATGTTCAGAGTTCCGGAATGTTTGGAGTTCCGGAATGCACCAAGGTTCCGGAATGTTCAGAGTTCCGGAATGCACCAAGGTTCCGGAATTCAGAGTTCCGGAATGCAGCAAGGTTCCGGAATGTTCAGAGTTCCGGAATGCACCAAGGTTCCGGAATGCACAAAGGTTCCGAAATGTTAAGAGTTCCGGAATGCACCAAGGTTCCGGAATGCACCAAGGTTCCGGAATGTTCGGAATTCCGGAATGTACCAAGGTTCCGGAATGTTCGGAATTTCGGAATGTTCAGAGTTCCGGAATGCACCAAGGTTCCGGAATGTTAAGAGTTCCGGAATGCACCAAGGTTCCGGAATGTTCAGAGTTCCGGAATGCACCAAGGTTCTGGAATGTTCGGAATTCCGGAATGTTGAGAGTTCCGGAATGTTCGGAGTTCCGGAATGCACCAAGGTTCCGGAATGTTCGGAATTCCGGAATGTTCAGAGTTCCGGAATGTTTGGAGGTCCGGAATGTACCAAGGTTCCGGAATGTTCGGAATTCCGGAATGTTCAGAGTTCCGGAATGTTCAGAGTTCCGGAATGCACCAAGGTTCCGGAATGTTCGGAGTTCCGGAATGTACCAAGGTTCCGGAATGTTCGGAATTCCGGAATGTACCAAGGTTCCGGAATGTTCAGAGTTTCGGAATGTTCAGAGTTCCGGAATGCACCAAGGTTCCGGAATGTTCGGAATTCCGGAATGTACCAAGGTTCCGGAATGTTCAGAGTTCCGGAATGCACCAAGGTTCCGGAATGAACAAAGGTTCCGGAATGTTCAGAGTTCTGGAATGTTCAGAGTTCCGGAATGCACCAAGGTTCCGGAATGTGCGGAATTCCGGAATGTTCAGAGTTCCGGAATGCACCAAGGTTCCGGAATGTTCAGAGTTCCGGAATGCACCAAGGTTCCGGAATGTTCGGAATTCCGGAATGCACCAAGGTTCCGGAATGTTCAGAGTTCCGGATTGCACCAAGGTTCCGGAATTCAGAGTTCCGGAATGCAGCAAGGTTCCGGAATGTTCAGAGTTCCGGAATGCACCAAGGTTCCGGAATGTTCGGAATTCCGGAATGTACCAAGGTTCCGGAATGTTCAGAGTTCCGGAATGCATCAAGGTTCCGGAATGCACAAAGGTTCCGGAATGTTCGGAATTCCGGAATGTTCAGAGTTCCGGAATGTTCAGAGTTCCGGAATGCACCAATGTTCCGGAATGTTCAGAGTTCCAGAATGCACCAAGGTTCCGGAATGTTCGGAATTCCGGAATGTTCAGAGTTCCGGAATGTTCAGAGTTCCGGAATGCACCAAGGTTCCGGGAATGCACAAAGGTTCCGGAATGTTCGGAATTCCGGAATGTTCAGAGTTCCGGAATGTTCAGAGTTCCGGAATGCACCAAGGTTCCGGAATGTTCAGAGTTCCGGAATGCACCAAGGTTCCGGAATGTTCAGAGTTCCGGATTGCACCAAGGTTCCGGAATTCAGAGTTCCGGAATGCAGCAAGGTTCCGGAATGTTCAGAGTTCCGGAATGCACCAAGGTTCCGGAATGCACAAAGGTTCCGGAATGTTCAGAGTTCCGGAATGCACCAAGGTTCCGGAATGTTCGGAATTCCGGAATGTTCAGAGTTCCGGAATGTTTGGAGTTCCGGAATGCACCAAGGTTCCGGAATGTTCAGAGTTCCGGAATGCACCAAGGTTCCGGAATTCAGAGTTCCGGAATGCAGCAAGGTTCCGGAATGTTCAGAGTTCCGGAATGCACCAAGGTTCCGGAATGCACAAAGGTTCCGAAATGTTAAGAGTTCCGGAATGCACCAAGGTTCCGGAATGCACCAAGGTTCCGGAATGTTCGGAATTCCGGAATGTACCAAGGTTCCGGAATGTTCGGAATTTCGGAATGTTCAGAGTTCCGGAATGCACCAAGGTTCCGGAATGTTAAGAGTTCCGGAATGCACCAAGGTTCCGGAATGTTCAGAGTTCCGGAATGCACCAAGGTTCTGGAATGTTCGGAATTCCGGAATGTTGAGAGTTCCGGAATGTTCGGAGTTCCGGAATGCACCAAGGTTCCGGAATGTTCGGAATTCCGGAATGTTCAGAGTTCCGGAATGTTTGGAGGTCCGGAATGTACCAAGGTTCCGGAATGTTCGGAATTCCGGAATGTTCAGAGTTCCGGAATGTTCAGAGTTCCGGAATGCACCAAGGTTCCGGAATGTTCGGAGTTCCGGAATGTACCAAGGTTCCGGAATGTTCGGAATTCCGGAATGTACCAAGGTTCCGGAATGTTCAGAGTTTCGGAATGTTCAGAGTTCCGGAATGCACCAAGGTTCCGGAATGTTCGGAATTCCGGAATGTACCAAGGTTCCGGAATGTTCAGAGTTCCGGAATGCACCAAGGTTCCGGAATGAACAAAGGTTCCGGAATGTTCAGAGTTCTGGAATGTTCAGAGTTCCGGAATGCACCAAGGTTCCGGAATGTGCGGAATTCCGGAATGTTCAGAGTTCCGGAATGCACCAAGGTTCCGGAATGTTCAGAGTTCCGGAATGCACCAAGGTTCCGGAATGTTCGGAATTCCGGAATGCACCAAGGTTCCGGAATGTTCAGAGTTCCGGATTGCACCAAGGTTCCGGAATTCAGAGTTCCGGAATGCAGCAAGGTTCCGGAATGTTCAGAGTTCCGGAATGCACCAAGGTTCCGGAATGTTCGGAATTCCGGAATGTACCAAGGTTCCGGAATGTTCAGAGTTCCGGAATGCATCAAGGTTCCGGAATGCACAAAGGTTCCGGAATGTTCGGAATTCCGGAATGTTCAGAGTTCCGGAATGTTCAGAGTTCCGGAATGCACCAATGTTCCGGAATGTTCAGAGTTCCAGAATGCACCAAGGTTCCGGAATGTTCGGAATTCCGGAATGTTCAGAGTTCCGGAATGTTCAGAGTTCCGGAATGCACCAAGGTTCCGGGAATGCACAAAGGTTCCGGAATGTTCGGAATTCCGGAATGTTCAGAGTTCCGGAATGTTCAGAGTTCCGGAATGCACCAAGGTTCCGGAATGTTCAGAGTTCCGGAATGCACCAAGGTTCCGGAATTCAGAGTTCCGGAATGCAGCAAGGTTCCGGAATTTTCAGAATTCCGGAATGTTCAGAGTTCCGGAATGCACCAAGGTTCCGGAATGTTCAGAGTTCCGGATTGCACCAAGGTTCCGGAATTCAGAGTTCCGGAATGCAGCAAGGTTCCGGAATGTTCAGAGTTCCGGAATGCACCAAGGTTCCGGAATGCACAAAGGTTCCGGAATGTTCAGAGTTCCGGAATGCACCAAGGTTCCGGAATGTTCGGAATTCCGGAATGTTCAGAGTTCCGGAATGTTTGGAGTTCCGGAATGCACCAAGGTTCCGGAATGTTCAGAGTTCCGGAATGCACCAAGGTTCCGGAATTCAGAGTTCCGGAATGCAGCAAGGTTCCGGAATTTTCAGAATTCCGGAATGTTCAGAGTTCCGGAATGCACCAAGGTTCCCGAATGTTCAGAGTTCCGGAATGCACCAAGGTTCCGGAATGCACAAAGGTTCCGGAATGTTAAGAGTTCCGGAATGCACCAAGGTTCCGGAATGCACCAAGGTTCCGGAATGTTCGGAATTCCGGAATGTACCAAGGTTCCGGAATGTTCGGAATTTCGGAATGTTCAGAGTTCCGGAATGCACCAAGGTTCCGGAATGTTAAGAGTTCCGGAATGCACCAAGGTTCCGGAATGTTCAGAGTTCCGGAATGCACCAAGGTTCTGGAATGTTCGGAATTCCGGAATGTTCAGAGTTCCGGAATGTTCGGAGTTCCGGAATGCACCAAGGTTCCGGAATGTTCGGAATTCCGGAATGTTCAGAGTTCCGGAATGTTTGGAGGTCCGGAATGTACCAAGGTTCCGGAATGTTCGGAATTCCGGAATGTTCAGAGTTCCGGAATGTTCAGAGTTCCGGAATGCACCAAGGTTCCGGAATGTTCAGAGTTCCGGAATGCACCAAGGTTCCGGAATGCACAAAGGTTCCGGAATGTTCAGAGTTCCGGAATGCACCAAGGTTCCGGAATGTTCGGAGTTCCGGAATGTACCAAGGTTCCGGAATGTTCAGAGTTTCGGAATGTTCAGAGTTCCGGAATGCACCAAGGTTCCGGAATGTTCGGAATTCCGGAATGTACCAAGGTTCCGGAATGTTCAGAGTTCCGGAATGCACCAAGGTTCCGGAATGAACAAAGGTTCCGGAATGAACAAAGGTTCCGGAATGTTCAGAGTTCCGGAATGTTCAGAGTTCCGGAATGCACCAAGGTTCCGGAATGTGCGGAATTCCGGAATGTTCAGAGTTCCGGAATGCATCAAGGTTCCGGAATGCACAAAGGTTCCGGAATGTTCGGAATTCCGGAATGTTCAGAGTTCCGGAGTGTTCAGAGTTCCGGAATGCACCAAGGTTCCGGAATGTTCAGAGTTCCGGAATGCACCAAGGTTCCGGAATGTTCGGAATTCCGGAATGCACCAAGGTTCCGGAATGTTCAGAGTTCCGGATTGCACCAAGGTTCCGGAATTCAGAGTTCCGGAATGCAGCAAGGTTCCGGAATGTTCAGAGTTCCGGAATGCACCAAGGTTCCGGAATGTTCGGAATTCCGGAATGTACCAAGGTTCCGGAATGTTCAGAGTTCCGGAATGCATCAAGGTTCCGGAATGCACAAAGGTTCCGGAATGTTCGGAATTCCGGAATGTTCAGAGTTCCGGAATGTTCAGAGTTCCGGAATGCACCAATGTTCCGGAATGTTCACAGTTCCAGAATGCACCAAGGTTCCGGAATGTTCGGAATTCCGGAATGTTCAGAGTTCCGGAATGTTCAGAGTTCCGGAATGCACCAAGGTTCCGGGAATGCACAAAGGTTCCGGAATGTTCGGAATTCCGGAATGTTCAGAGTTCCGGAATGTTCGGAGTTCCGGAATGTACCAAGGTTCCGGAATGTTCGGAATTCCGGAATGTACCAAGGTTCCGGAATGTTCAGAGTTTCGGAATGTTCAGAGTTCCGGAATGCACCAAGGTTCCGGAATGTTCGGAATTCCGGAATGTACCAAGGTTCCGGAATGTTCAGAGTTCCGGAATGCACCAAGGTTCCGGAATGCACAAAGGTTCCGGAATGTTCAGAGTTCCGGAATGTTCAGAGTTCCGGAATGCACCAAGGTTCCGGAATGTGCGGAATTCCGGAATGTTCAGAGTTCCGGAATGCATCAAGGTTCCGGAATGCACAAAGGTTCCGGAATGTTCGGAATTCCGGAATGTTCAGAGTTCCGGAGTGTTCAGAGTTCCGGAATGCACCAAGGTTCCGGAATGTTCAGAGTTCCGGAATGCACCAAGGTTCCGGAGTGTTCAGAGTTCCGGAACGCACCAAGGTTCCGGAATGTTCGGAATTCCGGAATGGTCAGAGTTCCGGAATGCACCAAGGTTCCGGAATGTTCGGAATTCCGGAATGCACCAAGGTTCCGGAATGTTCAGAGTTCCGGATTGCACCAAGGTTCCGGAATTCAGAGTTCCGGAATGCAGCAAGGTTCCGGAATGTTCAGAGTTCCGGAATGCACCAAGGTTCCGGAATGTTCGGAATTCCGGAATGTACCAAGGTTCCGGAATGTTCAGAGTTCCGGAATGCACCAAGGTTCCGGAATGTGCGGAATTCCGGAATGTTCAGAGTTCCGGAATGCATCAAGGTTCCGGAATGCACAAAGGTTCCGGAATGTTCGGAATTCCGGAATGTTCAGAGTTCCGGAATGCACCAAGGTTCCGGAATGTTCGGAATTCCGGAATGTTCAGAGTTCCGGAATGCACCAAGGTTCCGGAATGTTCGGAATTCCGGAATGTTCAGAGTTCCGGAATGCACCAAGGTTCTGGAATGTTCGGAATTCCGGAATGTTCAGAGTTCCGGAATGTTTGGAGTTCCGGAATGCAGCAAGGTTCCGGAATTTTCAGAATTCCGGAATGTTCAGAGTTCCGGAATGTTCAGAGTTCCGGAATGCACCAAGGTTCCGGAATGTTCGGAATTCCGGAATGTACCAAGGTTCCGGAATGTTCGGAATTCCGGAATGTACCAAGGTTCCGGAATGTTCAGAGTTCCGGAATGCACCAAGGTTCCGGAATGCACAAAGGTTCCGGAATGTTCAGAGTTCCGGAATGCACCAAGATTCCGGAATGTTCGGAATTCCGGAATGTTCAGAGTTCCGGAATGCACCAAGGTTCCGGAATGTTCAGAGTTCCGGAATGCACAAAGGTTCCGGAATGTTCAGAGTTCCGGAATGTTCAGAGTTCCGGAATGCACCAAGGTTCCGGAATGTTCGGAATTCCGGAATGCAGCAAGGTTCCGGAATGCACCAAGGTTCCGGAATGTTCGGAATTCCGGAATGTTCAGAGTTCCGGAATGCACAAAGGTTCCGGAATGTTCAGAGTTCCGGAATGTTCAGAGTTCCGGAATGCACCAAGGTTCCGGAATGTTCAGAATTCCGGAATGTACCAAGGTTCCGGAATGTTCAGAGTTCCGGAATGCACCAAGGTTCCGGAATGTTAAGAGTTCCGGAATGCACCAAGGTTCCGGAATGTTCAGAGTTCCGGAATGTTCAGAGTTCCGGAATGCACCAAGGTTCCGGAATGTTCAGAGTTCCGGAATGCACCAAGGTTCCGGAATGTTCGGAATTCCGGAATGTTCAGAGTTCCGGAATGTACCAAGGTTCCGGAATTTAGAGTTCCGGAATGCACCAAGGTTCCGGAATCTTCAGAGTTCCGGAATGCACTAAGGTTCCGGAATGCACCAAGGTTCCGGAATGTTCGGAATTCCGGAATGTTCAGAGTTCCGGAATGCACCAAAGTTCCGGACTGTTCAGAGTTCCGGAATGCACCAAGGTTCCGGAATGTTCGGAATTCCGGAATGTTCAGAATTCCGGAATTCCGAACATTCCAAAATGTTCAGAGTTCCGGAATGTTAACAGGCAGACGCTGTTGGGTGACCCAAGGGGAGGAGCCGTATAACGTCACAAAAAGGGAGGTAAGCCTTTGTTCTAGGATAATGGCTGACGGCCCAACCATGACACCTACTGGGCACAGAGGCCATAAGCCTCTGAAGGAGCAGCAGGAACAGTTAAAAAGAGCCATTCGTTTAGCTTCTCCTGGATCTTTAAAATTAGCTGAGAAGGAATGCAAAGCAATGGAAGCTGAGCTAAGCAAGCTTATTGCTTCCCAACAGAGAGGGCTGGATGACAAAATAGCCCTAAGTCTTGTGCTCAAAATAGAAGGAGAGAGATGTGAGCAGCAACTGGAACAACTGCAAACCGAGGCAGAGAAACGTTCAATTAACTGGAGAATTAACCAACAAATCAAGAAAATAAAGCAAACTCATGCAAAGTGTTGCAAGTGGATGTTCTTGTGGAACGGAGCATCTTCCTGGATGGAGGAGGATGACACAGCTGAAACAGAAGATATGGAGAGCATAGTGGAGGCTTTGAAACAACGGAAAAAGCAAAATAAGAAGCTGGAAGACCAAATGAAGAACTGGATTCCAAAACCAGGAGATGCTAACAAGTATCACACAGCAGAGATACTTCCTTGGGCCACATTAACATCTAATGCTGTAGGACGACAACATGTCATGCCTGTAATGACCCTTAGGGGAGGACAAGTTCAGGGCCCAAATGGACAGACTGCAGTGGTTGTAGGAGGAGTAGCTGATGTTGAATACACCAGGGTACCACTGGTGTTTCATAATGAAGGGCCTATGACAGTTAAATGTCAGTCCCTGAGTGGGAGTAGGGAAGGTGAGCATCGAGCGTGGTTTCGCTCAGCGGTGCTGGCAGGGCTGCCAAACCAGGTCATAGAAGATCTACAGAAAAATCCAGATTTTGCCGTAGCAGATTCGGTGCAGTGGGAAAGACACGTCTCACATCGTTTACAGCTGGAGCAGGACAGGGCGAACAAGCAGAAAAAAGAGTTGGGGGAGGCACAAGCGTCTCTGCTCAAACTACAGTTGGCGGAGGCCAGAAACAAAGCCTGCGAAAAGAAAAAAGAGGAAAAAGAAAAAACAGAAAAAATGATGATAGTTGCGACCCAGCCTGGTCCTGGGCCTGAATGGCCAGATAGTGGCCCGGGTCCCTGCACTAATGACGGATGGCCCGCCAATGCACCAAGGCAGAACCAACCCACAGGGAATTGGGGAACCGGTGGATCGTACAGAGGGCGTGGTGGCTCAGCGGAGGGAGTACTAAGAGCTCGTAACACGGGGAATCTCAGCAGTGTGCCTTGGAATGTCTGTTGGAGGTGTGGAGCAGAGGGTCATTGGAGCAGAAATTGCCCAGAACGTCGTCAGAACAATCAAAGAAGAGGCTACCAATCCCAGGCACGTGGAGCTCCAAGAGCAAGAGATGGCTATAGGGGAGCATATCAGGCCCCAAACCCGAGTGCAGCACCAGCCGCGCAGTATCCAGTGGCTGACTGGAGGGAGGACCAGTACTGAAGGGACCCGGAGGGACCAAACAGCATGGAAATGGCAGATCCCATGCTGTCAATGACTGTAGAAGGGACAGAATTGCCCTTCTTAGTGGACACTGGAGCAACCTATTCTAGTTTTAATTCTAGTTTTAATTCTATTCTAGTTTCGATCCCTTGCCCTTCATGTTTCTCTATGTCCCCTCTGTTCTGTGTAAGTCTGTGTCTGCATGTTTGAGTTCCCCTCTGTGCCTCTCGGTTCTTAGAGTCCTCTGCCTTATGGTTTATGTCTCTGTGTTTCTTAGTTGCTGTCTCCACTGTGTCAAGTTCGCGTCTCTGTGTGATCCTTCCTGTTTTACTTTGAAGGTCCGTGACTTATGTGAATGTGTCCTGCCTTGCTTGTCTCGTCAGTTCTAATTTCCCCCAGCTGTGCTCTCCTTCTGTGTCTCATTCTCCTCATTACTTCCCAGTGTATTTAGACCCTGTGTTTCTCTGTGTCAGTGTGGCGTCGTACCCTCAACAAGCTGTGTGTGTTTTGCCTCCGTGTTACCAGTGTTTTGTTTCCAGTTCCAGTTCCAGTTCAGTGTTTTCTGCTTCAGTGTTTTAGTCCACCAGCGTTTTTGTTTGTCTTTTGATGCCTTTAGTTAGTAAGAGGGTTTCCAGCAATAAAGCTGCGCTTTAAGTTGAACTTCTGTGTCTGAGTCCTGCATTTTGGATCCACCACTCCTGCTTGCACGCCTGCCACACAGCCAACCATGACAGGTGTAGCCGCGGCTGTGAAATTAACTGATGAACAACTGCTTTGGTACAATGTGGAAGAAAATTCAACCCCTCACATTACATTGGCGATCCACCAAGGTCATGGTGCAGGTGATCTAGGTCCGATGGTCAGGCGAGCACTGGACGACACAGGGTGGCAAAGAACCCAAATTCCTAACTTATCTTATGCTCGAAATTGTAAAACCTATCGCATAACTTGTGCCTGTGATGATACAGTGATCTTGGAACATAAAGAAATTTCAAAAACACATGGTGAGGAGAGAGTAGATCATCCTCACGCAGTTGCTGGACTGTCAAATCTGGCCGACAGTCTATGGTCAAAAGGGCCCACGGACGTTGGCCTAGCTAAGTGTCCTCCTGTTTTGTTCCAGCTCAAGTCACACACACCAATCAATAGACCACAGTATAAACACAAACCTGAAGCAGAGGAAGGAATTACAGAAACAATAGAAGGCCTGTTAAGGGCCGGGGTGTTAGAGCCCTCTCCCTCACTGTGGAACACAACAATTCTACCAGTGGAGAAACATGGAACAGGAAGATACCACATGGCACATGACTTGAGAGCCATTAATGAAATATTACTCTCCACCACTGCACCAGTACCAAATCCATACACAGCTTTATCAGCTATCACATGTGGCCAAAAGTGGTTCACGTGCATTGACCTGGCAAATGCATTCTTTTGTCTTCCTCTGCATGAGTCACTCAGAGACATTTTTTCATTCACATACAGAGGCCAACAACTCAGATACACACGGTTGACACAAGGCTTTGCACTTTCTCCAGGCATTTTAATCAGGTGCTCAACGATGCCCTGTCGTCATGTAATTTGCCTGATGATTGTACATTAATACAATATGTTGATGATCTTCTCATTGCAGCCCCGTCAGCAGCGGATTGTACAGCGGCGTCGTTCGTTGTGTTGAATAGGTTGGCGGAGTGCGGCTTTAAAGTAAGTAAAGACAAGCTGCAGTTAGTTTGCCCTGAAGTGACCTTTTTGGGCCGGGTAATCACACACAAATCAGTGGGTTTGATGAACACACACAGAGACCAAATTCTGACACACCCAAAACCGCGAACTGTGAGAGAAATGCTTTCTTTTCTTGGTTTAACAGGTTACAGCAGGCAGTTCATTCTGGATTATGCAGGCAAAACTGCCCCTTTAAGGGGCCTAATGAAGCAAGTTGGCGTTCGAAACCTTAAGGCTGAGCTGCCTTGGACGCCTGAAGCTGAAGCCGCATTTATTAGGGTAAAACAGGATTTGTCAAGGGCCTCAGATTTAGCCACACCCAATTATGATGAGCCATTCTAATTGGATGTTTCTGAAACACACTCAATTGTAAATGGAGTGTTGTTTCAGAAAAAAGGGGGGGGGGTAGAGAGGTGCTCATGTATGTTAGTGTAAAACTACATCCAACAGAAGCAAAGCATCCTACATGCACACAACATGCAGCAGGGGTCGCTAGAATTATCCAAAAAACAGCACATGTAGTGAGAGAACACCCACTAAAAATACTTACTACACATAGCATAGTGGCATACGTGAATTCACAAGCATTTTGTATGTCACCACGGGCACAACAGAGACTGAGCAAAGTCTTAGAGGCCCCAAAATTTGACATTCACACATGAAGGAATTAACATGGCAGATTTAATGGGAGTAGGGGAACCACATGACTGCGCCAAAAGAGCACAGATTGAGGAAAAGATTAGAGAGGACCTGAAGGCCGAACCCATACCGGGAGCTGAGGACTGGTTCACCGATGGATGTTGCCACCGAGACGAAGGAGGACTGAAAGCAGGGTACGCGGTGGTTTGCAGAGTAGAAGGAGATTATCAGGTCAGAGAGTCAGGAAGGATTGAGGGAAAGCAGTCGGCCCAGAGAGCTGAAGTGATAGCCCTTGCTCGAGCTTTGAGATTAGCCAAGAATAGGAGAGTGAACATCTACACCGACTCGGCATATGCATTTGGAGCAGCGCATGTGGAGCTGCCTCAGTGGAAAAGAGCAGGATTCAGAACAGCAACCAATGCACCTATTTCCCACAAACATGAAATGGAGGAACTGGAAAAGGCCTTGGCTGACCCAGAGGAGGTGAGTATTATAAAATGCAAAGCTCACTCCCAAGGAACCAGCATGGTGGAAAAAGGTTCATCAGAAGTATATAACCAGCTTTGCATTAAACATAAATTGACCTTACATTATCCTTTGCATTACAGTGATTGTTATAACTTTAGTTTGATCTTTTCCTTACAGGTACCAGAATAATAACATGATTTTCCATTGCAGATGTAACCATGATCATTCCATACACATTGCAGTTCGTTGCTTATTCTAGAGTTGTGCTCAAGTTAATTAAAGGTTAAAAGCTACAGCCAGCGCGAGTCTGGCTGATCTATGGAGGGCAAAGGCTTTGAGCTTGGAAGGCCGCACGCGCTTACACAGCACTTATAAGATGTTATTCTTGGTGATTTTGTGCTTAGTCATGTTTTAATATGTTTTAAGTAGAAATAGCTGATCCAGCAATATTCAGTTAATATTATATACTTGATTTAGAGCAATACACACTGATGGTCTTAATAAATGAGAGAGTCCTTGTAGCTGCCATGTTGTGTCTTAGCAGGGTACAGACGGTTCCAGGAGACGGGGGCAGTCAGCGTCTGCCCTCGGGAAGGAGACAATGTTATTCTTTGTGTTAAATAAAATTGTCAACATTGATTGTATTACACCTGTCACTACGCATGAGGGGGCGTTCTAATACCCTGATTTCATGAAACTATGGTGATGTGTTTTTTGAGACGAGATCTGAGACTGTCTGCATACAGTGTCCATCTCCCACGTGTGTGATCATTAAATCATCGTTTGACTCAACCCGGCCGGACCAGTATTATTATTGTGGGTTTTTGCTCTGGTGTCCATCCCCAATATTTTGAACCTTAACAAGAGTTTGAATGAAAACAACGGAATTAGAATGTACAGAACAGAATTTGAATGAAAACAACAGAATTAGAATGTACAGAACAGAGTTTGAATGAAAACAATGGAATTATAATGTACAGAACAGAGTTTGAATGAAAACAACGGAATTAGAATGTACAGAACAGAGTTTGAATGAAAACAAGGGAATTAGAATGTACAGAACAGAGTTTGAATGAAAACAACGGAATTAGAATATACAGAACAGAGTTTGAATGAAAACAAGGGAATTAGAATATACAGAACAGAGTTTGAATGAAAACAAGGGAATTAGAATGTACAGAACAGACTTTGAATGAAAACAACAGAATTAGAATGTACAGAACAGAGTTTGAATGAAAAAAAAAACAGAATTAGAATGTACAGAACAGAGTTTGAATGAAAACAATGGAATTAGAATAAAAAAAACTGAATTGAAATGTACAGAACAGAGTTTGAATGAAAACAACGGAATTAGAATGTACAGAACAGAGTTTGAATGAAAACAACGGAATTAGAATGTACAGAACAGAGTTTGAATGAAAACAACGGAATTAGAATGTACAGAACAGAGTTTGAATGAAAACAACGGAATTAGAATGAACAGAACTAAATTTGAATGAAAACAACGGAATTAGAATGAACAGAACTGAATTTGAATCAAAACAACGGAATTTGAATGAAAACAACAGAATTAGAACGAAAACAATGGACTATTAAAACAAACAACGGAATTAGAATGAAAACAACGGAATTTGAATGAAAACAACAGAATTAGAATGTACAGAACAGAGTTTGAATGAAAACAACAGAATTAGAATGAACAGAACAGAGTTTGAATGAAAACAACGGAATTAGAATGTACAGAACAGAGTTTGAATGATATCAAAGGAATTAGAATGTACAGAACAGAGTTTGAATGAAAACAAGGGAATTAGAATATACTGAACAGAGTTTGAATGAAAAATAACGGAATTAGAATGTACAGAACAGACTTTGAATGAAAACAACGGAATTAGAATGTACAGAACAGAGTTTGAATGAAAAAAACAGAATTAGAATGTACAGAACAGAGTTTTTAATGAAAACAATGGAATTAGAATAAAAAAAAACTGAATTGAAATGTACAGAACAGAGTTTGAATGAAAACAACGGAATTAGAATGTACAGAACAGAGTTTGAATGAAAACAACGGATTTAGAATGTACAGAACAGACTTTGAATGAAAACAACGGAATTAGAATGTACAGAACAGAGTTTGAATGAAAACAACGGAATTAGAATGTACAGAACAGAATTTGAATGAAAAAAAAACAGAATTAGAATGTACAGAACAGAGTTTGAATGAAAACAAGGGAATTAGAATGTACAGAACAGAGTTTGAATGAAAACAAGGGAATTAGAATATACAGAACAGAGTTTGAATGAAAACAACGGAATTAGAATGTACAGAACAGACTTTGAATGAAAACAACTGATTAGAATATACAGAAAAGAGTTTGTGTCAGGTTTCAGTTAACGGACTCAGGCGCAGACCGGGACTCCTTACAGGATTTACAGATTTTATTTACACAACGACACCAGGTGATGCTATTTACAAAGTGCTGGAGGGAGGGGAGGGGGGTCCAGGGTTCCGGGGTATGTGAGGGAAAAGACGGGAATCTGACGTCCTCCAAAGGCTCTCTCTCTTCACTCCCCACACTGGGGAAACACCATCCACTCACTCGTCCACGGGATGACAGGCAGGCAGGGAAAGGTCCGGGATAGATCTGTACACAGAGATTATAGTTAGAGGCGAACAGACGGAACGAACTCACAGATCCTTATTTACAATCTAGTGAGCGACTGACGCTGATAACTCAACGATCCAGCGACGAGTGACACAGTGCTGCTGTCTTAAATCGGCCTTGTGATTATCCCGATCGGCAGCAGGTGCGTGGGCCAGGGGCGGGAGCCCATAATGAGCATCGCCCCGGCAGGAGAGAGAGAGAGAGAGAAAACATGTTGCCTAATACAGAATCAGCTGGTGAGGCACAGGGACCATGACAGTTTGAATGAAAACAACGGAATTAGAATGTAGAGAACAGAATTTGAAAGAAAACAATGGAATTTGAATCAAAACAACAGAATTGAAATGTACAGAACAGAGTTTGAATGAAAAAAACGGAATTAGAATGTACAGAACAGAGTTTGAATGAAAACAACGGAATTAGAATGTACAGAACAGAGTTTGAATGAAAACAACGGAATTAGAATGTACAGAACAGAGTTTGAATGAAAACAACGGAATTAGAATGTACAGAACAGAGTTTGAATGAAAACAACGGAATTAGAATGAACAGAACTGAATTTGAATCAAAACAACGGAATTTGAATGAAAACAACAGAATTAGAATGAAAACAATGGACTATTAAAACAAACAACGGAATTAGAATGAAAACAACGGAATTTGAATGAAAACAACAGAATTAGAATGTACAGAACAGAGTTTGAATGAAAACAACAGAATTAGAATGTACAGAACAGAGTTTGAATGAAAACAACGGATTTAGAATGTACAGAACAGACTTTGAATGAAAACAACGGAATTAGAATGTACAGAACAGAGTTTGAATGAAAACAACGGAATTAGAATGTACAGAACAGAATTTGAATGAAAAAAAACAGAATTAGAATGTACAGAACAGAGTTTGAATGAAAACAAGGGAATTAGAATGTACAGAACAGAGTTTGAATGAAAACAAGGGAATTAGAATATACAGAACAGAGTTTGAATGAAAAAAACGGAATTAGAATGTACAGAACAGAGTTTGAATGAAAACAACGGAATTAGAATGAACAGAACTGAATTTGAATCAAAACAACGGAATTTGAATGAAAACAACAGAATTAGAATGAAAACAATGGACTATTAAAACAAACAACGGAATTAGAATGAAAACAACGGAATTTGAATGAAAACAACAGAATTAGAATGTACAGAACAGAGTTTGAATGAAAACAACAGAATTAGAATGTACAGAACAGAGTTTGAATGAAAACAACGGAATTAGAATGTACAGAACAGAGTTTGAATGATATCAAAGGAATTAGAATGTACAGAACAGAGTTTGAATGAAAACAAGGGAATTAGAATATACAGAACAGAGTTTGAATGAAAATAACGGAATTAGAATGTACAGAACAGACTTTGAATGAAAACAATGGAATTAGAATGTACAGAACAGAGTTTGAATGAAAAAAACCGAATTAGAATGTACAGAACAGAGTTTTTAATGAAAACAATGGAATTAGAATAAAAAAAACTGAATTGAAATGTACAGAACAGAGTTTGAATGAAAACAACGGAATTAGAATGTACAGAACAGAGTTTGAATGAAAACAACGGATTTAGAATGTACAGAACAGACTTTGAATGAAAACAACGGAATTAGAATGTACAGAACAGAGTTTGAATGAAAACAACGGAATTAGAATGTACAGAACAGAATTTGAATGAAAAAAAACAGAATTAGAATGTACAGAACAGAGTTTGAATGAAAACAACGGAATTAGAATGTACAGAACAGAGTTTGAATGAAAACAACGGAATTAGAATGTAGAGAACAGAATTTGAAAGAAAACAATGAAATTTGAATCAAAACAACAGAATTGAAATGTACAGAACAGAGTTTGAATGAAAAAAACGGAATTAGAATGTACAGAACAGAGTTTGAATGTAAACAACAGAATTTGAATGTACAGAATAGAGTTTGAATGAAAACAACGGAATTAGAATGTACAGAACAGAGTTTGAATGAAAACAACGGAATTAGAATGTACAGAACAGACTTTGAATGAAAACAACAGAATTAGAATATACAGAACAGAGTTTGAATGAAAAACGGAAGTAGAAAGTAAAAAACAGAGTTTGAATAAAAACAATGGAATTTGAATAAAAACAACAGAATAGAAATGTACAGAACAGAGTTTGAATGAAAAAAACGGAATTAGAATGTACAGAACAGAGTTTGAATGAAAACAACGGAATTAGAATGTACAGAATAGAGTTTGAATGAAAACAACGGAATTAGAATGTACAGAATAGAGTTTGAATGAAAACAACGGAATTAGAATGTACAGAACAGAGTTTGAATGACAACAACGGAATTAGAATGTGTTAATGGTCCGTGTACTTTTCGGTATTTGAAGTTTCGTTTCAGAAAGTATAATTTAAAAAAGAAAATGAGACACTTATTTAATTCTCAACTTAAAAAGCTAAAATGAAAAACTTAAAACAATTGTTTTTTTCATTTTGTCCTTTCGCACATCAGAAACGAAAAACCCAAGAAAAAAGAACCAGAAAGGGCCCTTTATTTATTTTGTCTGAACCGGAAGTTTTAGTAGGTCAACAACCTGTACAAGTGATGCGCAAACTTATGGCAAACACTGTAGTGTGGACATCATGACGTTGGAAAAATACTCAGACGTGATCATGGAGATGGCAAAACAAGGCCTGTCATCGGAAATTATATCAGAGCGTCTGTCATATGAACACGGGGAAGTGAGAGGATTTTCTGCGAGAAATGTTAGAAAGTTTTGTGCTGAGCAAATCACTAGCTGTCGACTCTCGGACACACGGTTGGAGCTTGAGGTGACACAAGCTATAAATGAGGTAAGGTACTTTCTTCCTTCACCTTATGACTGTGTATGGTTGTCTTAACTGGGTTGTAAGGGGGTTAGTCTAGACTGTGTGCGCGCGCCCGCGCGTTTTAGCGTCTTGCGGGTGGTGGGTAACGTTAGTTATTTTAAAGATGTCTCTCATTGGTATTTGTACAGTTAATTAGCACAATACTTTAGCTTTACACATTTGCTTTCAGAATAAGCTACTTTACATTTGTTGTTCTAGTAGTAGCATGATCTTTTATTTTAAACAGGTGGGCCCAACATATGGCCGCAAAATGATGAAGGGCTATCTGTCCACAAAAGGGGTACATGCTGCAGAGGGACGAATTGGGTCAATTTTAAGAGAGGTGCATCAACCTTATCATGAAGCAAGACGCCAGGTAGCCTATGTTATTTAATCTTCCACTAGAACTGTATTCCAATGTTCTTTGTCATATTTGTGATATACATCATGTAATGGTAGGGCCTAATTCTGTTTAACAGATGTACGCCCTGCTTTAACAGTTACTTGACTCTTCCTCAAACGTATGATCAAATCTGCCTTTATCCAGTCAGCTGTCATTTATTTTTGTGATTTTTTTGTAAGGGAGCTCGGAATCTTAATCCCACACCGTACCATGCTGAATGCATGGGGCACAAGGTTCACCTGGACCAAAACGAGAAACTTGTAATGTTTGGAGTCACCCATGTTTTAGCTGTAGATGGATTCAGTAAAAAGATTGTGAGTCATTCCACAATGCCAATCAAAAACAACTTGAGCATCTATGAATATGTTTTCAGGTAATACAACCTCTCAAACCATTTATTTCATCTTAAGTGTTTTGATGGACATGTTAGTCATATTGGACATGAGCTGCACCCAAATTTACAATATTTGAATTTAAATTAGACATGCAACAGATGGGTCTGGTTATGTTCCTGAATATAATATATTAAGAACTTACCAAACATTTTGATCAACATTTTCTATTAATGTAAAAATAAATAAAATGGAATTGCACATGAATCATTTAACTACTTTATTGCAATTAATCAGTGTTCATTTATGAATGGAACAAGGTTCTTGGATTTCCACATATCTTTCAATTGTTCTGACATACATCTAAAGTCTGAGCATGACAGTGACATTGCAAAGAAACTTAAGAAATATATGTTGTCCTACTACAACTAAAATATTACCCAAAAAAAACATGAATGAATACATTCAAAATAATAACACCTTTGCTGGTCTTAAAGCAAAATAGTTAATAAATGTTCTTTATTTTTCCTGTACCAGACCTGCAGTGATCACCTATGGTATGTGGGACCAGGTGCGAGTAGACCATGGAAAGGAATTTTATTTAACACTGTTCATGCAAGAGATGCTGTCACATCATCGCTTCAATCAGGAGAGACTGCCTTATTTACAGACCTCATCCACAAGAGTAAGATTTAAGTACCATTAACATCAGCTGAAATTCTTATACTATTACGTGTACTACTACGTACATTTAAGACATGTTTCTTTTAACTCTTTTAGAACCACACAGTTGAAAGGATTTGGCCTGAAATCAACAACCGTGTCAACTACCCACTAAAAACTGCCCTACTCCAGCTGATGGACCAGGAGGAGATAGATATGGAGGATAACCTTGTGCGATACTGTGTGTCCAATCTAACCTGTCAGCTGTGTAACATTGGTCTTGCAAGTGTGGTAGAATCATGGAATGCTCATAGAATCCCAGGTAAAAAAAAAATAAAAAAAAAGTCAGATTGCTTACAACCCTGATAATGAACATTTAAACACCTCCTCTATTTTTTACAGGAAAAGGCATACCAAATCACTTTGCAGAACATGGGTGTAAAAGAAGAATTTCTCCAGAGCTCTTGCCAAATGCACTTGAAGCAGCAGACCTTTACAGGCAGCACTTGGGATCTGCACTCAAAGAATATTCGACTTTTGGAGTTGATCCCTTCACAACCGAACAGGACAAACTTAGAACAGAGAGTCATTTTGCAGAAAAATATCCTGATATTTCACATTTGTTTTTTAGAGCCGTAAATGGTGACTTTATGCCATACAAAGAAGCTCTGCTCTGTCTCATAAACATAACTCAGAGAAATGTATGAACCACTGCATCTGTAAACTGTACAGAACAGACAAAAAAAAAATCAACTGACTGTAAACATTTGTGTGTACACACTACATTACTCCTCTGCAAAAAAAGATTTCAATACAGAAAATGCAGCTGTTAGACCAGTAATTTGTAGAACTCCGTTGTTACTCTCCCTGCATTTTGCACAGTGCTGTGATGTCTCTTGCCACTGTTCCACACATGTCTTGCAGCCAATAATGCTTCTGCAGCACAGTGAGAACACTGGATCCTCAATGATGTCTGCAAAAGTAAATCAGATAAGTGAGACTGTTATCCATTTATGTTGAATTTAGTTCAAACTATAGGTTCAAAGTCAGTCTTGACATAAATTTACAGACAGCATGCAGAATATTTTTGGTTATTCTGTAATTCCTCTTGTTCACGCTGTTCTGAGAAAGTCCCTGTCTATATTTTTGTCTATAATTGATGAGGGGCAAAATCAGTACATTTTCTCAATTAGCAAGCAAGAAAAATGAAAAAGTTACAGGTACTTGATTCAATATATGCAACTTGTCAGCCGGTGATCGGCTGTGATCAGCTGATCACGGGGCCGGGGTTAAAAGAGAGACGCCACCCACCTGTTCGCCGCTCAGACATCAGTATCCTCGTGTCAGGAGCTCCGAAACTCTGCCGACGTCAGTCTCCGCCTGATTCAGCAACTGTGAGTTACAACCCCTTTCAATCCTTTTTCTCTTCCCGGCTCCGCTCGCTCTCTGTCTGTAACGACCGTTCCGAAGCCACGCTTCGTTCTCAGGTCATTACTAGAATAACTGCGTGTCTGCTCCAAACCCACCGCTAGCCTTCGCCGCGCTTGGGTCTAGCCAGCACGCCACACGGGCACGCCGAATTACTGTGTGCGATCCGCCCGGCCGTGACAGGATGTCTGAGCCGCATGTAGACCCAGCGGAATTCGAACGGCTGAAAGCCGAAGTGTTATATCTTCGCGGTGTGGTGGATCGGATGAGCACAAAGATGGAGTCTCTCACCGAAACTGTCCTCCAGCTTTCCTCTTCCGTCACCTCGCTGCAACGTCAGCCAGCGCCGGTGAGCGCTGAACCCCGGATCGGACTACCCGACAAGTGGAACGGAGTAGACGGCCGGCCTGATGGATTGCTCGCCACCTTAGACATGATGTTTGAATGTCAACCCACTAAATACGCCACTGCCCGTGCAAAAGTGGCGATGCTCACCTCTCTCTTGTCTGGCCAGGCTCAGGAATGGGCCGCGGCTCTCTACAACAATAAGTCTGCAGCGTGTAATGACTATGCTCTGTTTGTGGAGGAGTTAAAAAAGACTTTCGTTCCCCCCAGCAGTGAAGTGGAAGTGGAGTCACAGCTGCTTCATCTACGCCAGGGCAGCCGACCAGTCTGTTACTTCGCCTCCCAATTCCGCACCCTGGCTGCTAAGCTTCAATGGGGAGATGCTTCTCTGCGCTCCATCTTTCTAGAGGGGCTGGCTGATTACATCAGAGACGAGATGGCCGGCCGTGAGGCGCCAAAGACCTTGGATGAGGCCGTGGACCTTGCCCTGAAGATCGACCAACGCGTGATGTCGCGGCCTCGCCATGCCCCTCGGGCCTTAAAACCCTTCCAGCCTCAGCGGACCACGTCGTCGCGACCTCCTCTGATGGAGCCACGGCTAGCCCAAGCAGCACATCCAGCGAGGAGCCCATGCAGCTGGGTGGACTCCCCAAAGAGGAGAAAGAGAGACGCTGGCGTGAGGGCCTCTGCGCCTACTGTGGATCAGCTCGACACCGTCGTCCCCAGTGCCCGCTACGGCCGGGAAACGACGACGCCAGGTAGACTGCGGGGGTGTCCCACCTGGCCCTTCCCACTCCTCCGATCCCTCTCGTTTTCTGTTACCGGTCACATTTCACCTGAAACACCAACAGCTCTCATCCGAAGCCCTCCTGGACACCGGAGCCGCCGAGAACTTCATCGACCCAAAACTAGCCTCTCGGCTCCGCATCCCATTGACTTCCGTCGACCGATTTCTCCCGGTGACCTCAGTAGACGGGCGACCACTCCAACCCTACCCGGTCCAGTTCCAGACCCAGCCAGTCCGCATGTCTGTCGGGGATCATCAGGAGGAGATCCGGTTTCTAGTAGTCTCGGCCTCTTCCTCTCCCCTCATCCTCGGATACCCCTGGTTCCGTCGACATGACCCCCACGTCTCCTGGTCTTCCTGCCAGATCCTGGACTGGGGTCCCCGGTGTTCACGCCGCTGCCTCCTCCTCCGGACTGGACAGGACTCAAAGCCAGAAGAGGCGTCACCCCCGGAGCCCATCGATCTGGATAGGATCCCTCCGGCTTACCATGACCTGTCCGAGGTCTTCAGTAAGAGGCGAGCCTCCGCTCTCCCTCCTCATCGCTCCTACGACATGGCCATCGAGCTCCTCCCGGGAGCAGTCCCTCCTCGTGGTCGCCTGTTCTCGCTGTCAACCGCAGAGAACAAAGCCATGGAGGAGTACGTCACTGAGGCTCTCCAACAGGGCTTCATTCGCCCTTCTACCTCCCCTGCAGCTGCGGGGTTCTTCTTCGTAAAGAAGAAAGACGGCGGGCTTCGCCCCTGTATAGACTACCGAGGCTTGAATAAAATCACCGTTAAGAACCGCCATCCTCTTCCTCTGCTATCCACCGCGCTCGATTCCCTCTCCCAGGCCTGCATCTTCACCAAACTAGACCTACGCAGCGCTTACAATTTGGTGCGGATTAGAGAAGGGGACGAATGGAAGACGGCCTTCATCACCCCTAACGGGCACTGGGAGTATCTGGTGATGCCCTTCGGCCTCTGCAACAGCCCTGCTGTCTTCCAACACCTGATCAACGATGTCTTGCGGGACATGCTGGGCCGATGGGTGTTTGCCTATCTGGATGACATCCTGATCTACTCCCGCACCGAAGTGGACCATATTCGCCATGTGCGGGCCGTGCTAAGCAGGCTGCTCGAGTACCAGCTGTTCTGCAAACTGGAAAAGTGTGCCTTCCATCAACGGTCCACTACCTTCCTGGGCTTCACCATCTCCTCCAATGGCCTGACCATGGACCCGCAAAAGCTCCAAGCCGTGACCCAGTGGCCTCTGCCTTCCAGCCTTAAGCAGCTACAGAGCTTCCTGGGCTTTGCCAATTTTTATCGGCGCTTTATCCGCAATTTCAGCACCATTGTCGCGCCACTGACATCCCTCACTAAACCAGCTAACCTGCCCAGGCCCTTCTGCCTCCCCCCTGGTGCGAAACTGGCCTTCCGAGACCTTATCCGTCGGTTTGCTACAGCTCCCGTCCTGCTCCACCCTGATCCTGCCGGAGATTTTGTGGTGGAGGTGGATGCCTCCGATGTTGGCGCTGGCGCCGTCCTCTCTCAACATGGCCCGGATGGAAAACTTCACCCGTGCTGCTATTTTTCAAGGAAGTTCTCTGACACGCAGCGACGGTATGGTGTCGGCGACCGGGAACTCCTGGCCATCAAGTGGGCCTTGGAAGAATGGCGGCATTGGCTCCTGGGAGTGAAAGAACCATTTCTGATCTGGACTGATCACCAGAACCTGATCCATATTCGTTCTGCCAAGCAGCTCAACCCAAGGCAGGCCCGTTGGGCCTTATTCTTCGAACCGTACAACTTCCACCTCGCCTACCGCCCTGGCTCCAAGAACACCAAGGCAGACGCCCTCTCCAGGCAGTTCACCCAGGACGACTTCACGTCAGACCCTGGACCTATCCTACCGTCTCATTGTTTCGCTGCCCCCCTTCGGTGGCCCTTGGAGGACTCTATCCGGGACGCCCTGACCGCCGAACCGCCTCCGCCGGAGACCCCAGCTGGGCGGCTCTATGTGCCATCCCGGTGCCGTCAGGAGGCCTTGCTCTGGGCTCACTCCTCCCCGCTCTCTGGTCACCCAGGGCCCGACAGAACCCTCCAACTCCTCCGTCGTGCCTTCTGGTGGCCCTCCATGACTCGGGACGTCCGTGACTTCGTTTCCGCCTGTGACACCTGTGCTCGGGCCAAGTCCTCCACCCAGCCGCCCGCTGGCGACCTTCACCCTCTCCCGGTGCCGAGACGTCCCTGGTCCCATGTCGGCCTTGACTTTGTTACCGGCCTTCCATCTGTGGACGGTCTTGACACCATCCTCACCTTTGTGGACCGGTTTTCTAAGGCGGTGCACCTGGTCGCCCTGGCCGGCCTCCCCTCCGCCAAACGGACGGCCGAGCTCCTCCTGGACCATGTCGTCCGGCTTCACGGATTCCCCAAGGACATAGTCTCCGATCGGGGGCCACAGTTCACCGCCAGGTTCTGGAAAGCCTTCTGCCGCCTGATAGGAGCATCTCCCAGCCTCTCGTCCGGCTATCACCCTCAGACCAATGGGCAGGTTGAACGGACCAATCAACAGTTGGGGCGCTTCTTACGGTGCTTCGTCTCCGCCCAACCGTCGCTATGGCCTCGTTACCTGGTGTGGGCTGAGTTGTCTCATAACCTTCACATCTCTTCCGCCACCGGTCTCTCGCCCTTTGAGGTCTGTCATGGATTTCAACCTCCTGTCTTCAGCCATCAGGAAGCGGAGGTCGACGTGCCGGCTGCTGAACGGATGGTCCGCCGCTGTCGCCAGGCCTGGATCAAGGCGCGGGCTGCCATTTCCCGGGCCAACGCTCTGTACACCCGGCAGCATCGTCGCCGCCACCGCCCGGGTCACCCCTTCCGGCCGGGGGACCGCGTCTGGCTCTCCACTAAGCACCTACGGCTGCGCGGCGAGTCCAAGAAGCTCGCTCCCCGGTTCGTCGGCCCGTACGAAGTCACCGCCCGGCTCAACCCCGTGGCTTACCGTCTCCGGCTTCCGCCCGCCATGAAGGTCCATCCGGTTTTCCACGTCTCGCAGCTTAAGCGGCACGTCGCTTCCCCACTGGCGCCCCCCTCCCGGGCCCCGCCCCCGCCCAGGATCGTCGATGGGGGTCCTGTCTACACTGTCCGTCGGATCTTGGACTCCCGTCCCCGGGGCCGGGGGGTCCAGTATTTGGTGGACTGGGCTGGCTACGGCCCTGATGAGCGCTCCTGGGTGCCGTCCCGCTTCATCTTGGATCCTTCCCTCATCTCGGATTTCCGTCGCCGCCGTCCTGGCCCGTCGGGTGCCGGTCCTCGGGGGGGGGGTCCTGTCAGCCGGTGATCGGCTGTGATCAGCTGATCACGGGGCCGGGGTTAAAAGAGAGACGCCACCCACCTGTTCGCCGCTCAGACATCAGTATCCTCGTGTCAGGAGCTCCGAAACTCTGCCGACGTCAGTCTCCGCCTGATTCAGCAACTGTGAGTTACAACCCCTTTCAATCCTTTTTCTCTTCCCGGCTCCGCTCGCTCTCTGTCTGTAACGACCGTTCCGAAGCCACGCTTCGTGCTCAGGTCATTACTAGAATAACTGCGTGTCTGCTCCAAACCCACCGCTAGCCTTCGCCGCGCTTGGGTCTAGCCAGCACGCCACACGGGCACGCCGAATTACTGTGTGCGATCCGCCCGGCCGTGACACAACTACAGTCCCATTTTAAATGTGAACTTTTTAGTTTTACATTACTGTGAACAGTGTACCGTCACCCATACTGACATTGTAATCAATTTGAAAAGCTATACTTTCATAGTCAAGATTGCAAGGAGAACCCAAATTAAATGTGCATGTAAACTTTTGAATGTTATGTTACAGTAGACCTGCATCTTGATTGTCTGTGCCTAAGTATTTAAATGGACACTGCTGAATAAAGAGCCTATGTTTGGTAAAAAAATGTTTGTCCAAAGTAATGATTGAATGTGGTTTGACATTGTTTTAATTGTAATTAAAATGTTAGTGTAGATGTAATGTATTTACTAAGCAACATTTGAACATACTCATACAAACCACGCAGCTAAATCCCTCCTTGAGTGTCTGCAGCTTGGGGGTTGTGACTTTCTGGGCAACTGCAAGATCAGTGAGCTCTTTGATTGCTGCTGTGACAGCTGGCAGACTTTGAGATGCCAACACCAACTCTTCTATTTTGTCACTCACTTCTCCCAAACTGGCACTGTCATCATCTTTACGGCTGCTACAAATAAAAATGGATAATCAGATGTCAAAGCTACTTACTGGCTTAAAGAAACATCACATCACTTACTGATAGATGATGATTTATGTAGTGATGTCTTACTGCTATTATAGGATTTAAATCAAATTAATTCTTCTATATTGATGTTCATCCTATAGTATATACATATTTATTCACATACCTCAGTTTCTTCCTCTTTGTTCCCTGGAGGCAATTAAAGTCTTGTTCAGGCACAGCAAGAATTTTTCGTGCATTTTGTCTCCAGTACTGTGACCCTACAGATGAAAAACAAAACCAAAGAAACCTGTTTAGAAGCCAATACCATATTACCCAATAAATATTACAAAGAGTCTGGTAAGACATGTCTCTCCATAAGATATGGGCTTTAGCTGTAATATTATGGCTCACCTGTTGTGCCCTCCGACTCCAGAATTGCATTGCCCTGTGCATCTGTCAAAATTATTGGGTTGTAATTACCAATGGCATCTTGCACTTTTCCTACTATCCCTTGAAGCGTAGCCTCAGACTCCAGGAATCGTACAACCACCATTCTATTGGGAATCAACCTCCCACCAACTACATCTGCAAAGTACACTGATCTGTAAAACAAAACATAATAATTTTACATATCTTGTAAAAGACAGCAGGCCACAAATCCATTCAGTGATTGCTATAGGCAAATTGTACTAAAACAGCTTTGCTATTCTTAACAATTCAACTATCCATGCACCTTATGTTTCTTTTTATTTTGCCTGTTCTGTAATTTAATATTCAAGAACACAGACTCATCCTACCTCTGAAATGTTTTGGAGGACATAGGGGAACTTGAAGTAGCCTGCTGTGAACGTGAAGGTGCAGACGCTGCCACAGCTGGTGCTCGCATAAATGCAAAACGCTGCCCGCTGGAACCTGCTGTTGGAATTGACTCCATGTCTTCTCCGTGGACTTCATAGTGACCTCTGGGTGTAAGGTCTAATGCGCTGAAAACACCAGAGACCGCACCGGGGAACATAGCCACGTTTGAATCATCCGTGATGTACAGAGTATGCGCGGATACCTGTTTAAGAAAAGTTTCCGTAAATCACGTTGCTCTGCTAACGTGATACTCCTGTGCACACGGTTAATAGGCTCTAAAGGCTTACTTATTAGCTAGTAGCCGGTAAAAGTCAATGAATAACTATTTACACATTAGCACATGTGCACAATTCACATATTAGCACAATGAAGACGGCTAGACATAGTATTAGTAAAAGTAGGCCTACATGAAATCACCAAATGTTAACGTTAGCCGTTCCGCAGTAAGGAAGAACAATAACGTTCATAAAAAAACTGCTGAAAGCAAAGTTTGCGAAGTTTACATATCTACCTGAAAGATGCGACCCAGTTTTTCTGCAGTCATGTCTTCGTCCCGGAGTGTCACTCTCTTAGTTTTCCTAAAAACAACGTAATGGTCCATCCTCTGTTTATTCCAGTGTAACTTTAAGGCCGTTGATCTCTTGTGTGGGGGACGGTGTGCGCGCGCCATAAAAAAATGCGCAGAAGAAGTACTTCCCGTTTCAGACATTGAAAATGCGTCTATTTTTTTGTTTTTGCGCTAGTATACTTTCATTATTTGAATCACGAAGAAATCCAAAAAAGCACGTCTAATTTTAAGTGTATGACGGCTATTTGTTACCACCGAATGAAAAAACAAGTTATTTTCGCCCATTTTATTCTTTATCAAAAATTTAAAAAATGAAAATTCTTTTAAATATCATTTTTTCGTTTTGGTTTCTGAAACAAAACTTCAAATACCGAAAAGTACACGGACCATTAATAGTCCATTGTTTTCATTCTAATTCTGTTGTTTTCATTCAAATGCCATTGTTTTGATTCAAATTCAGTTCAATGGAAAAACAACAGAATTAGAATGAACAGAACTGAATTTGAATCAAAACAATGGAATTTGAATGAAAACAACGGAATTAGAATGTACAGAACAAAATTTGAATGAAAACAACAGAATTAGAATGTACAGAACAGAGTTTGAATGATATCAAAGGAATTAGAATGTACAGAACAGAGTTTGAATGAAAACAACGGAATTAGAATGTACAGAACAGAGTTTGAATGAAAACAACGGAATTAGAATGTACAGAACAGAGTTTGAATGAAAACAACGGAATTAGAATGTACAGAACAGAGTTTGAATGAAAACAACGGAATTAGAATGTACAGAATAGAGTTTGAATGAAAACAACGGAATTAGAATGTACAGAATAGAGTTTGAATGAAAACAACGGAATTAGAATGTACAGAACAGAGTTTGAAAGTAAACAACAGAATTTGAATGTACAGAACAGAGTTTGAATGAAAACAACGGAATTAGAATGTACAGAACAGATTTTGAATCAAAACAATGGAATTTGAATGAAAACAACAGAATTAGAATGAAAACAATGGAATATTAAAACAAACAACAGAATTAGAATGAAAACAACGGAATTAGAATGTACAGAACAGAGTTTGAATGAAAAAAACGGAATTAGAATGTACAGAACAGAGTTTGAAAGTAAACAACAGAATTTGAATGTACAGAACAGAGTTTGAATGAAAACAACGGAATTAGAATGTACAAAACAGAGTTTGAATAAAAACAATGGAATTAGAATGTACAGAACAGACTTTGAATGAAAACAACAGAATTAGAATATACAGAACAGAGTTTGAATGAAAAACGGAAGTAGAATGTACAAAACAGAGTTTGAATAAAAACAATGGAATTTGAATCAAAACAACAGAATAGAAATGTACAGAACAGAGTTTGAATGAAAAAAACGGAATTAGAATGTACAGAACAGAGTTTGAATGAAAACAACGGAATTAGAATAAAAAAAACAGAATTGAAATGTACAGAACAGAGTTTGAATGAAAACAACGGAATTAGAATGTACAGAATAGAGTTTGAATGAAAACAACGGAATTAGAATGTACAGAACAGAGTTTGAATGAAAACAACGGAAGTAGAATGTACAGAATGTCACGGTCCGCTGTGACAGACCGTGTGGAGAGTGCGTGGAGGACTCAGGTGCGGACACGAGTGACACGGGAGTAAACTTTAAACAAAAGCGAGCCTTTTATTGTGGCTGGTAACGCAAGAGAAACAAACAAGAATAAGGGCAGCTCAAAAGCAATAACTAAACAGAAACCTAAACTGGGAATGAACTAAGGTAAAGCTATGAATACAACAGACCGGGCATGGAAACATGGAGGGTGGGAACACAGACGACGCGACACAGACTGTATGAAACACAGAGACTAAATACACATGAGGGATGATCAGGGGAAGTGGATGCACACGGGGAACACAGGTGACACTGATAATCATAACAAGACACGGCAGGAGTGAACGTAACACTGATGGGAGATGGGCAAAGTAAAACAGGAAGTACACAGAGGTTCAAACAGGAGGAGAGAGAGAGCACGGGGAGAACGCAGACATAACGGGCTGGGGAAAAACATAGAATAAAACACAAAGAGAGACGAGGGCTCATAAATACACAGAGGGGCACACAGGGGGTAAGAGTCACGAAGGGAAAACACATAAGGAACAACGTAACAGATCAACCAAGGAAGCATGGCCTAAATAAAGAACAAAATACAAAAATACATGAAAACTAAGAATACTGGGCCCACATGGCCCAGGACCATGACACAGAACAGACTTTGAATCAAAACAACGGAATTAGAATATACAGAACAGAGTTTGAATGAAAAACGGAAGTAGAATGTAAAAAACAGAGTTTGAATAAAAACAATGGAATTTGAATCAAAACAACAGAATAGAAATGTACAGAACAGAGTTTGAATGAAAAAAACGGAATTAGAATGTAAAGAACAGAGTTTGAATGAAAACAACGGAATTAGAATGTACAGAACAGAGTTTGAATGAAAACAATGGAATTAGAATAAAAAGAACAGAATTGAAATGTACAGAACAGAGTTTGAATGACAACAACGGAATTAGAATGTATTAATAGTCCATTGTTTTCATTCTAATTCTGTTGTTTTCATTCAAATACCATTGTTTTGATTCAAATTCAGTTCAATGGAAAAACAATGGAATTTGAATCAAAACAACAGAATTAGAATGAACAGAACAGAATTTGAATGAAAACAACGGAATTAAAATGTACAGAACAGAGTTTGAATGAAAACAACGGAATTAGAATGTAGAGAACAGAATTTGAAAGAAAACAATGGAATTTGAATCAAAACAACAGAATTGAAATGTACAGAACAGAGTTTGAATGAAAAAAACGGAATTAGAATGTACAGAACAGAGTTTGAATGAAAACAACAGAATTAGAATATACAGAACAGAGTTTGAATGAAAAACGGAAGTAGAATGTACAAAACAGAGTTTGAATAAAAACAATGGAATTTGAATCAAAACAACAGAATAGAAATGTACAGAATAGAGTTTGAATGAAAAAAACGGAATTAGAATGTACAGAACAGAGTTTGAATGAAAACAACGGAATTAGAATGTACAGAATAGAGTTTGAATGAAAACAACGGAATTAGAATGTACAGAACAGAGTTTGAATGACAACAACGGAATTAGAATGTGTTAATAGTCCATTGTTTTCATTCTAATTCTGTTGTTTTCATTCAAATACCATTGTTTTGATTCAAATTCAGTTCAATGGAAAAACAATGGAATTTGAATCAAAACAACAGAATTAGAATGAACAGAACTGAATTTGAATCAAAACAATGGAATTTGAATGAAAACAACGGAATTAGAATGTACAGAACAGAATTTGAATGAAAACAACAGAATTAGAATGTACAGAACAGAGTTTGAATGATATCAAAGGAATTAGAATGTACAGAAACAGAGTTTGAATGAAAACAACGGAATTAGAATGTACAGAACAGAGTTTGAATGAAAACAACGGAATTAGAATGTACAGAACAGAGTTTGAATGAAAACAACGGAATTAGAATGTACAGAACAGAGTATGAATGAAAACAATGGAATTTGAATCAAAACAACAGAATTGAAATGTATAGAACAGAGTTTGAATGAAAAAAACGGAATTTGAATGAAAACAACGAAATTAGAATGAACAGAACTGAATTTGAATCAAAACAATGGAATTTGAATGAAAACAACAGAATTAGAATGAAAACAATGGAATATTAAAACAAACAACAGAATTAGAATGAAAACAACGGAATTAGAATGTACAGAACAGAGTTTGAATGAAAACAACGGAATGAGAATGTACAGAACAGACTTTGAATGAAAACAACAGAATTAGAATGTACAGAACAGAGTTTGAATGAAAACAACGGAATTAGAATGTACAGAACAGAGTTTGAATGAAAACAACGGAATTAGAATGTACAGAACAGAGTTTGAATGAAAACAATGGAATTTGAATCAAAACAACAGAATTGAAATGTACAGAATAGAGTTTGAATGAAAAAAACGGAATTAGAATGTACAGAACAGAGTTTGAATGAAAAAACAGAATTAGAATGTACAGAACAAAGTTTGAATGAAAACAATGGAATTAGAATAAAAAAAACTGAATTGAAATGTACAGAACAGAGTTTGAATGAAAACAACAGAATTAGAATGAACAGAACTGAATTTGAATCAAAACAATGGAATTTGAATGAAAACAACAGAATTAGAATGTAGAGAACAGAGTTTGAATGAAAACAACGGAATTAGAATGTACAGAACAGAATTTGAATGAAAACAAGAGAATTAGAATGTACAGAACAGACTTTAAATGAAAACAACGGAATTAAAATGTACAGAACAGAGTTTGAATGATATCAAAGGAATTAGAATGTACAGAACAGAGTTTGAATGAAAACAACGGAAATAGAATGTACAGAACAGAGTTTGAATGAACACAACGGAATTAGAATGTACAGAACAGAGTTTGAATGAAAACAACGGAATTAGAATGTACAGAACAGAGTTTGAATGAAAACAACGGAATTAGAATGTAGAGAACAGAATTTGAAAGAAAACAATGGAATTTGAATCAAAACAAGAGAATTGAAATGTATAGAACAGAGTTTGAATGAAAAAAACGGAATTTGAATGAGAACAAGAGAATTAGAATGTACAGAACAGAGTTTGAATGAAAACAACGAAATTAGAATGAACAGAACTGAATTTGAATCAAAACAATGGAATTTGAATGAAAACAACAGAATTAGAATGAAAACAATGAAATATTAAAACAAACAACAGAATTAGAATGAAAACAACGGAATTAGAATAGAGAACAGAAGTTGAAAGAAAACAATGGAATTTGAATCAAAACAACAGAATTGAAATGTACAGAACAGAGTTTGAATGAAAAGAAAAGGAATTAGAATGTACAGAACAGAGTTTGAATGAAAACAACGGAATTAGAATGTACAGAACAGAGTTTGAATGAAAACAACAGAATTTGAATGTACAGAACAGAGTTTGAATGAAAACTACAGAATTAGAATAAAAAAAACAGAATTGAAATGTACAGAACAGAGTTTGAATGAAAACAACGGAATTAGAATGTACAGAATAGAGTTTGAATGAAAAAAACGGAATTAGAATGTACAGAACAGAGTTTGAATGAAAAAAACAGAATTAGAATGTACAGAACAGAGTTTGAATGAAAACAATGGAATTAGAATAAAAAAAACTGAATTGAAATGTACAGAACAGAGTTTGAATGAAAACAACGGAATTAGAATGTATTAATAGTCCATTGTTTTCATTCTAATTCTGTTGTTTTGATTCAAATTCCATTGTTTTGATTCAAATTCAGTTCAATGGAAAAACAATGGAATTTGAATCAAAACAACAGAATTAGAATGTACAGAACAGAGTTTGAATGAAAACAACGGAATTAGAATGTACAGAACAGAGTTTGAATGTAAACAACAGAATTTGAATGTACAGAATAGAGTTTGAATGAAAACAACGGAATTAGAATGTACAGAACAGAGTTTGAATGAAAACAACGGAATTAGAATGTACAGAATAGAGTTTGAATGAAAACAACGGAATTAGAATGTACAGCACAGACTTTGAATGAAAACAACAGAGTTAGAATATACAGAACAGAGTTTGAATTAAAAAACGGAACTAGAATGTACAAAACAGAGTTTGAATAAAAACAATGGAATTTGAATCAAAACAACAGAATAGAAATGTACAGAACAGAGTTTGAATGAAAAAAACGGAATTAGAATGTACAGAACAGAGTTTGAATAAAAACAATGGAATTTGAATCAAAACAACAGAATAGAAATGTACAGAACAGAGTTTGAATGAAAAAAACGGAATTTGAATGAAAACAACGAAATTAGAATGAACAGAACTGAATTTGAATCAAAACAATGGAATTTGAATGAAAACAACAGAATTAGAATGAAAACAATGGAATATTAAAACAAACAACAGAATTAGAATGAAAATAACGGAATTAGAATGTACAGAACAGAGTTTGAATGAAAAAAACGGAATTAAAATGTACAAAACAGAGTTTGAAAGTAAACAACAGAATTTGAATGTACAGAACAGAGTTTGAATGAAAACAACGGAATTAGAATGTACAGAACAGATTTTGAATGAAAACAACGGAATTAGAATGCACAGAACAGAGTTTGAATGAAAACAACGGAATGAGAATGTACAGAACAGACTTTGAATGAAAACAACAGAATTAGAATGTACAGAACAGAGTTTGAATGAAAACAACGGAATTAGAATGTACAGAACAGAGTTTGAATGAAAACAATGGAATTTGAATCAAAACAACAGAATTGAAATGTACAGAATAGAGTTTGAATGAAAAAAACGGAATTAGAATGTACAGAACAGAGTTTGAATGAAAAAAACAGAATTAGAATGTACAGAACAAAGTTTGAATGAAAACAATGGAATTAGAATAAAAAAAACTGAATTGAAATGTACAGAACAGAGTTTGAATGAAAACAACGGAATTAGAATGTATTAATAGTCCATTGTTTTCATTCTAATTCTGTTGTTTTCATTCAAGTTCCATTGTTTTGATTAAAATTCAGTTCAATGGAAAAACAATGGAATTTGAATCAAAACAACAGGATTAGAATGTACAGAACAGAGTTTGAATCAAAACAACAGAATTAGAATGAACAGAACTGAATTTGAATCAAAACAATGGAATTTGAATGAAAACAACAGAATTAGAATGTAGAGAACAGAGTTTGAATGAAAACAACGGAATTAGAATGTACAGAACAGAATTTGAATGAAAACAAGAGAATTAGAATGTACAGAACAGACTTTAAATGAAAACAACGGAATTAAAATGTACAGAACAGAGTTTGAATGATATCAAAGGAATTAGAATGTACAGAACAGAGTTTGAATGAAAACAACGGAAATAGAATGTACAGAACAGAGTTTGAATGAACACAACGGAATTAGAATGTACAGAACAGAGTTTGAATGAAAACAACGGAATTAGAATGTACAGAACAGAGTTTGAATGAAAACAACGGAATTAGAATGTAGAGAACAGAATTTGAAAGAAAACAATGGAATTTGAATCAAAACAAGAGAATTGAAATGTATAGAACAGAGTTTGAACGAAAAAAACGGAATTTGAATGAGAACGAGAATTAGAATGTACAGAACAGAGTTTGAATGAAAACAACGAAATTAGAATGAACAGAACTGAATTTGAATCAAAACAATGGAATTTGAATGAAAACAACAGAATTAGAATGAAAACAATGGAATATTAAAACAAACAACAGAATTAGAATGAAAACAACGGAATTAGAATAGAGAACAGAATTTGAAAGAAAACAATGGAATTTGAATCAAAACAACAGAATTGAAATGTACAGAACAGAGTTTGAATGAAAAGAAAAGGAATTAGAATGTACAGAACAGAGTTTGAATGAAAACAACGGAATTAGAATGTACAGAACAGAGTTTGAATGAAAACAACAGAATTTGAATGTACAGAACAGAGTTTGAATGAAAACTACAGAATTAGAATAAAAAAAACAGAATTGAAATGTACAGAACAGAGTTTGAATGAAAACAACGGAATTAGAATGTACAGAATAGAATTTGAATGAAAAAAACGGAATTAGAATGTACAGAACAGAGTTTGAATGAAAAAAACAGAATTAGAATGTACAGAACAGAGTTTGAATGAAAACAATGGAATTAGAATAAAAAAAACTGAATTGAAATGTACAGAACAGAGTTTGAATGACAACAACGGAATTAGAATGTATTAATAGTCCATTGTTTTCATTCTAATTCTGTTGTTTTCATTCAAATTCCATTGTTTTTATTCAAATTCAGTTCAATGGAAAAACAATGGAATTTGAATCAAAACAACAGAATTAGAATGAACAGAACTGAATTTAAATCAAAACAATGGAATTTGAATGAAAACAACGGAATTAGAATGTACAGAACAGAATTTGAATGAAAACAACAGAATTAGAATGTACAGAACAGACTTTGAATGAAAACAACGGAATTAAAATGTACAGAACAGAGTTTGAATGAAAACAACGGAATTAGAATGTACAGAACAGACTTTGAATGAAAACAACAGAATTAGAATATACAGAAAAGAGTTTGAATGAAAAACGGAAGTAGAATATACAAAACAGAGTTTGAATAAA
Organism: Astatotilapia calliptera; assembly: GCF_964374335.1. Taxonomy (NCBI): domain Eukaryota; kingdom Metazoa; phylum Chordata; class Actinopteri; order Cichliformes; family Cichlidae; genus Astatotilapia; species Astatotilapia calliptera. The sequence continues at coordinate 553,222 of NC_137433.1, forward strand.
AACAATGGAATTTGAATCAAAACAACAGAATAGAAATGTACAGAACAGAGTTTGAATGAAAAAAACGGAATTAGAATGTACAAAACAGAGTTTGAATGAAAACAACGGAATTAGAATAAAAAAAAACAAAATTGAAATGTACAGAACAGAGTTTGAATGAAAACAACGGAATTAGAATGTACAGAATAGAGTTTGAATGAAAACAACAGAATTAGAATGTACAGAACAGAGTTTGAATGAAAACAACGGAATTAGAATGTACAGAACAGACTTTGAATGAAAACAACAGAATTAGAATATACAGAACAGAGTTTGAATGAAAAACGGAAGTAGAATGTACAAAACAGAGTTTGAATAAAAACAATGGAATTTGAATCAAAACAACAGAATAGAAATGTACAGAACAGAGTTTGAATGAAAAAAACGGAATTAGAATGTACAGAACAGAGTTTGAATGAAAAAAACAGAATTAGAATGTACAGAACAGAGTTTGAATGAAAACAATGGAATTAGAATAAAAAAAACTGAATTGAAATGTACAGAACAGAGTTTGAATGACAACAACGGAATTAGAATAGTCCATTGTTTTCATTCTAATTCTGTTGTTTTCATTCAAATTCCATTGTTTTGATTCAAATTCAGTTCAATGGAAAAACAATGGAATTTGAATCAAAACAACAGAATTAGAATGAACAGAACTGAATTTGAATCAAAACAATGGAATTTGAATGAAAACAACGGAATTCGAATGTACAGAACAGAATTTGAATGAAAACAACAGAATTAGAATGTACAGAACAGACTTTGAATGAAAACAACGGAATTAAAATGTACAGAACAGAGTTTGAATGAAAACAACGGAATTAGAATGTACAGAACAGACTTTGACAGTGAGTCTGTGAAAAGGGTTGTGAAAAGAAATAAAGACAAGTATGAGAAGAACTCTGAGGATATCGAGAGTGCACTGGAAGAGTTTGAACAAAATAGGGATGTTGTGATCGATGAATGGTGTAATCTGGCTCCTGAATCTGAAGTTGTGAGGCTGCAATGTGATGAGAATCTTCCTGAGAGACATTCTGATGATGAGAACGAACAGGAGAATGTCCCCGACTACAGTCGTCAGTCTGATGCTGTAACAGAGATCAGAGCCATCAGAGAACAACCTGCAGTAGATCCAGCCGTGGTACGTGTAATGTATCAGAATCTGAACCAGAAGCAGGCCTGCGTGTTCTGTGCCATAAGAGACTGGTGTATTCAGCGAGTTTGTGGTTTGAACCCAGATCCATTTTTCTTCTATATCAACGGTGGTGCAGGAACTGGAAAGTCACATCTGATTAAGTGTATTCACTCTGAAGCATCAAAGATCCTGAGCAGACTGCCTGCTAATGCAGAAGAAGCTGACATATCAAATCCAACTGTTTTACTGACTTCATTTACCGGGACAGCAGCTTTTTCTATCAATGGCTCTACATTACATTCCCTACTCAAACTACCCAGGAGTCTGAAACCACCCATTCAAGGACTTGGTAACCAACTGGATGAAATCAGATCTGAGCTGATGAATGCTGAAATTATTGTTATTGATGAGATTTCAATGGTTTCAAAACCCCTTTTTGCTTATGTGGATGCAAGACTGAAACAAATCAAAGGCACTCAGAGACCTTTTGGTGGAATGTCAGTTTTAGCTGTTGGAGATTTTTACCAGCTGCCACCAGTGCGACAGTCTAAACCTCTCTGTGTTTACGATCCAGAACAGATTGACCTATGGCAGGAACATTTTCAGATGATCACTCTAACCGAGATCATGCGTCAGAAAGATGATGTGGCCTTTGCAGAGATGCTGAACAGGATTAGAGTCAAAGAAAAGACAGATGAGCTTTCTCAGTGCGACAGAGATTTGTTGTCACAGGCTGTGACTGCACCAGAAGAATGTCCAACTGAGGTCTTACACATTTATGCCACCAACAAGAATGTGGAATCCCATAACGCAGATACCCTGAAGAAGCTTCATTCAAACATCATAATCATCACTGCAGACGATTTCCAGAAGGATAAACGTACAGGCAGAATGGAACGAAGAGACAAACCATTTACAGGTGGGAGAAATGATTTACCTGACACTCTGAATGTTGCTGAAGGAGCTCGAGTCATGCTGACCAGAAACTTGGACACACTAAACGGTTTAGTCAACGGTGCTTTTGGTATACTGGTAAAGGTGGTGAGATCTGAAAATGATGGACACATAATCAAACTGGGGCTCAGAATGGACAACCGGCAGCCTATGAGACACAACCGCAGTGCTAATGCAGCATCTGATGATCTGGTTTACATTGAGAGAGCAGAGGAGAGTCTGAAGTTTAAAGGAGCGGTACGCAGACAGTTTCCTGTAAAGCTAGCATTCGCCTGCACAATTCACAAAACTCAGGGTCTTACAACACAGACAGCTGTAGTTTCAATGAAGAACATTTTTGAACCAGGTATGGCTTATGTTGCTCTCAGCAGGGTGACGTCTCTCAGTGGACTCTATTTACAGGACTTGGATGAGAAAAAGATTTACGCCAATCCCGAGGTAACTGCAGCACTCCAAACCATGAGACAAGCCAGTGTTGAGGAAATGATGCCTCTTCTTCAGGTTAGAGAAACAGCCAGCAGACCTGACACTCTTACACTGATCCATCACAATACGGAGGGTTTGCCATCTCACATCAGTGACATCAAGAGTCATCATGAAATGTGTTTAGCAGATGTTTTGTGTCTCACAGAGTCTCACCTCCAAGGCTCCTTTGTTGCAGACAGTCTTCATTTGGACGGCTACACCATGTTCAAACGCAACAGACATGTGTCCTACACAAACTTTCCTCACATGGCCAGCAGAAGTGGTGGTGGAGTTGTTGTGTATTTGAGGAATCATTTTCAGGTTCAGGTAAAACAGAATCTGCATAATGTCACTGATCTTGAGTTTTTAGTGTTGAAGGTTCAGGCTCCATTCCCTGCACTCATTGCTGTTGTGTACAGACCCCCTGACTACAGTTTGACACCGTTCATGCAAAACCTGGTAAGTCTTTTAGATTCACTTGAAATAATGGACTGTCACCCAATCATTGTGTGTGGAGATTTTAATGAAAACCAGTTGCAGAGTGGAAGAAAACAGATTCTGGAGCAGTTTCAGTCTAGAGGGTATTCACAGCTGATCACTTCTGCCACTACAAACAAGAACACCCTGCTTGACCTCATTTTTATTTCTCAGCCACAGCTATGTCGTCATTCAGGTGTTCTGAGATCATACTACAGTTACCACAACCCTGTGTTTTGTGTCCTGTCCTCGAGCCAATCATGAAGTCATCTGGTGAGTTTTGAAACAATTACAGATCATGTTTGTTACAGAGTTTACTGATTGTAGAGTATGAAAAATATTTTTCATTGGAAAAAATTGTCTTCCCTACTCTGTCTGCAAGAAGACCCTTTCTTATTGCAATGTTATTAATCATTTCACCAAATCATGGCTGTACTTCATGCAGAGCCGGGAGATCTGCTTTCTGTTATCATGCACCTCAGATCTGAAATATACTGCATTAAACGGACATAATTTATTTTTTATTCTCATGTTTTACATGACTAAATCTACTTATACATTTTTTCATAGATGTTAATTGTCATCTCCTTTTTTGATACTTTTTTTACTCTGATGTATGTATCTCAACAAACGAGATCTTCCCCTCCAAGATGCTTTCAAATATGAAATAGTAAATAAACAAATCCCAGATAAATGCAGGTATTTATTATGGGTCACATGAATAAATACAGACAATTATATTTTCTTGATTATAGTAAATTTTGTAGAATCAAATGTTTTTGGGATGAATGAGGTTTTGCTTATCATGTTTTACAGGTAAAAAATGTTAAAAGTTTTAAGCTATCTTTAGGCTACCAGAGATGTCTATAATTATACATTATGTAGAGAAAAACATTTTCACAGCTTACAGAATATGTATAAAAACTGATTTAGAAGTACATGGAAAGTTTCTGTCCTCGAGCCTGTCCTCGAGCCAATCATGAAGTCATCTGGTGAGTTTTGAAACAATTACAGATCATGTTTGTTACAGAGTTTACTGATTGTAGAGTATGAAAAATATTTTTCATTGGAAAAAATTGTCTTCCCTACTCTGTCTGTAAGAAGACCCTTTCTTATTGCAATGTTATTAATCATTTCACCAAATCATGGCTGTACTTCATGCAGAGCCGGGAGATCTGCTTTCTGTTATCATGCACCTCAGATCTGAAATATACTGCATTAAACGGACATAATTTATTTTTTATTCTCATGTTTTACATGACTAAATCTACTTATACATTTTTTCATAGATGTTAATTGTCATCTCCTTTTTTGATACTTTTTTTACTCTGACGTATGTATCTCAACAAACGAGATCTTCCCCTCCAAGATGCTTTCAAATATGAAATAGTAAATAAACAAATCCCAGATAAATGCAGGTATTTATTATGGGTCACATGAATAAATACAGACAATTATATTTTCTTGATTATAGTAAATTTTGTAGAATCAAATGTTTTTGGGATGAATGAGGTTTTGCTTATCATGTTTTACAGGTAAAAAATGTTAAAAAGTTTTAAGCTATCTTTAGGCTACCAGAGATGTCTATAATTATACATTATGTAGAGAAAAACATTTTCACAGCTTACAGAATATGTATAAAAACTGATTTAGAAGTACATGGAAAGTTTCTGCATCCATTTTCTGACTTGGCCTTTATCCGGGTGGGTTTGGGTTTGGGTGGATAAAGGCCAAGTCAGAATTCTCCGAGCAGCTGGAAAAAGCTGCTAATAAACAAAGACATCAGAAAGCGGGGGCTTTAGGTGTAGCCCCCGTTTTCTGACGCACTAATTAGATTTAGTAACTGACACCCCATACCAGCATTATATAGACACTTGGGGGCTGAGATGGGTGGGTATGGGGGGGTGGGTGGTGTTAAAAGCACTTTATGTTTTGTAGATGTATTTTTTTCAGACAGGGCACACACAGTCCTGTTTCCTTTGTGGGAAAACCTTCAAACTTCACCATCCTCAGCTGAAACAACAACATCTTAACACCATCTTCATGAACTGCTGAGCCAAACTTGATCCATCAGTGCTGGACTGCACAGATAACTACATGCCACACAGAGACTGCTGTTTTATGAACTGCCATACCAGTGTGTCTTCAATGGAGAAGATGACACACCCATCACCTGACCTCCTGCCTGATTTGGAGACCATCATGATGCTGCCACACTACACACCTCTGAGACCATGAATGATGACTCCTACTGAGGAAACTGTATTTCCTGTCAGAGATGCTCAGTGATCCTCAGAGCAGAGAGAGGTATGATTCTTTATCTTTGATAAAAAAAAAATGTCAGTGTTTTTAAGTCAATTAATTAATTAAAATCCTGTTTAGTGCATAAATAATTCCACACTCAAATGATTATACTTGTTGACACTTTTTGAGTTTTAATTCACATTATGGATTACAAATCTATGCTTTTTCTACTCTGTCTCTCTGTGCAGGTATTGCTGTCTTCTGAGTTCTTCAGTGTCCCAACTGAGACATTCAAACCTCATTGCAGAGCTCATGTCTTTCCTCACCATCATGTGAGTGTGAGATTGCTCTGGATTCTGGTTATGTGGCCTGCAGCACCTATAAGGTATTTCAACATTGTTCATTGTATAACTTATTTGTAGTTTTTAGGCCTTAACACAAATAAAATGTTCCTTTTTCTGTATTTTTTAGAACAAGCTCGTCCAGTGTGCCTGCATTCCAGCTTCTTAGACTCTACTCAAGTGGACAGAGTATCAGTGTTTGGCCACTCTTACAGACACCAACTTCTGTCAACTCTCTGCTACTGATCAGGCACCTCACTCCAGGAAGACAGAGGGCTGCAAGCCTGTCATCGTTTCCAGTGTGGCTTTGTATTCTTGGGGTAGCATCAGATTTTTCCCACAAATATTCAAAGGTAACACTTATTTTAAGCTTAGTTATTAAGTCAAAAGTCTTCCCTTGTGTTAATTTTATTTTTTTTATTTGTTTTTGTTTTCTTTTAGATTTATGTGCAGTGATCGGATGTGGTGGAGCTTTGTTAACTGTGTGGAAAACATCTGTTTGTGATGATATTTACAATGAGGCTTTAAGGTGACAGTTTCCATGTAATTTCAGTCCTTTTTCTAAACAAAAACATTTTTTAATTAACATATTTTTTATTTGTTTTACCAGCACATCATTGGTCAAAGTTAAAAAGAGCCACATGTTACACCAACAATGAATTTTTGACTCTGTTTGTGTCACCAGATTTTACAAACAATATCAGACCTATGAAATAAGTAATTGCACCATTTTTGGATAAATGTGCAATTATATTGTTTTGTATTTTCAATTGTTGAATAATTATGTTGTAGAACAAACTCAATCTGTTTAGCCAAACAACATAATTTGTTTGGTTAAATAGTGGATTTGTATAATTTTAGTCTATAAGTACAGCAAGCTGAATTCATACAAACACACAGCTCTAAATCTTGAATTGTAGGATGCACAATAATGATCATTTAATTATTATGGACATTTAAATCAGAATCTATTGAACCATTACACATATTCTTTATAGAGATTACACAACCTCAAAATGCGAAAAACAAACAAACAAGTGTTTAAGAGGATAAATAAAGAAAGCTCAAAGTGTGTTCGTATGAATACTGCCTTAGTATGGGGTGTCAGTAAGTACATGAGTTTAGAATAGGTGTAACAGTAGTTTTCCACATCTGTGCTTAGACTGCTCTAAAAATATATAGATAATGGGTCAGACATATAGTTTGACCCATTAAGTCTATTTGAAAAGTTTATGAAGTTCATGAAGATCACATGCAGTCAGATGTGTTTCTGTTTATCATTTTATGAGGTCACACAGCTGATATGAGTTTTGATCACAGTAGAACCATATTAATGAGTCTACTGTTTCCAGCTACTTTATGATAAATTTTATCCTGGTCACAGCACTATGTTAAAAGCTGTAAGAGGTAAAGTTAACCCAATTAATACCTGATCATAAATCACTCTCTAACACAGGGCAGTGATTATTTTTCAATGTAATTTATTCCACAGCAATGTTCTTTATTTGATCCCTGTTTCTTTAAATATGTGCATCAATTGTTCAGCTGTGTGACTCTCCATACCTGAAATATATCACAATGTGAACTTCATTTCAACAATATTCTGTAGTTTATCATCAAATCAGGAAAGCTAAACTAAAACTAAACTAAATGGAAAAAAAGAAGCTCTTGGGAGTTTTAATGAAGTTGTAATGTTATTTATCCTTGCCATACGGGATGTGCACACAACTTCAGCAAATCAAAGAATATATTTTGTCTCTCATTTCCTGTTTATATATGTATATATTTTTGCAGTTAATAGCCTATCATGTGTCTGCGCATCTTAGGGCCATAAATGTAAACATGGCAAACAAGGATGTATTCACTATTCCAACGGATGCTTCAATTGTTTGTATAGATTTTGGATTAATTTGTAATGTAATTAATGTAAATGAATGTAACTATGTAAAAATCGTGTTTCTGTTCTGTGTCCTGTTCTGTTTGTATATGTGTGTGTGTGTTTTCTTTTTTTTGTGCTGCTGATACAACCAAATTTCCCCTTGTGGGACAATTAAAGGATTATTCTATTCTATTCTATTCTCATTGATATCATGTCTACCCAGAAATCTCAAGTTCATCATTTTGCGCTTCCACAATTATTTGAATAAAAAATTAAAAGAGAAGGAATGTTAAAATGAATATTTATTAGATTTTCAAAACAGTTAATTATGGTACAGGGCTAGATTCTAATGAACAGTCTCTACTTTATAATAAAAAACAAACAGAATAATTATTTTATATACCTGTGTATATACATTTACACAAAGGTCTTCATCTTAATATATACTTTATAATAAAAATAAAAGCATACACAATGGAAAATGGCAAAATTACCCTGAATTGGGCATAATGGACACCAACTAGAATTTGTAAACTGGCAAACTTTTCATTTATGTTGCTGTCACTTAAGCATTTATGGTAAATGGTAAATGGCCTGTATTTATATAGCACTTTACTAGTCCCTAAGGACCCCAAAGCGCTTTACATATCCAGTCATCCACCCATTCACACACACATTCACACACTGGTGATGGCAAGCTACATTGTAGCCACAGCCACCCTGGGGTGCACTGACAGACTATGTGTGATTAATTAAAGATTATAAATAGGGGAGAGCGGGGTAAGTTGTCACACGGGTAAGTTGTCACACTGTTCATAACTCCAACACTAGAGGCTCTATCTAAAAAATGAAATAGCCACTTTGTGTGACTTCTTCTTCTATAGTCAACCTCCTGTTCACATGTGGTCAAGACTGCTCTAATCTGAGGTGAGCACATCTTTTTTATTTTTTTGACCTAAAAGGAAAAATAAATCACTTTAAATTTTCTTCAGTACAACTTTGTTAGGTATAGATGTTACAGATTATTATTTTACACAAAATAGAGGAGACATTAACGTGTCTTTTGATACTTCAGCTGATGTGCTATGTTGAGCTAACCCTGACATTTAGCCAAAATTAGCATAAATGTCAGTTTGGGGCAAGTTGTCTCATTAACTTTGGGGCAAGTTGTCACATGTGACAACTTGCCCCAGTACAAATAAATGCTCCAAAAAATTGTGATATTGTAATTCATTTGTATTTGTAATAAGGTTTTTGAAGAAAGGAAGGAGAGGCAGGAATTAAGGAAGGAAGGAAGAAAGTAAGATGGTTCGAAATTATCAACGAAAGACAGAGCGTGGCAGAACACCACCTGACATTATGTTAAAGGCAGTCAGGCAGGTAAAGATGCAGAACAAATCAATCACAAGTACAGCAAAGGATTTTGACATAAATTACCGCACTGCAATTACTGACAGCGGACTACCAACTCCAGAGGACATCCAGCCATATCCAAAAGCTGGCCGCCGAAAACCATCCAGCAAAGGAAGAAAACGACGCAAATCAGCAATTCTAAACGACACGCCAGTGAAGCAGCAACTAGAAAAAGAAAAGAATAAGGCTGAATCTAGCAAAAAGCTGTTTCAAAAGAGAGGGACGCGAGGGGGGAAAACATCTGGACCTATGAAGAACAACGCAGCTAAAAGAAGAAAAATAATTCAAGAGTCATCATCAGATGATGAAGAGTGCTTCTGCCTTGTCTGTGTGGAGCCATTTTCAAACAGTCGTCCAAAAGAGACCTGGGTAAAATGCGTAAAATGCAACAAATGGGCCCATGATGCTTGCACCTCAGGCCAGGCAATTTATGTGTGCCAGAATTGTGACTATGAAGTTGAGTCTGATTAATCAGAAATAAGGCATCTGTTTTGTTCAGAGTATAAACATGTTAAGTAAAGCAAGTTATTTGCAGCATTCCATTCAGTTATGATGGATTTATGTGCAAGCCAGAGAACATTTGAGTTTAAAGTTCAAACTAAAGTTTTCTTTCTACTTAATGTTTTGATTAAAATGTGTATTGGATTGAAATAATTGTTTTTTTCCAAATTCTCTTGGCATAATTGTTCAAATTTCCAGTTTTGGTTTGAATTTAACAATTAAAATCAATAATCATAATTAAGTATTTGTGTTCATATTTTAAGATAATCTAGTGTGACAACTTACCTGCCGATGGGGCAAATTGTCACAAGTGCACATTCTCCTTTCAACAGTCTACAACTTCGTAATGAGATAAGATATGAAAATGTAATCAATACATCATATGTGCCCGAGACTTCCGTCTTTCATTTGGTGAAACATTTATTACGTTGTGATGTATGGTGCTCAGTAAAAGTTAGTCAGTGTGAAGAGTGTGACAACTTACCCCGCTCTCCCCTACACAGAAAATATTAACTTCATTGTTTTTAATTTATAAAATATAACATTTTATATTTTTGAACAAACAAACAAGTAACAAACAAAGGAACAAATCAATACATTTTTTAAATTATTCACAGTGTTTTTTTTTAATCTGCATAATTTGCTTCCCCTTAATTTGAACTTTTACCCTGACCGCTGCCTCCTCAAGTTCATCGTCAAATGGTGTCCAGAGCTCACTGTTGATGAAGAGGCTCTGCCCATCATCCAGAAGAACCTCAAGCTGGTTCGGCTCGTCACTCATGGCCACACCAACGATGAGGACCTCCTCTCTGTCCTCTACTTTTGTCTGTTGACAAAGCATAAGCACATATTTAGCCCTGCAAACATTCCCTTTTTTTTAATCCAAAAAGAAAATCTATGGTCATCATGTGGTTTCAGTAAGTCACCAAGACATACACATTGTGTTTATACGTTTATATGTATGTGTTAAATTATGCATTATATGATGCATGATCAATCATGCAGGTAATTAAATCCCAAAGACGTCTTGGGATTATGTTTATCTGGACATCTATATATGTGTGTGTGTGTGCGTGTGTGTGTGCGTGTGTGTGTGTGTATAAGATAATATGATATATATATATATATATATATATATATATATATATATATATATATATATATATATATATATGTATATATAGAGAGATAGATATATATATATATAATTTCATATTTCATATTTTGACCCAGACTGAAAGAATATGTAGTTACATTTCAAAACCTAGTTCTAAACATTTGTTGATAAGACAATGCTGTGAAATATTGGTACAAAGGTTTAGCTTCTTCATACCTGAACCTTCGTATAAGTAGTGCTGTGCAGCTGTGGCCCATATGCGGTGTGGTTCAGCTTCATGTGGGAGAGGTTAATCTGGTCTCCCACATTAAAGGTGTGAATTCCTGCCTCCCTCCAGAGGCAGACTGAGATAGTATAACCATCCTGAAATCACAAATATGACAGAATTATAGATTTATTAATTAAATAATCCAAAATCCAGTAACTAGAAAAAGAAAGCCCACAGCCTCATACACTCTGCTCATGTACCAGCAATGTTAAATTTGTCACATTAGTTTAACGAATTTCAATATAAAACTAAAATTGCATCATTACCTCCTTTAGCTGGAGATTTCGCAAGGGAACGTGTTGTTTTCCCGACACTACGTCCTTTACTGCAGAAAACTGAAAAGTAAATTGAAATAAAATATCAATAATAGTTAGTGTATTGATATGTGGTAGGTTTTTATTTCTTCAGTAAGATTTTTAGATTATATTATTGCTGTTATTAAGTATTCTTCATTGAACTTATCAGAAGCAGTTTATTAGGATGTTTTTCATGATTATGAAACAGCTTGAAGGAAATCTTTCTACAAACAATACATTTGTAACTTAGTTGGATTCTTAAGTGACAGCAACATAAATGAAAAATTTGCCAGTTTACAAATTCTAGTTGGTGTCCATTATGCCCAATTCAGGGTAATTTTGCCAGTTTCCATTGTATCTGCTTTTATTTTTATTATAAAGTATATATTAAGATGTCTGTGAAGGTTCTCAGTCATCCAGGTCATCGTAGTCAAAGGAGCTTGCAAAGAAAAGCATCTGGACTTCTTTAAAGAAGAAGTCTTATTAAGGCTTCATCTTATATTAAGATGAAGACCTTTGTATAAATTTATATACACAGGTATATAAAATAATTATTCTGTTTGTTTTTATTATCAAGTAGAGACTGTTCATTAGAATCTAGCCCTTACAATACAAATGTATGTAGACACAATGCAAATTGGCTGCATAAATACCAGAAACGGTCTTTGGAAAATATTTTTTAAAAATTGTGCTTAACAATCTTAACAGAATTTAGTCTCTGCTTGACAGCAAAATTTATTTTTAACTGTAAAAAAATACACGCAATAATGGGTTATTTGGAAACCTAAAGCCATGTAAATTCTGATGGAACCACAAATACTTACCTCCACCACCTCCCCTTGGACTGTGATGAGCCCGCCACTTGTGGAGCCCATCTTCAGAGGTGTCAGTGGAGCAGGAGGATGTAGAAGATGCTCTGCTTCGGTGAAACGATCCTCACTAACAGTTAGGTTTGCAGCCTTAAAAAATTGGGTTCGTGCAGTTATATTTATATTGTATGGTGGGGCCGTGCCCCTGAGTTCATACCCCCTCATTATGTAGCATCCCCCCTGCTGGATTTTAGAGGAGAATTCCTCAAATATTGTGACCTTGGTCACAGTCTGGGTATCTGTGATGGCTGCCACAGTGTTCTTTTTGGTAATCAGGGGTGTAGCTGTCCCATCTTGGAAGTGCCAGCTAGTGACCCTCAGCTGGTCGCATGATCTTAACACTTTGAAATGTAGTGGGGGTGGCCGGAAATACAGTGTGTCAGGGCAAGTATTTAGAAGCTTCATCAAAGCCATTCTGAAAAAAAGGCAACACAAAAAATATTAAGAAGTTAATACATTTCTGTTACAACCAAGGGTCATATAATATGGTAACACCTGTAGATTTTGTGCAGTCTCTTTGCTTTCTGATGTCAAACAAAAGTCAAAAATACCTTTCTGAGGTTCCCGCTTAAAAATGACAGGCCAAAAAACCCAGGCCTGTCTAAAAGTATTTTTCTGATATTAAATACAATTACAATGTTGGTTTTAAAATAAAGCTAACAGTTCTAAGATTTCATTGCCGGAAATGAGGCTTCATTTCCCGCAGGTCTGTCTAAGCAGCCCGCTGTTTTCCAGCCCGGGGTCAAATGTGGAGCAAGGGCGCCACCCGGTGGACAAATAAAAAAATTACAACTCTAAGGCCCGTACTGCAAAATGAAAATGAAAGTTAAACATCGACGATCCCTTTGACCGTAATTAATTTGCAGTGAAAAATAGCGTTTATAATGGGTTTCAATGGGGCACAAATCGACCACTAAGCCCAATAGTGTAAGTTTGTCTGTAGCTTAGCCACTGAAGCTAATTGAAGGAAGTCAGACTTGAATTTTGAAATAAAATCATATCAAACTTTTTTTTTTGGAGAATTTGGCTATAGTCCATTCAACACTGTGCAAATGGCATGTAATCAAAATTTGAAAATAGCCACAAATCGACCCAAGACCCTCCAGGGGTTTTAAATGCCTAAAATATTTGTTGTTTGTTGGAGATCCCCCCCCCCCCCTCCACACACACACACACACACACACACACACACACGTAATGCACTTGCATAGTTCCTGTGGCTGTGGCTCTTTCTATTGGTCCCCTTTGTTAATCATTTGAGCCAATAGAATGACAGTAATCTAGTACGCTTTCATGTCAGTCACAACCTCTGTAACCGCGCAGAAAATGGCCTTTTTTTGACGAGTAATGGCTCTGAGGCATTGTGGGAAATGAAGTTATTCATTTTTTGTTGAACTCTTTTAGCTTAATTCCTATTGGTTATTTAGTTTTTGTATAGCTTAATTGAGAAAGTGCTAGAAAGTGTTGTTGCCAGGGCAGGGTGCCAGCCTTAAGCAAAGTTAGAGACTCACAGCTCAAACTTAACATCTTAAAGTTTATAAAACTGTTATAGAGCTTGAAGATTTGTCAAATTCGTTAAGATCTTAATATTTCATATAAAAAATTAGGACTGAAATTATTTTTCATTAATACATTTAGATCTTTTTTTCAATTAAACACCCATGAGACAATAAGTTCATCAACTATGACACCCACTAATATATTACTGTCAATAGTAAATGTGAATTTATTGATAATGAATTTCTCTGCAATAGAAACGTAACATAGGAAAAAGAAAAGTCAGATTAAGTTTTGGTACTTTGACAGTCTTTATATTGACAGCAAGTTAAATGGCTAGATCTTGTGTCTTGCCCTATATTGTATTATACATATTATAAGGGTAGTAAAAAAAACACCCTCAAAATTCAATCTGGTTGTTCAGTCTGACTTCACTAGCCGTGTCTGGACCTAAACTCCATATATCAAACGATCACTATGGCATTACTGAGAGTTGAAAAACTGTCTAAAGTGTTTCATCTTTAATAAAATGATCAGCGTTCTGCTCTACCAGGTGTAACAATTGAGTTTAACATCCAGGCATCCATGAAAACGGAATTCATGACATTTAACGGAGTTAGAAGTCGGATACTTACGTTTTGTGAAGTTTTTGAGAACAGTAAAAGCCGTCTGTGTCCCTCGAAGTATCTTAGAAATTAATACACTGTCACAGAACGGTAATTCATATTCATCATTTATTACAATTCTGAAAACTTTTATGATTTTACCAGTTTTTCTAATATGGACCTCACATTCTTGTTAACACTCCATGGCACAAATACTCTTCCCTTTAGGCTCTGTGTATGTGTGTGTGTGTGTATCAATATTTCTCCTATGTTTAAGTATTACTCCTCAATCATAGTATTGGAATCAAGCCGTTTCTTCTCTCGTCATATCTCTGTAAATCGCAGTCAAAGTACACCAAAGTCAGCTGATTCACCCAGTGCAAGAATTATGCTTCTAACCCACCTAGTTTTTGAGTTACACAACGTTTTGTAACTCCAAAAAACGGCGTTTTTCGCCTCTCACCGCGATCTAATTCTGACTCCTCATCAGCCTTTTTTTCAAATCGCCCGCCCCCTTACGGTGTGTTCACACCGAACGCGATGGACGCGAATAAAACGCCCCAAACGCCCCTAATTTGACGCGTGTACATTCGCGTCTCAACGCGTGTCCAAGAAAAATCCATCGCGCGTCGAACCGGAAATGTGGGAGGAATGTGGGAGGGAGTTGTGCCAGACCGGTATCTTTGCAAGATGGCAGCTATCGAGCTAGCGCTTGAAGAGAGAGTCTCCCTTCTCTATGTACTGTGGAGAGCAGAGCAGCAGCGTAAAAGACGTCCTCGCCGTACCTGGGTCCATCAGGTCCTCCAGAGGCATGAGCAGTTTGGTGAGTTTCACCACTTGCTCCAGGAGCTGCGCCTGGATGACGGCCGATTCCAGCGCTATCACCGTCGGCCAGTTTGAGGACCTGCTTTCCCTCGTCGGTCCCAGCATCGCCCGCCTAGACACCAACTACAGACGCTCAATCCCACCTGCAGAGCGCCTGTCCGTCTGCCTGAGGTTAGTAAAACTATTTAATACGGTAGTCCTTTATTGATATCTGTGCTAATATGCTAATCCATCCAGTTAAACACTGCTAACATGGATGTGCTATGCTAACAGTGAATGCTGTCGGTGTTTACTGAAAGCAAACTGTGGTACAGAGACGACTCTTTATAATATTTCTAGTGATACTCAGAAGGTCTCATCAAGTCCCGATTTAATTCGATTTATGCTGTTATCAGTGTTTGCATGATAGCATGGCTGTGGTGTCACATCAATGTATGCGCTCGGTGTTTGCTGATATCAAACTGTAGCATTAGGACCACTGAGTTAACCTTTGTAGTGATACTCACTCCTTTTTATTTAGACCTGGTTTAATTCTGGGATAGTTGAATATTTGTATATAATCCCTGCAGCTGTCAGACTCTATAGCAGGGGTCACAGCCTTTATTAAAACAGAGTTAGATAAAACTGTGAACAGTTTGGTTCATCTCTAGTTACATGGTTCTATCTTGATAAGCTGTCTTATCACAGATTAATTTTTCAAAAATATTAATGATTTAAGCAAGGAAAGGGCTACATGTCAACACACAACTCTTTATTTCTATTAATGTCTTACTTCATTCCTACCTGATTGACATGTTTAGGAATTATGAGTGATTGGCTCACTGTAGTTGCGAAAGTTGCTACCAATCAAATTATGATATGTTAAAGTTAAAACAAAACACAACTGTTTTAGATATTATCTAATATACATTTTGTAATTATCCTTATAATTACAAAATGTTTTATGTAAGATTTAAGTTTTGTGATTTATATCTGACATCACAAAAGTATTTTGGAATTTGAATAATGTATTTTGTAACTGCAGTACACATAATACTGATTTTGAACAATTTTGTCCAGGTTCCTTGTCACCGGGGACTCCTTCAGGACCATCGCGTTCAGTTTCAGAGTCGGTGTGTCCACGGTGAGCCAGATCACCCCCCAGGCAGCGACGTCCATCTGGGACTGTCTAGTGGACGACTTCATGGCTGTGCCTTCACCTGGAGACTGGCGGTCCATCACAGAGGGATTCCAGGAGCGCTGGAACTTTCCTCTGTGCTGTGCAGCTCTGGATGGGAAGCACATCCAGACAAAGGCACCCCATATATCATATAGGAGACACACACATTGATATACACTAAATATTCATTTCATTTCTTTTTTGTGGTGCCCAAATTGATGCACCTGCTTGATTTTGTTTAAACAATTATTGCACACTTTCTGTAAATCCAGTAAACTTCTTTTCACTTCTCAAATATCACTGTGTGTGTCTCCTGTATGATATTTAACTGACATTTTTTATTGTAACAACCAACGATTTATACAGGAAAATAATGTCTATTAACAAGGTTGCCCAAACTTCTGCATCCCACTGTATCAGTATATTTTGTCATTAGTATAATATGAAATAAATTCTACATGTGTCAAGTTGTGTGCCAACATTTGCTGTGTAGTAGAACTGAGACATTAGTCATTATAAACATTTATTTGAAATAATATTAAAAGTCTCAAACAGAAAAACATTAAACATAAATATATAAAATATAAGAATTTACAGAGAGACAGGAATAAAAAGGACCAGCTGCTCTCCAGAGCAGGAACAAGGCTGAGGAGGAAATGCTCCATTGGAGACTGGTGTGGCCTCTTCAGGGACTCCAGGATGGCCAGCTCCACCGCCGATGGACCGTCCTGGGACCCGTCCCTCATCTGCCTCGGAGCCGTCCTCCTCTGTGGGCCTGTAAAACAGCACAAAACACAAAGAAATGAGAAGGCTGCTACTAGATTTTAATTTCAACATTGAAAAAAAAAAAAACAACAGGATATAATCAGATTGGTTGTAGATATTTAGTAAAGGTGATCACAAGGGAATCCCACCGACTAAAAAGGTATCAGTGCTTGCTGTACATATCTGTGGGTGCAGCAGCAGGAGCTCAGGGACTGGGGATGCTCTGCTGCAGAATCAGTTGGTTCTATCAATACAGTATTAAATGTTAACAGGTTGGATATAATAATCGTAGAGTAGACAGTGGTCCCTCATTTATTGCAGGGGTTCTCAGAATAACTAGCCCCTGGTCCAACCCGTTCTCACTCCCGACGCGTAAAATAATGACGATTTGTCACGTCCCTTAACTTCTCATGCTGACGCCTAAGGTACCCTTCCACGTTTTTATGTGACGCTGTGGGTTGTCAATTCATTCCAATATGAACCCGCTCGCGGCGATCAGAGACGCTTCGAGCAGAGGCTCCAGCCATCCATTTACTCCAATAATAACCCCGTCACGGCGAAACATGACGCCGTGAAGCACAATCTAACTGGAGAACCGGGGACCCTCTCCGCGAACGAGTTTTTCTCCCTAATTTAATGCTTTCTTTTAATGACATCGTTAACATTTCTCAACAAAAACACGAAAGTATCACTGATAATTCAACAATAAAATCGCTTCATGTTGTGGCCATCACACAGTGTTTTCCAAACTGATTCACGATCTGAAAGTGCGCAGATTTAACGTACATAATCCTTTGTTAGGTTTATTATTTTCATTTCACACGTAAAACACATTTATAGATTCATTCACCACTCCTGTTAGTTTTGGACGCGCTCGGCTCCAGCCAATCAGACGCAACCTGTGTAAGCAAAGGCTGATGGGAGAACGGAGAGACCCATTTATAAGAATAAGAAAATGAGGCGGAACTGATTGATTCTAATGCAGGTATGTAAAAAATACATATATTTAAAGTAATACCTTGATGTGTGTTTCAAAGTTTGTTTTTTCATAAAAGCTTCAAACAAACAGAGGTGACTGATCTCGGAAACGGTGTAATGTATTTAAAAATGGCTACAGCTACCGTCAGCATGCTTGCTAGGTAACGACTACACGTGTCTACTGCAGCATTAGCCATTTAATCCAACGATGATGGATTAAATCTATTACAAACGTTAAAGGACTTATGTGCTGCAAAATACCCTCACATGGTGCGTAAAGCAGTTTTTGCGCTAAGAGTTCTGCTAGCTCTTTACAAACTGATGATGCTAACGTTAATTGCTAACATTAACCGGAGCGCCAAGACTGAAAATCATTTGAATTGCGTTAGTTATGTGTTTATGTCACTGAGTTCTGCAAAAATCTCTTTCCTCTTTAGCTTGAAAATGAGTGATTCAGAGGATCCCGAGCTGGAGGAAGAGCTTCAGGCTGCTGACGAACTCCTTCAAGATATGCAGGTAACATTTTTAGTGGAAACAGTTGTTAAAGAGGGAACACGCTTGTCTAATATTTTGTACGGAGTAAACGTTATGTTATTTGAATTTTTTTTAAAGTTTATGTCAAATTAAGTTGGTTAACTTAAGATGTTTGATAATCTTTGCTTTAATCATAGACTGTATTTTAGGTGTTCCCTTTTTTCCTTGTTAATTGCGTAGAATGATGCACAGAGTGAACCTCAGCCAAGACCAGTGCGCTGGAAAAAACGTGACAGACAGGGAGCTTTTATTCCTCAAAGACCATCAACCAGTCGAAGTACTAGTTGCATGCCACGTGGTCAGTGTTCACACAACCATTGATTTTATCTCACAACTTGTTTTCACCAAAGAATTTCAGTAAGTAAATATTCTTCATCCCCCCCCCCTCCCCCTCAGTGTCCAGAGAGCAGCATCAATGTCCACGTGAAGAACCTAGTTATGTTGCCAGTGTCAACCCAACAAAAGGTACTTTACCTTCTTGTATATATTGTGATTTCTGTTTACTTTTATATTTGTTGTTATAGTTGAGTTATGCAGGGCTTTTGTGGAGTCCTAAGAAACATACTGCCTAGAGTGTTTTTCAGAGTTTCTTCCTTTCTTTATTTTTTTTCTGTTAGTGTATGGAACTGAGGTGCTTCGTCAGGAGCTCCTTCAGTTGTTGGAGGATGGAGAAGAGGACGCAGCCATGACTTGTGAGACGTCGTCTGAGTCAGCTGCTACTCACTGGGCGATCAGAAATATGGTGTCCTCGCAAAAGTGGAAAGAGGCCAGGCCTTGTCTTATAGACAATATGTTAGCTACTCTGGATCCACAGTCACACCGTGTGTGTCAGTGTGGCAAACAAGTAGTTGTGAGGTGTCTGGACTGCCTGCCTCTTCCATTCCTTTGTGCTGACTGTGATATTGCAGTTCACACACGCTTTGTCCTGCACAACAGAGAGGCAGTAACAGGAGGGTTTTTGCAGCCTTCATCAGAGTTTCACAAGCCAATAGGTACAGTTTTTAAGTCTTATGCATTTCTTGCTATGGATGAGTATGAGTGGGTGCTGTTATTGTATATTTATTGTGTATCAGTTAATTTCTAATTCTTTTTATATATATTGTGTGTTTTAATGTTAGTTCGGCTGTTGCCTGTGCAAAGGCCAGACCATGTGTGTGACTGCCCAGCAGGTAACGTTGAGGTTTCACCCGGCGCAATTGTGGCTCTTGTAACCATAAATGGTAAGTTGCCCTTTTGTCACACACTACATACACAATAGATGTGTTTGGAGGTTTTATTGCAAATTGTGCATTGCTATCTTGGTTTTAATTACCCTCGGCCCGCAGTATATGTGGGCACCTGTCAAAGGTCATTTGGATTTACCAGACCGATTTGAAAACAACATGAAAAAAATGAATGCTTTGAGCCATGACTGAATTTATCCTTATCCTTTCTAAAGGCCGTTATAACCTTGCACTGCCAGTGGTGAGCTGCACCAGCTGTGGCCTAATGTGGTCCCCCTCAGTTAAGGACATCCTGGGTAGTGGATATTGGCCTGGCACCTTAAATTTCTGCACCCTGTTTTCAATGGATGTCTTTCAGTCTTTCTATGACATTAAGAAGGCTGCACCAGGGATGTCACTTAAGGCATTTGTCAAAATGCTGGATGAACGAACAGCCCATTTTGGAAGGGTGAGTTTCTAAATTTGCTAAGTTTAAGGAACTTGTGCAAATCAATGTTTATGATGACTGTCCTTGAATATTCTGTTGTATGTCCTCTATGTAAAAGAATGGCCGAATATCAGCTGATGCCTTCAGTAAAAGTTTCTTGGAGTGGAGTGCTGTAAAGTTTGAGGTGGACAGGATGTGCAAGGAGCCATGCTTTAGCTGCCCTGCCTGCACTCCAGACATGCTTGCCGTCTCAGTTGATGGAAACCGCAAGCTTTATCGCTTTCAGTCTAATGCAAGGTACGTTATGCATTGTGTACATAAGTCAAATATGGATTTGTAGAAAAATGTATTTTAATGTTTCTTTTCAAACAACTGTCACTGTGTTCGTTCAGCACTTCAGAGCAGGGGAACTTTGAAGGTGTCTTCATTGAAAAAGATGAGGAAGTTGCTGAGTTTGTGAAATACATCCAGAGACACACAAATCATGTAAGATACACATATATATATTAGTGCTGTTAGCGTTAATCTTGTTAAAATGACGTTAATGCCGTAACCATATACACATACGTGTGTGTGTGTGTGTGTGTGTGTGTGTGTAGACATATATGGATGGGTCGATATTTTTTTTATTTTTCTCTTGGTGTTGTCGTAATACTATTTACTTTACTTTATCTTAATGTTTACTTAATTTTGTCACCATGTGTATTTAAAAAAAACAACATGATTTTTATTTTGTGTTATCAGTGCTGTCCTGGGGAGATCTGAGGTCTTGTGTGACTCGAGGCTAATTCAGCTAATTGTTATGCGTTTGTTTTAAAAAGTTTGTCCCTGATAGGGCTTAATCATGTCATGTCTTTTATGTTAAAATCTTTGAGTGTATAGGTCCCGGGGAAAGGGTTGTGCGGATCTTCATCTTGGACTGCAGCAAAGGAGTCGTCCAAAAAGTCCACTGGGAAGTTGGATGAGGAGGGCATGGAAATAGCTGTTTGTCGCCACGGAGTCCTCTTAGCTGCATTGAACATGTTTCGAGGGGAGATCTTTGCTTACCCCCTTTTTCTCCAGAGGAAGTTGGCAGCTAGCATCCCAGGACATATTACGTTCCTTTGCTCCGATGTGGCCTGTAAATATTTCCCCTATTTAACCAAGGTGGCTCAGCAGTGCCCTGAGCTGAGGAACCTCTTGTCAATGCGTCCTTTTCTCTCCGTCATGCATGCAAAGGCTCACACTTGGAAATGCGAGGTATACTGCAGCTTGTAGTTTTGGATTAGTTTGAGACATTTTGTTATAAGGTTGAATGAATTCAGCAGTCATGTATTGTGACCTCCTTTCTATAGATCAAACAGTTGGAGAAGAGGTGGAACAAGTAAACAGTTTCCTGTCTAGGGCGGCCATCACAACGAAGTACATGTCTAAAGCAGGTGTGTGTCCGTGTCTGAGATTCCACTCAGTCTCCTGCTCATTAATTCTAATTTGTATACTAACTGAAATGCAGGGCGAACAGACATGCTGACCCTCCTGGCTTTGGGGTGGAACAAAAGGAAAGTGGAACAACTGGGCCGCACTTTGAGCCAGCGATATCTAAAGGTCATTTTTTCAACACCCATTTTAATGTGTGTGGTAATGGGGGGAAAACACCAGTACTCTTTTAATGTCAATATGAATGACATTTATGAATGCATTCTTAGATCATAAGGATCCTTAGAGAACAAGTGGAGAGCCTGAATGCGACCAGAAATGAGCTGGGTGTGGATGACGACACACTGCAGCAATGGGTGGCCGATGTGCAGAAATGGGCTGAAGGTGAGTCTCAATATAATGCACTCATGTATAACAATAGGACCCACCATGGCCTCATTAAAGAACTTAGAGTTAAGATCTTTCTGACAGTGTCAACAAACAATGAAAAATAAGCCTTGGAAAAGCAAATTTATGGCAGAGTTGTTGCGTTTCATCAAATTGGATAGAACCTGGGTTGAAATGATGTCGTACTAGTTGGTTTTATAAACCTGAACACCAACATACTTGTTATCTCATGATTATCATGAGATAGCAGCACATGAAGGCTCCAGCTGTCTTATAATGAATGTCATCAAGTCAGTGATTACAGAGTCCACTGTAGTTTGGTGACTGTTACTCATCCTGTGTTCTGATTAATATTCCTCTCACTTAGAAAGTGATCAAACTGATGGCAGCCTTGGAGCGTTGCAGGCACGAGTAGAGGAGCTTGTCGTCATCATCAGAGTGCGAACACAAAGTCTTTACAGACAAAATGGTGTCCCAGTTTCTTTGAAACGGACCGTTTGATGCTCAGTTTGTACAGCTTGTGCAGCTACTTTGTAAACAGAATCAAATCAGATCCAGGTTTGTTTAAGCTGGATGTGATTTGTTCTAGCAAACAAATTGATGAGTGTAGATTAAAATGAAACTATATACATTATGTGAAGGTGTGAATTTTTTATGATTATTTACAGATAGCAACAAGAGGCGACACAGAATTCGCAAGGTCATCTTAGTTGAGAAGAAACGCTTGGCGGCTGCTGTTGACGATTACAACAAGCTCGCTGAACCAACAAAGCAAATCGTATCCAGTGATGCCCTCATGCAGACCGATATTTGGCCCTGGCAGAGCACAAGTGAACGTAAGCTCTTGATTTATAAATATCCTTTTTAAACAAGCTCCCAGTATCTGAGCAGTAGTTGAATGTTTTGTTCTTGAATCATAATATGCTGCTATGTTTTCCCATCTGATGTTGTTAAACTGTAGCTGCTGCTGACCTCCGGACAAAGAGAAAGGTCTTTGAGAAGGTGATGGCTGTGAGGCGCCTGAGAGAGGAGGAGATGATCCTTTGCAGGGAGATGCGGCATCACTGGACAGTGTTGCGAATGCGTTCTGTGGTGTTGGGGACAATCTCCTCAGACTGTAAGCACTTTATTTATTTATTAATTTTTTGATGAATCGATTGAAAATAAGAGCAGATGCTAAAGTCTTACTGGATCTTTTACCTATATCTAGATTGCTAGCTAACACTGCCTTCTCCCTTTTAAAAAAATGTTTAATTACAGCATCCTAATTCATTGTGTTTATGAGGTGATGTTTTTTTGTTGTTTGTTTTTTTTACTTTTCTCATATTTATTTGTTTTGTTCTTTTTACAGCCTCCTTTGTTGGCATGTCGGAGGATGCACAGAAGGGACTCTGTAGCCTGGTTTTAAAAAAACAAAGTGAACTGAAAGCTGAAATGCTCAAAGTAAAGGACATGTACAAGAGAATCCTCAGCCACCAACCACTCCTGGAAATGGACTCGGAGGAGGAGGAGGACATTCCAGACGATGCCACTGAGAGTGATTTGAGCACTTCTGATGAAGACTGATTGTGTCATCATTGATGTTATGTTTGGTAAAATAAAAGTTAATCACATCTCTGTTCAATGTGATTTTTCAACAGACATTTTACATTTTGAGAAGAAAAATGGAATTTCCTTGGTGCAGTTGTTTACCCTGAATCATTATTTCCCATCTAATTTAATGACTAGTGTACATGTTCAGATACGATAACATAATTTAATACATGGGATGCTTTCTGGGCTGCTCAAATAATCACAAAATTTAAAAGCACCAGGCAGCACACTCACAAGTAAATTTTTTGTTCAGTGTTTTGTCGAAGAAATCAACAAGTACAACTGAGATGTTTGCTGTAGTGGTGTGTTTGTTAAGAAGCATGCCAGCACACTGGTGAACTGACAGTCCCAGAATGCACCCGAGCCATTGACTCGCCCCAGAGCAAATGAAATTGCTTATCTAGAAAGACAACCGTCATCAAAGAAGAAGTAAAAGAGTAGGAAACAAATGGTAAGGGAAGGTACTGTGGGGTAGGAAAGAAAGGCCAGAGCTGTGCAAAATGACCTCCAGCAGGCCACAAATGTGCACGTCCGCTCAAACGGTCAGAAATGGACTCCATGAGGGTGGTATGAGGGCCCGACGTCCACAGGTGGGGTTGTGCTTACAGCCCAACACAGTGCCGTATGTTTGGCATTTGCCAGAGAACACAAAGATTGGCAACTTTGCCACTGGCGCCCTGTGCTCCTCACAGATGAAAGCAGGTTCACACTGAGCACTTGTGACAGTCTGGAGACGCCGTGGAGAACCTTCTGCTGCCTGCAACATCCTCCAGCATGAGTTTGGCAGTGGGTCAGTTTTGGTGTGGGGTGGCATTTCTTTGGGGAGCAGCACAGCCCTCCATGTGTTCGGCAGAGGTAGCCTGACTGCCATTAGGTACTGAGATGAGATCCTCAGACCCCTTGTGAGACCATATGCTGGTGCGGTTGGCCCCGGGTTCCTCCTAATGCAAGACAATCCTAGACCTCATGTGGCTGGAGTGTGTCAGCAGTTCCTGCAAGACGAAGGCATTGATGCTGTGGACTGGCCCGCCCATTCCCCAGAACTGAATCCAATTGAGGACATCTGGGACATTATGTCTCGCTCCATCCACCAACTGCACCACAAAATGTCCAGGAGTGGGCAGATGCTTTAGTCCTGGAGTCTGGGAGGAGATCCATCAGGAGAGCATCTGCCACTTCATCAGGAGCATGCCCAGGTGTTGTAGGGAGGTCATACAGGCATGTGGAGGCCACACAGACTAGTGAGCCTCATTTTGACATGTTTTGAGGACATTACATAAAACCAGATTAATGATTCTGTATTGCATTGATCAAGGAACCAACCCAATAGGAGCTAAAGGAATCCTCTTGACATTACTTCACTCAGTAAGTTTATACTATGTTTAATGTGCATTTTCTTCATCAGTTTAGAACATAACATGTTAGCGCTCCCTGGTCCTTTTTGGAGACAGATCCTGAGACAGCAGGCAGCTATGGAGAACTTGTGTCAGCTGTGGTAATTAAGGAATACTTTGATTTAATATTGATTTCATGACAACTATCCTCTGGCACATATTCCTGGATATATATAATGACATAAGTAAACTCCCATTTTAGAATCATTGCCTTCTTTGATCTGACTTATTGCCTCAGACTTTGGCCCTGTGTCCCCAAAAGTATAGAAAATCCATGACACTGAGTAAGAGGCCTTTATCATGTTATAAGTGAGAGAGTTTGGTGTAACAGTGGTTGAACATGCCAAATCAATCCACAACATACTGCCATTCCCCAGCTGTAACCTGCATATGCATCAAACCAAAATCCAGTATCATAGCCACAAAAAAGACATAAAGATTAGGTTAAAAGGGTTGTCTCATTTTGCCAGATAGCTTCATCCCAAAAAAGATAAACATTCTTCAAAAACAAAAGTTTGTGAATATTTGCTGTATTGCCAGGCCTAAACCAACCTGTTAAACTTATCAAATTATTGTCATAGATACAAACCTATTGATTGAAACAGAATAATCCATTGAAGCCTCCATCATCATCCACAATCACTGTTACTGTTCAGATTATTTTATCTCTGTTTTCCTCTAGAATGTTTTGAAAATCAGCATTTGATCAACAGACTTTTTAAAAGTTTATTTTGATCCTATTGTTTACGTGTGTAATAGCATTTTTATTGAAATTATGACAGGAAAACCCTCAATCAAATTGTATCTTTGATATCTAATAATAATATTAACAATAATGTTACATGTGTAATATGTACACAATAATATTGTGCAAACAAACAAGAAAAATAGCAAAAAATGTCAATTTTTTTTAATACCCTGTATATAAAGACCACATATGACCACAACTCCAAATGTGCAATTGTCACTGCATCTAAACATGACATATTACAAAAAGGTAGAAACATATAATATACAATATGTTCTGAAGCTGGTACTGGTGCAGTTAACTTTGCTTTAGGCTCCCATACACAGTAGGTGTTACTTACTATACGTGCAGTGCAGTATTACTTTACCTTGTAATATGTTATAATAAGCAAGTCACTTCTATATTTATGAGGATGTAGACAATAATGTTGGCTGATATGTAAAACTATGAGATGTCGAGTGCAGGGAAGATATTATTGATCGATCAGATTCATGAATATGTTAGGTACTTAAGCCACAATTAGAGAGTGAAACAGAGATTGACACTGGTTGAAATGTATAGTAAATATTTTATTTTGAACTTTTATGCTGAACTGCAAGCTGTGAACTGTGCGATCTCTGCGACCTGTGGTGCCTGGTTTACTGTGTGTAAAACTGCGCAGGTTCCCATGTGTCATCCCACACTTTGCCACTGTCAGGAGAAAAACATAACAAACAACAACGACAACCACACACAAAATAGGACAATTTAGGTTGTGACATATGACAATTTTTTAGGATGAAATATCTTCTATATTCATGTCATGCTTTATACACCTTCATTGTAATATAAATTAATCAAATCAAGTCAGAGAGTATTAATATATGTAGTAGATGTCAAGCAGGACCACAGCAGCAGCCACGATCCATCGGAACCTGCTGGATGAGAGAGCACAGAAACTCCAGGGAAGAAGTTTAGTTAGTAACATGCATGAACTGCATTACTGAGACATGTATGTTTACAGATGGTGGTGAGGGAGAGGGGGAGAGTTTTCAGTAAAAGGAGACGTGACTGCATCTTCAACCAATACTGAGCCTGCATAACCCTGAAAGAGACAGACAGAGAGGGGGGGGGACACTAACCCCCAGCAGTCTGGTCCTATTACAGCATAACTAAGGGCTGAGCTGAACCAGCCCTAACTATAAGCTCTATAAAGAAGTAAAGTCTTATGCCTACTCTTAAAAGTGTTGACCATGTCCACCTCCAAAACTCATAATGGACTTTGGAGGTGGACAGCTATCAAGCTCCTCACAGAAGAGGAGCTCGATAGCTAAAAGCTCCCAATTTACTTTAGTCCAAATACATGAATTCAAATTGAGTTGATAACTATTTATCAACAATATGAATGTCTGTTCCCGTCCAACAAAGTTGTTACTACATACCATGTTGAGCAAGGCTTCCACTTGACTTTAACTTCTTCTTTTTCCTGAAAAACATGATATAAACAAACAATTAATTAAGAAAGACATGCAAGTTGCATACAAAAAGGAGCTTATAAACATTTGTGTACTATTGAATGGCTCAATATATTATACAATTAGTTTACAAAAACATAAGAACCACTACAATGCTTGTACTGCCAGCATCGAGTGCATGTCAGCAAAGCAACACTGCTTACATTGTGGCTCACAAGCAAAACTAACTGAAGCAGATGTTACTGAATGGGAAGGAGCACCTCCACATCAATCACTCCTTCTGAGCATGATGTCAGGAGGACTTTAAAGAACGTAAACATCAGGAAGGCAGCATGACCAGGTCGTATCAGGTGGTCTGTTCTTATTTAATGTCCTATTTGGAGTGAAATCCTGACTCAGTGGCTGAATTAGTGTAGATTCATCAAATACAAAAGCTTATGGATATTCAGTCAGGCACAGTTCAAATCCGGGAAGTCCAAAGACGCAAACAAATCTGCACAACAGCAGGCTAAATTACTTACATTTACAACTCTCCTGTCTACTATCTCTTCATATTTGAAAATCTTCTGTGTATGGTGTTTTCGGCATTCTGAAAAATAACAAATGAAATATTTACATGAGTTCTGTAAAACTGGAAAAAATGCAAAAATTAAGAAAAAGAAATCTTAACAAACTTAACGAACATGTCATGTGTTTCGTACATTTACAATACCATAACGTCTAACCTTTCCTTGTCCTTTTTTTGTTTGGGACATCCGAGGTGTACACCGTAGAAATTGAGGGAGATGCAGGATGTGGAGATGGAGAGGAGGATGCAGGAGAAAGCAGAGATGAAGAGGAGGATGCAGGAGGAAGCAGAGATGGAGAGGAGGATGCAGGAGGAAGCAGAGATGGAGAGGAGGATGCAGGAGAAAGCAGAGATGAAGAGGAGGATGCAGGAGGAAGCAGAGATGGAGAGGAGGATGCAGGAGGAAGCAGAGATGGAGAGGAGGATGCAGGAGGAAGCAGAGATGGAGAGGAGGATGCAGGAGGAAGCAGAGACAGAGAGGAATATGCAGGAGGAAGCAGAGATGGAGAGGAGGATGCAGGAGGAAGCAGAGATGGAGAGGAGGATGCAGGAGGAAGCAGAGATGAAGAGGAGGATGCAGGAGGCTGACAGAGGGAAGATGTTGGTACAGGCTCTAAATGAAGAATAAATTCCTCGTTTAGAGCCTCTGGGTCTGGGACTGGTCCAGCATCGACACTGTCAGCAGAGGATGGTCCAGCTGCTGGTGTAGAACTTTTAGCAGGAGGTGAAGCTTGTAATTCTGAAAAATTTTAAATATTAAACATTCATTAAAATGGGTTGAAAAAATGTACAGTACACATAAACACATAATAAGTAGTGATTTGCATGTTTTCAGTTAAGTTTTTACTAAAGATACAACTGGTAAATATTGGCATCAAATAAGTCATCTCGCACACTCACTGACCCAAATAATTCAGTACAAGTGCCCTCTAGGGTAGTGTGACATCTGTAGTGCTTTTCTACATTGTACATTAAAAAATTAATGAGTGTGACTATAAATCCAGATAGATAATGACTTTTTCCTCTGATGACACTACTTTCCTGACTTTGTAGTGAATAACATTTGACACTTCAAGCTAGTACTGTGACTTAGGAGTTTTGTAGGGATTATTTCAGGTCTGTTTTGGTGAAACGATTACAAAAATAATTTATGACCAAAGAAATAACTTATATTACGAGGCAGTATTACACCATATTTAGAAAAAAAATCAATTACGAGATTAAAGTCATTAATATTGAGTTAATTACGTGAATAGGGTTAAAAAAAAACCCTGAATTGATTACAGAAAAGATACATTGCTAAAATAGAGCAGTACTAACATTAGCTGGGTGGCCAAGCAAGTGTCTTACACATGAGAATACATCACAAAAAAATTTAAATAAACTTTTGCAGAAGTAGTTCTCTTGGTACACAGACTGCTCTGTGAAAACATTTCAAGTTTAATATCAGTTTAATATCACTGAAATTAATATTTCAGTGAACATGCAAATTACCCACAGTTTATCACAACTTACTTAGCTAGGATCTGCCTCGTGTCCAGTCGAAAACTTCGCTGCAGGACCGTGAGTTGAAAGATACATTTACTACGACTCCCAAGATGCATTGCAGTAAAAACCATCCAATCGCCTTGCTTAAGATCTGTTGACGTGTCGCTAAAGGCGCGCTGTAGATAAATATTGCAATTTGTAAAAAATAAAATACTACAATTTGCATTTTTTAATTACATAATTAAACACTGGGCCAGTTTAATTTCGTATTATCGCTGGTTATTATTTTAGAGTAAATAAAGGAATAACGGGTAGCACCAAGCTGTTGTTATCTTCATTTCCATAGCGACGGCGGTTGAGGATTATGGGTAGTGTGCAGTTACGGGATTAGTGCGTCTGCATAAATTGGTCTGATTGGTTGGAGCTGAGCGCATCCAAAACTAGCAGGAGTGGTGAATGAATCTATAAATGTGTTTTACGTGTGAAATGAAAATAATAAACCTAACGAAGGATTATATATGTTAAATCTGCGCACTTTCAGATCGTGAATCAGTTTGGAAAACACTGTGTGATGGCCACAACATGAAGCGATTTTATTGTTGAATTATCAGTGATACTTTCGTGTTTTTGTTGAGAAATGTTAACGATGTCATTAAAAGAAAGCATTAAATTAGGGAGAAAAACCTGTTCGCGGAGAGGGTCCCCGGTTCTCCAGTTAGATTGTGCTTCTCGGCGTCATGTTTCGCCGTGACGGGGTTATTATTGGAGTAAATGGATGGCTGGAGCCTCTGCTCGAAGCGTCTCTGATCGCCGCGAGCGGGTTCATATTGGAATGAATTGACAACCCACAGCGTCACATAAAAACGTGGAAGGGTACCTTAGGCGTCAGCATGAGAAGTTAAGGGACGTGACAAATCGTCATTATTTTACGCGTTGGGAGTGAGAACGGGTTGCCTGGTCACAGTTCTCACAATTGATTCTCAAAGTGCAAACCTTTGTAGATTGCAAAACGTAAAAGTATTATTATGTCTTCATCTGCCCGCCACTTTCGTGCGCCTTTTTCCCTCACGGTGCAGGTGTCTATTTCCGAATGAGGCTCATAGTTATGGGTGTTTTTGTGCTGTTTTTTCTATTGGACGCGATGGTTATCAAAACCAAACGTGATAAATTTGGCAAGCGCAGGAGATTTGTCAATCAGGCTGCAGAATGCAATGCTGTACTGTGCAATAAAAAATCAGCGAAAAAGCAAAGCAGTGACGGATGAACAGCGGGACCACTGTGTGCTGTTTATTAATAAACAATAAAATATATTCCTAAATGACAACATGCATAAAAGCAGAACGGTATTTGTACGTCAGTGGGAAAATAGCGGTGGCTTGCTAGCTTTTGTGCGGCTTCCCCGGGTCAGTGAAAACTTTCAAAAGAGAAATGAATGAACTTACCAGGTTGCCCGATCTCTTCACATATCTTCCTCCAAGCTCGGTCCTTTTTATTCCTGTCTCGGTACTGAAAGCAGCTGGTGTTGTACAGCTCCGAGTTGTTTGCTACCGCATTGATTAGCCTTCCCCTCCATTGAAGTATGAAAGGCTTTGGCTGGATCTGCCCCTTTGACCTAGGTAACAGCCACGTCACCAGGCTCCTGATTGGTTGTCGCGGCACGATTTGACGC
Organism: Astatotilapia calliptera; assembly: GCF_964374335.1. NCBI lineage: Eukaryota > Metazoa > Chordata > Actinopteri > Cichliformes > Cichlidae > Astatotilapia > Astatotilapia calliptera. Next base: position 583,953 of record NC_137433.1, read on the forward strand.
TGGAGTTCAGATTTTTCCAACTCGAGCGGTAGACGCGAAACGCGCGTATGCACAAAATGCAACACAAAAACTCACGCGCGTGGTTTTATTCGCGAGTCAAACGCGCCAGACGCGCTACACTGACGCGCGTTTCACGCGTTTTGGCGTTTTCGCGACGCAAATCTGCTTCCGAATTTTCGCGGGACCCGCAATCGCGCGTCATCGCGCCTTTCCATTGACTTTACATGTAAACCTGACGCTCTATTCACGTCCATCGCGTTCGGTGTGAACACACTGTTAGAGGTGGCGCGATTGGTAATCACACGGCTCTTCAGACCAAAGGTCGTGGGTTCGATTCCACCTTGGCCCACATGTTTTTTTAACTACAAATTTATACACTGTCACAGACCAGTAATTCATATTCATCATTTATTACAATTCTGAAAACTTTTATGATTTTACCAGTTTTTCTAATATGGACCTCACATTCTTGTTAACACTCCATGGCACAAATACTCTTCCCTTTAGGCTCTGTGTATGTGTGTGTGTGTGTATCAATATTTCTCCCATTTTAAAGTATTACTCCTCCATAATTGTATTTCTGTTAAATCAAAGTACTTTTACTACATCTTAGTACTTCTGCTCAATCATAGTATTTTTGACAAATCATGATTTTTGTGCCAAATCATAACATTTGTGTTATGTTAAAGTATTACTACTAATTGGAGGAATTTCTGTCATGTTACAGTATATGTGCTAAATATAGTATTTCAGCCAAATCATACTATTTCTACTATATTATATTTTTCTTTCTAAATACAGCATTTCTGCTATGTTGTACTATTTTTCTAAATCATAGTGTTTCTGTAATGTTTAAGTATTTTTGGCTAAATATATTCTTTCTGCTATCTTATACTATTTCTCCTAAATTCTTGTATTTTTGAGAAGTTATCAAGTTTCTGGTAAGTTACAATATTTCTGCTAAGTTCTGCTATGCTATTGTATTTCTGCCAAGTATTATGTTTCCTCTAAGATATTGCAGTTTTGCTAAGTTATTACATTTTCGCAAAGTTCTATTTGCTTCTGCAAAGTTTTTGCAATTTCTGCAACTTTTCAGCTTTTTCAGCTACTTTTTGCATGCAGCTTCAGCTTTAAGCATCCACACTGCATTTTCGCAGGAAATGCAATTTTTAAGTGTGCCTATGCCAAAAGGCACACTTATTACTATTGCTCGGATTTATTATTAGGTGTGCCTATCCCAAAAGGCACACTTATTACTATTGCTCGGATTTATTATTCTTATTAAGTGTGCCTATGCCAAAAGGCATACTTATTACTATTGCTCGGATTTATTATTCTTATTAAGTGTGCCTATGCCAAAAGGCACACTTATTACTATTGCTCGGATTTATTATTCTTCTTATTATTATTATTTTCCTTTTTCAGCCTGAAATTTCCGCGCGTAACTCATCCCACAGTTTTGACACAAGCTTCATATATGTTATATCATTTTGTGCGGCTGGATCAGGAATGGTGTGCTATGACTTTTGGTGTTTATTACTTCTATAGTTTTTTAAATATGAATATTTTAATGCAAGTTTTTGCCCATTCAAATGAATGGGAACGAACGAAAGTGAAACTTTACTTACTTTGTGGTCTGTTTGCTCACTCACTTAATTTGTGGTGTGTTGGCTCACTCTAGTGGTATGTCCCCGTATTTGGATTACCATAATGACAACAATATGAACGGCGCGCACAGCGTCGGTGCTTTCAGGAACCATTGGAATTCTTAAGGTTGCACGAAGCATTGAATAGTTACGGTAACGGCAAGGGCGTATGCTTGGTGGAAAACTGCATATCCCACAATTCAAAGCACGCCTCTACCAGTCAAACAATGGCGGCTGCCACTTGGTTTAATATATTCCTCTTATTTGTGTTTCTAGGTCACAAAGTAAACTTTTAAGATATTTTCAGGTGAGAATGTAGGTGTGTAAACGTCAAATATCTGCTCGTTTTGTCAAAACATCCCATATTGGCAACAGATTTTTCACGATGTTGGCTAGCTAGCGCGGCTAGCTAGCCGGCTAGCGCCGCTTCACTCAAAAGCACCCAGGCTTGGCTTTCAGTGAGGCGTCTCTAACTCCTTTCATCCCCGATAGCTCCGCAAACAGTCTTTGTCTTAGCTGGACTTATTTTTCGTTTATATGGGCCGATGATGCTGGTCGATGAGGAAAAACTAACTGAGTTGTTTGGTGGTGGCTAACGCAGAGCTAGCTAGCCACCGGTATGTGTCTCTTTCCCCTCATATGTTAGGAAAGAAACATGTGAGGCGGCCGCCGATCGACCGGTTTTCAGGTGAGAATGTAGGTGTGTAAACGTCAAATATCTGCTCGTTTTGTCAAAACACCCCATATTAGCAACAGATTTCTCACGATGTTGCTGCTAGCCGGCTAGCTAGTTCGGCCGGCCGGCTAGCCGGCTAGCGCCGCTTCGCTCAAAAGCACCCAGGCTTGGCTTTCAGTGAGGCGTCTCTAACTCCTTTCACCCCCGATCGCTCCGCAAACAGTCTTTGTCTTAGCTGGACTTATTTTTCGTTTATATGGGCCGATGATGCTGGTCGATGTGGAAAAAAATAACTGAGTTGTTCATATACCGGTGGCTAGCTAGCTCCGCGTTAGCCACCGGTTTATGTCTCTTCCCCTCGTATGCGGGGAAAGAAACACCGATCGACCGGTGGTGGCTAACGCGGAGCTCAATCGTGGATAAGGGAAACCCAATGCAGGAGAAGCAGGCGGCTGGTGAACTGAATTTCAGGTAAGACGTTATTAACTGCACTCTATTTGGGTCAGATATAAACCGAGTTTAGGTGTAGTTTATTTTCGTTGTGCTGACAGTTACAATAACTGTACTGCGTGCTAGCTAGCATGACGGAGTTTCTATACAGCTGTGCGCGCTAAGTTACTGATTTTGAACTTTATGACAGCCTCCCCTATTTTCAGGCGAGAATGTAGGGGTGTAAACTTCAAATATCTGCTCGTTAAGCGTGCCTATGCAAAGGCACACTTAATTTTATCAAGAAGTCCCATATTTTATCAAGAAGTCCCATATCTCTCACGATGTTACTGCTAGCGCCGCATGGCAGCTAGCTGGCTAGGGCGGCTTGGCTGACACCTAGGCCGGGCTCTCGTTTCACCGCCGCATGGCAGCTAGCCGGCTAGCTGGCTAGCGCGGCTTGGCTGCCACCCAGGTCGGGCTGGCTGACACCCAGGCTGGGCTGGCTGACACCCAGGCCCGCTCACGCTGTCGTGTCACCCCTAGTCTTTCGTGATGACTCTTGGTTGGCTGCTGGACTTATTTTTCATTTATATGGGCTGGTGATTCAGTATGAGTGTCCGGTGAACTGAATGTCAGGTAAGACGTTATGTATATGTAAGGTAGTGACTGGAATAAGTCACAAGGTGTCGCTGTTGAGCTGCATATATGTTGTAAATTTTAGCAATTTTGACCATTTGTCCTCTGCAGGACACCGTAGTTCAGATTTCTCGTTCGCGTGGGCGCCATCTTGGTTCAGTGTTTACTGTGATGTGCAAAGGTAAGCACTGTCAGTGGCGAACTGCATTGGTTTTGTTTAAAAATAAGTGTTCCACTGTGTAAAATAGCGGTTTGTCATTTAAGCCGAGCATATATTTTGTTTATTGAGAGGTTCATGTATTGTCTGATGAGAGTATGAGACAAAGATATACTTTTCTTTCTTACTCTCATATAAAATATTTAGCTTTTATTAAATAGTTATCTGAATCTTACAACCAAAGTTTGTATAATAATACACAAGATTGGCTGTAGACCATTGTTAATCATTCAGAACACTGTGTAAAAATAACAAAAAACAAAAAGTGAATGAAAAGTGCATAAATATTTATTTTACGTGTTTGATGTGTGTGGCAGGGCGTGGTCTGCAGTGCCGCTGCAGGGGAGGTGGACCCACCTCAGCGGCATCTGCAATCACGCCTCTCAGGTGTAAAGTCTGTGCTCTCTCTGCTTTTTTTTTTTTTTTTTTGTGTATGTGTCGGGCTATGAGATGAAAAGCTACAGCCGGCTGTGTGGGTACAGCAACTATGTGTGAAAAGTGGTCCATAACGTAATGCTTCAAAGTGTGTTCATGCAAACATTGTCGGGTCTGCTTATGAACCTCTGCGCACAGCGTCTACAAATTGGGGCTGTACGAAGTCACCTCATCTTTAGACAAAACTGTAAGCTGTCATCTGTGAGGCGCGAGCGGTGTTTGGTTTTACCATAGTTCATGGTGGAGAATGGCTGCTCTGCTGAGTTTTGCTCTCTGTAGCTGTTTGAATGGCAAACTATACTGATTAGCGGCGGCATAGGCACACTTAAAATTTCTTCAGAAATTTTCGCTTTCTAGTTTTCTTTTTTCTTTCTCAACAGGTGATCCAGGTGATCGATATATGCTTTTTTTTTCTTCTTTTTTTTTGCTGCCCATTCTGTTGGTTTTTGTTTTTTGCCCTTCTCCCCCGTCCCTCTTCTCAGCTGTTTCTCTTTCCCTCTTTCTTTCTCCCCTTCTTTCCTCCAGTCAAGTCTGTCCCGTATTCAGCAAGTGAAAATAAAATAAACAATAAAAGGTGAATCAAATGGACCATTATGGCAAGGCTGGGATGGTCAATTTGGTAAAGTAAATCCTTTGGGCATCTTCCTTTGCCTTTAGACAATAATTCTGATGGCAAAAGAGCCAAACGGGACAGGCAAAAAATAAATAAAAAATGTCTAGCTTTTAAAAAAATAATTATCTGAATCTTACAACAAACGATTGATAGATTGATGCATATATACCATCAAAACAGTGTACATCACTGTCACAACAGTGTTTATTTTCATTCAAAGGCTTTATGATTTTTCCTATAATGGTGGGCCAGTCTCTAGTCAAAATGTCCGGGCCAATTTTCTGTCCCAGTCCAGCTCTGTATGCAGCTCATCTGCAGTCTGGTGTTACCTACATCTTCCTATTCAGAAGGCAGAATTTCCGAGTTCTGAGTACAATCGAAAGCACCACGACTGCAGTTTTTGTGTTGGATGTAAAAGGCGCACATGATGCTGTGATGTAGGCTAGAATCATGGCAGCAGTCAATGACGGTCCAGGCGTGGGATTTCTCTCGTGGAAATATGCACATTATCTTTTCCTTTCTGTTGGTAGGTGGCACAGTGCACTTGTGGCAAGTAAGCAAGCTAGAAGACTGGCAAAGTTATGGAAGAAACACATTAACAAGAGAATTCTGAGTAAAACCAAAGTTACTTTCCCTAGTAACTAGTTACTTTGAAAGTAACAAGTAACTTGAAGTAACTGAGTTACTTTTGAGTGAAGTAACTAGTAATGTAACTAAGTTACTATTTTAAAGTAACTTACCCAACACTGCTCATCAGTAATGTTTGTAGGGGGAGTGCATTTTTAAAACAATTTGTGCAAACTACACCACAAGGTGGAATATTTGCAAAATCATGACTACTCTGTGAAATTTTGTCTCAAGAATTAACCCTATGAATATGTCAGTACCATTAGGATGAAATTATTGTGTCACCAACATTTTAACGTTAGACGTATAATTTTAACAGCCTCTGTAAACTAATATCCTGACTTGCTCAAGGCTGCTGTTTTCTCTGACAGTTTCAATCAAAATTAGAAATGCTACTCTAGGAGACTGAGAGAACTAATAGTGCTGCCTGTTGTGCAGTTAGTTTCCCAAACACGTTATTCATGGTTACATACAATTTTAGACTGATGTGGGCCAAAGCCTACCATAGCCACACATTTGTTGAGTGAAATTGACTTTAAGTGACTTACAGGTTTCTTTGAAAAATACTTTCTTAGATCCAGTTTCTTCCTTTGTGCTGCCATCCTCCTCTCCTCCTCGCAGATCAGGCTTGCTTCTGCTAAAACTAAACAGAGCTCCCTGAAAAGCACAGCCAATCACATTGGCCATATTTTTCATATGACGTAGGACTCCAGTAGAGAACGTAATTTAACCCTTTCTGCACCGCTGGGTGAATGAGACGTTGACAGATTGTTTTTTTCTTACTATCGGGTTTGTTTTTCTTTACTCTAAGAAATCAAATTATTGATGCTGACATGTCCCTTCCGTCCATGCCAAATCTACGCCCTTGCCTGAATCCCAGGCTGCTGGGGGATTCCCATGACGCTCTGAGAGTTTCCTCTGGTGTTCATACACCACTCATTTCATTTTGTGTTCTCTCTCATAACTTTGTCTTGTTTCTCTGTGCTCTCCTTTTTCTCCAATGGGTCTCTATGATGGCTGCCCTTCCCTGAGCCTTGTTCTCTTGGAGGTTACCTCCTGTTGAAAGGGAGTTTTCCTTCCCACTGTTACCAATTGCCACTCATAGGTGATGATGTGATTTTGGGGTTTCTCTCTAATGCTGTGGAGTCTCTAAATTGAGAGGACTGCAATTGTGAGGTGGTGCAATAAAAATAAAGCTGAACTTATTTAAAGAAACTAAATTCCAATTTTGCCATTTTTTTGGTTGCACTAATGCTGATGCACACTATTCAATCCATACCTCCTTGCTGATGCCGTGTGTTGTTTCAGGCTCTGACCTGAGGGTGGTGCTGGTGGGTCAGGAGAGAGTGGGGAAGAGCTCAGCAGGAAACACCATCCTGGGAAAGAAGGAGTTTAACTGTAGGATCAGTTTGAGCCCTCTGACTTTGAGCAGTGAGAAGAAACAAGTTGATATTGACGATCATAGAGTCTCTGTGGTCGACACCCCCGGACTCTTCAGCACTCGGCTATCTGCAGACGAGGTGAAAGCAGAGCTGGAAAAAGCTCTCCAGCTAAGCTCTCCAGGTCCTCACGTCTTCATCCTCGTCCTCCAGCTCGGAAGATTCACTCCACAGGAGCAGGAAGGACTGAAAGCTCTGCAGAAGATGCTTAGCGCTAATGTCTCCAAACACACCATGTTGCTTTTCACCTACGGAGACCGACTGGAAGACACCGACATGGACATTGAGATGTTCACCAGAGAGGACAGAAACATCCAGCAGCTCCTGCAAAGCTGCAGCGGTGTGTACCACGTATTCAACAACAAGATGGAAAACAGGGATCAGGTCAAAGAGCTGCTGCAGAAGATTGATAAAATCTGTGACAGCGGACAGTCATACTATGGGAGAAGGCCTCAGTCAGTCTGGGGTTCAGTGCTCAGAGCTCTGAGAGAGAACAAGTGGCTAGTGTGTGGTCTGATACCATGTGGTCTGATACTGTGTGGTCTGATACTGGGAGATCGTATAATGCTACCCCAGCAGTGTGTAAGAAAATTCAAGATCTTTGTGGTTACGAGCCATATGTGGGACAAAGTCATTGTTTTCCAAGACTCAAGTAAGTCTCCAATCTTTATCCTCAATTCTCAAGCCCTAAACTTTGAATTTCTTTCAAGTCTTTTTTAAACAATGTTGCAGGTACATATTAAATGTAAATAATAGATCATGTTTTCTCTTTCTTAATCTGTATGTATCTCAACACATAATGAAACAAGTGAACTTACAAAATATACACCAAGTAATTCTGAAATTGTACCTCTATAATGTACAGCTCAATGAAACTTAGCTGCAAGAATAGTCACAGAAGAAACATTCAATGAAAAATGCAAAAGCAGAACTTTCTCTTCAGACAAAAAGTGCTGAGATTGTACAAAGCAAAGAACCATCACAGTAAATTTAGTGCAGTGTGATTAGCATGTCCCGTCTGTCTTATCTAGTCTCTGTGTGAACATGTGTTTGTATGTGTCCAAGTGTGAGTGACAGCGAAAATAAATAAATAAATAAATATGAATTAAACAATGAACATAATGTGCACTTTATGTTATTTCATTGCATTTCCAAAAGACCAAACTGGCCAAAAGTCTGGCAGTCATTTGTGCACGATGAGACATAGAATGATGCTTGGAGACTCCTGACCAGGCCATTCAGGAAACGGACTTGAGGTGTCAGTTTCTCAAGGTGGTAATTGAGAGACAGCACGGATGGAACAACACTACTGATCGTGACTGTTTTCTCACTATGTGTCAAATCTGTTGCTTCTCTGAAAGGCTTCCAGATGTCTGCTATCTCCTTCAGCAGGTTCCACTCTTGTGCTGTGAATAATAACTCATTTTGCCCAGCCATTTTGAGAACAGCACAGAGTTGAAGATGTTCACATTGGAGAACTGCCTTCTCTTGTCTCAGTGTTGAATTCGATCTTGTGATCACAGCCGCTGGGATTGCTTTCTGTTCAAATTAAGCTTCAAACACATCTATGAATGTTGTGCTTGTGTGCAGTAAAGAGCTGAGCTTAGATAACTTTGAAAGAGAAGTAGATGTCACTTTGGTCTCTGACAAGCCATCTCTCACCACCAGAAACCACCAAAACACTGCTGGTGCTGTCTTTGTCATAGCAGCACCACGACTTAACATGATCTTCCAAGGTTAAGTCATGCCAGAGCTCTGGGTCATCAAGATGATCATCATCATGTGTCTCACCTTGCTCAGTGTGGAAGCACAGAGTTAATGCTTTCGGCATATTGGCAACATTGTCAATAATAATATAGTTTATTTTTGTATTCGTCACATATAACTTCAAATTTCTCACAGATTCTCTCACCTGTGTGTAAGCCTATGAAGCAGTTTGGACTTCAGCCGTATCCTCTATGTCTCTTTCTGTATCCAGTGCACAGTGATACCAAAGTAACCCCTGATCCTTCAGTCCAACCAGAAGTCCACAGTGACTGAAACATGATCAGTGTCGCTCAGCTGGGTTTTTAACAAGTTCTCTGTTTTTGATGTAATTTTTCTAGGGCCACCGTGGTTCGCTGGTTTGATCCCCGGGCTCTCTGTCCTGGTTGTTGTGTCCTTGGGCAAGAAACTTTACCCTACCGCCTACTGGTGTTGGCCAGAGGGGCCGATGGTGCGATATGGCAGCCTCGCTTCTGTCAGTCTGCCCCAGGGCAGCTGTGGCTACAACTGCAGCTTGCCTTCACCAGTGTGTGAATGTGAGAGTGAATGAATAGTGGCATTGTAAAGCGCTTTGGGTGCCTTGAAAAGCGCTATATAAATCCACTCCATTATTATTATTATTACCGGATTCTATTTGCAGTCAACTACTTTCAGAAACTGCTGAAAACTCTTCTTTTCCACAATAGACAGGGTCAGGTTTCAACCAATATTCAACTCATTTAAAAATAATGCCTTTGTGAAGGCTTTCTGCTGTGGATGAGTCATGCTGTACTGCCCGGCACGAGTTTCCAGACGCTGTGATATGGAAGGATGTTGAGGTTTATTTGCTCTTGTTCATCAGGCATTCTTCAAATCTGCTGAGGTAAGCATATTGGTCTGATATCATTAAATTCATTACAACTATTCATGAACTGGATTTGACTTTAAGTTGTTCCTACTAATGCTAAATAAATATATACACTTAAATCCTGAAACGTCTTGATGCATTCTCAATTCTCCAGGAAAGCAAATCTCCAAAAGTTGATTCTGTTCATCTGGACAAAGCGTTTTGTGGGAGAAACGTTTCATCACTCATCCCAGTGACTTCTTCAGTCTCGGCTGACTGCAGTTTCCCCTTTATAAACAGTACATTTGCATAATGACTGAAACCAGCCCACTGAAGGAACATAGGGTTGAATTTTGCTGTCACATCAAGACAAATCCCGCTAGTGATGCTGATCACAGCCACAGAAACAACAGTTCGTAACACCAATATTGCAGAAGTGGAAGCAGAGCAACTACGGACGAAAGTTTCGGCCTGTCTCAGCAATGCAAATCCCCCAGCATCCAACATCACCATGGAGGAGAGGAAGGCACTCACATCACTTAGTGATGACAACAACATTATCATCCTTCCAGCAGACAAGGGTAGGTGCACAGTATTGCTAAACCAGAAAGACTATCATGAGAAAATGTTGTCACTACTCAGTGATGAAAATACTTATGAGCCAATGAAACGAGACCCAGGAAGTGGCTACAGGAAGAAAGTAACATTTCCAAGTTTCTGGCTTCAATCCTCAACCCGCTGGTGGGCAGCTCTGAACACCATATCCAGAACACCCTGGATTTCGTTGAGAAGGTGAGAGATGTCATTATGGAGGCAGATAAAACCATGGTCTCATACGACATTACATCTCTCTTCACTTGTATCCCAGTCACGGAAGCGTTGGAGGTAGTCCGTAAGAGATTACAGGATGACACCAACCTCAGCAACAGGAACACTCTTAGCATCGACCAACTGTGTTTGCTTTCGGAACTGTGTTTTCATTTCAATCCTTTAATTTCCCCTTGTGGGACAATTAAAGGATTATTCTATTCTATTATATTCTTGACAGGGGATATAATTCACAGCATCAATGCCTTCATCTTGCAGGAACTGCTGACACACTCCAGCCACATGAGGTCTAGCATTGTCTTGCATTAGGAGGAACCCGGGGCCAACCGCACCAGCATATGGTCTCACAAGGAACCTGAGGATCGCATCTCAGCACCTAATGGCAGTCAGGTGTATAGCAATTTCTTTTACTTATGTTTTAATCACATTATTTTATTGTATAATGCCTTGGTGCCACTGGAGTTTAACATGTCTGACACTCATACAGTAAGACAAATGGTGGGAGTCTAGTAAGGAAGTTGGGGGGGAAGCAAACACTCCACAGGAAGAGTCTTTTGTCTCTTCGAGAACTCTGGGAGGTAGCAAGGGAGTGTCAACTTTAAGGTGTGAAACAGCTGTGTACTGCCTTTTGTTCCTGGAGAAGGTATTTAACTGAGAGCCATGCTAGGCTCAGTGAGACTGCTGACCCTGCCCCGCGGTCATGTAGGCTCTCCACAAGCTTGGTTGTCTCTGTTCTTTGTGTGTTTGGATTAAAGAATGTTAGCTACCGCTCACCACTCGTCTACAGGCTTTATTTAATTGGAAAAGTTCCACAACACAGGCTACCTCTGCCGAACACATGGAGGACTGTGTTGTCCCCAAAGAAATGCCACCCCACACCAAAACTGACCCACTGCCAAATCGTCATGCTGGAGGATGTTGCAGGCCGCAGAAGGTTCTCCACAGCGTCTCCAGACTCTGTCACAAGTCCTCAGTGTGAACCTGCTTTCATCTGTGAGGAGCACAGGGCGCCAGTGGCAAAGTTGCCAATCTTTGTGTTCTCTGGCAAATGCCAAACATCCTGCACGGTGTTGGGCTGTAAGCACAACCCCCACCTGTGGACGTCGGGCCCTCATAACACCCTCATGGAGTCCGTTTCTGACCGCTTGAGCAGACGTGCACATTTGTGGCCTGCTGGAGGTCATTTTGCACGGCTCTGGCCTTTCTTTCCTACCCCACAGTACCTTCCCTTACCATTTGTTTTCTACTCTTTTACTTATTCTTTGATGACGGTTGTCTTTCTAGATAAGCAATTTCATTTGCTCTGGGGCGAGTCACTGGCTCGGGTGCATTCTGGGACTGTCAGTTCACCAGTGTGCTGGCATGCTTCTTAACAAACACACCACTACAGCAAACATCTCAATTGTACTTGTTGATTTCTTCGACAAAACACTGAACAAAAAATTTCCTTATGAGTGTGCTGCCTGGTGCTTTTAAATTTTGTGATAATTTGAGCAGTCCAGAAAGCATTCCATGAATTAAATTATGTTATTGTATGTGAACATGTACAGTTGTCATTAAATTAGATGGGAAAGAATGATTCAGGGTAAACTGCACCAAGGAATTTCCATTTTTCTTCTTAAAATGTAAAATGTCTGTTGATGATAAGCAATTTCTAAAACAGACATTGTAAAAATCAGATTAAACAGATGTGATTAACTTTTATTTTACCAAACATAACATCAATGATGACACAATCAGTCTTCATCAGAAGTGCTCAAATCACTCTCAGTGGCATCGTCTGGAATGTCTTCCTCCTCCTCCGAGTCCATTTCCAGGAGTGGTTGGTGGCTGAGGATTCTCTTTTACGTGTCCTTTACTTTGAGGATTTCAGCTTTCAGTTCATTTCGTTTTTTTAAAACCAGGCTACGGAGTCCCTTCTGTGCATCCTCCGACATGCCAACAAGGGAGGCTGTAAAAAGAACAAAACAAATAAATATGAGTAAAGCAAAAAAACAAACAAACAAAAAACCTCACCTCATGTGGTAGGACTCGACTTAAGCGGTCAAAGAAGTGCAGGAGACCGATGCTGTCCAGTGTAGCAAGTGATTTATTCACCATTTTGTGGCCCAAACAATATTTACAAAGAAACAAATAAGAAACTCAACTCTATAATTAACTCAATTCAAATAAACATAACTGAACTTAAATCAACAGAAATTAAAGTCAAACTGCACACAGCTACACCAACCTGAACCTTTCTCCCAAAACACCTGAGTTCTTCTGCTTAAATAGTCCACTTAACCAAACAATTCCTCCTCTGGACTATTCCATTCAGTAGGTAGGTAAGATGAACATGATTATATTCAAACCTCTACTACTCCTCTTTACTGGCAACATAAACTCTGGTGTAATCAATACATATTACAACAATAAATCTATGTCTTCACAAACCCTCTAAAATCAACTTTATTAAATTATAAGAGTTCTTCCCCTTCTGCACTTGGTCTCTTCCTGTGACCTCAGATGAACCCAGAAGGTATAAAGCAGGAAGTAAAACTACATTTCCTCCTTTTGTTTCTGGAAGGCAGGTAGGTAAGGTAAGTTCTAAACAATACAAATTAACAGTTGAAATAAAGAACATGTTAACTTAACAAACTTGTAGGAATTGATTTAAACCAAGATGTTATATTATATAATCTGTAAAAGTGCAAAACATAAACCCGGGATAGTAGATGTTTGCCTATTGCAGATTACATGTGAAATATGGTTAAATCAAAACAAGAATGTTAAGAATATAGACAAATGGTCTTCTCACCCACTTTGTCACACCTCATAAACACAAGGAATTAGGATCCTGTAATTAAACTTTTTTTTTTTTAAAGGGAGAAAGCAGTGTTAGCCACCAACCTAGATATAGGTAAAAGATCCAGTAAGACTTTAGCATCTGCTCTTATTTTCAATCGATTCATCAAAAAATTTATAAATAAATAATGTGCTTACAGTCTGAGGAGATTGTCCCCAACACCACAGATTGCATTCGCAACACTGTCCAGTGATGCCGCATCTCCCTGCAAAGGATCATCTCCTCCTCTCTCAGGCGCCTCACAGCCATCACCTTCTCAAAGACCTTTCTCTTTGTCCGGAGGTCAGCAGCAGCTACAGTTTAACAACATCAGATGGGAAAACATAGTAGCATATTATGATTGAAGAACAAAACATTCAACTACTGCTCAGATACTGGGAGCTTGTTTAAAAAGGATATTTATAAATCAAGAGCTTACGTTCACTTGTGCTCTGCTAGGGCCAAATGTCGGTCTGGATGAGGGCATCGCTGGATACGATTTGCTTTGTTGATTCAGCAAGCTTTTTGTAGTCGTCAACAGCAGCCGCCAAGCATTTCTTCTCAACTAAGATGACTTTGCGAATTCTGTGTCGCCTCTTGTTGCTATCTGTAAATATTCATAAAAAATTCACACCTTCACATAATGTATATACTTACATTTTAATCTACACTCATCAATTTGTTTGCTAGAACACCCATCACATCCATCTTAAACAAACCTGGATCTAATTTTATTCTGTTTACAAAGTAGCTGTACAAACTAAGTATCAAACGGTCCATTTCAAAGAAACTGGGACGTACCATTTTGTCTGTAAAGACTTTGTGTTCGTACTTTGATGATGACGACAAGCTCCTCTATTCGTGCCTGCAACGCTCCAAGGCTGCCATCAGTTTGATCAGTTTCTAAGTGAGAGAAATATTAATCAGAATATAGGATGAGTAACAGTCACCAAACTACAGTGGACTCTGTAATCACTGACTTGATGATATTCATTATAAGACATCTGTAGCCTTCATGTGCTGCATTATCATTAGATAACAAGTATGTTGGTGTTCAGGTTTATAAAACCAAACAGTACAACATCATTTCAACCCAGGTTCAATCCAATTTGATCAAACGCAACAACTCTGCCATAAATTCTGCTTTTACAACGCTTATTTTTCATTGTTTGTTGGCACTGTCAGAAATATCTTAATTCTACCTTAAGTTCTTTAATGAGGCGATGGTGGGTCCTATTGTTATACACGAGTGCATTATATTGAGACTCACCTTCAGCCCATTGCTGCACATCGGAAGCCCGGTTGCAGCACCGGTTCAGCATGGTGGTCAGCAGTCCCAGTAACTGCGGCAAGACTTTTTTTTGTTAAAAGTGTCATTGAAAACTCTTCCAGGATTATATCACACAGCATTGATAACATTGTGTATATATACTCATGCTGGCAGCCACTATATGACCAGCTTCTTAAGATAAAAGACATAAACTTTGTTAACGGTATACCCGAATCTCTTGCTGATGACACCCTTCTGCCTAAAGACAAGAACAATTTGCTAATTATAGATGATGTGATGAACGATGCCACTAACAATTTAGAAGTACAAAATGTCTTCACAAAGTATGTGCATCATAGGAATTTGAGTTGTATATAACTAGTTCAGAATTTGTTTATTCAAGGAAAATCCAGTAGAACCATTTCCTTGAACACTAACTACCTAATATTCAAAGGAGCTTGCAAAGAAAGGCGTCTGGACTTCTTTAAGTTACTTGAAGACGTTTCACCTCTCATCCGACAAGCTTCTTCAGTTCTAAGGTCAAATGGTGGAGAGTCCCAGATATAAACCTAGTTTTGGCGTTTTGTTTTTCGGGTAAACCAGTTTTTGTCTGAGCGTGTTGCTGGGTCTGAAATACACTGGGATGTCGTGCTTGGTTCACCCGAAAGACAAAACGCCAAAACACAGACTTAACAATGTGGTGTATGCTGTACAGTGCAGCGAGGAATGCCCAGACCTCTACATTGGAGAGACCAAACAGCCACTTCACAAGCGCATGGCACAACATAGAAGAGCCACCTCCACAGGACAAGACTCAGCAGTCCATCTGCATCTTAAGGATAAAGGACACTCTTTCGAGGATGCCAATGTTCACATTTTGGACAGAGAGGACAGATGGTTTGAAAGAGGAGTGAAAGAAGCATCTATGTCCACTGTGAGCGACCATCTTTGAACAGAGGCGGTGGTTTACGACACCAACTCTCTGCCATCTATAATCCAGTTTTGAGATCCCTTCCCAGACGCCTTAACGCCCACTCACATCCTGGGCCATCTGATCTCAGGAATTCGCATGATAAGGTGGGGCCAGGTTTCACAATGAACTCACCCGAAACTCTGGCTGATTGGGACCCACACCCAGTTTCTCACCTTGGCTCAGACGATTAGAGGATCATCAGGGGGTCCTTTTGTCCCTCTGTGGGGGGTTACTCCCACTAGGTTTATATCTGGGACTCTCCACCATTTGACCTTAGAACTGAAGAAGCTTGTCGGATGAGAGGTGAAACGTCTTCAAGTAACTTAAAGAAGTCCAGACGCTTTTCTTTGCAAGCTCCTTTGACTACGGTAGTGACAATTTTTGAAAGGGCAATCCAATGTCTCATGCTGTTTTAGATGTGTCCTTAAGTGACTAAGGACATTTTTATCATTGAATGGTTGGCTACAACCACAAAGAGGGCAAAGAAATACTGCACTTTGATCTCTACTTTGCACAACTTTCTGAGAATGTATCCATGTTAAATGAATTTTCAAAGCATTCAGTGACTGAAATGTACAGATACAGCAATCATATGGACATGGCAAAGGACTGACTGAGGAAACATTCCTATGATGTAACCGATAGTGCTCAAGCACCTTTATCTGTTTTCCAAAGATAAGATTACAAAGTTTGCATTTGAACGCTATTGTATGATTTTTTTTTAAACTTTTTAAAAGTAACTGTGGAAGTGCTATCAATGGGGTTTTTTTCTTATTTTTAGCAATCAACATACCAAAATAGTATCTTTCTACACCAGCAAGGAGTTTCAGCCTTAACCTGAAAAGAGAGATTAAGAAATAGGTATAATACGTTATTGTCCAGCGCTTTGTCACTTTTTTTTTTACATAATCAGTTATCAAACACTGTATACATACAGGTGGTCTAACAACAACCACTTTTTAAACATTTGCTAATACCATCACATAGATATACAAACTAGACAAAGAGTTACAAACATCATATTAAAACTGGAACAACAAGGAAAATGTAATGCAGGGATCGCTGGTGTGTTTATGGAGTGGACACAAAAACAAACAAACAAACAAAAACAAGCTGTTTATTTCAGGGTGATGTCCAAAAACATAAAAGCAAGGCAAGGCGAAACAAGGGTGAAACTAAACTAAAACCTTAACTGCGGAAAACCTAAACTAACATTGAAAACAATAACGAGAGACAAGAACATGAAACTTAACAGGGACATGCAAACATAAAAGTGAAAAATGTCTAAACATGAGCACGAACCTGAGCAGTAGCAGAAATTCTGTGACTTTGACATGAAGATAAATAGACACTGAACAGACGAAGACAGAGGACTTAAATACATAGAAAGGAAAAGAGGGAAGTGGAAACACCGGGGAAACACAGCTGACACAAATGAACCTGAATGCCACAGGGTAAGTACAACAAAACAAACTGAACATGGAACCACCAGACTCTTCACAGTAAAACAGAAACAAGAAAGGGACGCAGTCAAGACAACACGAGCTTGACAAATAGAACACGGAACACGCATAAATACATGGGGAGACTCAAGGAAACAGATTAGGGAAATGAGGGCATGGACATAAAAGTAAAACACAGAAGACAAGACACATAACCAAGGTGACAGATGAAACATAACTAGGCCAGAACTCAACTAATTCTTAACTAATAATAACACAGGAATTTCACCTTATTTCAATATAACATCAAAATTAAACTCAAAAAGTCCTTCTAATGTACACTGGGGTTGAGAATAAAATTAGAGAAAAAAACTGTTTGGTAAATGTATTATTGATGGGTTCACCCTCAAGTTAACCTGAAATAGACCAGGCACAACAACTTAATAGTTCAGAAGATTCAACATTCCTACTTGTATACAGAACTATTTGCAATCCAAACCAAGTTCTACTGGCTAATTATATGATGATTGATCACTGCTTATATCATCCTATGCCTACGATATTGATGCCCCAGTTTTAATATGTACAATTCCAGAGAATTAAACTATGGAAGGCCGTTTCCGCCACTAAAAAAAAACAAACGGATACTTAACTCGAAATTTCGAGTTATCTTTCTCGAAATTTCGACTTATTTTCTCAAAATTTCAACTTAGCAACTAGAAATTTAGACTTATTTTCTCAAAATTTCAACCTAGCAACTCGAAATTTCAACTTAGCAACTCGAAATTTCGACTTAACTCGAAATTATGAGAGAAATAACTCGAAACTTTGAGAAAATAACTCAAAATTTCGAGTTAGCTCTGCCAATCAGTAATCTATGTGAATGACGTCATTTCCGTGTTACCCGGAAGCTGAAGCCCTCAGCTACAAATGCTACAGAAATGCTAACAGTATTACAGATACGGATCATGAATTCACAAATTGCTGAGTGTTTTAAGCGTATATTGCATATTATAGAAACATCAGATATATTAAAGTACACGTGAAAAGTAGTGCTTTTACTAAACATGAAAACAGAAATATAGGAAAATATCTTTTAAATAACTACCCCATCGGCTATGCAGTTTTGAAAAAGGGGGTGTGAAATGCACTACACACAGGTCTTTATCACCAGATTCCACATTTATTTATAGTTTTCCCTGCGTTATGACTGAACACAGTCTGACAGCTGTTGGTCCCAGCTGATTTCCCTCTCCCTCTGCTCCTCTCCGTCTCACTATAAAAAGGGAAGGAAAAAACCATCAGTCCAAATTGCCATCAGCTGTTTTCACCGGCATCTCCAGCACCGCCCCGTTGAGCTCACTGCACCACTCCTCCCCTGCAGCCGCGCCCGGGACCACACCTCCGCCACACACCCCCACCGCCCGACTGAGGCCGGGGAGCTGTCCTGCCGAACCTACTCCCCCCCCCCCCCCACCCCCCCGCGAGCGAGAGAGGAAATCGGCCACCGCCATCTGCGCCCCCAGCCTATGGACCACCTTGAACTTAAAGGGCTGTAAAGCCAGATACCACCGGGTGATCCAGGCGTTGGCATCCTTCATGCGGTGGAGCCACTGCAGCGGGGCGTGGTCCGAGCAGAGGGTGAATGAGCGCCCCAGGAGGTAATAGCGAAGGGAGTCGACCGCCCACCGGATAGCCAAGCACTCTGCCAGCTTCCGGCTGATGTAAAGAACGGGACGGTCGGCCCCCTCTTACCTGCTGGGACAAAACGGCCCCCAGCCCTCTGTTCGAGGCGTCAGTCTGCAGAACAAAAGGGAGGGAAAAGTTAGGAGTGTGAAGCAGCGGCTCCCCACAGAGAGACTTTTTCACCTGCACAAACGCCGCCTGGCACGGCCCCGTCCACTGAACCAGATCTGGAGCACCCTTTCGGGTGAGATCGGTCAAGGGGCTGGTCAGCTGCGCAAACCCTGGCACGAAACGGCGATAGTAACCTGCCAGCCCCAGAAACCGTCTCACCTCCTTTTTAGTCTTGGGGCGCGGGCAGGATGCGATAACCGCCGTCTTCTCCACCTGTGGACGCACCTGCCCGCCCCCCAAGTGGTACCCCAGATACTGTACCTCCCTCCGTCCAACCGCACACTTCTTCGGGTTGGCCGTGAGCCCCGCCCTCCTCAGGGACTCCAGGACCGTGGCCACCCGCTGCACATGCTCCGCCCAGGTGTCGCTGTGGATGATCACGTCATCCAGGTAGGCAGCAGCATATGCAGCGTGCGGACGCAGCACCCGGTCCATGAGGCGCTGAAAGGTGGCAGGGGCTCGGAACAAGCCGAACGGAAGCGTAACGAATTGGTACAACCCGTACGGAGTGGAGAAGGCCGTTTTCTCCTTGGACTCGGCAGACAAGGGAATCTGCCAGTAGCCCTTGGTTAAATCCAGTGTCGTGAAAAAACGGGCCGTGCCCAGCCGATCCAGGAGCTCGTCGACCCGGGGCATGGGATAAGCATCAAAACGTGACACTTCATTCACCTTGCGATAGTCGACACAGAACCGTATAGACCCATCCTTCTTCACCACAAGAACGATGGGGCTACACCAGGCGCTGTGCGACTCTTCTATCACTCCCATTTTCAGCATTTCAGCCAATTCCCTCTGATCGATTTGCCGTTTATGCTCAGAAAGCCTGTAGGGCCGTGAACGCACCGTCACGCCAGGCTGCGTTACAAAATTATGCTCAATGAGAGACGTTCGGCCTGGCAGGGGGGAGAACACATCTGCAAACCGCTGTTGTGAGACCACAACAGGGGTCTCACAACCACTACAATACATGTCATCTTGTGACATTAAATTAATAAAATTTGACAAATTAAAATTAACCTAATGCATTTTTTAAAGTTGATTTTGGATTCAAATAATAGAAAAATTGAATAAAAGGTGGAAAAACTGCTTTCATTGTTCACATGCACACATGCTGACTGAGGAAATGGGAATGCTTATAAATGGTCTCCAGACTGCCACTCTGAGACCTCTGCAGAAATGCATTTCACAAGTGTTTAGAAAAATATTGCCTCAGTTGTAATAGGAAAACACAGAAACACAAAGAAGTACCTCAAATTGCATTACAGTGGTATTTCACCAAAGACTTTTTCTTGGAACTCAGTTTTTAAACACCTGAAACCTTTGCTGTGACATTCACATGGGAACACTTTAGTCTTAGTTCACAACTCAAATATAATCTGTTGTAAAACAACAATGGCTTTTAAGCCATTGTCCGTGAATCAAACCTTTAGATAATGTCCATAACCCACACATTTGATTCCAACACACTGTTCATCTCCGATCTGAAGTCAGGATAGCTGTCATAATTTATCGACAGCTCCAGTACACACCCACATGTGTGTGCCACAGGTCGTCTCTGGAAACCTTTAAGTTCGTTAAACCCAATGATGATGTTCTTTCCCAGATGTAAATCTGAACCTGTGCAAAACCTGAGGAACAAACACAAATGTTCCTTCTCAGCATTCTTCACATATGTAGTTAGATATTTCTGAATCAGCTTCTGGTGAGCCGTCATTGTTTCAGGGAAAGTGAGACACTTGAGAACTTTTCTCACAGTTGGTTGGAGGGTTTCATAAACTGAAGATGGATCACAAAGGCTTTCCCGTGGCATGCTGAGTGTTCTTGCCCACTGTTCAATAACATAGGCAGGCTCTTGGACAAGTGTTTTGTGTGCAAGCTCCAATAGGACTTCAGTGGCATTGCAGGCTGTTGGTATCTTTCTGCAGCTGTGGTTATCAAGTATGTCTATAAGTTCTTCTTGGTCCACGGTGCTAAAGTCTGATCGCCGCGCCTCTAACACTGTACGCTCAGAGTCAGGCATGAACTTAAGGAAATTCTCCACAGTATCACTCTTTACATATCCAAAGGCAGCTTGTTCCAGAATGGCAGGTGCAATTTTCACAGGCAGATATTTCTCTCTAACCCACCCAAACGCAATGATTCTGCCCACACTCTCCCACTCCGGTTGCCCAAAATCATGCCTTAAGAAGGGCACTTTGTAAACATTTCCAGTGGTGCACTTGTCATAGAATTCTTTCCAGAATTCTGAAAGACAATCTCTCACAACTCCCCCATCGTCATGGGCCATTTCAGGTGTTCCATCAGGCAGTAAGACCTGGATTTTGATGTCGACATCTTCAAGGTCCTTATCACTAAAATGTGAAATGAGCTCTGACATTACCTGCCCTCTGTGGACCACCACTACTCTCCTCACTCTCTCACTGGATGGACCAGGTTGTGGAGAAAAAATCAGGGTGTCATCCAAATTTATTGGCTCACTGTCAGAAAAGGGGCCAACAAAAATAATGTCACTGCTGTGAGAAGTGTTAGCACTTAGAGACTGCGTGGAAGTTTGTGGAAGGTTATCGTTTGGAGTGTCTTCAATGTATGTCACATCATGGCTGATTGTTTCAAATGGAGCAGATGTTTGGACTGTAGTGACAGAAAAAGAAGAGGTTTGGTTTTGAGGACTCGCTTCAATTTCTGAAGATGGATACAAACCTGGGTTGGAGCTCTGAAGGCTGTCATTTTGTTTTTTCTTTGTGGTGAGGTAGAACCTGAGGATATTTAGTTTTGTGACATGATAAAGTTCTCCTACTGTCAATGCATCATCGACTATCATCTCTTGATAATCCTTCAGATCACAGTCAAAATCTGTTAAGGGCCCCTGAATGTTTCCCCCATCTGGAAAGAACAGGCCTGTTGCAACCTGTAATATGTCCCTTTTCTTGGCATCCTTGCAAATGTCTATTTTTCTTGTTCCTCCTCGTCTAGCTCTAACCTGCTTGAAAACCTCAGTGTCTTCATCATAATGCATCCATCCTATTTCTATTTTTCTATTTCTCTTCAGAGCATTTCTTTTATGGGTTGTTTGGGAATTTTCTTATTGCCGTGTGCTAC
Source organism: Astatotilapia calliptera (assembly GCF_964374335.1). NCBI lineage: Eukaryota > Metazoa > Chordata > Actinopteri > Cichliformes > Cichlidae > Astatotilapia > Astatotilapia calliptera. Next base: position 605,557 of record NC_137433.1, read on the forward strand.
TGCCATCCTCTTCAGATAATTTTCTTTTGGACAGTTTGGATTTCAGCCGTTCAAAAAGCGCTGACTTGCGGCTGCTGCCCCCTCTATCCCCTCTATGCAAAATCCAAATACTGCTAGACGATCACCGTATGATGGCAAATAAGTCTTCAGCTCCTCATCTGTCATTAGACTTATGACACTGGCATCAATCTAAAGATGGAAAAATAATTTAATTTATTGAAACAACCAGCCTTGAAAATACAATCCTATTTTTAACTTAAGAACAATGAGGAAAAGTTGCATTTCAACCAGTATCTTGTTGGAATTAAGTACCTTCTCATTCTGCAAGGTCTGTATAATTTCCTCAGAGACTTCTCTTTGTTTCAAGAATTCAGTCAAGTCTCCCATGCTGTAAGGAAGGATGTAAATTAAAATTACAAAATTAAAATAAAGCCACCATATTATCATCAAAGTATCTGTGCCTACCTACATTATGAGCTCTGACTATGGTGGAGAAGTGGGAACTGCATTTTTAAGTGTCCATTTGCACTGTAACTACAATCAGCATCACAATACAGTCAATCCCACATTTTCTCAGTTGTCTGGTTACAGTTTTATTGGTTTTGTTCCTTATTTATATAGTTGTCAGTCATATTCCCTGTTTTGGGTGATTTGTGATTTTGTTTTATACAGTGCTGTACACTTATTACGCATGCTTTTAGCAAAACGTCTGTTTCACCAGACGTAACAGGTGTCATTAGTGTGTAACAGAAACCTTATAGGTGCCTTTGGTTAACCCTCACGTTGCATTCTGTTCAACTTTGTATGTAACAATCGCGGTCACACTGTTTTTGTATACCTTTTATCCAGTTATCATTTGTAGGAAGGCATTCAAAACTGAAGAACCTGGCGCCATTTGCTCCCCTCCACAGTCTCACTGAACTCTGTCACACACACACACACACACACACACACACACACACACACACACACACACACACACACACTCTCTGACTCACTCACTGGCCTGCACCAGTTACCAGTCACTTTGTGGAGCATTGGACTGCCATTACCTCATAAGACTTTGTTGTTACACTATCTCTTACCGCATACCACTAAATCTCCATTTGCACTATTTGCCTATTTGCACTACTATGCCTCCTTACTTGAATATTGTATATTGTATATTGCATAGCTTTTTTTTTTTTTTTGTTATACGTAAAATTGTATTGTATTTATTTAAATTTTTACTTTTTAATTATTTTATTTGCATTTTTTAATCACTAGGGTTTGAGAGTAACGAAATTTCTATTCTCTGTATGTCCTGTACATGTGGCAGAATTGACAAATAAAGTTGACTTGACTTGACTTGACATTTGTTGTTATACAGTAGCTCACGACACGATCCAGTTTTGAGTGCGCACCCTTTTGCGCCATATCCTTCCGGGTAACAAGGAAATGACATCAGCCACGTAGATTTCTTATTGGCACCGCTAACTCGAAATTTTGAGTTATTTTCTCAAAATTTTGAGTTAATAACTCGAAATTTCGAGTTAATAAGTCCGAATTTTGAGAAAATAACTCGAAATTTCAAGAAAATAACTCGAAATTTCGAGTTATGGATCTTTTTTTTTTTTTTTTTTAGTGGCGGAAACGGGCTTCCATACTAAACATAGCTTTCAAGTTCCACCAGTTGGCAAATGAGTTAGCTAAGCAGCGCAGCAGTGCAACAAAGACTCAACAATTTATCCACAAGGCAGTTTATAAACTACAAATCTGTTTAGCACTCTAGAAACGCCTGCTAAAGACTTATTTTACAGTAGTAAGAGATTAGAAATGTATGAGCAGGGCTTAGCTTTAGTGCTCGCCTCTGCTGGGACTAATAATGTGAGCTTATTAGCTTCCTGCAAAACACACTTTGGGGCCAATGCCACCAAGACCATACACTGGAACCCTATTTTTACATTAGGTGGCATGGATTTTTAAAAAAAAAGAAAAGAAAAAAGCAATTCTTAAATGCCTGCTACAATTCAACATTTATGACGATAATAATTCGTATTACAAAGGAGAAATAAGGTTTCAGAAAAAATAAAACTTACCACAAAAGCGCTCACAAAGACAAAATTGCTGCAAAGGCGGTAAATGCAGCTAGCCAAGTGCAGAGCGTTAGCTGTTCCAGTTCAAAGGTCTGTAACATACCACAGCACGTCCTCCTTTATCCAGCGTCAAAGACAATGCAGCAAAAAACCTTCCCAAGTGATTTTATTTCTGTTCGGAAATTAACGTTCCACAGCTTTCTTTCGGAGTAATGAGCGGGCATTCGGACTCGAAGCGACGATTCCAAGATGGTTCCCAGCTCCTCATGAAGAACAGGTGGCACACGTACGTACGTACGTACGTAGGCACGTATGTGATGTCAGTGTCGACTCAAATTATTCAAGGGCAATGTCTGAAACTAATCAACATATTCAAGTACTGATAACTTGAAAAAACAAACTTGTTCAAACTACTCAAAGAAATAAGGGTGTATGAACTTATAACGGGTTTTTAAGTAGTTGCAACTCATTTCATTTATCAAACTATTACTATTCGGTCTTACAGTGCAGGAATAAATCTGTGATTTCTGAGTTCAGTCCTGCATTGTGGGTCCTCCCTCTGTTCGCCACACATCTGCTTCCATGGTACTTCTCTATTAAAGTACAGCAAAGAGGAAACGGATGAATCAATATGGATTAACATAGCAGGACACGCTGGTGAAGGATATCTGTGGCTATTTGCTCTCTAAAAGTGACGAAGCTTCTCAGTGCTTTTCTGTTATTGACTACTGAATATGGCAGTAGTTCTGTGAAGTTTCTGTTCTGTGCAATCTTCACCAAAATAAATGTCTGCAGCCTTGAACTTTCTGGTGACGTTGGCCACACTGTCATTTCACACAACAGTCTGAATACCTGAAGCTTAAAAGAAACGAGTCTTTCCTGCGCAAATGTTTTATCAAACAACACTGTCTGCACTGTGGATGCTCACAAAAGGATGTGCCATCACTGGTTGTATGCTTGCTGCTGCATGGTCATTGGCCAGCCTTTTGCTGTCAGCTGACGCATATCAGTCTTCACTCCCTCCTTCCATCAGTCACTCCTGTGTGAATGTCTGGTCTCCGTACCTACCTCTCAGCCTGCAGTCTGACATTTGGCTTTAAACTGCAGTTTGAACATCTCTCACAATAAAGAACGAAACTCATTCAGGTAAGTTTTACACACACTAACACGCTGGGAACAAATAGTCATTTCTACTTTACATGTCTCCTTTATTTGCCCAATTTGGTAAGATAAGACTTAGTAAAATTCTATTGTTAGTGTTAAATCCTATTTAAGGATGCCAGAGCACCCTTGATGCTGCACTAAAATTGTGATAAATTCTACTCTGTGCATAACAGGAGCTGTCAGTTTGTTCTGAGAGGCAATAAATTCAGACCATTGCAGAACATTAAGAATGTTGCAGGCTGGCAGGAGATGAAATGGATTGTTTGTCCTTGTAGCCATTTTTTTCTGTTATTTCTTTTCATTTCTATTGACTCCTGTTTTCAAAAGCGCTTCTGCGTCAGTGTGTAACTAAACAGAATTCCTCTTTGGCTACATGTGCAAGTAGCTATTAAAATATTTTTGAGACATGTAAGTCCTGGACAAAACCATTTCTATACTAATGTTTCAGTATCTATTTGGCCTTTCTGTGTGAAGTGTTGTGTTGAGGAATGACATTTTCTCTGCTGCTGCTGTTATCATTAGATATTCTGTCTGTGGTGGTGGAAGACCAGGCCTGACCCCCTCGGATCGGGGTTTGAATGTCACCCTGCAGAAAAGGCTGCTAAAGTTTAAAACCTGCTGCTCTTTATAAAAACATTTTGGTAAAAAAAAAATTATTCTCCTTGAGCACTCAAACTGTTCTATACAACATTCACAGATTCACACCCATTCATACAGGCATTGTTTTCTATGCGTTTTCCAGGGAAGCGCTTTCTATCTAACATTCACGCTCCAATTGATCCATCAGAGTGCAACTTGGCGTTAGTATCATGCCCAAGGATATTTGGCATGTAGACTGGAGCAGCCCAGGACCAAACCTCCAACCTTCCGATTAATAGATGACCTGCTCCAACAATTACTTATTCTTTCCTAAATGAACCTGTACAGCTCTACATTGTTGTACATTTCATAGAGTTAGAACACTGAATGCCTGTCAGAGATTTATTTTACTGTCTGTGTTTCTTTCTATGGTCTTTCCACCATCTCAGCTCCTGACAGCTTCCTGCCATCCCACCCGGGTTTTTTGTTTTTGCTCTCCCTTATTAAAGCTTAATTTTCCCAGGAGACCAGGGAACCAGCCTAAATACAGATGATTTCATTATTACATGACCAAACCTCTATACTCCCAAATATTTTCATAATGTTTAATGAAAAAAAGTTGTCTTTAAAGCAATACATAAAATACAAACAACCTGTAAAAAGTTGACATCATAACATATAAGCACAAGATACTAAAACTGTAAACTATGTCATATCAGGAAAAGAAATGGACTTGAAGTACAGAGTACTCAGTAAATACTGCATTAACTTTAAAGTTTAACGTTTAGGATTACGATTTTAAAGAAAGCAATAATTAAATTGAAACCACCAAAATATATAAGGCCCATTCTAATTGCAAGTATTTTAACTCTTGATACTTTAAAAGTGCTAGAAATATTTTTATATAATGTAGTTTCCATTGACTGTACACTGTATGTTGTATACTTTTATACTTTTAGCTCTCTTTTGTGGATGGAAGCAGAGCTGGAAGCTTACACGGTCACTTGGTGGTGAGGGCGAGTTGTGTATTTTTCTTTAGAAAAAAGTCTGTGACTCTATTTGTTATTAACTTTGTGTTTTGAGTGACAGGATGTCTCCTCATTGTCACAATGTTGAAATCTATCAGGAGATGTATGTGCAGAGTATTATTGGATAGAATACTAAGTCTCAGTGTCAAAATCAAGACAACAATAGCTTGTTACAGAGGTGCAAAGACAACAGGTTGTTTCTGTGTGAACTGCTGCTGCTCTGCAAATGCTGCACAGTTATAAAATACTGGAAAGAAAAGCAATGTTAATTCATGTGTAACTGTGACTTTTCCAGTTTTCTTTCACTTTTACCAGAAACTGAAAGTTTTTCATTCTTAGCAAAACCACATTGTTAATAAGGGAGAGCAAAAACAAAAAACCCGGGTGGGATGGCAGGAAGCTGTCAGGAGCTGAGATGGTGGAAAGACCATAGAAAGAAACACAGACAGTAAAATAAATCTCTGACAGGCATTCAGTGTTCTAACTCTATGAAATGTACAACAATGTAGAGCTGTACAGGTTCATTTAGGAAAGAATAAGTAATTGTTGGAGCAGGTCATCTACAAGACAGCTTTCAGCTTGAACTCAATGCAGTATTTTGGTGGGATATGAACTTTCCCAGGTAACAATCGTACTGTGCTGTGATTCTTCTACAGCCATTTATTTTGTTAATCAAATACTGCTATGGAGACACCCATCAATGTTTCAATGCACCTTCTCTGTTCAGGGTCATGAGTGGGCTAAAGCCTACCTCAGCATGGTTTAAAGATGAGGTGCACTTCTGGCAGCTTAACATAACAAGTGTTTTAACATACATGGAAAAAGTTGTTGCACTCCAATTTGCACTGTGGTAAGAGTGAAAAGTTGAGCACTACCTGTTTCTTCCAAAAAACATAGTTTTTATGAAGATAAATACTATGTCTGTCTGTATTCATATCTTTTTGGGGCCCAAAAATTGGAAGTTTACTATACTTGTGGGGCCCAACAGGCCTTATGGCGCCCAAAATCCTGGTCCACACAAGTTTGAAGGCGTTTTTGAGACTCAAAATGTGGTTTTAGTGACAGGGTTACAATTGGGTTATGGTTAGGTATAGGGTAAGGGTTAGGCATTCATTTTTCATGGTTAAGGGTAGGGTAAGTGGCTACAGAAAGCATTATGTCAATTAGATGTCCCCACAAGATATGAATACCCAACGTGTGTGTAAGAGAGGGAGAATTAATTTTCCCAAAATTAAGCAAATGCTTAATTTTGCCTCACACTAAAGCCAACTTTAGTGTAAGGCTGCAATATAAAATAGTGAAAGAGTGACTGGTTTCGAATATCTGAATGCACTGTCAAACAAGAAAACACTATATCAAACAAATGGTTTCTATAGGTAATGTGATGCTCAGATATGGTTTGGGACCCACAGTGTAAAGCTTCCAACAGCTGCCCACTTGATGGAGACCTAAAAACTTCTTACATTGTTGCAGGGATGTTTTGGGTGCACCTTCAGACAATGAAGTGACAGTGTTTCATCAAAGGTCCTCACAATGGATGAGTCAACAGAGGTTCGAACAGATGGCAATTCCCTGTTGAAGGCTGTATATTTATGCCGGCTACGTCTGACTCGGCTGCTCCTGGAAGGAGGAGCCTACATTAATGAGAGTAATGAGCATGGTGAGACACCACTTATGGTAGCCTGCAAGACATGCTATACAGATTCACAGAGTGTACCCCAGCACAAGATGGTTCGGTAAGTTTTATATATTTTTGTTGAGCATTAATATCTTCTAGATAATTGATAAAATAAATGTACCCTTTACTTTACTTTACCTTACTTTACTTTTACTACAAGGTATCTTCTTGAAAATGGTGCTGATCCAAACATCCAAGACAAGACTGGGAAAACGGCTCTAATGCATGCATGTCTTCAACAAATGGGAGCTGAAATTCTGTCACTTCTTCTTAACAGCGGAGCTGATCCAACCCTGGAGGATCATGGAGGTTTATCTGCGTTAGTTTATGCAGTTAATTCTGGTAACAGGGACATTCTTAGTGTACTCTTAGATGCCTGTAAAGCCAAGGGTAAGGAAGTTATCATCATCACCACCAACAAACTGCCATCTGGCCATCAGGTGACAAAGCAGTACCTTAATGTTCCTCCATCTCCTGAAGTTGAAGAGAGTCTGCATTACTTACCAGCATCTTGCTACATGTCGCCATATGAGGTCCAGCTACGAACGCCTCCTCAGGGCTCTTCAGCAAAAACCTCTCCTCAACCTGGCAGCCCCCTTCGTGCCCTCAAGGATCCCCAGTGTTTAGGCTTAGGGCATGGCCTGATCAGATTTCAACCAGGTTCACCAATGCAACATCGAAGTCCTCTACGTGTTCCCGATGTGGATAAGCGACCTAACTTCCATCAGCTACACTCAGAAGCCTGGTCCAAAAGTCCTTCCCTGTTGCTCCAGCAGAGTCAGGCGTCCTCTCTGACTGAGGAACCAGTGGAAATTACTCCGGAGGAGGTGCTGTCTTTCAGAGTCGAAGAACATCCTCTTGCTATTTCACGGCACCAGAGCATTGATTTCAAAGATGCAAAAGGACTTGTGAAAGCATTAGAGATCTTATCAGGAAATGACAACAGGGGAGGTGGTGGGAAAAAAGGCTTTGGCAGAAAGATGTCATATGACAGTGCTGCAAGTTCATTATATTCTGTTTCACACCCAAACTTGCTTCAAGATAGTCTTGCCTTTTCCCATGAATCCAGACCTGCAGATGAAGATTCATCTGACTGTCTTACACAGATGAATGTTTCCAGTCTGCAAAATGTGGTGCGTCGGCGGAACATTGGTATTGCCCACTACAGTTCTGACTCTCAGTTGCAGCAATTCAGCAGCAGAGACAGAACCTCAAAGAGCAGTGGTGGTGCTGGATTGGCAGCGGAAAGACACAAGCTGGTCACCAGCAGAGCCTCCAATCTGTCGGGATCCAGGGAGTCCTTGGAGAGCTCGGCCCAGAGGCGAGCCACTACAGGGCTGGAGCGAAGAGGCTCAGGAGCTCTTCTTCTGGATCACATTGCCCACACACGCCCCGGATACCTGCCTCGTTTGAATCCTCATATTCCCATACCAGATATTGGGGTTAGCTCTAACTCTTCCTGCCCTTTGAGTGGAAGTACCAAGACACTGAACGGTGTTCTTATAGGCCCAAAACCTGTTCTACCCTGTGTACCTGTTTTCCCCAAGGATCTGAAAGCCAAGAAAATGTTGTGGAGGCGTCACTCAATGCAGAGTGACCAAATAAAACAACTTGCCAACTTTGCGGAAACTTTTGGGCAATAGAAAATAAAATCTCTCAGGAGAAAATATGTGTGCAATAGCTGTATTATAGCTATAACCCCATCTCTAATGCCAATTCATATGTGCTTTAAAAGTGATTATAGATTAGATGTGCTCACCTGTGTCAGTGTGTTGTTTTAGAGTAACATTTTAATTATCACCAGGGCAGTTTGGAAATGATAATTATAAATACTTTAGTATGAAACATTGCATTCCAAATACCTTGAAAACAAATGTATTTAAATATTGTAGTAATTTTGTAAACAGTTGTGAATAGAACAGCCCTCTTCATTAATACTTCGGCCATCCAATCATATCAATTAATGCTGTATGTTTATTGGTGAGTCTGTTCTGAGAAAAGTGACTAGTGTTATTATATTAGATTAGATGAAACTTTATTAATCTCACGGGTGGGTTCCTCCGGGAAATTGAGTTTCCAGTAGCACAGCACCGACAGAAGTTGCATGTTACAGACACAATAAAGGGGAATGAGAGTAAGGATATACAGTGGGGCAAGAAAGTATTTAGTCAGCCACCGATTGTGCAAGTTCCCCCACCTAAAATGATGACAGAGGTCAGTAATTTGCACCAGAGGTACACTTCAACTGTGAGAGACAGAATGTGAAAAAAAAATCCATGAATCCACATGGTAGGATTTGTAAAGAATTTATTGGTAAATCAGGGTGGAAAATAAGTATTTGGTCAATAACAAAAATACAACTCAATACTTTGTAACATAACCTTTGTTGGCAATAACAGAGGTCAAACGTTTACTATAGGTCTTTACCAGGTTTGCACACACAGTAGCTGGTATTTTGGCCCATTCCTCCATGCAGATCTTCTCGAGAGCAGTGATGTTTTGGGGCTGTCGCCGAGCAACACGGACTTTCAACTCCCGCCACAGATTTTCTATGGGGTTGAGGTCTGGAGACTGGCTAGGCCACTCCAGGACTTTCAAATGCTTCTTACGGAGCCACTCCTTTGTTGCCCGGGCGGTGTGTTTTGGATCATTGTCATGTTGGAAGACCCAGCCTCGTTTCATCTTCAAAGTTCTCACTGATGGAAGGAGGTTTTGGCTCAAAATCTCACGATACATGGCCCCATTCATTCTGTCCTTAACACGGATCAGTCGTCCTGTCCCCTTGGCAGAAAAACAGCCCCATGTCTTCCATTTTCTGATGATTGCTCCCACAGTTGATTTTTTCACACCAAGCTGCTTGCCTATTGTAGATTCACTCTTCCCAGTCTGGTGCAGGTCTACAATACTTTTCCTGGTGTCCTTCGAAAGCTCCTTGGTCTTGGCCATGGCGGAGTTTGGAGTCTGACTGTTTGAGGCTGTGGACAGGTGTCTTTTATACAGATGATGAGTTCAAACAGGTGCCATTCATACAGGTAACGAGTGGGGGACAGAAAAGCTTCTTACAGAAGACGTTACAGGTCTGTGAGAGCCAGAGATTTTCCTTGTTTGAGGTGACCAAATACTTATTTTCCACCCCGATTTACGAATAAATTCTTTACAAATCCTAGCATGTGAATTCATGGATTTTTTTTCACATTCTGTCTCTCACAGTTGAAGTGTACCTCTGGTCCAAATTACTGACCTCTGTCATTATTTTAAGTGGGGGAACTTGCACAATCGGTGGCTGACTAAATACTTTTTTGCCCCACTGTAAGCATAATTATACCATATATACACATATATAAATACAGACTATATAATAGAGATAAATAGGAATACTAGTGGATTCCACATTTGAGTGAGTCTATTGCACAATGATTATTGCACAGTCGGATGTAAGAAATATATTGCAAATATAGCACAAGGAAAAAAGCACTACAGGTCAGTTGTTCCCAACCCTCCTTTGTCCCCGTTTCCTCTCTCTCTCTCCTCCAGTGAGGAGTTAAGCAGTCTGATGGCGTGTGAGACAAAGGAGTTTTTAAGTCTGTTGCTTCTTGACTTTGGGAGAAGCAACCTGTTGCTGAATAGGCTACTATGATTATTTACGACCGTGTGCAGAGGATGCCCAGCATTGTCCATAATGTCCAGCAGTTTCTTTAATGTCCCTTTCTCTGCTACTGTCACCAGAGTGTCCAACTTCATGCCGACTACAGAGCTAGCCTTTGTTTAGTTTTTCCAGCCTGGATGAGTCCTTCTTTGCTGTGCTGCACCCCCAGCACACCACAGCATAGAACAGTACCCCGGCAACCACCGACTGGTAAAACATCCTAAGGAGCTAGTGTTGGTTTTGTCTGTGAAGGTTCTCAGTCATCCAGGTCATCGTAGTCTAAGGAGCTTGGAAAGAAAAAAAAGTGTCTGGACTTCTTTGAGTTGCTTGAAGACATTTTACCTCTTATCTGAGAAGCTTCTTCAGTTCTAGAGTCAAATGTTGGAGAGTCCCAGATTTAAGCCATGTGGGAGTGCCCCCCAGAGAGGGACAATGGACCCCCTAATGAACCCCTACCTAATTACATGAGCCAAGGTGTGAAAATGGGTGTAGTTCACAATCAGCTAAGGTTTTCGGTGAGCTCATTGTGAAACCTAGCCCCACCCTATCATGTGATTTCCTGAGGTCAGAAGTCCCGGGATGTGAGTGGGCATTAAGGCGTCTGGGAAAGGATCTCAGAACTGGATTATAGATGGCAGACAGTGGACACAAAGGGCTTCTTTCACTCCTCTTTCAAACCATCTGTCTTCTTTGTCCAAAATGTGAATATTGGTGTCCTCGAAGGACTGACCTGTAGATGCAGATGGTCCACCAAGTCTCTTCCAGTTGACGTGGTATACATATACATATATATACATGTATAGATATATTTTTTTCGGATCCAAATAAACAGATGCGACCAATTAGATCCCTCCATCTGGCAACAAGTGCACTCCTAACTCAAGTCATGCGCTAGTACTGATATGGAAATAGTAAAATAATACTTTACCTCAGTCAATGTGGTCCCAATAAGAGCTGAAATTGCCCCATTGGCATCCTGAATATATATGAAAGCTTCAGATCGTGGATCAAGCCATGACATTTTCCCTGTTGCTGCTGCCTTGAGAGGATTGGATAGACCCAGAATCTGTTTCTTCCTTTTCTTGTTTAGAAAGCTCACGACCAGCTTATCGTCAGTTGACGTAAACTTTTTTTCACAGTGCATTTTTTGATGATGAATTTTCAGCAAAAATACAATGCATTCCATTACATGGCAAATTCAGATATAGTTCTGCAATCTGTTGGGTGTTTAAAGGCCTTTAGCCTTGCACATACTAATTAGAAAACTGAAAAAAAATTGTGTTATTTCTTATGTACCAACCACCTGGTCCTTATGCCCTGATATTGAAAGTTAAAGACCCTACAGTAAAATTTATATCTCAGTGGTGCAAAAATGTTGGAATAAATAAGGGACGGATAAGGGCCAAAATTAATTATCTCAGTCTCATGTACATGCATTCTTTATTCACATACATACTCTATATTGTCAAAAGTATTCATTTACCCATCTCCAACTCATTGAATTCACATGTCCCAATCATGTCCATGGCCACAGGTGCACAGAGGTTGCCAGCTTTCTGCAGAGTCACAGTTCAGCCACAATGACGAATCAACTTCTCCATCTGGAAATCTTATGAATGCCTAGTTTTGTGGCTGTGGCGCATTTTGTATAGCTTCTGTTCCTTTGTTTAGTAGCTTTCTGCCCTCACCTGAGAGGGTGTGCTCTAAGTATGTGACTTCATAATTAGAGTTTATTTAAAGATACCTTGTGGCCTTAACTCAGCCAAGTGACGTAACACAGCCATGGTATTTTGCTTACACCCTTCCTCTGTGTGGCCAGTCACTAAAATGTCATTACGTAGAGTAGAAACTGTCTCTGCTGCTGGCAGGAGGCAGGACATCATTGATTTCTTTAAAGCTTCAGCATAGAGAGTGGGGATTTGCTACTACTGGTAGCATCATTTCAGGGATTTCATTTATTGCTCGCTGATCATACACTAGTTGGTATTTTGCAGTATTAGCTTTCTTCACCACTTAAACAAAACATCACTCTTTGTTTTATTATTATTATTATTATTATTATTATTATTATTATTATTATTATTATTATTATTATAAATTCTCCTTTCTCAAAAACAGAAAATGAAATCGTAGTTGTTCTTGGCTGAGAAACACAAAACCTCCTTCTTTCTTTTTTTCCCTTCAAGACAAGAAACTAAGTTTTAACTTTTCTGACTTATCACCTAAAGCAAAGCAGACAACCCAGCTCTCAGCTGGTTCTGAACTTATCATCATCAAGGTCGCATGGTGAGAGCTACTTCAGAAATCACAGTACTCCTCTCTCAAGCAACACGTCAAAAAACAAAAAAACAAAAAACAAAACTCAGCACACTACACAGAGAACAACAGCCAAGACACAACTGAAGATGCTGTTCTTCTTTGTTCTCCTTAAATTTTAGAATAAACTTCATCTGCATTAGTAGATCATATGCCTAATCATTATGTGTCACTGTGATCTACAAGTATGGTCACAAATTTATTTATTTTTCAAAACAAAACAAAACAAGTTGCTGATAGCATGAACACTTTACACACATGTGTCAGGATGCAAAAAAGCTGCTGCCAAAGGCAAATCAGAAGTGTGAGGGGAAAAAAACTGAGCTCACAGACAGCTGCATGTTTGAATTCTCATGAAGCTCCTGCTGTAAAAAAACAAACATATTACTTGCTCATCAGCTTACAGTGACCACATATTTAATTCAGCTTCTCAATTATGTAGCTTTAGCTGTTGTCTACAGGGTTTAGCTTATTAGTTGTTAGTATAGGTGTGCTCTATATTTCTGCAATGTCTCGTCTAGGATGACAGGTTTTCAAGCAGGTCAAGTGCCTCTTATGCACTTAATTAGTTTACATATTTTCTTTATTTTCTTCATCCCATATCTCATTATACTGAATTTGAGCAACCTTAAGCTTGATGCAGACTACTTCTAACAGTTATCTACCTCACATCATAACTGACTAAGGTGCCTCTTTGTTAAGAGATGTATTCTAAAACACTTCTTCAGTAGAGAATCAGAGAAGAGAAACACGCAGAATTTCTTGCTAGCAAGGGCAGCCTCCAGAACTGAGACTCGCACTGAGAAACTGCCCCGGGTTTTATTTATACTTCAGTGTGTGTGTGTGTGTGTGTGTGACCCCATAAAGTCCAGCAGTTCATCTAAACAAAAAGCACTTAGACAGATATAGCTACGTTAATCCTACCGTAAAACAATAAGACAAGGTACGACCTCTCCCATGCTCCTAGGATGTGGGGGTGAACGCCAGAACACCCTGGAATGTTACAGACCTCCTAGGATGAGACATTCTTTCAATATGCCACCAACTATATACTTCTAAACACAAATGATTACATGCAGTATTCTACCATATTCAAACTTATATCACTAAAAGACTATACTGACTACTAAATACAATTTTCCATTGACATTCCCTCCTGTTGTCAGTATATCTTTAGGTGAGATATCAGTATGTAAAATCTTGTTGTACATTTTCTGTCACATCGTCATTAATCACACAAAGTCTTCATGTTCATTTGTCACGGCTGTATATGCAGCAACAGTGGAAAATATTATGCGGTTAATCATGAGTTTTAGACATGGCAGTATACACGTTACAAAAACACAAAATAAAAGTAAAAATATCCCAACTCCGATGAGTAGTCCTTTTAGCACCTGTAACCAGGAGCCAGTGTATAGCCAAGAAAACCAGTCACTTGTATCACTTACATAGTCCTGATTTTGGGCCTGCTGGATTTGTCTCAAAGCATTCAGGGCGTCAGTCATGTTTAATGAGCGTACATCGTCCAGTATGTAAGTGCAGCAGGTGTTGTTGAAGAGGACGCAAAGTCCCCTCTCTCTGCTAATATCATGGAGTAGTTCTTCCCTGGGAGTTGGTCCAGGAACACATATAGTGTGGGGTGTGTTGCCGTACTGGCATATGAGAACAGACATAATAGTCTGTATTTGCCGATTCTGCCTTTGTTCTGTCGTGGATATACTTATGGCTCTTCTACTGTCCATCCTCTGCAGAAAAACCCCTCTGTGGAAAGGGTGCTGGGTCCAGTTATCTTACTGCTGTTATGATCCCAGCAGTCTTCAGTGTTCCATCGTATGCACAGTATAGTGACACAGCATTAGGTGATGTTCATAGGAAACTGCTGTCATCACCACCATAGCTTCTGGTTCCTGTGCTTTCACAGAATCATGATGCCATCCTTAGACTCCCTCTGCGCTGTCGATGGAGCTTGGCACGCTCCCCTCATCCTTCAGGTGCCCGTCTGTTGTCCACAATCTCCTCTGTTGGCCTCTGGAAATCCCCCTTGGCACAGCTCTCATTCCAACGCAGTTTCATGGTCCTTGCTGTGGCTTCAAAGTTTGATCTCATGATGGGCCCCAACCAGCTCGACCTTTGACCTCAACCACTGCCTGGGCTGTCAGCTATGCCTGGAATGGTTCTCGCTTCTCACTGGGCCTCTGAAGATTCCTCAGGAGATTACTGCTGCACCTGTATTTCCTTGCTAGGAGGAAAAACTTCTATTTGGAGAGCATGTCAACAATCATCAAACCACATTTTTTAGTTCAGTGAACTTCACTTATAGGCCATCAAAGCCTCATCTGAACATGGATGCACCACTTGCATAGGTTTAATACCCGTTGAATGAACTGTTAATCACACAAATCGCTGCAAAAATCATATAAAACATAATTTAATGTTAATTCATTGTTTCATGTTAATCCTGGACCCCTCCTCTTGACGCATGGACACTCCCATGAGTCAACTCATCAAAGCCAGATTCCTGTCTTAAAGAAAAAGGTTAGCTAGATCATGTCCCAGGCAACATCAGGGCGTCTCCTCCTCTGGAGCAGCACCACCCCGGACCTATAATCCTGCAATAAAAGATGTTAGCGTGTTTTGCATATTAAGTTTGCTTAAAAACTGGCTCAGCCAGGAGCCTGCATACACACCATCATGGCCTGAAAAACAAGATCTGGAAGTGAAATCAAACTTCACACTTAAAGTAATAAAGTATTCAGCACCAGCAAGACAAGTATCATGTGCAGGTTTTCTCAAATCAGTAAACTACAATTATTTCCATAATTTGCCTCAGACATGGATCATCCCATGTACTCAGTCAACATTAATGTAATCGGTGACTTTCCTTAAGCAAAGTCACTCAACTCATTAATCACTAGTTTCAACACAGGAAATTTATCACATGTTATTCACATTGTCAAAGTAACCTTCACATTTTCCCAAAAACACAGTGTAACAGCATCACCAACTCATAACCTGTAAACACAGTTTTCTTCACACATAAACCCAGAAATCCTGTAGTAGAAAAACATTAACTAGTCCTCTTATAAATCACATGATCAAACACATGAAGAACTGTAATGCTGTAGAAAAGAAAATGCAAATGTTAGCGCTGCGCAGGCGTATGCATACTTTGTCACAGTTACCTCTGTAAGCAACACAAGGTAGTGAACAACACCCCTGGTAGATGCACAGACACAGAAAGTGGCATTTAAAAGGTTAAATCGTCATGCAACCTCGGATGTTGCTGTTATCTTTCTGCTCCTGTAAAAGGAAACACACATAGATTCATCTGCACCTTTGTCAGGTGGGGGTTAACTTCACACAGTCATGTTACATCAGTAAAGTCTTGTTAGCTTTTGTCAGCTTTTACCAGTCAGTCAGTTTTATTTTCTCTCACTTATTCATTCATCCATTCTTTCTTTCTTTCTTTGCTGATAGTGGAAACCATCGCCGCATTTGATTTCCACCCTCAGCAAAATGACGTCATTTCAAAAGAAAAAGAAGAACTTTAGATCGGATTACCTTTTTGGGCAGGGACTCTCATTTTCTAATTGTCCCAAATAAGTGGCTTTCTCCTGAGCCCATTTTAATGTGGAGAAACTCACTTGTAACAATTTTCTCGACGACGTGTAGCACTTTTAATTCCCGTTGTGCAGATCTGCTTAAAGAAAAGAAATTCACAAAGAGAAATTAGTGCACTGTTCAAAAAATAAAAATAAAATGAAAAATAACAGAGATTATCAAACAAAACTTTCAGTGCACTGTGAAAGTATCAAAATAAAAGGCCTTGTTACGTCATGACACAAGCTCCTTATCTCAGGAGGGTAAATCATACCATTAGCATGGTTTATCATACCATCATACTAATTGGCAGGCTCAACTTCACAACAAAAGAAAAACCATCAGCTAGATTCACTCCAAACCAACCATCAGCTGCACAACACACAACATAATCCTAATATGTCTCATTAGCTATGAGTTTAATCCCCAGGTCTGTGCTCTTCACTCATTTAGGCCACAGACACATTTTATTCAGCTTTCCTTTTTTCCCGTCATCATAAAACATGTGACATGTTGTCATGCACTTCACAAAAGAAGTTTGTTCTTATGTATTCAGAGTTGTGTATCTGGGTGCAGGATTCACTCACATATCAAAACAGGAAACTCAGTGTTTTAGAGTCTCCACTCTAACAAACTCCAAACATCCCATTCACTCGTGCTAGAATTCAGTCACCTTTCCTTAATCTAAGAACGATCAACTAATTTGTATATCAGCTATTAACCCACTAAGATGACAGGACAACAGAAATGCATGTTGAAAATGTTATCACAAAAATAGAATTTCCCTCATACAGTAAATTACTTGTGCTGCATCAGTCAAGCAGAAAGCATCTCCCAATTTACTATATTAACAACTAAATTTATTGTCAGATCACTGGTTGGTCAAACCAGAATCTTTTTTTTTCCACAAAAGTTAAACTGTTGTCCTGCAACCTAGAGAGTCAATTTTTTGCATTGGATAAATTCAGCATTTGATAACAGGTGTCTGCTAAATTTACCCTATTTTAACACTGATGAGACTTAACAAGCTAATTTTCATTGCATAATCAGTTCTACGCAGGGAAAAGGTCATCATGCAGTATTCTATCACATGTAAACTTATATCATTAAAAGTTTATACTGACTACTAAGTACAATTTTCCCTTAACAATGACTGAATGTAGTGTAAAGCGCTTTGGGGTCCATAGGGACAAAGTAAAGCACCATACAAATACAGGCCATTTAGCATTTATTTAGCAGCTCCTGGCTCCTACTAACTCTCTTAGTTCCAGTGGAAGCAGTAAGGGTGTAGTTAGTTTTTCACATTTATGCATTTTGGCGTAAGTTTTGTACATAATGATAATATGGTATATATAATTAATTTTAAGACCTTTTTTTCCTGTTCTGATATGCTGGAACTGAAACAAAGCATGCTTTTTTTCCCACACTTTTGTCATTTCAAAAAAGTGATAGCATTGGCTCTCAGTCCAGTTTAAACAATAAAAGAGACTTCTCCTTGTACAGGCATACAGTACTGTAGCACATTCACACCCATTGATTTGGGCTGCTACAACCGCACAAGGTGGAAAGCTGAATCTCCATAAACAAAAACACAAACTGGTATGGATTTTACTTTTTAAGAGGAGCAGTTTCTTATTTGATTAGATCCATAGTCATTTATAAATGGAGCAAATTAGCAGTGACTATGTGTTTATACACCACTCAATATTTAATTAGTTATTATAATAGTATTTTCTCTGTTATTATCTCTGTTTTTTTCCCCAGTGTGTCTTGTCTTCGTCCCATCACTCACAGCCTGTGGGGGCAGATGGCCACCCCTCCCTGAGCCTGGTTCTTCTGGAGGTTTCTTCCAGTTAAATGAGAGTTTTTCCACTCCACTGTCACCAAGTGCTTGCTCATAGGGGGTTGTCTCTCTATTATTGTAGGGTCTTTAAATTACAATATAAAGTACCTTGAGGCAGCTGTTGTTGTGATTTGTGGTAAAATAAATTACACTGAATTGAATTTTTAAAAAAGTACTATTCAACATCAACTACACAACCAGAAAAACACAACATTTTTACTTTTTTGCAAGAACTTTCTCTTTTTGAAAACCTTTTTTATAAATTGCCATTTCATAACGCTGCATCCTTGAAAATCTAAAACATTTATAGCTTTTATCTCCATCCCACTGAGTTGCCAGTAGCAACACTTCAGGGACCCAAAGGTGTTAACCATTATACTGCATTATATTGCACTTCTGCTTCAATCCTTTTTGTGCTAAACTATGGAGAACATAATGTCTCTCTTGCAGGTAGGTGTACTGAAAGCATGTCTTGAATTTTCCTCAGCATTTTTGTTTGCGGAGAACAAGACAATCTGCCCCAAATGATTAACAGATCTTCATCCAGTGCTGTCACAACCAGAGATGGTAAATGGTAAATGGACTAGTTCTTATATAGCGCTTTTCCACTCTTCTGAGCACTCAAAGCGCTTTACACAACTTGTGCATTCACCCATTCACACCAGCACAACTGACATTCACACACATTCATACTCCGATGAATGCATCGGAGAGCAATTTCGGGTTAGTATCTTGCCCAAGGATATTTGGCATGCAGACTAGGGGAAGCCGGGAATCGAACCACCAAGCTTCCGATTAGTAGATGACCTGCTCTACCACCTGAGCTACAGCCAGCCATGGGCAGTAATGCGTTACTGTAATCTGATTACTTTTTTCAGGTAATTAGATTACTGTTACTTTCCCATAGGAACGCTGCGTTACTAAAACCGTGATTTTTTTGCGAGAATGTCTCATGACAGTGATGTAAGCGAGTGCGACGTTCGTGACAACAGCTGTGTGCAGATCAACAATGGATAATATATCGAGTGCGGGAGAGAGTATGAGTGTGCAGCATTTAAAGCGTGGAAGTACTGACCTTACTTTGAGTTTGATTCCATAAAAAGTGACAAAAACATTAGCGTCCGTTGGGCGTGGGAAGAAAACGTCTTTTTACAGCGAAAAAAAAACCCCTAAACAAGCACCGAGTGCACTACGACATAATGGGAAACTCACAGAGAAACTCGCGTATCCTTCCACTGACCGCTGCACACCTGCACCAGGGTAAACCTCCGCCTCCCCAACTCCTGCTTTACAGGTGAAAATAGAGCAACGGGACTGCTAGTCTTTGACTTTATTTATTTTCTGCTGTTTTACTTGCATCTATTTGAAAGACTGAGTGTAAACACAAAAAATATTTTATTTTATGTGCTGGAATGTGCAGAAAATAGGTTTAAATGTTAAACTAATTTCTTCCAGTCAGAGAATGTTGCATATAATTAAATTTTTGCTTGATGCATAAAGTTAAAAGATTAAAACTAATAAAACAAGTTTTAAAAAGAGACTTTTCCATTTGATTACATTTTGTATGATGGATTATGCAGAAAAAGTAGAATTGGGCTGAAAGATCTATCGCTTTATCACCTATTCAGGTTGTAAATCGTGTTTTTAAAAAGTAACTAAGTAACTAAGTAATTAATTACTTTTGAAAATAAGTAATCAGTAAAGTAACGGGATTACTCGGTAATCGGTAATTAGTTACTGATTACTTTTTTTCAAGTAACTTGACCAACACTGGTCACAACACATGGTCTCTCGCATTGTGGCAGTGTACAACAGAAAGACTACTGACAGTATGTGCAGCAGCAGCTGCAATGGCAAAACAATTGAATATCAAGCAGCTTGCCCTTGTCAGTTACTGATACTTTTAACTCATTACAGGTACAATCACACTCAGCCTGTAAGTTTAAAGAAGGAAATGTGTCACAATGAACACACGAGAATGGAGAATAAGGACTTTATGTCAAACCAGTGATTTATGGCTCCCTCTCAAATGATTTATAACTAAGGAAGTATTCAAAGTTAATGGCAGCCATAATTTTTAGGAATATTGTAAAAGTACAATATGTAATAAATCAGTAATAATCAATTATCATACTGTGGAGGACCATAAAATATGATTATGAAAATATGATGATGAATAAGATGTTTGAATTAAAAATGGCGTGCTGTTGTCATTTTAAGCCAAAAAGTTTACTTTTTAGACAAAAAAATGCCACCTTTTTAGACAACTGTTTTAGGGACCTATGTAGGGGTGTGTGTATGTGTGTGTGTGCGTGCGTGTGTGTGTCTGAGGTATTCACTGAGCATGTGGTCAGTTGGGGCCATCTTCCTGATGTATTCATGGATGTTTGTCGTCTCATCCTGGACCGTGGTGCTGACACTCATCAGTCCCCAGCCTCCATCCTTCTGCTTAGCGTACAGCCTCAGGTTGCTGGACTTGGGGTGAAACCCTCCATGCATGGTCAGGAGCTTCCTTGTCATTTGGAAAATCACAGAATAATTAGTATTTGAGATCAACACTAACCTGTAATTTAAAGGTGTGAGAAGTAAATGCATCACAGAAACTAAAAAGGAGCTGCTTCTCCTCTACATTTGTCCAAATAAAGTACAAGTGATTTGCAATAAAGTTGATACAAAACACACAAAAGAGATCCATGAGATGGTTCACATCATCTAAACAAGACTCGAACAGAACCTAAATTGTTAAAGTTCACTTCCTGTCTGTGGGGGGATTGTATTTTTTATTACCTGAGCTACTGTTGATGCTGTAAAAGCACCCTCACTGAAAGAGAAGTACACATTTGGAGAAACTGTGCTGTAACTTCACATATTGTAAATGTTTCTGTCATTTCTTTCAGAAAAGAAAAATAAATATGTTATAAACTCCTTGATATGGTGATGTCAGTATTTCACACAGACATCACATGTTAAAAACAGGTAAGGTACGGTCCTCCATATAGACTGTACACACTTTGTCATAGATGTAAGAGGACTGGAAAAAAAGGTGTAATAATAAATACAACCAAAAATGTTAATAGAGTCATTTGATTTATTCTAAATTTGAAAATTGCTTTATGTCCACCATTCTTGTGACTGACAGTCTCACTGCCAGGTCACTGTTGTTGTAATTTAGTGATCTATAGATAAAACTAGCGGTGTGCGATACTGCATATTTTGGAGGTGAGATGGACTCACCTGTACGGCATCTACAATCACACCTGGCCAGCTTAAAACCTGTGCTCTGCTTGTGTTGTTGTTTCTGGTGGTGATGTGTACATCTGGCAGCGAGAGAGCTGCAGCCGTTGAATGTACTGTTACAGCAACCGTGTGATTATTGTAAATGTGGACAGTGCGTGGGAAGGACTGGAGGCTGGCGGGCCAGCGGGACTTGCCAAGCTGGAGACGTAGGTCAAGGTGGGGGTCCTGCCACACCCGAGGGCGGCGTGGTCCTGCGAGCTGGCTGCCTGCCCAGCTGCCTGTGAGCCCTGGCTCACTTCCACGCCTGCTGCGTTGCCACTGCTTGCCACATGGGTGGCCCCTGGACCAGCTCTGGGTCTGCCGCTGCAGGCAGCCCCGGGAATCACTCTCGTCACCGCCGCCGCTGGATACGAAGTGGTTCATCATCAGGAACCCTCACATTAACTTTTATAGACTGGAAAGAGTTAGCGTTCATCCTCCAGCTTCACTGTGTTTATGTTATGCTAACATAGCTGTGTAGCTAGCGATCATGTAGCACATCATTATATACCAGCTAGCCCAACTTCAGTAACCCTGCAAACATCACTGCTGTTTAGTTTTCTCTCTTCATTTATGTTGGAAGTGAAACTAGCGAGCTAACTTCCTGCTAACTTCTAACTCCGTAAAAATTCATAAATTCTGTTTTCATGGATGCCTGGATGTTAAACTTCATTGTTACACCTGGTAAAGCAGCAACGCTGATCATTTTATTAAAGATGAAAGAATTTAAACAGTATTTAAGTCTCGGTAATGCTGCAGTGATCATTTGACTTTGGGACCTGAAGCTGAGTTTGAACCCGGAAACAGCTAATGAGATCAGACTTAAAGACCAGATTACAGGTACTGCACTGCAGTGATTTGTATTATAACTATTTAATGATGGCTGAGGGTCGAGGCCAACACTCTTTGAATAGAGGGGGTGGCTTAATGACACTGTATGCTTATGACACTGGGTGGCTTATGACATAAAACACTTATTTGTACGTTATAATGTTATAATTTTCTTACACTGTGTGTAATTTTTATAGACACTTTGTTCATTGTATCAATGTGTAATTATGTATCTTTGATAAATAAATTATTTAATCTTGTATTTGTGTACTTTCTGGTTATTGAATAAAAAATTTGTCACACATCCATGGCTGAAAGAAATGTTTGATGGAAAAAAGGAAACAAGTGTCTTGCTGCAGTAGTACTAGAAGTAGTACTAGTAGTCCTAGTATTGTGCAACAACGAGGCTTCAAGAGCGATCACTCTTCTGGCTTGCAAATGGTGAAATAATGTCACAGTCTTAGCTGCAAATCAGAAATCTTAGTAAATTAAAAAAATGAGTTTAAACTTTAGGTTTGGCATAGACACAGACTTTATTAATGCCACACTCAGGAAATTCACGTTACAGGAGCACAACGGTCAGTAAGAAAACGTGGATCAGAGATATATTAGAAAAATACAAAAAAATAGTGCACAAATTTGCAGCCAATAAACTCAGGGAATTTTATATCAGCATATCAGTATAAAGCTGTCTGTAATTCCTGGACAGTTCATGAAATAATTTTAAATTAAAGCTGCACTCCAGTTAACTTTAATAACTAATAACAGGTTTACAGTGGGGCAAAAAAGTATTTAGTCAGCCACCGATTGTGCAAGTTCCCCCACTTAAAATAATGACAGAGGTCAGTAATTTGGACCAGAGGTACACTTCAACTGTGAGAGACAGAATGTGAAAAAAAATCCATGAATTCACATGCTAGGATTTGTAAAGAATTTATTCGTAAATCGGGGTGGAAAATAAGTATTTGGTCACCTCAAACAAGGAAAATCTCTGGCTCTCACAGACCTGTAACGTCTTCTGTAAGAAGCTTTTCTGTCCCCCACTCGTTACCTGTATGAATGGCATCTGTTTGAACTCATCATCTGTATAAAAGACACCTGTCCACAGCCTCAAACAGTCAGACTCCAAACTCCGCCACGGCCAAGACCAAGGAGCTTTCGAAGGACACCAGGAAAAGTATTGTAGACCTGCACCAGACTGGGAAGAGTGAATCTACAATAGGCAAGCAGCTTGGTGTGAAAAAATCAACTGTGGGAGCAATCATCAGAAAATGGAAGACATACAAGACCACTGATAATCTCCCTTGATCTGGGGCTCCACACAAGATCTCATCCCGTGGGGTCAAAATGATCATGAGAACGGTGAGCAAAGATCCCAGAACCACACGGGGGGACCTGGTGAATGACCTGCAGAGAGCTGGGACCAAAGTAACAAAGGTCACCATCAGTAACACACTACAACGGCAGGGAATCAAATCCCGCAGTGCCAGACGTGTTCCGCTGCTGAAGCCAGTGCATGTCCAGGCCCGTCTGAAGTTTGCCAGAGAGCACATGGATGATACAGCAGAGGATTGGGAGAATGTCATGTGGTCAGATGAAACCAAAGTAGAACTTTTTGGTATAAACTCAACTCGTCGTGTTTGGAGGAAGAAGAATACTGAGTTGCATCCCAAGAACACCATACCTACTGTGAAGCATGGGGGTGGAAACATCATGCTATGGGGCTGTTTTTCTGCCAAGGGGACAGGACGACTGATCCGTGTTAAGGACAGAATGAATGGGGCCATGTATCGTGAGATTTTGAGCCAAAACCTCCTTCCATCAGTGAGAACTTTGAAGATGAAACGAGGCTGGGTCTTCCAACATGACAATGATCCAAAACACACCGCCCGGGCAACAAAGGAGTGGCTCCGTAAGAAGCATTTGAAAGTCCTGGAGTGGCCTAGCCAGTCTCCAGACCTCAACCCCATAGAAAATCTGTGGCGGGAGTTGAAAGTCCGTGTTGCTCGGCGACAGCCCCAAAACATCACTGCTCTCGAGAAGATCTGCATGGAGGAATGGGCCAAAATACCAGCTACTGTGTGTGCAAACCTGGTAAAGACCTATAGTAAACGTTTGACCTTTGTTATTGCCAACAAAGGTTATGTTACAAAGTATTGAGTTGTATTTTTGTTATTGACCAAATACTTATTTTCCACCCTGATTTACCAATAAATTCTTTACAAATCCTACCATGTGGATTCATGGATTTTTTTTCACATTCTGTCTCTCACAGTTGAAGTGTACCTCTGGTGCAAATTACTGACCTCTGTCATCATTTTAGGTGGGGGAACTTGCACAATCGGTGGCTGACTAAATACTTTTTTGCCCCACTGTATGTCTTAGATCTACGGACACAGCCAAAACATATTGCTTGTATAATGCTGTATTCTCTCCCAGCTTACCATTTTCTCACAATCAAAGATTAAGGATTGTGTTTTTATAGCACGTAGTAAACTATCCCCTTTTCTTCTAGGCCTTGTTGTGTGTATCTCACAAGTCAAATTATACATTAGTGATACCAAAAACATTTTGAATTTCATTTATAACCGAGATGCCAAGCTGATATCAGACATCTTATGCTCACCAGGAGCATATGTGTGATATGTGATTGGTAGCGGGCGAAGTTAGGCACGCCTATGAGGCGGAGTTGGTCTCGGGCACAAAGTTTCAAAAAAGAGGTAAGCATCACTCGGGAGCTGAGACGAGGCGAGTAAGACGGACAATTTAGGCTGTGCGCTGGATGTGAGAAGTTAGGAGTGCTGTGAGTTTGGAGGAAGACACAGGGTTTTTTCAGGAGAACACTGTTAACTTGCCTGAGGTTTGGGGGATAGATGGGAGATGCTGGGGGGTTTTCGGGATCGTGAGAGTTTGTGACTCGGACTTTGATTGTAAATTTCCTAGTTCGTATTAAACAAATGGAAATAAATAGTAATAAAGCTTTCCATCGGGGCATGCAGCCTGTATCTCCATTCTAAATATTACAAAAGCACAAGATTAACTAAGCACTAAGAACTATGGTTTAACACACACACACACACACACACACACACACACACACACACACACACACACGACATTTTTGGCCATAAAAAAATAAACTTCTTTTGGCTTAAAAATTGCATTTTTTTAAAAATATTTTTAATAATCAAATAATTTTTGAATTATTGAATGAGTTATGAAATATGATCATTTTAATAATAGTTTTATTAATATGATAATTTCATGTTATTAAAAATGTTATTAATAATTTTATTAATAACATATTTTTATGACTGCCATTTGTTTTATTACGTCCTTTATTACTCATAAATCATTTTATCGTGGGTCATAAATCACTCATTTGAAGGGGTATAACATCCCTCCTCATATGCACTTTAGCTAGTGTAACTTGAACTAAATATATTTTTAAGAGAATCTGTTAAACTCAGCTTCTGAAAGACACAAAGGCTCAGCTAAAAGGCCGTGTAAGTGAAGGAAAGTCCAACCTGTGTGGGAAAGAGCCCCCTTCTGCTCGAAACTGTCTGATTCGTCCCACTTGAAAATAGACTAACACTCTTTAATTAAAAAACAAACAAACAAAAACACAACGTGACTGGACTCGGCTGATTTGCAGATTTTTTTATCCCACCCAAAAAAAAGAATCAGTAGAGAAAACAGAAAATATTACATGCAAGTGGGCTTAGAGCATCTTTTGATTTGAAATGCACCAGGCCCAGTAACATTAATGTCATGGCCTTAATACTGTGAGGCAGACACCTTACAGTACTGCAGAGGATCCTCATGAATAGACGATTCCTATGAGCAAGCAGTCGGTGACCGTGGGGAGGATGAACTCTGTTTTAACAGGAAGCGAGCTTCAGATAAATTCAGGATGAAGTTAGTTTCCACTTGCAGGTGCACCAGTTAATGTCACAGCCAGACAACTTCTCACTGGATTCATATGTGCTTATTGTGCTGAACTGATCCGTGCTCTTAGAGAGTCTGGCAGGTCAAAGTAAATCCTGCTCGTGGCAAACTCTTCTCTGTAGGGCAGCAAGTCCTGCAGTGAGAACTCATCACTGTGGCCCGTCCACACAGTTAGAGTGTACCTGTCAATGTCAAGGAAAAAAAGGTATTAACATATGTCAGAATGGTTTTGGAAACTCCGTCCATTTGACTTTATTCTGATTTTTTCAACTTTATTGTAACAACAGATGAAAATCTAACTTTGTGGCATTGAAACATTAAAATGGTCCAATGAAATCACAACTATGAGACGAGTGTGGATCGAGTTAAACTGTGATGCACACATGCTTCTGTCCAGTGATGACACTTTCTCTCTCACTGCTTGGCAGGCAGAGATCTTATCGAAGAAGCTAAAAGGACAGTTTATGATTATATGGTAACATAACGCTTCAGCTGTGTCCCACACCAATGTGTGAGAAGTAAAAAGGAGAAACTACTGTGACTGCTTGCAGCCTACTGACTACCTCTGATCCACAATGAGGCTAATTAGACGAATACAGTGTTTGCTGATTTTGATTTGCTCTCCTTTACTGATATCGAGCATATATATGGCTTCTTCAGACAACCAGGAGACAGCAAAGAAGCCACTGCATGTTTGTGGTGTTGTTCTGAGAAAAAGGTCCGATGTGGCCGACATTCACCTGTCTGACTGCTTCAGCAGCCATGTCAGCTGGGAGAAGGACTTGGCCAGCAGAGCTGCACGTACTGGGAATGTTACGGGATGTTTAAGGTCTCTACAGATCTTCTCCATCATATGAACCATATCCCAGCTGTAGCCTGAACAAAAGAGAAACAAAACATAAACGTGTTATGTGAGATGTGTCACTATGGTCTGCTGAGGACTCACTGACTCTCGTTCTAACCTCACTCAGGAAGTGCTCTCAGGTGAGACAGGCACATGGTCCCACAGTTCCCAGTATAACAGCCAGGCATTCTTGCCTTCTTCCCCATGAAAACTCACCATGAGCTCCTTAGTGGTTCTGGACCAACATTAGCCACCTGACTGCTGGCTGACTCGGCTGTCAAGGTAGTCCATGAACATGGGTTCTTCTAGTGTCAGGATGAACTCTTATGTTGCATGCATGTATTTTCCTGGTGAGAATTTTATTTTTACTCTGCCAAGATGGTGTCAAAGAGACGGATGTTGTCCAAGACATGGAGGATGCTGGACAACACCTCCCACCCACTCCGTGATGTGCTGAGCATGCTCAATCAGAGACAGATTTATCCAAATGAGACAGAAAATAGTTCCTGCCTGTGGCTACGTCCATCTAATGTGCAGCAACAGCTGCACATCCTCTACAAAGGAGAGTGTAAGAGGGCATCTCAATTTCAGCTTTATCTACACTCTCTTCCATGTGAGATAATGGGATATTTATTTATTTATTAGAACTATTGTGTAATATACTGTAATTTTTTATTGGTACTGTAACTTGTTAGTTACTGTCCTTACTGTCTTGGAGCAACTGTGACTGCAAAGTTTCCTCTTGCATTGATAAAGTATTCTGAGTCTCCTCACTGTTCGGGTACCTAAAGGCACTGAGCTGCTGCACCACCTGCCCTTTGACCTCCAGGTGCTGAAACAGCGTGTGAGTTGTATTTGCTGACAACATGCTGCCAGGCTATTAGAGTCGGGTGCACCACCATGTTGTCTGCATATTTGAGAACTGTCATACTGTCCATATTACAGGTTATATTATACGTGTAGAGACTACATCTCCATCACCCCTCAGGTCTATTGAGGACGCAAGATCCTCAGCTCTGGATACGCGGGCCCATGCGAACCTAGAACTCCCCTAGGGTGGACACAAAGCTATATATAACAGAGTTGTTGATTTAAACAACTCTGTTATTTAAATCAATAATAACATGAAGAGGGTTTTGTGTTTCTCAGCCTAGAACAACTACAATCTCATTTTCTGGGTTTAAGAGAGGAGAGTTTAAAACCAGAGAGAGGAGGTGTCTTATTTAAGCAGTGTCGCGCTGACCTAGTAGGTGTGGCTGTTACTCCTCTCTTCCTCCTCCTGCCCACTACCTGCTCTGTGCTGCTGCTTGCACATGGCTGCTGATTAGACCTTGTGTGCAATCTACAACTAAGCGCGGCCTGGTGCGTGCCGCTCCGCCAGGTGAGCTGAATTAGAGCAATCAAGGGCTGGCGTGCCTAGTAGACCTTAAAATGCATGCAGCAGCCATTTGACCCGGGTGCGACATACTGAGAGGACAGCAAACAAAGCACAATCCACTTTCCACTGTGAGGAAGACTTTGAGCTAGACAGGCTATCGGTAAGCTCTTGGACTCATATTTGCTGCTTCTATGTTGGGGAACTATGGAAGCTCAATTGTGGAAATGTATTTATGCTTTGGGAAATAGTTACTGCATTTAAGTTTAAAAAACTATATTGATATTAAAATGAATGTTTAAGTTTGAATAAATTGTTTATGTAGATAGTGTTTCCCACATTTATTTTATTAATACTAAAAATAGTTACCCCAAATCCTTGGTTAAATCTTAAAACTAGTGTAAATATGTTTGGTTTAATTTAAGGAAAATAATTCTTTGTAAAAGAAAATCCTTGGTTAAAGTCTTTATTAAAATATTTGCAAACTCTAAAATGTATACTTTAAAAATGTAATTGTTTATAAAAAGTGTAAAATGCAAGGTAGACACTTTGTGTATTTAAGAACCACAGTTTATTTCATCTTCGTTGTGTGAAATTACTCAGCTCTGTGATTAAAAACCAATGAATGTAAAACTAACTTAAACTGGGTTAAATGATGATTTAGACAAAAGTATTTAGCTTTAGCTATGTTAAATGGCTTTACTAAAGTGTATATATTTTTGTTATTTCATTTGTATTCTGTATAATGCATTTAATTTATCTGAATGAACACTAGCATCCCCAGGCTTCTACCTTTCTACCTATAAAACCCGAGAGCAGTCAAATGGTGGAAGTGGAAGCTAAATTGGCTAGTCATTCATATGTATATTAGGTCGTTACCTAGGAATTCTGGAGGGAGGGGAGTGGGGGTGAGTGATTGAGGGGGTGGGGGAGCTGCTAAAAGCTGTGAACTTCCTTTTGTGTTTCATCTTGATGCATTCTCAATCATCCAGGGAAATAAATCTCCAAAAGTCACCAAC
Source organism: Astatotilapia calliptera (assembly GCF_964374335.1). Lineage (NCBI taxonomy): Eukaryota > Metazoa > Chordata > Actinopteri > Cichliformes > Cichlidae > Astatotilapia > Astatotilapia calliptera. Next base: position 634,779 of record NC_137433.1, read on the forward strand.
TTGGAGTGTTTCAGTTTGCCATCTTAGGGAGAAATCAACACACATGGGTGTATGTCCTTTGTTGCTGAGATTTATTGATAAAAACAGTACAAAAAACCAACCATTTGTACACATATTTACAAATGGCCTGCTGAGTGGTGCATGGAGCATGTTCATTGGTTCATGGACCTCCCTGAACTAATGGCATTTATTGCAATTGTCATCTTGCGGGGGGTTAACAGGGTTCCATCTCTAAATGACTGCTGGTCAGCAAACCTGGGAAACCCACAGATAATTGGAACTATGGCACGAAACCGCTTCCAAAACATCATGCAACACCTACGCTTTGATGACAAGTCCACCCGCAGTGATCGAGCAAAGACTGATAAGTTCGCTGCAATTTCCAGTGTGTGGGGATCATTTGTCACCAACTGCATCACGTGCTACAACCCTGGTCTACATATCACCGTTGATGAACAGCTTTTCCCATCAAAGACTCGGTGCTGTTTCCTGCAGTATATTGCAAGTAAACCGGACAAGTTTGGGATCAAGTTTTGGGTGGCTTGCGACCTAAAATCCAAGTACATTTGCAATGTCTTCCCATATCTTGGCAAGGATCCCAGTCGTCCCACTGGGGAGAGACTTTCTGAAAATGTAGTAATGAGGCTGATGGAACCATTCCTAGACAAGGGCAGAAATGTTACCACGGACAATTTTTTTCACATCGCTTTCACTGGCACAAAAACTTCTTGGACGGAAAACCACCATCCTCGGCACAGTCAACAGGATTCGCAGGGGAATTCCTCAATCCACTAGACAGACAGATCGCAATGTATTCACCACTCAGGTATGTTGCAGGTCTTTTGTGGTTCTATGTTTATGTGTTTCATTGTGTGTAAAAGGGCTATGAAAATAACAATTTATCTTATTTCTTAGGTGTTTTCAACCTCTGCTGCCACGCTGACGGCGTATGCGGCCAAACGGAAGAAGACAGTCTATATTCTTAGCAGCATGCACAGCGTGGTTCAGACTGATAACACCACCAAAAGGAAGCCAAACACGGTCACCCTTTACAACAAAACAAAGTGTGGCGTGGATGTGATGGACCAGATGGTTCGGGAGTACACTGTCCGCAAAGGAACACGGCGCTGGCCAGTCGCCGTGTTTTATAACATGATTGACATGGCAGCACTGAATGCACATGTGCTGTATCAAGCATGCACCGGGACGAAGGAAAGACGGGTGGACTTCCTGGTGGCGCTTGCAACAGAGTTGGCTCACTCTCATGTAGCTGCGAAGAAGGCAAGAAAAGATCAGTTGCTTCGGGCAGAACCCTCCACACCGAGCCCTGGAAAAAGAGCCACGTGTCAGGTCAAACACAAATGCAAGAAAAATCAGGCCACTGTGCGATGTGTTCACTGCTACAGGTACACATGTGGTAAATGCAGACGACAGATACCGTGGCAGTGCCAGGATTGTGAGTGATTGCTGAAAATGTTGAAATGTACTCACTCACTTTTTATCATTATTTGTAAATATGTGTACAAATGGTTTTTTTGTACTGTTTTCATCAATAAATGTCAGCAACAAAGGACATGTGTTGATTTCTCCCTAAGATGGCAAACTGAAACACTCCACTCCCAAACCCCCTCAATCACTCACCCCCACTCCCCTCCCTCCAGAATTCCTAAGTAACGACCTAATATACATATGACTCCAGCATTTGACTGACTGCTCTCCGGCTTTTAAAGGTAGAAACCCAAAATGACTGCTCTCCGGGGGTCTAAGTGTATTAATGAAATGTTCTTTATTTTTTTTGTGTTGAAAGGTTTTTCACCTACCTACCTATCCACTATCTAACTAGCTGTTCAAAATAAAGTGAGTGAAACCCAAAGTCTGGTCTTTTTCAAGTGTGGGCACCTCACAGACAGAACACTTGACAAGCAGTGATAAGAATGATGAACATGTCTCTCAGTGTGTCACTTGCAGATGGGGAAATAGACCTGGATCAATTTCCCACATGCAGCGGTCGGAAGAAAATTATAGGTTAACATCTTTAGAAACACTCGGGCCGAGTTTTGACTGAATTGTTTACAGCTTCACTTCTGTGTTAATTGCCCCTTGGGGATAAATAAAGTCTTTCTGATTCCTCATCCTGAAAAGCGAGCTCCAAGGACGCTAACTTCTCCTTGAAGACAAGAAATGCAGTTCCAGAAAGCAACAACATGGCAGTCCAAGAGACAACAGCAGTCTTGAGCAGAGAGACCCAGCAGCAGCAGTACAGGGAGTGCAGAATTATTAGGCAAATGAGTATTTTGTCCACATCATCCTCTTCATGCATGTTGTCTTACTCCAAGCTGTATAGGCTCGAAAGCCTACTACCAATTAAGCATATTAGGTGATGTGCATCTCTGTAATGAGAAGGGGTGTGGTCTAATAATAATAATGGATTGGATTTATATAGCGCTTTTCAAGGCACCCAAAGCGCTTTACAATACCACTATTCATTCACTCTCACATTCATACACTGGTGGAGGCAAGCTACAGTTGTAGCCACAGCTGCCCTGGGGCAGACTGACAGAAGCGAGGCTGCCATATCGCGCCATCGGCCCCTCTGGCCAACACCAGTAGGCAAGTAGGGTAAAGTGTCTTGCCCAGGGACACAACGACCAGGACAGAGAGCCCAGGGATCGGCGACCTTCCGGTTACAGATGCGATTCCCAACCCCCTGAGCCACGGTCGCCCTTTAGGACCGTGACATCAACACCCTATATCAGGTGTGCATAATTATTAGGCAGCGTCCTTTCCTTTGGCAAAATGGGTCAAAAGAAGGACTTGACAGACTCAAATAGTGAGATATCTTGCAGAGGGATGCAGCAGTCTCAAAATTGCAAAGCTTCTGAAGCGTGATCATCGAACAATCAAGCGTTTCATTCAAAATAGTCAACAGGGTCGCAAGAAGCGTGTGGAAAAACCAAGGCGCAAAATAACTGCCCATGAACTGAGAAAAGTCAAGCGTGCAGCTGCCAAGATGCCACTTGCCACCAGTTTGGCCATATTTCAGAGCTGCAACATCACTGGAGTGCCCAAAAGCACAAGGTGTGCAATACTCAGAGACATGGCCAAGGTAAGAAAGGCTGAAAGACGACCACCACTGAACAAGACACACAAGCTGAAACGTCAAGACTGGGCCAAGAAATATCTCAAGACTGGTTTTTCTAAGGTTTTATGGACTGATGAAATGAGAGAGTCTTGATGGGCCAGATGGATGGGCCCGTGGCTGGATTGGTAAAGGGCAGATAGCTCCAGTCCCACTCAGACGCCAGCAAGGTGGAGGTGGAGTACTGGTTTGGGCTGGTATCATCAAAGATGAGCTTGTGGGGCCTTTTCGGGTTGAGGATGGAGTCAAGCTCAACTCCCAGTCCTACTGCCAGTTTCTGGAAGACACCTTCTTCAAGCAGTGGTACAGGAAGAAGTCTGCATCCTTCAAGAAAAACATGATTTTCATGCAGGACAATGCTCCATCACACGCGTCCAAGTACTCCACAGCGGGTCTGGCAAGAAAGGGTATAAAAGAAGAAAAACTAATGACATGGCCTCCTTGTTCACCTGATCTGAACCCCATTGAGAACCTGTGGTCCATCATCAAATGTGAGATTTACAAGGAGGTGCCTCAGGAAAACGGGTAGCAACACACATCAGCTTTTAATTTCATGTCTAAGATTTTTGCTCAAGTTTTGCAATCACTTGGCATTAAACATCAGAAATCTAGTGCCTATCATCCGGAGTCACAAGGTGCGCTTGAGCGGTTTCATCAGACGTTGAAATTTTGCCTTGAGTCTGAAAAGGAGTGGGATGAGGGGTTGCCGCTGCTCCTTTTAGCTGTGAGGGAAAGCGTGCAGGAGTCGCTAGGATTTAGCCCTGTTGAGCTGGTGTTCGGTCACACAGTGCGTGGCCCGTTGCGACTGCTCAAGGAGAACTTCCTGTCTGACACAGATGCTCCTAAGGAAATTTGTTAGATTATGTGAGTTCTTTTAGAGAGCGTTTGCATAAGGCATGTGCAATCGCACACAATGCTCTCGTTGCAGCGCAGGGTAAGATGAAGAGGAAGTTTGATGTGAAAGCTGTGCAGAGGAAATTTGAGGCTGGTGATAAAGTTTTAACACTTCTACCGGTCCCTGGATCTTCCCTCCAGGCAAAGTTCAGTGGTCCGTATACGGTGCAGGCGAAATTGAGTGACACGGATTATGTCATTGACACCCCAGAGCGAAGGAAAAAGTGTCGTGTGTGTCATATTAATATGATGAAGCCCTACTTTGCTGGTGGTGTGTCAACAGTTGCGACTGTGGGGGTGCCAGGTTCCGAAGCCCAGTATGACCCAGTAGGTGATGATTTGGTTTTCGGTTGTGCTGTGGGCTGCGCACGACTTAGGAATTCTGAAATTCTATGTGATTTAAGGTCATATTTAACTGAGGTAGATGATGATGTCCGAAATGACGTGTGTCGGTTGATTGAGAATCATCCTAATCTTTTCTCGGACACTCCATCCTGTACCACCGTGTTGGAGCATGATATCGATGTGGGGGACCATCCTCCAATCAAACAACATGCCTACCAGGTGAATCCCACTAAACGTGCTCTTTCCCAGACAGAAGTCTCTTATCTGTTGGAAAATTGTCTTGCTGTCCCTAGCCCTAGTGCGTGGAGTTCCCCGTGTCTCCTAGTGCCTAAAGCGGATAAGACCCCACGGTTTTGTACAGATTTTCGGAAGGTGAACAGTGTGACCAAACCTGACTCCTATCCTCTTCCCAGAATGGAGGATTGTGTCAATAGTAACGAACGTCACAGAACCGACCCTAAGCTGGACTTGTTAAAGGGCTATTGGCAAGTTCCTCTAACATCACGTGCGGCCGAGATCTCTGCTTTTGTTACTCCTGACCATTTTCTCCAGTACACTGTCATGCCTTTCGGGTTGCGCAACGCTCCCGCCACATTCCAACGGCTCATGAATATCGTGCTGGGCGGCGTCCGCAAGTGTGAACATGACTGTCCAAAACATCTAGAAAGGAGATGTCTTTGATTTTGGGAAGGGGGGTGTTACGGCTGTGGCCATGAGGACCCTGTGTGGGCTGTTTTCTTTCTGTGTTTCTGTACTGTGCTTAAGACTCTTTCCAGGTCCCTCCCCTAATGAAGAGTAGTGAGCGGCTGATTGGACCATGGAGCGGGTGACTACCTTCAAAAAGCCGCTCTGACAGCTCCACAGAGAGAGGGAGAGAGAGTGGAGCGAGCGAGTAGCTTGGCAGCCGGCGCGGCCCTGACCCTGGTTTTCCCAGCCTGTACTTTTATTGTGTATTTGTGTGAGCGTGAACTGCTGGAGCCGCTCCTGGTGCATTAGCTGAGAGCTTAGGCACTCTTGGGCTGAAGCGGAAGGGGTGAGCCGCCTTTTCTTTTGGAATCGTTTTCTCCTGTTTTCTGGGTTAGGGAGCGAAGGATAGCGCTGTCATTTGTTTGTTCTGTTTCTTTCCTAGGGTTTAGTTAGTTTTCTTTGGTGGGACTTAGTTGGTTTTGTTTATTATTTTGGCCTGGGCTCACCCTGGAGCTATGCTTCTTTTCCTTAAATAAAATCACCTTTTTACTCACAACTGGTTTGGGATGTTTGGCTTGGGAACCAGGGCGGGGATTTGTCTCTCTCTCTCCTCCAACCTTATGTGCGTCCCTACACGCCTAGACTAAGGGCGTAACAGGAGGGAAAACAGTACACCTCTCTGAACAGTGTCTGGGAGGCTGTGGTTGCTGCTGCACGCAATGTTGATGGAGAACAGATCAAAACACTGACAGAATCCATGGATGGCAGGCTTTTGAGTGTCCTTGCAAAGAAAGGTGGCTATATTGGTCTCTGATTTGTTTTTGTTTTTGAATGTCAGAAATGTATATTTGTGAATGTGGAGATGTTATATTGGTTTCACTGGTAAAAATAAATAATTGAAATGGGTATATATTTGTTTTTTGTTAAGTTGCCTAATAATTATGCACAGTAATAGTCACCTGCACACACAAATATCCCCCTAAAATAGCTAAAACTAAAAAACTAAAAACTACTTCCAAAAACATTCAGCTTTGATATTAATGAGTTTTTTGGGTTCATTGAGAACATGGTTGTTGTTCAAGAATAAAATGATTCCTCAAAAATACAACTTGCCTAATAATTCTGCACTCCCTGTATGTGCAAAACGGCATCTGAGAGAAAGGGAACCCATCTTCTGATTGGATGGATGGACATGCGTTTCCAGCAAGCTGCAACTTCACTGTGTGTGACTGGTCTTTGAGAAGACTGTCTGAGTTTGACATTTTCCATGTTTGGAGTGAAATGGCAATGAACGAGACAGTGGGGACTGCACAGGACAAAGCTGAAGCTGGAATGCTGCAAGGGGGAGAGGAGATCAAAGTGGACAGAGCAGGTGAGGACCCAGAGGAATGCTGTTGTTTAGAGTGGGAAATTAAATTTGGGTTGGCGAACCTGGGAGGAAAATGACTGCTTTAAGTGGGAAAATTGAGAAGGAGTCTAAGACACTGCAGAGAGAAAGGTACACAAAATCACACACAGAAAATGCATTAACCATACTAACACATACAATGAAACTCATGAAGACCAGACAGCATCTTCAGCATGTTACTGTTTGTCATCTTGTCCAGTTCACTTAGTAAGATGAGAAGTGATACATAGACCACTGGACTGATATTATAGTAGGACAGATGATTAAATTATAGCAGGGGCAAACAGAATGCTGAAGAGGGGTCTGAATGAGTGAGGCTAATAGGTTGTTGAGTTTCTTGTTTCTGATGTGTGGAGGAAAGTTTTAACATGGCACACACCTGATTACATCAGAAGAAACTCGTGATCTAATAAGACATTAGGGTTATTTTGTGAGGTGTGTGGCTGATGGATGCTTTGAGATAATCTCTGTCGTTTGAGAGATCTGCACGATTAGAACAGAAAGCGCTATACAACATGTTGTCGGGAAAACGGTCGCAAAGTGAGCTTTTCCATATTAAAATGGGCTCGGGGGAAAGCCACTTATTTGGGACAATCAGAGAGCAAGTCCCGGTTTAAAAGGATTCTTTTTACTTTCTAAAGTGGCGTCATATTGCTGAAAGTGGGAACGAAATGCGACAAGATGTAAATGCTACTATCAGCAATGAATAATAAAAAAAATGGGGAACTGACTGGACTGACAAAAGTTTGACAGAAGTTGACTGACTTAGCACCAACATGCAGGATTGCACCTCCACCCAGATGTGAAGGGTGGATGTATGGATGTGTGTTTCTTTATTGCAGGAGCAGGAGGATGACAGAGACCAGAGGGGGAGATTTTAGGGTCACATGAGAGTGTGGGCCCTGCAGACTTTAACCTTTAACTGCTACTTTTCTGGGTAACTGATGTTGTGTGAGGAAACTGTGTTTACATCCTGTGTGTTGGTTATGCTATTACACTGTGTTGTTGAGAAAATGTTGAATGTTACAGCAGGGAAATGAGCATTCAATGTGAGACACATACTGTGTTGAAACCAATGTCACTCTTTTCACGGCAGATTGTTAACTTTCTGGCCTTTTACAGCACCTCTGGAATCTGGTGACCCATGCCTGACCTCCAGGATGCTGCTGCTGATGTTTGTTTCTCTCTAAGAGCGCTTGTGGAGGATTCAGCACAGACAGACAAGTGACAACAGAGCAGATGTGCAGTGATTATAGAACATTTTAGTGTTCGGCTCATTATCTGACCATCATTGAGCTCATAGAGGTAAAATAAGTGAGTGACATTGCTTAAGGAAAGCGTCATGGTCCTGAGTCTCCTGACTCAGTGTTTTGTGTTTCTTTATGCTTTTGTTTATCCTGAGTATGTACTCCGTTATGATTTGCATTTGTTAGGTTTGTGTTCTGTGCCTGCCCTGGTCCCACTTCTGTGTTCCACGGTGTTCTGTTCCTCCGTCTGCGTCTCTCTGCCCCGCACCCCGTTTCTTATGATCTCAGGTTTGTCATTTAGTTTACCCAGTTCAGGTTTCTCCAGTCATTTGTCATTCCTCACTGCCTGTTTTGTCTTTCCATTACTGGTAAATAAACGTCACTAGCATTATCATCTACTGCCTGCATTTTGGGTCCTTTCTCCCTCCAACACCACACGGCTCACCTCGGCAGCCGTGACAGAAAGTCAATGATTAGAGTAGTGTGGAATAAGCACAGCACAAATTCTATTCAAAGCAAAAAATAAAGACCTGCCAAGAAATATTCAGAGTATGGTTTTTTTGAAAGAAGGAAGTTATAATTTAAGGGGTTTTTGTAACTTCAAAACAATGAAGGTACGTACTACAAGAAAAGGCTTTTGTGTTTCTGTTCATGGAGTGAAACTATGGAACAGTCTGAAAATGGAATTAAAGCAACGTCCAAACATAAAACTGTTCAAAAAGAGTTATAAAAATATGATCTTTTTGAACTATAAAGAAAAGGAAAATATTGAAATTAATTGAATGTCTCTATTTAAAAAAAAACAAAAAAAAAAACAAACTCATGATGTGATATTATAGTATATAGTATATCAGAAATTTGTTCACTATTTTTATTACAAATTATATCAGTAAGGAAGCTGACTAAATATTAACTGATAATTTATGGTAAAGGGGTGGGATTAAATAAAGTGTTTACTTCCTCCCTTTCAACATGTAAATTAATCAGAATGGTTTTTTTTGTATGTATTTTTTTCTCTCTTATTTTCTTTTCTAAATGTACCTGTATATTGTTCACATGTTGAAATAAATTACCAATCAATCAAACACATGGGATGATCCATGATTTGGAGAAATTATGGTGATAGTTGTGGTTTAATGATTTGGAATAAACTGTGTTGACACTTGTCTCTGTGGCGCTGAGTGCTTTATTATTATGAGCTACAGTTGCTTGCAATTGTGAAGTTTGTTTTAACTTACAGAGTTTGTCTTACAGGCAATAATGACAGTCTGTTAAGTTGAACAGACTTAACATTTAACCATTGGCTAATGTTTTTCCTTAATACAGGGTAGTGTTATGATCCAGTGATGTGTTTGTTTTGTGTTACTCCTCCCACCAGAGGATGGCTGTGGGTATCTTTCCCCTTTTTTTTTTCCTAGGAGGTGGACACCTGGGCGTGGCTGTTAGGGATCTGGGTGGAATCTCTGCCTATCCTCGGATTGGATAATTGATGGATCACCTCCAGTATTTAACTACCGGATGACAGCCACCTGGCCCCTCTCCCCGAACCTCCACCACTTAACCAAGAACCTGTGTGTTGATTTACTGCAGTGTAGAGTTTTCGTGTGTATGTCTGGCGTTATTATGTCCATTTTGTAAATAGCTGTAAATAGATTTGTCAAGTAGCGATCGTACGTTTTGTTCACTTCGTATATATCCTTCACTGCAGCAGCGTAGTAGGCGTGAGAAGCCATTTTTGTTGAATAAGTTTTCTCCTGTTTTCTCATTAGAAAGCTAGGTAAGTGAATTGTCTTTTGTTTGGTTTTTTTCACATTGTGTAGGGAAGCGCAGGGACCACGAGGGAGTTTTGTTTGTTATTTTTGGCATCGCTCACTGCCGAAGTAAATAAATGGCTGCTTAGCACTTTAAAAGGTATCATTGTTGGTGTTCTTGCTTGGGTGGGGTGTGGATGGGCAAACTTCTTGTTGTGTTTAATTACTTGCCTAGACTAAAAACGTAACATAATAGCTACTGGACTCCCAGTTCTGGCTGCACACATGAGGAAGTGCAGCAGATCGTTGTTCCGCAGTCATTCCGTCCCCAGGTCCTAAGCTTAGCACATGACCACATCATGTCCGGTCACTTGGGAATCACAAAAAACATACAACCGTGTCCTCCGTTACTTCTTCTGGCCTGGTCTCAAATCTGATGTTGTAAGATTCTGCCGCTCGTGCCACACATGTCAGCTTGCCGGTAAACCAAATCAGGTGATTCCAGCTGCGCCGTTAAAACCCATCCCAGTCATTGGGGAACCTTTCGAACATGTTATCGTTGATTGCGTTGGTCCTCTTCCAAAAACAAAGTCCGGAAACCAATACCTACTCACCATGATGTGTACTGCCACCCGTTATCCTGAGGCCATCCCGTTGCGCTCGTTAAAAACCCGTGGGATTGTGAAAGCACTAGTTAAGTTCTTCTCTACCTTTGGACTGCCTAAACGTATCCAAACGGATCAGGGCACAAACTTTATGTCTAAAATCTTTGCCCAGGTCATGACAGAGCTCGGTGTCACCCATCGCACTTCCAGCGCGTATCACCCGGAGAGTCAGGGTGCATTGGAAAGGTTCCACCAAACTCTGAAAAACATGCTTCGCAAGTTTTGCACTGAGTCTGGCCGTGAGTGGGATGAGGGGTTGCCACTGCTATTGTTCGCCGTCAGGGAGACATGCCAGGAGTCTTTGGGGTTCAGCCCAGCTGATTTAGTTTTTGGCCACACGGTGCGCGGTCCGCTACGTCTTTTGAAAGAGAGATTTCTCTCTGATAGACATCGTCCGAAAGAAAACATTCTGGACTATGTTAGTTTGTTTAAAGAGAGGCTGCATAATGCCTGTGACTTTGCTCGTGGCGCGCTAGCAAAGGCTCAGGTCAGAATGAAAACCCACTTTGATAGAAAGTCTGTAGCACGGATGTTTCGGTCAGGTGATCGCGTGTTGGTTTTCTTGCCTGTGGTTGGTTCACCCCTGCAGGCAAAGTTTTCCGGTCCGTATGTCATTGAGCGCAAACTAAGTGAAACTGACTATGTTGTGTTAACCCCTGATCGTAAGAAGAAAAGTCGCATCTGTCACATCAACATGTTGAAGGAATACATTGATCGCGAACGCGCTAGTCTGTCACCTGCTGTGTTACCTATTGTGTCGGTGTCCGTCTCTCAACCCTTATATAGTCCCTGCGATGATGGGTTGGAGGATAGGAACAGCTCTGTCTCTGGGGTGCGTCTTAGGAACTCTGAAATCTTGGCTGACTTGGATGCCTATTTAGCACATCTGTCTGATCCCGAAAAATCCGATGTCCGTGAGCTCATTAAAAATTACTCAACTCTTTTCGGTGATATCCCCACTCAAACGCATGTGCTAAGTCACGATATTGATGTGGGTGATCACAAGCCCATCAAGCAACATGCCTACAGAGTAAATCCCACTAAGCGTGCCATAATGCAGCAGGAAGTCCAGTATCTTCTCGACCATGGTTTTGCTCTTCCCAGTAATAGCTCTTGGAGCTCACCATCACTTCTCGTCCCAAAACCCGATCAAACCTCCCGTTTCTGTAATGACTTCCGAAAGGTAAATGCTGTTACAAAACCAGACTCTTTCCCACTCCCACGCATGGATGACTTGGTCGACCGTGTTGGATCAGCAACCTTCGTGACCAAGCTTGACCTCCTAAAGGGATACTGGCAGGTTCCGTTAACGGACCGTGCATCCGAAATCAGTGCCTTTGTTATGCCTGACCATTTTTTGCAGTATACCGTCATGCCGTTCGGGCTACGGAATGCCCCAGCCACCTTCCAGCGGCTGATGAACACTGTGCTACATGGAGTCAGAAATTGTGAAGTGTATCTGGATGATATAGTTGCCTATTCATCCACTTGGACTGAACACCTCAAAACCCTTAGCGAAATATTTGACCGTCTGCGTGATGCCTCTCTGACACTAAACCTGGCTAAATGTGAGTTTGGAAAGGCTGTTGTAACCTACCTGGGGAAACAAGTCGGACAGGGTCAGGTCCTCCCTGTTGCTGTGAAAGTGCAGGCAATATTAGATTTCCCAGCTCCGCAGACCCGTCGGGAGCTGCGGCGTTTTCTAGGCATGGCAGGTTATTATCGTGGATTCTGCAAGAACTTCTCTGAGGTAGTAGCCCCGTTAACCAGTCTTGCCAGTCCAAAATCACCATTTATATGGTCTGAGACATGTCAGTTTGCTTTCGAAGCTGTCAAAGCTCTCCTTTGTAGTGCTCCTGTGCTGGCCGCCCCTGATTTCGCATGTCCATTCAAGCTTGAGGTGGATGCCAGTGCCTTGGGGGCTGGGGCAGTGCTTTTGCAGGAGGATGAAAATGGCATTGACCATCCAGTCTGTTTCTTTTCCAAAAAAAATTCCTAAAACACCAATTGCATTACAGCACGATCGAAAAGGAAGCCTTAGCCTTATTGCTGGCCTTGCAGCACTTTGAAGTGTACCTTGGATCCAGTCCTGTTCCAACCGTCGTGTTCTCTGACCACAACCCTCTCCAGTTCCTAACTCGGATGCAGAACAGCAACCAGCGCCTTATGCGCTGGTCCTTACTCCTCCAGGACTTCAACATTGAAGTCCGATACAAAAAGGGCTTAGAGAATGTCATGGCTGATGCCCTCTCTAGGTCTTGAATCAAACATTTTTGTGTGGGGTTAAATGTTTGATTTTTTTTTTGGGTGGGGGGAAATGTTATGATCCAGTGATGTGTTTGTTTTGTGTTACTCCTCCCACCAGAGGATGGCTGTGGGTATCTTCCCCCTTTTTTTTTTTTTTTTCCTAGGAGGTGGACACCTGGGCGTGGCTGTTAGGGATCTGGATGGAATCTCTGCCTATCCTTGGATTGGATAATTGATGGATCACCTCCAGTATTTAACTACCGGATGACAGCCACCTGGCCCCTCTCCCCGAACCTCCACCACTTAACCAAGAACCTGTGTGTTGATTTACTGCAGTGTAGAGTTTTCGTGTGTATGTCTGGCGTTATTATGTCCATTTTGTAAATAGCTGTAAATAGATTTGTCAAGTAGCGATCGTACGTTTTGTTCACTTTGTATATATCCTTCACTGCAGCAGCGTAGTAGGCGTGAGAAGCCATTTTTGTTGAATAAGTTTTCTCCTGTTTTCTCATTAGAAAGCTAGGTAAGTGAATTGTCTTTTGTTTGGTTTTTTTCACATTGTGTAGGGAAGCGCAGGGACCACGAGGGAGTTTTGTTTGTTATTTTTGGCATCGCTCACTGCCGAAGTAAATAAATGGCTGCTTAGCACTTTAAAAGGTATCATTGTTGGTGTTCTTGCTTGGGTGGGGTGTGGATGGGCAAACTTCTTGTTGCGTTTAATTACTTGCCTAGACTAAAAACGTAACAGTAGAGATGGACCGATCCGATATTACATATCGGTCCGATACCGACCTAAATTACTGGATCGGATATCGGAGAAAAATAAAGAATGTAATCGATCCATTAAATATCACGAAAGCACCTCACAAAACTTGCAACACGCCGTAACTCACCTCAGAACGTTAGCACGTCGGAGCAGTATGCATCACGTAATAGAGCGGCTGTGGCATGTGGGACCTGTCGGTGGTCTGGATAGCATTTGGAGCTTCGCTAGCAACCTGGCATTTCATCTCCGACAAAGTTATCCCCGAGAGAAGTAAAGCAAGTGTGTAAGTCCATCTCTGAATGTTTGTAAAGCATTCCTGCGTTAAGCTTAACAAGCGACTGCCTCTTCTTGCTGCTACTTCAATCATGAAACTGCTTAATGATCAGCTGATCGGCTTTTCTGTCGCGAGTCCGTGTCTCTAGTTTGTTTTTGGCCCACTTTGCACCAGAAAGAGGAAACCAGCGGCTGAACAACAGCAGCACGTTTAAGCTTGATCAGCTGTTGTTAGAATTTATTTAATATTACTTTCTACACCAGGATCTTTTTCTATGTAGCTGACGCTGGTAACTGTGCAGGGGCGGATCTAGCAAAGTTTAGCCAGGGGGGCCGATAGGGCATTAACAGGGAAAAGGGGGCACAAAGACATACTTTTCTTTCTTATTCTCATTTAAAATGTCGAGCTTTTAATAAATAATAATAATAATGGATTGGATTTATATAGCGCTTTTCAAGGCACCCAAAGCGCTTTACAATGCCACTATTCATTCACTCTCACATTCACACACTGGTGGAGGCAAGCTACAGTTGTAGCCACAGCTGCCCTGGGGCAGACTGACAGAAGCGAGGCTGCTATATCGCGCCATCGGCCCCTCTGGCCAACACCAGTAGGCAAGTAGGGTAAAGTGTCTTGCCCAAGGACACAACGACCAGGACAGAGAGCCCCGGGATCGAACCGGCGACCTTCCGGTTACAGATACGCTTCCCAACCCCCTGAGCCACGGTCGCCCCCAATTATCTGACTCTTACACCCAAAGTTTTAATTTGATGTAAAATGAATAGAAGTCAATTACTGTGCATAGTGACTATTAAGTCTAATATATATACCCTAGTAAACTATAGTACTTTTTCCTTTGGAAAGGTACCATCTGTGCAGTCTGCAATTTTGTTGAAGAAAGATGTTGAATCTATTTAATATTTCTTGAAAAATAATTTATTTCTGTGCATTTTTTTTCACACTGCATCAAATTAAGGTTGATTACGTCGATTAAGCATCATGAGGTGGAGCGTGAGGGGTGGTTCCCTATTTTTTATTTATTTATTTTTGTTGTTGCTGGGAGTTGGAACCCTATTAGTTAGGGTGCTTAATATTTACGCTAAGTACTCTTTAAAATACCAGAATAGGGAGGATGGTGTAGGTTTAAGTTTATTAGATTGATCAGTATTGCTGAACTATGAAATATTTTTTTTTGCATACAGGTATAACAGAATAGCTTTAGTGTAGTTGTTGTTTTAAACTTGAGTATGAACTTATACAAAATGCAGCAAGATATTTAAAAAAAACAGTTTTGTTGATTAAAAAACACTATATCGGATTCATATCGGTATCAGCAGATATCCAAATTTATGATATCGGTATCGGTATCGGACATAAAAAAGTGGTATCGTGCCATCTCTAATACAGGGTTACAGGTTTGTAGTGGAGCTACTCCAAGGGAGAAGCCCTAAGAATTTTTAAGTGAGAATGTGAAACTGTTTTGTGCATCTCTAATCGTGTGGAGTTGATGCATGGCAAGGACCATGAGGCAAAAGAGGGTTTTTGGGGAGTTTTCATTTTTTAAATTGCAGGTGGCATGAGGTGAAGTGATGGAAGAAGAGGCTGAGATGCAGATGGAAGCTGAGACCAGGAGAGAGGCTTCAAGAGGATCAGTGAGGAGCAGAGACCACTTCCAGCACAGCTGACAACCCACAGAGGGCTGTGCCGCTGGGCTCCCTAGAGATCATTACAATGGGTGGTGCTTGTGTAAACGGTATGCATCTAATTAAAAGGTGGCAAGCAAAGGCTGGGGGCAGAGTCGTCTGAGTCAAGTGCAGAGTTGCAGCTCTGAGATCCGACCAGGCTTCCCTTTTAAGTTAAATACTGTTTAAGCTGATGTCTTGCTTTCTTCACAGGTGATAACTCTCTGAACCAGCGGGGCCTGCAAGCCCAGACCCAACATTTACATTTCTTCACTATTGAACAGCAGTTAGGCTTTTTAGTGACATCATCCTAAAACCCTCAAATATGGGTGACAATACTAAAAGGTCCTAAATGTGCTGGTGGCATCACCTCCCACTAATCTGAATTAGGGGTGGGTTCTGATTATCGATTTTCTGATTACAATCGATTCCAGTTTGAATAACGCAATATCGATTCATTAAATCCTGAATCGATTTTTACATATAAACGTATTTTACCTGAGACACCAGAATCTCAGGTTAAACCTCTCAAATTTCCAACAACCACCAAACAGCTAAAACAGTAAACGAGAGCAGGAACACGGATTCTGCACAAAGACGTAAACATAAAGCGCCGACGGATCAGGATCAGTGAGATGTCGACTTTCTCACCCGACGGCACAGACACGGTCGGGGCTGAATCAGCTCACTGATTCTGATGTTTCGGCGGGTCGAGCTTTGTGTTCACGTGCTAGATTCTGGAGCTGCAGGTTTTATTGCTCTCCAAACAACATTGACTGAACCAGCAGCAAAAGAAGATCCAAACTACAGATAAACATCGTCATGACTTCAGTCTGACTTTTGCTGCTTTGCTTCCACCACGATAAAATCACACTTCCTGCACAGCTCTCTTTCTCTGTGTACTTGAAGAACAGTTTCCCATATGCTTGCTCATTACCAGTCTACCATTGTTTACAGCGCTGTGGTTTTTCTTTTTACTTAGATGACTTCTGACAAGAAAGCCACATTTCTGCTGTTCAATACTGAAGAAATGTAAACTTTTTAAAATGATCACAAATTGCAAAACTCTTAGCTGTGTCTGTAATCAAACCTCTGTAACTTTGTTTTTCTGTTTCATCCTCAGCTACTTTGACACAAAGACGTCTGCTGTGATGCTCACACCTCTGATCAAGTCTCAAACGTGTCAGCGTTGTTTTTATAGATATAAAAATATAGATATGTACTGATAAGTAATCAGAATTATAATATTTCTGACTGTCTGAGGCAAAATTTCCCCAATTCAAATCTAATCGAATTGAATTTATTCCAGAAATCAGTGACGATACCCAGCCATAATCTGAATACATTTGTTTACATGATATTATTCTTGTATTATCAAGAAAATTTAGTTCTCAGAGTACAAAAAGGCAATGGTGATGAGGTATGTTTACCTGGATTATCTGTCCCAGCAGTCCATCCTGTAGTCCAGCCCAGAGACAGCACAGTGTGTGAGGGAAGATGAGTCACAACAGAGAGGAAGGTGTGATGCTCCAGAGGTCCGATCTGCCCCCCAGGACCCGAGAAGATGTCTGCGTTGATCCACACAGGACGGTATGGCTCAGTCAGCACTTCCTGCAGCAGGACTAAAGATGTTGACACAGCCTCCATGCTATGTGGAGAGTATAGCTCAGCGTTAGCGTCACACAGACCCACACAGCATTGGTGGAACAGAACCTGCTTCTCACCTCTTAAAGTCCAGCTTTATCCCCTTGCCGTACTCTTTCACTCCCTCCAGCCATTCCCTCAGGGTGATGTCACTGTCTGTATCAGGGGGATGTGCCATGATTGGCTCTTTGGGATCACGACCTCTCAGGACAATGTCAGCTTCAATCATAAGAGAAGGACCTGAAAAACAGTTGTTGCCCATTAGAAACCGACTCGTATCTTTCTTAAGTATCATCCCAACAACAAACATCACTGAATATATCTTTTTATTTTCAGCCCAGAGGAGGTTAGCGCAGTATGACGAGCACACAGTCGCTCTGTGTGCAGCACGGCCACAAAGGGTCCTGATTTTATCTCCAGCTGTGGCCTCTGCGGGGAGTTTGTATGCTCTCCCTGTGCCTGTGTGGGTTTCTCCAGGGACTCTGGCCTCTTCCCACAGTCCAAACGTGGATTAAATGCTAGGTTAACTGGAAAATCTGGCTACGGATGTGAGACGGATAAAGTCCTCAAAGTGCACACAATGTAGTTAAAATGTGACTTGCAATCTAAAGTTCTTTGGTTAGTCAGTAAGACTAGAAAAGTGCTTTATAAAAAAAGAATGCATTACATTACAGTGTCCAGATTATTAGGCAGACCTGAGATGAATCACAGCTCACACACCAGCCCTCTAATCCATGTTACATATCATGAAGCCTCCTTCCTTCACAATAAAATGACATTTTATTTATTCAACACAAAATACAATAAGGACACGCTGTGGAAGAGAGCCAGAGATTAATAATAACTACTGATTAAATGTATCCACAAGTGGTGAGTAAAAACACTGAGTGCATCATGGGAAGCTCCCAGCAGCTCAGAGCCGCCGTTTGAGGAAGCAATGTGTTCCCATATTTCTGTAGAACAGACAGAGATTATAATGCATTCTAATATTTTTACTCTAAAATTAGTGTTTCTGTTGAAAAGTATGATAATTAATGTTAGCAGAGCTGCTCTGTGCAGCGTTATGGCATAATAATTTTAAGGGAGAATAAAAAGTCGACACACATATCTCATTCCTGACGGAGGACTCTACCACTACACTTCTCCAGTCCATTCACAGAGTCGTTGCATGGTAAGACATGGATAGGAAGTGGGCGGAGCCTTTTACCGTCATTTTATTACGACGCAAAGTACAAACACCTGTGGACACACAATCCAACAATTAACATGAGTCAGCGGGGAGAAACTATGATTTCAGCCTTTAGCAGAGTGACGCTGCCATGGTTACGTTAATGCGGTTGCTAATGTGAAGGAAGCAGAAACTTAACACTAGTGATGGCCAAATGTGGGCGGAGCCTTTTACCGTCATTTTATTACGACGCAAAGTACAAACACCTGTGGACACACAATCCAACACCCCCACTTGTACACAGGTTGGGGAAAAACAATCCTCCGAAAAAACATCTTACATTCCAAACACAAATACAGAGAATTTTTCTAACTTAGACTTTGAAACTGGTTTCGTCATCATATCTGCTACCATTGACTCAGTTGGACAGTAATCAATGAGCACTTTCCTTTCATGTACAGCTGACCTTATAAAATGATATTTCACATCAATTTGTTTACATCTTTGTCTGTTCACTGGATTTTTTGACAAAGCGATTGTTCCCTGATTGTCCTCCAATATCATAGGTATTTCATACTCAAACTCATCAAGATCTTGAATCAAATAAGTCAAATACATACATTCCTGAATTGTTGCTGCTAATGCCATGTATTCGGCTTCACAAGTTGATAGTGCTGTAGTTGTCTGCTTTTTGGTTTTCCATGATATCAAAGGACCATTTTCATTTAGGCTTACACAATAACCTGTCATACTGCGTCTATCAGAAACATCGGATGCCCAATCTGCATCACTGTATGCTTGTAGACCTAGTTTTCCACTTGAACATTTCCTAAAACACAGTTCTTTTCCTCGACTACCTTTTAGGTACCTCAGAACATGTTTCACTGCTGTCCAATCATCAACAGTTGGCGCATTGAAATGTTGTGACAGTTTGCTGACAACATAGCTTAAATCAGGTCGCGTACAATAGCTCAGATAAATAAGACATCCTACCGCTTCACGATATCTCCTCACATCTGGTAATGTCTCGAATTTATCAGAATGAGTCCATTTCTGTTCACAGGGTGTTAACCTTGGCTTACAGTTTTGCATGTTAAATCTCTTTAAAATGTTCTCAATATATATTTTCTGTGACATTTTGACACATTCTTTTTCTTGAAGAAAATCTATTCCTAGAAAATGGTTAAGTTTCCCCAGATCTTTCATTTGGAATTTAGAAGAGAGCATTTCTTTCACGCCTGAAAGCACATTTTCATTGTTAGCTGCAATGAGTAAATCATCCACCCACACTATGATGATTACTTTTTCACTTTCAGTTTCTTTTGAATACACACAATGATCAGCAGTATTTTGTCTAAATCCACAACTGCTTAAATAGTCATGTAAGGTTTGGTTCCAGTTACGACCCGATTGCTTCAGCCCATAAAGTGATTTCTTTAATCTGTACACCAGTTTATTAGTCTCACTTGATTCTGTCTCAAAACCTTCTGGTTGTTGTATATATATTTCTTCATTTATTGGTGCGTGTAGATAGGCGGTTTTTACATCCATCTGGTGAACCAACATATCATCCTGAACCACTTTCTGCATCAAAACTCTCACACTCGATAAGTTAGCAGTCGGTGAAAAAGTCTCCTCATAATCAACTCCTTTTGTTTGACTAAAACCTTTAGCCACAAATCGAGCTTTATATCTGTCTGATCCGTCTGAGTTCTTTTTAACGGCATAAACCCATTTACCCCCCACTGCTTTCTTACCCTCTGGTAAAGTGGTTAAAGTAAATGTGTCATTCTCCTTAAGGGATTGGATTTCTTCATTCATCGCTTTTTCCCATTCTTTTGACTCACTTGACACAATAGCTTCGCTAAATGATGTGGGTATTTCACACAACAATCTGTAGCAATAATCAACACTGGTTTGCATCTGTTCATTTTCACACTCTTTCACATCCGTGATATAATCACTCAAATAATCAGGTCTCTTTGTGATTCTGGATGGATAACGTGTAGCTCCAGCATCTACTTTATCATCAGTTTTAACCTCGGACTCAGTTTGACTGCTTTCACTACCATCTGGAATATCCTCATCCTTCGTCTGTTTGGGTTCACCATCTTTTCTGGATTCATAAACCTCATCTTCATACATCTGATCACTCTGTGTTTGTTGATCCATTGTCGCGGGATTTAGTATTTTTATCAATCTGTGCTTTTCAACTTTCCCGGTTTTTGGGAAATAGATCAAATATGCTGGACTATTTTTGTCATATCCCAAGAAAACACCTTTGTCGCATCTTGGATCCAGCTTTCCCCTATTTTGTTTATAAGCATAGCACAATGATCCGAATTTTTTCATTCTAGAAAGATCAGGTCTTTTTCCAGTTAACATCTTATACGCTGTCTGACCTGTGCGTTTGTTAAAACATCGGTTCCGAATCACTCCCGCGGTTTGTACTGCATATGGCCATAAAGACTTTGGCAATTCGCTCTCAACTAACATGCATCTCGCCATGTCAAAAAGTGTACGCCAGTTCCTCTCTGCTGTTCCGTTTTGATGAGGCGAATATGGCGCCGAAGTTTCCTGCCTAATGCCGTGTCTACTTAATAAATCTCTGAACTGTCTGCTTGTAAATTCAGTTCCATTATCAGAACGAAAGCACTTGATTTTCCCATATGACGCCACCTCTGCAATAAATCTTTCAGTTGCTTGAGTTGTATCACTTTTGTGTTTCAGATTATATACAAATTTTGCACCTGAATAATCATCAACAAACGACAAAACATACTTAAACCCTTCTTTAGAGTTTGGCGTAATCGGACCAGCTAAATCCGTATGTACCAACTCTAATGCTGCCCTGGCCTTTTCATCCGGTTCTCGGTTCCTAGTTTGAGTAAACTTCCCTTGTATACAGGCTTCACATTGCATATTTTTGTTGATTTTACCCTTAATTTCCATTCCATCAACGACATTTTGCAGATTTTGAACATCCTCATAATTACAGTGTCCTAGAATTTCATGCCACGTTTGCATATCAAAACATCCATTACATTTCTCTTCAAACTCTTGCACAGTGTTTATAAAGAACAGTCTCTCGTGTTCATATATAGGGAATTTTGTTCCATCAACATGTTTAAGAAAACTGTCCCCGTGTTTGAAAACCACAGTGGCTCCGTTACTAGTAGCTGCTTTTACTGACAAAATGTCCTGTGGAAACGATGGAATGTAGAGTGCTTGTTTCAATGTTACCTTGTGACTGCGTCCTTTACTGTCAATTAGAGCAGGGCGATATGGCCAAAAATATTTATCACGATATATATTTGAAAATTTGCGATAACGATATAACTGACGATATAATTGATGCGAGACAAAATACAACTCCACAACATTACTAGCGCAAAAAGACAACCTATCATTTATTTTCACTTAAAAATTAAACAAGAAGCTGGTTTTTATGTACATTAAAGCTTTATAAAAATGTAACAGTGCAAATGCAAATTCCTTGCTGAAAGTTTAACCAAAAGGCATTTCCAGTAGAAATGGGCTGACATATCCTGAGCATAACCATGTATAATATCCACTGAAGTTAAAAAGAGGTGCTTTGCAACATTAAACTGCAGTGTGCAGTACGTATTTTTCGGACCATAAGGTGCACGGGATTATAAGGCACATTAAGCGAAACAAAGCAGTCAGATAAATCAAACTTTATTAAACTCATTCTTCTTGCTTCCTCCACTTCTGTACCATTCATTCATTAATGTTGAATTTTCTGGCAGCTGCTCTATTCCCATGTTGTTGCAGTATATTAATGACTAACCTCGTATTGTGGATGGATTATCTCAGTTGTTCTCCTGACTGAAGTTTGGTCCTTTTACAGCATCCTGCCATGCGATTGCATTTGTCTCTAACCATGAGGAACCTTAACGTTAACTTTTATAAGTGGAAAAGTGTTAGTGTTTGTCCTCCAGCTTCACTGTTTATGTTATGCTAACATAGCTGTGTTGCTAGCGATCACGTAGCACATAATTATATACCAGCTAGCCCAACTTCAGTAACCCTACAAACGTCACTGCTGTTTAGTTTCCTGTCTTCATTTATGTTGAAGCTTCCTGCTAGCTTCTAACTCCGTTAAATGTAATACATTTTGTTTTCATGGATGCCTGGAAGTTAAACTTCATAGTTACACCTGGTAAAGCAGCAATGCTGATCGTTTTATTAAAGATGAAAGAATTTAGACAGTTTTTAACTCTTAGTGATGCTGCAGTGTTCGTTTGACCTGAAGCATACGGAGTTTAGGACCCAGATTACTCCCAGATTTAAGAGCATCTTAGTCCGACAAATACGACAATAACGACGGCCGCTTGCATGTTCTGCAAAAAAATGTGCTTTGTCGTGTATCTGACGGACAAACACCAAACCAGTTCCACATCACTGAAGTTGCACCATTTTTACAAACCAATTCTGGTTCATCTGTTTCACTCAACAATCGGCCATGTGCGTATGAAAACAAAGGCACTGCGCATGCGCGTTTTACTCATATTCTATCGAAATATTTCATTTTCCTATCGTTGCCTAACATTATACCGGTATTACCGTGAACGGTATAATATGGCCCAGCCCTACTGTCAATCATACTTATCTCAGCATCTCCTCGCCGCTTTGCAGCTCCTCTGCTCCGCCTTCCGTCAGCCAACTCTACACAATGAGCCTCGGGTCAAAATGTGTCATCAAAAGTCTTAAAACTCTCGATCTTCGTAAAGATATGTGACGTCGCTCCCGTATCCACCAGTAGCTGGTTATTCAGCATCTCTTGGCCGCCGTCCGGGACCCTCTGGGGTTCGGAGCCCGTCCTGAACACGTAGTCCTTCTCCACAACCCCTCTCGCTTCATCCCGTCTTAGCTTCCTTCTACAGGTCGCATCTTTGTGTGTACTACTCCGGCAAAAACTGCACCATACTCTGGATCGGCACGTTCTTGCAGTGTGTCCCTTTAGTCCACATTTAAAACACACAATCTCATTATTCTTTGATCTTCGGTCATCTGCTCGCCATGAAGTAGAATCCTGGTCTAATTGCACTTTTGTCCTCATTACGTTGTCATCAGTTACAGCCGCACGCATTCTCTCGGTTTCTTCATAACTTCTGAGTTTTACTTTAAACTCTGAAAATGTGATTTTTGCTTCGCTCTGTGTAACGTGCACAATCAGGGGTTTAAACGTCTCTGGTAGACCTCTCATTATCATTGCGATCAGAAGTCCATCAGTTAATGACTCACCCGCATTTTTTAACGCTGTGATAATTGCTTCTGCTCGGATAATATAGTCCGTCACACTTTCATTCTTTTCATTTGTGAGAGAAGTAAGTTCGGTGTACAGACTTATGATCCTTGGCTTGCCCACTCCTGCATAATGACCTCTCAAAATTTTTAGGGCTTTCCGTCCGTCATCAACTGCATCTCTCATAACTAACGATAAACTTTTGTCATCCAGAAATTGTATCAACTCTGCATATGCTTCTGCATTTTTGTCATCATCTTCACCATCGGCTTCTTCATCACCCTCAGCCTTTAAGATGACATCTTTCAAACCTTGTAGTCTGAGATGACCAAGGAACTTCGTTTCCCATATCTCATATTTCCTTTCATCTCCATCAAACTGCAAACGGGAATATCGACTGCCCGACTCTGCCGTGCGTCTGCTCATGATGCACAAAAACGCTTACTCACTCAATCGTGCCAAACTTTTAACACCTGCCGGTAACTTGCGGTTTCAGGAAACGCTGCCCTTCCTTTGGCAGTTACAGGATCTCTTTACTGCTGCTCTGGGCCCATAACCTGTTAGCAGAGCTGCTCTGTGCAGCGTTATGGCATAATAATTTTAAGGGAGAATAAAAAGTCGACACACATATCTCATTCCTGACGGAGGACTCTACCACTACACTTCTCCAGTCCATTCACAGAGTCGTTGCATGGTAAGACATGGATAGGAAGTGGGCGGAGCCTTTTACCGTCATTTTATTACGACGCAAAGTACAAACACCTGTGGACACACAATCCAACAATTAACATGAGTCAGCGGGGAGAAACTATGATTTCAGCCTTTAGCAGAGTGACGCTGCCATGGTTACGTTAATGCGGTTGCTAATGTGAAGGAAGCAGAAACTTAACACTAGTGATGGCCAAATGAAGCTTTCCGAAGCACTGAAGCTTGTATTGAAAAATGGTTCATTACTCGAAGCTTTTCAACACAGTCCTCTCCGGTGACATCTGGTGGTGAAAATTTTGAAGAGCAGCTTGAATCTGCAAAATAAAACGGACTGCTCAATTATCACTGCTCACTCAAGAGTGGAGTTCTCTCTGATATTGGGCCACCGTTCCGTTGCTTTGAACATGTAATTGGTTTTGTTTTCTCGATTGGGGGGCTGAAAAAAATGTAATGCGTATTTGCGTAATACATTTTGATCAATAAACTTTCCCTATTTAAACATGCACTATGGTGGCCTTTCTTTGCTCATAACTCCTTGATGTTGGTAAATACAATAAGTGAGCAATATATATAATATACATATGATAATGCACAGCACATTATGGAGTATGCCCCTGCTGTGGAGTCCTGCCTCCATCTACTTGTCGTTTAATCACTGGACAGCTTGACAGGTTCATACAAAATATTAGATTAGGCCAATTGTCCTATACATATTTTTGACCTAGGGGTGGGATTGATTGTGAACTGGAAAGGGAAAATGCTTAGGAAGCTGAGTACGGCTGCATCGTCACTGATTTGTAGAATCATTTTGATTCGATACAGGATCCGATTCAATTTGATTGGAATCTGGAAAGTTTTGCCTCAGTCAGAAATATTACAAGTCTGATCATTTAACAGTATATATCCATAATTTCGTATCTATTAAAAGAAAGCTGACACATGTGAGACTTAATTAGAGATGTAAACAGAGAGTTATGAAACCTGCAGCTGCAGAAGCCAGCGAAGAAAAAAGAGGCAAACACAGCGCGGACCCGCCGACGCATCAAAATCTGACTCTGACGCGTCGGGTCCGCGCTCTGTGTTCACGTTTGTATGCAGAATCCGTAAACCTGCTCCCAGTTACTGTTTTAGCTGCATGGTGTTTGACGACATGTTGTGAGGTTTAACCTGAGATGCTGGCATTTCAGGCATAATAACGTTAATTTACAAATCGACACGGGATTTTAATGAATCAATATCACTTTATTCAATTTAGCATGGATTGTAATCAGAAAGGCGATAATCAAAACCCACCCCTAATCAAGAACTTGCAAAGTAAAAACATGATCTATGTAAGGTAGCCCTTTTGTTATTTACATTTAAAAAGAGGATTAGTGTTACTGTGCGCTGGCTGAGTCTGTTTCTTTTCTTAGAAATAGTTTCTCCTGCCCTGGAGAAAATCCACTTGCATGGAACAGAAGAGGCTGTGGAGTGCAGGAACTACACTGCAAGTTGGTAGATATGCAGGTACTCCTGGGTCCTGCAGACTATCACCTAAAAACAATAAACAAAATGATTTTCTAAACTGTGTAGCAATGTAATGTACGTATAGTGTCAAATACATTTTTGTAGTCTTCATTAGCTTTAATTCACATGGAAGTGTTCCTAAAGTCATATGCTGTAATGATATTTACATTATGAAAACATGATTTTGGACATTTCAAGTTTTTCACTTCGGCAGATAAAATGAATTGAGCAAAATCAACTCAAAATATTCCCACACGCCAGAACGTCCTCTCTTCCTCGCTGGCTCCATATCTGTCAGTGGAATGATCACCTCGTCGCTATCTGTCACCATCAACACACTCCACGAATCCCGTGGATTATTCACTTCCTTATATCTGTTTGAATCAGGTACCGAAGCAGTTACGTGCGTAATGAAGCTTCGGACGTCATTGGTCACGTGACTTTTGCCAAACGAAGCAAGCCTCGACACAGTGCTTCTGAACCAGTGTGTTGTTTTTTTCGACACACGCTCCGGAGCGTCAGCTTCAAGCGGGCCATCACTACTTAACACGATCACGCAAAATAGTTTCAACCTTCAGGACTAAACAAGGGCTGATTTAGACAAAATGACCTTTAACATAAACAACAATAAAATGTCAGGTGTTTGAATTTCCATGTTGACGTCAGCGGGACTGACAGCCACGTCACGGACTCACCTGTGAGCGCCTCCGCCAGCCTGCTCCTGCTGTTCGCTGCATGCGACCAGCTAACCTCGGCAGCGTCCATCCTCGTTATAAAACTCCGACTGAAGAAATAGTCCAGCGTTTGGTCACGCATCCCACCTGCGAACAGAACACGAGGGTCGCAGCCATTAGCTCCTCTCTGTCACAGTAAAGTGCAGCTCGCTAAAACAAGTGAGCGTAGCTGCAAAGCTCGACATTACCTGTTTTACCCTTTAAATTCCACAAGACATAAAATATAAAACACACGATTAAAATTAAAGTAATTCTGTGAAAACTCAGCAAAAGACTCGTTTTCATTGCCGACTTCCACGATCCAAAACGGAAGATAAATAACAACACATTTCCGGTCCGAGATTGTCGAAATAAAAGAACCGGTAGTCTTTTACTGATTCAATACAATATTTATCAAGATTTCTAAGTTTAAAATCTAAGTGACCAAAGTGCCCCAATCTTTATTCTATTCGACGTGAGACAATAAAATATCAGCTCTAAAAGAAAACATCTCTAAAGTTAGAAATATCCTGTCTCAGAGTGACGCTGAAAAACTAGTTCATGCATTTATTACTTCCAGGCTGGACGACTGTAATTCATTATTATCAGGAAGTCCTAAAAACTCCCTGAAAAGCCTTCAGCTGATCCAAAATGCTGCAGCAAGAGTCCTGACAGGGACTAGAAAGAGAGAGCAGATTTCTCCTGTTTTGGCTTCCTGTTAAATCCAGAATTCAAAATCCTGCTGCTCACATACAAGGTCTTAAATAATCAGGCCCCATCTTATCTTAATGACCTTGTAGTACCATATCACCCTATTAGAGCACTTCGCTCTCGCTCTGCAGGCCTACTTCTTGTTCCTAGAGTATTTAAAAGTAGAATGGGAGGCAGAGCCTTCAGTTTTCAGGCCCCTCTTCTGTGGAACCAGCTTCCAGTTTTGATTCAGGAGACAGACACTATCTCTACTTTTAAGATTAGGCTTCAAACTTTCCTTTGATAGAAACTCCCTCAGCAGTATTGCTAATGTGTCTTCTTGAGCAGGGGGACCTTGTGGGCCCTGCCAGATTTCTATCCACTCGAGTGTAGTGTGTTATTGATGGTGTTTTTGGTGACTGTGGTCCCAGCTGCATACAGATCTTTAACAAGTTCCTCCCATGTGGTTTTGGGCTGATCCAGCACCTTTCCTATAATCACCTTCAGCCCTGTGGTGTAAAGTACTTTGAGTGCTCAAATAAAGTAGAAAAGTGCGATATAAGAACCAGTCCATTTACCACGAGGCAAGGAGCTCTCTCATATTCTGGTTCCAGGCTTCTGGAGGGCATCGCTGCAGCTTCCCACCCTCGTTATCAAGCACATTTGTGACAAGGACTCTTCCAGACACTAAACCAAGGCACAATGTACATTTCAATTCCTTTAATTTTAAATGTTTATATTGTCTATCCTGTAAAATAGTCAGATGTCTATTCATATTAATGTACAGAATTCACCTGCTTGCTGCTACTACTGCACATTCACCCAGTGTATATACTATATGTATGTATATATATATATATATAATGTTCTTCCTCTACACCCCCCCCCCAATTTTTGCACATGTCGAGGAGCGTGTCAGGCTACATTTCACTGTGTGTTATACTTGTATAACTATGCATGTGACAAATAAAGAACCTTGAACTCTCACTGACACGACAAGAAGATTTCGATTTATGTATCTGTATTTTCTATGTTTGGTTTTTTTTTGTTGTGTTTTTGTCTCTTACAGATGCAGCAGTTGGTGATACATTGTGGATTTCTATTTGCTGGTTCTGATAACATCTTCCCCCATTGAAAATAAATTCTTAGTAGCACCAGGCAGATTTTTTTTATGCATTAGTTTTGTTTGCGTAATTTGCAGTAAACTGTCTCATGACTCATTTAAATATTCTCCTACTGACAGTGTGATAGATTATTAGTCAAAGTTTAAAGCAGTCGTGGTCAAAGGTGACTTGATTTATTTAGAAAAGAATGTAAATATACAAATAAGAGTAAAAATGTCCCATCAAAGTGAGGTTAAATAATGCTTCAACTGTAAACATACTCCACCAATCTCTATTAAACAGCCGTGTACCACAGGCCTTCAAGCTGGCAGTAGTTAACCTGTTGCTTGACCCAGCTGTCTTAGCTAATTATAGGCCAATCTTCAACCTTCCTTTATTTACAAAAAAAAAAAACCTTGAAAGAGTGGTTGCAAAACAGCTAAAAGACACACTGGTTCACTGTGTCATTTCATGCTTTGCTTCTCCAAAATGTGCAACGTACACACATGCAGAAGTTGCAGTATGCTGCAGTAACAGCAGAGCGACATTTTTGATTTCGAGGCAACACAAACAGAATCACAGGAAATGTTTAAATGAATCTCCAGTTTGTTAAAGTTGTGGCTGTGGAAATAGACTAGTCTGCTCGGTAAAAAGAAACAGAATATGGCATATAACACATTCATGCAGCCTGGTCCTACCAGCTGCAGCCTTGTTCTACGAACAAGTTACAGGGTTGTGTAACATCCTGCATGTGTCAGCATTCCCCGTTTAGCTTTGGTCAGAGATACAGCTGCTATTAAAGTGTTCAGTAAAAAGGAGGGAAACAGGCTGTTAAGCAGTCTGCTGCATGTGGAAACCAAAAACAGGTGTGGAACAGGAGAGACAAAGAGGTCCTAAAATAAAAATTGAGGCTGCAGGCAGCGATGAGGGTCCTGGTGCACGTTTGGATGTGCCACGGTCGAGCCAACCTACAGCTCGAGTGTGTGGCTGGGTCTGAGATGCACTGCAATGTCCTGCTTGTAGAAAACTGTTCTGAATTTCTGTGACAAACCAGCTACGTAGGAGATGACAGCTTTGTCTCATCTGTCGCTCAGCTTCTCCCCACTTGGTGTTTGACCTCGTTTCCTCTGCATCTTTGCTGAAGGCCCGATGAAATAACCACGTTTTAAGAACATTCGTTACACGCGTGTTCATTCTCCTTCCCTTTGTGACCCAGAAAAGTCAAAGATAGAAAAACACTTAACCCTGCATACAGGTGGTTTGTAATTACACTCATACACAACAGCACTAACCAGCACACTACAGTTCCCCTCGCTCTATTCTCATGCTCAGTTTGAGCTTCAGATCATCCTGACTATAAATTACTCACACCTCCATGCAGTCACTTTTGTACACAACATATTTGCACACGTCCTTTAGATTTGTAACTCTATATTTATGTTAGTATTTCTCTATCATCATCTCTGTTTCTGCACTCATTTTATGAAAGTGCTTGTTGAGTTGTTATAGCAGCAAACTTCCCTCTGGGATCAATAAAGTTCCTCAGATTCTGATCGATGCCGAGTTACTGCCATGGGATTGGCCCACATACTTTCCTTACCAAGCAGCTGAACGGGTCAGTCAGTGAGTAAATGTAGGGACAGCAGGGTACTTACTTGCCATCATGAGGAAAAATGTGCTCCGGAGAAACAGGTGGAAATGCATTTACTGTGCTGGACGTGTGAGCAGAGCACAGAGAGCATTCAGGGCAGGACAGACATCTCTCAGTCAGTAATAATCTTTATTCCTTTTCCTCAGGACAGAACTGATTTAGCACCTAACCAAGGTATGAGGCAAGCAAGCCAATACAATCCCCATTACACAAGAAAACTAATTTAAAAGCCAGAACAGTCGGCAGTGTCAACGTAGCCACTTTTTCCACAAATCAAAACTTGTCTTTTTACATCTATAGATTACACAAATACTTATTATATATGCAAATGAATAGACAAAACTACATACCTGGGCTTACAATGTCACTACTAACAAAGGTATCTCAACACTGAAATATTCTTCATAGTCTGCTGCATCCCATAGGTCTTCATCTGAAGTGTAGATTAGCATTGAAACGTAACAAGACCACCGCATCAAACAGCACTTGCATTAAGCACAGGGATACAGGAACTTTGACATATCTGTTGGCCAAATAAAAGGTTCACAATAACAACAAAAACACAGACCAGCTCTGAATGCAACTGTACAGATGAATGAAGGCATTGATATTTCTCCTCACGCTTCCTTCTGACCCACATTACAGTTCAGTCCGGCTCCACTTTAAACACACAGGTGGGGAGCAGTGACACAAGCTCTGCTGTATTCATTCTTGTAAGAAGCACGTCAGGTAAAAACGTCCATCTAGCACAGAGTCCTCAGCCCTCACGGTAAGAAATCTACAACTAATAACAATACACGTGTGTGTCATACAAAGTCAGGCTGTAGTTAGGCTGGTACACCTGGAGCTTAAAAACAAAGAAGCCAGTACACAGGAGACGAGCATACGACATTTTAGTACAGCTGGTATGTAGATTCAATTCATAACGCAAGCTTAGAAACTGTCGTAATCTTTCTTGTCTTTTTTGCCTTCGCCCTCGAAGCTGTCTGTGCCATCGCTGTTGTCACGGCGACGCTTCCGGCTGTTGCGGATGCTGAAGCGAGGGTTCATCTGCGGTAGAGGGTCCATTCCCAAAACTTTATGAATCTGACGGAACGCCAGCAGCCTAAGAGCAAACTAAACACACAAAGTTGGAGAACATGTGAGTCAAAGAGCAGAAGCAAACCTTTCAACAGTCTCGGATGTGCACGTTTGGGGGGGTTATTTACTCTTTCTGTGACCTGATCAACTACTTGGCAAAAACCTGACAGAAGGGCAAAGCCAGTGATTCCACTGGGGCACCAGGAGGAAGGGAAGCAAGGCCGGGAATGCTGCAGGTGGATTTAAAGTGACATCCACGCTGGAGTACGGTACAGAGTACGCTAGCAGGATCATCATGGGGTTCACTTAACGGAGATGTTCGCGCGGCACTGGCGGCACGGAGCACCGCCTTTGCCTCCGCGAACACATCGGACTACAAACACGCACATTACCAACTCCGGAAGACGATCAAAGCAGCCAAACGTGAGTACAGGGACAGGGTGGAGCAACAGTTTGACAACCCTCGGAGTATGTGGCAGGGACTAAACACGATCACAGACTTTAGAGGGAAAACCAGCACACCGCAGACCACGGCCTCTCTGTGTGAGGATCTAAACGTATTCTACGCTAGATTCGACACAGCGAACACCATGAGACCGGACAGTGTGCGCACCGCGGATGACGTCAGTGCGCACACTGTGTCTGAGGAGGATGTGCGGAGGTGCTTCAGGAAGGTGAACGCACGCAAAGCTACTGGTCCGGACGGGATTCCCGGCCGGAGTGTTCACGCACATCTTCAACCTTTCCCTCTGTCTGTAGTCCCAGCCTGCTTCAAAATGGCCACCGTCGTCCCTGTACCCAAATCCTCCACCATCTCCTCATTGAACGACTGGCGACCTGTAGCCCTGACCCCCATCGTAAGCAAATGCTTCGAGAAGCTGGTCAGGGACTTCATCTGCTCTGCACTACCCGACTCACTGGACCCTCTACAGTTTGCATACCGCCACAACAGGTCCACTGATGATGCCATAGCCCTGACACTACACACTGCCCTGTCACACCTGGAGAAGAGAGACACGTATGTGAGGATGCTGTTTGTAGATTACAGCTCAGCATTTTAATACCATCGTTCCCTCGAAGCTGGACAGGAAACTGCAGGATCTAGGACTGAGCAGCTCCCTCTGCAGCTGGATCCTTAGCTTCCTGTCTGACAGACGCCAGGTGGTCAGACTGGGCAGCATCACCTCATCCCCCATCACACTGAACACTGGTGCTCCACAGGGGTGTGTACTGAGCCCTCTCCTGTACTCACTCTACACCTACGACTGCACAGCCACTAACAACTCCAACATCATTGTGAAGTTTGCGGACGACACTACAGTGGTGGGTCTTATCACCAACTGTGATGAGACGGCTTACAGGGAGGAGGTCAGCGCCCTGACCCACTGGTGTCAAGACAACCATCTCACCCTCAACGTCGCAAAGACAAAGGAGTTGATAGTGGACTTCCGGAGGTGCAGAGAAGTACACACCCCCATCACCATCAACGGCGCTGCTGTGGAGAGAGTGAGCAGCTTCCGGTTCCTTGGCGTACATCTGGCTGAGGATCTTACGTGGTCAGTACACACAAACAAAACAGTGAAGAAGGCGCAGCAGCGCCTCTTCTTTCTCAGGAGACTGAAAAGATTCGGCATGAGCCCCCGCATCCTCAGGACCTTCTATCACTGTGCCATTGAGAGCATCCTCACTGGATGCATCACCACCTGGTATGGCAACAGCACCGCCTACAACTGCAAAGCTCTCCAGAGAGTAGTGCGGTGCTCTGAACGGATAATTGGAGGTGAGCTTCCCTCCCTCCAAGACATCTACAGGAAGCGCTGCCTGAGGAAAGCGGGTAGGATCATCAAGGACTCCAGTCACCCCAGCCATAAACTGTTCAGACTGCTTCCATCAGGAAGGAGGTTCTGCAGCATCCGGTCCCGTACCAGCAGACTGAGAGACAGCTTCTTCCACCAGGCCATCAGACTGCTGAACACGTCATAGACACCTCAGCTTCACTACTGGAACTTCAACATTATGCACTCCACACTGTACAGTAATGCCACTGTTTTGCACATGTCTCACTCTGTATATTTTATTTTATATATTTTATTTATTGTTTACTCTATTTAATTTGTAAAATATGTGTACACACACATACACACACACACACACACACACACACAGAAAAATATTTAGTATACACATCCAGAAATGCATATATGTACAATATATAATAGTATATTTATTAGTTTCAGATGTAGCCATTCTTGTATTTTGCACAACTCTGCTGCTTGTGAAGCTCGCACACAAGAATTTCACTCACATGTGCTGTACCAATGTACCTGCACATGTGATGTGACAATAAAAGTGATTTGATTTGACTGCTGTCAGCAGGATGGAGGTCAGAAGACAGAGTTATTGGGAGAGAGTGGTGGGAGCAACGAGAGTCAGAGATGTTCCCTGGGAGTGAGCAGGATGGACAGGACAGCGTGCAGATGAGGGATAGAGCACATACTGGGTTTGTATTCATCTAATGGAGGACTGATAAGGAATGGGAAGGACAGCTACAGACAGAAGACGGAGAACCAGCTTCAGCAAAACAACATTGGTGAAGTCTGGAGAGGCCTCAGAACCATCTCGGGCCACAAACAGCAGAACTCTCTGCCTGGGAGGGATGTGAGGTGGGCAAATGAACTGAATCATTTCTTCAACAGATTTGATTCAACCATGAGGCAGTCTGCAACATCGGCTGCAGACTCACCCACCCCCACTGCTGCTGCTCCACTTCTGACACTTCACACGTCCTCTACTCACCCTGCTCACTCCCCCCCACCCCCAACAACAGCATCCAATACACACTCAACACAAGGCTCCAGCCTGTCTCTCTCAACCACCCAGGTTAGGAGGGAACTGAGGAGCCAAGAAGGCAGCGGGCCCAGATGGCATCAGCTCGAGGGTCGTCAGGTCCTGCGCGGACCAACTGTGTAGGGTGATGGAGCACCTCTTCAACCTGAGCCTGAGGTTGGGAAGAGTCCCACAGCTCTGGAAAACCTCCTGTGTTGTACCAGTGCCAAAGACTTCACGCCCCAAGGACCTCAACAGCTACAGGCCGGTGGCTCTGACATCCCACCTGATGAAGACCCTGGAGCGGCTGGTCCTGGCTCAGCTTCGGCACCTGGTGAGCTCATCACTGGACCCACTTCAGTTTGCCTACCAGCCTGGCATTGGAGCGGATGATGCCGTCATTCACCTCCTACATCGTTCCCTCGCTCACCTGGAGACCGCTGGAAGCACTGTGAGAATCATGTTCTTTGATTTCTCCAGTGCCTTCAACACTATTCTTCCCTCGGTTCTAAAGGACAAGCTGGTGAACTCTGGAGTGGACCATCACCTCACTACCTGGATCCTGGACTACCTCACCGACCGACCACAGTATGTGAGGACTCAGGGCTGTGTGTCAGACAGGGTCGTCTGCAGTACGGGGGCCCCACAGGGAACGGTTCTGGCTCCGTTCCTCTTCACCATCTACACTGCAGACTTCTAGTAAGTAAGTAAGTAAGTAAAATTTTATTTATATAGCACATTTCTAGATAGAGATCACAAAGTGCTTTACAAGATATAACAGATTAAAAAGACAAAATACAAACAAAGTTAGCAAAAGGCAGTTTTAAAAAGATGTGTTTTTAGCTGTTTTTTAAAAGTAATCAATGAATCAGCGGATCGTAAGTCCTGAGGAAGGGAATTCCACAGTCTGGCGGCCACAGTAGCAAAAGCTCTATCACCCCTAGTTTTCAGTCTCGTATACTGAATGACAAGTAGGCCCTGACTACTCGACCTCAGAGACCTACTAGGGGCATAGGGCTGTAAAAGTTCAATGATATATGGTGGTGCTTGTTGTTGAAGAGCCTTGAAAGTTAAAACCAAAATCTTAAACTGGACTCTAAATTCAACAGGAAGCCACAATTCCACCCAGTGCTTCCTGCAGAAGTTCTCTGATGACTCTGCAATAGTCGGCCTCATCACTGATGGGGACGACAGGGAGTACAGAGAACTGACCCAAGGCTTTGTGGACTGGTGCCAGCTGAATTACCTCCAGATCAACACCAGTGAAACCAAGGAGCTGGTGGTAGACTTCCACCGGCACAAACATCCTCCACTGCAACCACTGAACATCCAAGGTATGGACATCGAGGCTGTGGACAGCTACAGGTACCTTGGTGTTCATCTGAACAATAGACTGGACTGGACTCATAACTCAGACGCCCTCTACAGGAAAGGGCAGAGCGGGCTGTACCTGCTGCAGAGACTCAGGTCTTTTGGAGTGGAGGGCCCACTCCTAAAGACCTTCTATGAATCTGTGGTGGCCTCAGCCATCTTTTACGGTGTGGTCTGCTGGGGACAGGAAGAGACTGAACAGGCTGATCCGCAGGGCCAGCTCTGTTCTGCCCTCTGGACCCAGTGGAGGTGGGGAGTGACAGGAGAACGGCGGCTAAGCTGTCATCCCTGTTGGACAACATCTCCCAGCCCATGCAGGAGCCTCTGACAGCACTGAGCAGCTCCTTCAGTGGGAGACTGCGGCACCCACGGTGTGGGACGGAGAGATTTCACAGGTCTTTCCTCCCCACTGCTGTCAGACTCCACAACAAAGACTTCAACTGATCAAACACACACATCCACACATGTGCAATAACACTAAGTGTAATACTCTTTTTCTGACAAAGTTGTACTTTTGTATTTTTTTACTCAGTTGTATATAGCATTTGTATTCTATTTTATTCTACTGTATATAGTAATTTATTTTTATTTTATTCCATTCCAGTGTTTTCTAATTTCTGCTACATAACTTTGCACTTTCGCTGTAACGAAAGAAATTTCCCACCTGTGGGACTAATAAAGGTCATCTGATCTTATCTCTAATGCTAATGATGTCAAACACAACAATCAGATTGCCAGGTGCTGAATCTAACAGATCTTTGAAGGAGAAATGCTTTACGATCATGTAACCACAATCTTAAAAATCAAACAAAAGCAGCAGCAACTCATCTTAAAAATTTTCAAATGCTAAACGTGGCTGCATGTTTACAGAGATATAGATTTTTTTACTTGGGCACTTGAGGTAATGTCCTCTCTCTGCTGCTCTCCCAAAGTCGCCAGGGTATCCACGGGCTTCTTTTCACAGGGATCTACCAGTCCTGGTCCACCTAGTGGGAAAAACACACTTCATTAGGAGGTATTCAAATCCTACTGATCAACACACCAACCAGCCAATAGGCCAGATGTTGGACGTTTGAGTATACATTACGATTTCTAATGTGAATATAAAACCACCCATCAAACCCTTTGATTGTCACAGATCTGGTTCTTTATATCTTCTTGCATAAAGCATTAGATGCGTTTACACCAAGTGCAGCCTTTACTGCTCTTAGAGCTCTTACAGCAAGGGAAAATAAAATATAAAAGGAAGACACAAGGTGGTCCTATAAACATTAGCAAACAGAAGCAAATCTACTCTACAAACTCGGACCATCTTATCCTGATTGCCAGTGAACGATTTCACTTGCTGCAAAAACTCACCACAAATAACTTGCTCCATTCATCCGGGCATTTTCCTATGCTAATTGTTTTCTAACATTCACACCCCGGCTCCAAAGGATGCATCACAGAAAAACTGGGGCTTGCTATCTCCCCCAAGGCTATTTGGATCGGCCTCCTGATCTACAGCCATGGGTGCACACAGCTTCATGCCCAGACATCTGCATCTGGTATGCTCTTAAAAGTGTTCCTTTGGAGCATTTGAATTTGCCTGCACTGAAACGCGATCCAAGTGTCGGGAGAGCACACGAGGTAAACAAATGTTAACGGCTAAAAGAAACCTAGCTGAATTAGGAGCAATAAAGGACGTGGGTACAGAAACACACCCAATACTTCTGCATGGTTATAAAATCAGTCCTGAAAATGTTCACAATTCAGTGCTCCCTCAGTATTTCACGTTCTCAGCACCTCTGACCTGTGGACACCGAAGAGCTACAGGGGTTGATTTTTGTTGGTGATATTTTACTGAAGCCCTTCAGCTTCCCTGACTGAAGCAATCAGATCCCAGATCAGAACAAAGGGAAGGAAGTTTGATTCATAATGAATGCATTCACCACAGTCACACAATGGGAGTGGTGAAATAGCCTTATTTAAATTGGGAAATTGTAGCTTTGATCAGAACAATGGTTTCAGTTCCTCCTGTGAAAGAGCTTAAACCCAGAAAACTCACTGTGAAGTTAGCTGAAAGACATTTTGCTACTATTAGACATTTCTTACATGTTTCCCTGACAAATACCACCTATATTAGAACATTTAACATGACTGCAACTAATGAAAAATATAATTTAAATGAGGGGAAATGAAGATAACCCCAAAACAAAAAGAAAATTGAAAAGAAATAAAATCTGGAGAATACAAAACTTTAATAACTCAAAAGCCAAGAACAGAAGCAGAACTGGCCCACCGTTCTGCCATTTAGTTTTGATTTAAGAACAGAAATGGAATCAATTTTCTTCAAGTACAAAACTAACAATGCAAAAGAAAGCCAAACCACCTTACCTGGGAGTAAAATCCCAGAGGAGATGCATTCAAAGACACGTCTCAGTGCATCACCGGGGCTCAGAGGGGCAGACGCGCTACTGATGGCCTTCTCGACCAGTAGCTCCATGGCCTGAACAGAGCACACAGAGGAACAGAAGATGTTAGAGATGGTTGGGAACAGCATCGTGGCTTTTCTCACACCACTTTTATTAATTAAGATACCTAATATTTTACACTACCTTTAAATATTTCAAATATACCAGCAAAGCTTTAGAAAGGTTTCTGAGTTCAGCATTTACACAGTTCAACAGTCAGGAGCCAGACTTTCAGTGGAAGGTTTGAAATGGCTTTGAGCAGTATCCCAAACAGCTGATTCTGCTCATCCAGATGTTTTCAGTGGGAGAAACGTTTCATCATCATCATCAGGTGACTTCTTCAGTCTCACCTTATAAACAGGACACTGACCTCACAGCCCACTGAAGGAACAATGGGCTGGGATCTCAGTTTATTGATCATCAATATGCAAACCGTGATGACCATTGATCAACAACCACTGATCAATGGCCATGAGTCCCATTCACATAGAGTTGGGGAATGGCTACAATCACAGCATTGTAAGATGGTGACAGATTGACCCTTAGGCCCCCTCCTCGATTCAGAGATGGTCTTTCCCTTTTCACGTAAATGGCCTCCTTGACTCCGCCCTCAAACCAGCGTTCCTCCCTGTCCAGGATGATACATCCTCATCATTGAAAGAGTGTCCACTGGCCTGTAGGTGTGAATAGACTGCAGAGTCCTGGCCTGATGGCTCTTCTGTGTTTATGGACTGAGCATGCACCAAGACGTTTAGAGCAGGAATTCTCACAGCTTTAACATCTGTAAGTTTTTGGCAGATTTCTCCAGGGTGCACAGTGTGGCCTGACAAAAAAAATAAAAAATCTGAAGATACTGGACAAGTACCAACAGCCGATAAACCTGACCTTAAAGTCATGTCCTTAAGAATTAAGGACAAACTCCCAAGTCATTTCAAATGTCCTCAGGGGGACAATGAGCTGGTCCAGCATTCCACAACAAAAATGAAAAGCTGATGCTCCTCACCAATACGATCCGATATACCCCAGGGCCACCGGTACTGGACGGATCATTCCCCCTCATCCCTGGACTCAGTTTCATCTACAAAAGGCTTGTTAGTGGGCCTGATGAGATCCTTGAAGTAGCCCTTCCACTGCCGGATTACGTCCTGAGCTCAGTAGCACTCCATCCACATTTAGTGCACAAATTACAAAATCAACCCGTGACCTAGGGTGTCCCAGTGCTGCGTGCACTTATGAACACCCTTATGTTCAAACATGGTATTCTGTTATTGGACTTGTGTGCTAATGACATGTCCATACCAAACACCATTCAGGCGCAGATCAGGCAGGCCATTTCTTCCAGTCATGCCCCCTTAGGTCTCACCGTCGTTGGCCACATGAGGGTCGAAGTCTCTCAGCAGGACATTAGCGCTGAGAAATGGTTACCCGCCAGCACTGCACCCAGTGGCTCTAAACGCCGCTCTCCACTAGCATGCACTCGGCTCAACACGGCTAGACTCTACTCGGCTTTGATCGTTTTCCATTACAATCGAGTACCAACTAATGTGTGTGAGGTCATTACAGCAAAACAGTGGAAAGCCCCATGACATCATTAGTATGTGACTCACACAACACAACAATGTTGTACATTGAATGAACTTCGATCGCTTAGTACACCAGCCGAATAGAGACTAAAAATAAAAAAAAATTACCTGGTACCAGGTACTACGACCTAATGGGAAACCCTAAAAACCAAGTCAGTACCAGCAGAAACGGCTGAAGCAGAATGAGTACTGGGAACTGTTTTTCAGTGCATAACTACAAACGATAAGTCAGGACTTGTTCCCTGACACAAAGGTCAATGGAAACAATAGAGTCCCAATATACCAAATATTCACTGGAAAAATCCCAACATACAGGTAGCCAGCCAGAGGGGTACAAGAATACCCACCCCTGCCCACAGCCTCTAACCAAGGACAACTCGAGACTGGATCAGATCCCAGAGTGTCTCTTTAGCCTCACACATCAGTTCAGGCTCCTTCCCAACCAAAGAGGTGACATTCAGAGATCGACAGACCACGTGACTTTCACGCGTTGCCTTGCAGGTACGAGTGGCAGCAAAATTAAAACACTGCATCAAGCGCTAGCACTTCCAGCAAGGGGTAATCATTAATTCTGCTGTTTTAATCCCTACTTGCATTTTATTTGCTCCAAAAACAGTTATGTACAAAACAAAGGAGAGCACGGCAGACAAGACAGACAAAAGGCCAAAAAATTAAAAAAAATAAATAAAAAAGGTACGAGGGAAAAAAAAAATCAAAGGGTTGAAAGGGTTAGACCCATATAAGCACACAGAGCGGACTAAAGACGTTAGCGTGCTGCCCGGCTTTCATCGTGCTCATAT
Organism: Astatotilapia calliptera; assembly: GCF_964374335.1. NCBI lineage: Eukaryota > Metazoa > Chordata > Actinopteri > Cichliformes > Cichlidae > Astatotilapia > Astatotilapia calliptera. Next base: position 674,449 of record NC_137433.1, read on the forward strand.
TTATAATTATATGGTCCTAAGTGTGAGTGCATACACTCATGAAGGGTTTGGTAACTTCAGATTCCTGCAACAAGCCCAGCTCCAGTTTACCGGCGGATGGGTACAGGACACTGACATGTGCCGAGTAGCCCGATATGTAGGTGGACACCAGGTTTTATTCTAAGTAAAGGGCAACCCTTCAAAAAACAGACAGAGCAGTGGAGTAGCCAAGGCAATAGAACAATATAAAACTTGATTACCAAAATATAATTTATTTCACATAAAAGATTTAAAACAGTTAAAAACACCTCTGGCCAGGGAGAACACACAGTAAAAACATAAAAACAACACTAAAAGTCCAGTGGCATCAGCCACAGCAATAATAATAATAATAATAATAATAATAATAATAATAATGGATTGCATTTATATAGCGCTTTTCAAGACCCTCAAAGCGCTTTACAATTCCACTATTCATTCACTCTCACATTCACACACTGGTGGAGGCAAGCTATAGTTGTAGCCACAGCTGCCCTGGTCAACACCAGTAGGCAGTAGGTGAAGTGTCTTGCACAAGGACACAAGGACACGATGACCAAGACAGACAGAGCTGGGGATCAAACCGGCAACCTTCCGGTTACAAGATGAGCTTCCCAACCTCCTGAACCATGGTCGCCCCACTAAAATCAGAACGGGGCAAAGAAAACCCAGCGACGTCCCCGGCCGTCCTGTCTGTCTCTTTGCTCCGCAGTACTAGAAGAGAGAGGGGGCAGCGACAGTCACTGTTCTTTCCAGTGAAAGGGATTTCTTGTACCACCGTGTGTTTCGGGACTTGCCCCACAATCCAGGCCCTCCGTCGCCTCTTCGTGACTTCGGAAACATGACTTGAACAATTTTTCTTCCACGAAGGAATCCGATAAAAACCGATCGCTTTACCCGTCAGCTTCCAGCGGCTGTCATGCGACCGGCTATGGCAGTTAATAATACAGCAGCTTCTTGCCATTCTTTGCGTCTCTGTTTATCTCTGTGTGACTGTTGTCTTGTGCGCAGTAGCCACTTGTACCTACAATCCTTTGCGGTTTTACTCCGGAAATGACGTCACATTTTCGATCTCTATAGCCAGTCCCAGCAGCCGGGAACTGGAATGCCACAGCCTCTACCCTTGATTGTCACTTCACCCTTATGGCATCTACTGGAGGTGGTAAGGCCACAGGAGGGTGGACTGTTGTCTTCTCTTTGCCCACCAGCTGTGAACGGGACTCTGTAGTGGGGCCTCTGTATACCCATCCTGGGCAGGGTAACTTCGTCCCTGCATTTTTATTTTTCATGAGAACATTCTTCTATAATCAGAAATGGAAAATTAAGGAAATTTCATTTCTATTTTTATTTCATTTTAGTCTTTGAGAATCTGATTCATCAAAACAACCACAACACTTTCTGTGACTGTAATATCAATTCAATGCACATGAAGGCAAAGCAACAAATGAACCATTTCCTCCAGCACTAAACAGACTTCATTCAGCATATTAACCCACACAATGAGGTGCCTGGGGGGGCATCTGAAGGATAGTCAAGACCACCATAGAAATTTCTCTGAATTTTACAATTCCATTATAAAAACCGCAAAGTGTCAAAACGCACTGCGGTTGAGGTCTAATGTTAATGGCACTTACCCATCCGGGGAATGCTGACCACGTGGGAACTCGCTGGCAGAGGTCTCGCAGGATTCGGATGATGATCACGCAGGACTGAAGACCATTGGCTCTAGCCTTTGATGCAATAAAGTTAGGTTTATGGAGTGACCCAGCGTGATAAGAGATGGACCAAACACGTTAATCAGTTTCATTGTAGAGGCTCCAAATACTACTGTGCATAATGGAAGCTTGAGTATGGTTCGATTTGCATATAAGCCATAACTGTTTGCAATCAGCTGCCATTCCCAGTAGTCTTGGACCTCGCAGTTAGTAAGGGAAGTCACAGTTTGCAAGATGCACAAGAAATGAGGACTTTTCTTGCCATCTTCTAAACCCTGACCCCAGATTTGTCCAGGTATCTCACAAACAGGGACTTAAAGTACAAGAGTCCACCTGAGAGGAGAATATAAGGACTGAAAGAGGCAAGGAAATCTGTTTTACTTTGCCTGTGTTTTGCCTGGTAGCAAAATCAAAGCAAAATATACAGATGTTCCTTTTTCTCTCAATCCTCATTGTACAAAATATATAGAATAAAACAATACAAACATTGAACATGAAAGCACTTCTGGATGGTACAACCTTGTGCTGGTTACTGTGCAGCCTTATGGAATCACATGTCACTATATGTCAGTCTAAATTGGATTGGGGATACAAGGATGCCAATTCTTTGCTAGGAGGTTTTTTTTGTGAGAGATTCAAATGAACTTGGGTTATCATCTCTACATACAACATACTTTGACCAGATTTTTGTTGGCACAGATGACATCCTTGAATATATGTGTGTGTGTGTGTGTGTGTGTTTTTTTGCTATAAATAGTTTAATTATAACCCAAAAAAACCAAACAAATGAATATACTGAAATAATGCATCTCATAAGGCTACAAGAAGAAAGTAAAATGATGTTCCGAACCTGGAACCACTTAGCGTGGCGCAGAACAGCCAGAGCGTCAAGGCATTTTTGCCTGTCCAAGACGTCCACTGGGTCTTTCACCATACCCGAGGTTACATCTAAAAATGAATTCCAAGTGTCAAAATGGTGATGAGGAATGGGTGTTTGACCAGGTCAGCGAGGCTGGCAGAGAACAAACACATTGCCACACATACCAGCTTCTCTTTCCGTAACAACCTACACTTGCTTTTTCAGAATTTCAAAGAGATCACTGACATTTGAAAAACACAGCAAAACACTAATGTCAAAGTTTTGTTTGCAGACAGTGTACAGCATGTTAGGTCATTATGTTTACAGACTCACCTAAGACGAACAGACCAATACCATAGCTACACTGAGTGTTTGGTCACAAATGTTTGAAGCCAAAACTGTTTTATCAGGTAATTGTGTTTGTTGGCAACTGGTAAATTAATATGGACGTTTTGTAGATGTTTCTTGTTCAAGCACTGAGAATCAAGGGATTCGACAGCTAATGATGAACTGTGTTACAATTAGGAAGAACGGGCAAATAGCAAGTGACCTGATAAAAAAAGTGGCACAGCAACAGTAGGTGTGGCAAAGTTTTTGGGATGTGAGAAAACCTTGGTCAAAAATCCTTCCGAAGCTCTCAGGCCCTACCAACCCTTTCATAGGAGACGATGTACTAGTGTCGAAAGAAAGTGAGGGGGAGGAAAAATTTAACTCTGTGCTCAAGTTGTATATTACATCAGATATATATATATCTATATATAGATATATATAGATATAGATAAAAAAATATATATATAAAAAGAGGAAGCAATGGTTGCTGAAGAGGAGAAGTACAAGAAAACAAAAGGGTTAGGATATCATGCATGCAAAAACCTAACATCAGTAGTTTGGAATAAGACCCCAACAATCATTATATACCAGAAGCCATATTCAGGTGCAACCACAGATTCCTCTGCCATAGTCTCCTTTCCTGAACTTTTATTAATACTCCCCTAAGAATAATCCTCAGAACAATCATCACAGTTACTGATTCAGTAGAATAGCTGACCATCTTCAAATCGTTTGTACTCCTTTTTCATAATGTCTGAGGTTAAAGGTGTTTGCTTTTAGCTAAACATGAGCTGCTTTGAGCCCAATTTTGAGTGCAGTTTATGTAAAAAGACGACACGAATCAACTCAGGGGAGCACTTTAGAACAGGGGACGTCAGCATGGTGAAGTGTTCAGTACACAAAAGGAACATTTGTTTCCTGTGACAAAATCACAACCAAATTTCTCCAACTCGGCCAAATCTTGATTACAAAAGCAACGCAAGATTCCCACCTGTGCACAACTAGTTCAGATTAAACTTTAAGACATGTCGTGTCTCCTACGTCTGTTCATTTATCACTTAGACGCGTACAGGAATTGTCTTTTGTCGCATAGCTTGATGGAAATTTGGAAAAAAAGTAATGTATGTCTCCCAACAACAAAATGGAAACAATCCCCTGAAACACAGGAAACAAAACAGAATCTCACCTGGGAATAACTAGACTTAACACAATGCAAACACTGATCATGCTTTGTTTAAAGGATAACGATAGCATCTGAGAGGTAAGAATTACAGAGCAAAAGCACGAGAGCAATACTGCTGGCACATACCCTTTTCATTTTCTTTACAACAAAACAAAGTAGTAATGAGAACCACGCAATTACAAGACTCAGACAATCTTTAGGTTGGACGTCTCATAAAGCAGATTATAGAAATCTGAGGTTTCATTTAGGTTTTAAAAACTATAATTTGCTGTTTACATAAAGGCAGTTCACACTGTGCACAACACAGTAAAGGTAAGAAATGATCTCTCATGTTAATGAGCTCTTTCAGCTGAATCAAATAAGGAACATGGACTAGACCACTACAACGGCAAAACCACCGTGTGCCAGCAGGACAGTGCTCTTCAGAGCGTCAACCAACATACTGAAACTGATTTTACAGAGAGATAAATATCAAAAAAAGAAAGCGAAAGGCTGTCTTGGGTTTCCAACCTCCATCCCGGCCATTTTCCTCTCTGATGACGGGTGAAGTCAGCGTGATTGTCACTTGCATCTTTGGCTCGGTACAGGACGTCAGAATGATGGCTGCTTCCTGGACAGACCCTTTGACTTCATATTTCTCTGATGTTACCATCTGGAGGAGAACATTTTTTAAAAAGTGAAAATCAATTCATTTCCAAAAGAAATAACTTGAGGGGCGTACGTAGTCAGCTCAGTGGACACTTTCATATGTACAGTTAAACCCTGTGATGGTTAAGAAGGTAAACCAGCTTCATAGCGGTGAGGTTACTCTGCATCGCAGCCCCAGTCTGTGTGTGCGTACGGTAACTCTGTAATATACAGCAAGCAAATCAGAGCTTCTTCATCCCTGAAAGCTGCTGAACCCCTCCAGTTTATACCCTCATTCAGTTCATGAGGACCCCTCAGGAAGTCTCCTGTGGGGCACAAAAATACTGGAACTGGTGCAAGTACACAACAGGTCACATGACAGGCTGCCGTATCAATACTCTCATCTAACAGATTACTCTGAGGCATATTCACAAGTAAATATTTAGGCAATCTGAAGAAAGAAGTTGGTCTTCATAAAAACAGCAGTTTGTATGCCTTGTGTCCGAACTGAGGCGGGTGATCTAAGTGGGGTGTCTGTCAAAGCTGCCACTAAAGAACAAGTGTGGGGTGACATGGTGAAGATATTACTGTTAGCTGTTTGGGGAGGTGCTCCACGATGGAGGTGAGGAGGCTCTTGGTGGGCTTCTCAGAGCAGAGCAGGACGAGATTGACATTCTTGTCCCCACGGAGCAGCAAGCCTTTGGCCAGGACACCAACCCTCATCACTCCCTTCAGGGCTCTGGGAAATGAGCAAAGCACAACAGCAACTATTAGACTTGAAATCCCCCTAAGTCAGCGAGTTTTCCTGCCTCAGGAGAGCCATGTCACTACATCAGTTTTTCTTTGGACACGAGAGTCAAACCTTGGAGTAAGTGGTTCTCAGCATAATCTTACACCCCCTCCTTCCCCAGGAGCACCGACTGCACTGTGTCAGTTGTTTTGCCTTTTTATTGTCACTACACACACGTACAGTGAGATTCAGAGCATCTCCGACCCAGCGCACACATGTGGGACAAGACGGGGGCACAGCTCTGCAGCACTACATACATGTGAACAGCACCACCTCAATGTGCCTTGGGTTGTTATAGCAACGCAGCTGGAAGTAGGTACTAAGTAGGAGAAGGTACTAAAAATAGTGGCAATGGCCACCTAGTAGATGCACCCACAGTATGAATATCAAAACCCTGCATCACTGTGTGCTCAGCTTATCACACATTTCAACTTGACCTCTAACCTCAAGGTTACTACAACCTAACCGCACACCCTAAAAGAGCCAGGCTGAGTACGTACCAGTGGTAAAGGGCTATTGGATCTGCCAAACAGAAATGATCTGAACTTCGGCACTGGCTCCTGACCGACCTTGAAACTGTCTCGGTGGGTTAGGGGCTTCATCAAAGACTGTTCTACTACTAAAACTAAAGATTGTCATCCACCCACAGACCTGTCTTTTGCTGGTTCTTTCTTCTCTTTGTCTTCTTCTTTGGTCTTGTCCTGGTCTGTAATTATGTCAGACACCAGTTTGAGAGCACGTTCTGTAATTGACACAATTTTCTGGATGGACTGAAGCTCATCTTCTGAGGGGTAGATGGCTGCATGCTTGGTCATAACGTAGCGGTCATCTGAGGAGTCGGGCCGGCGTGGAGGCTGTAAGATGGAACAGTTCAAACAGGTTTAGGTTTTATTAAATGACATGCCAGCGCTAAGATCAAAAAGCTTAAACAGGTATAAAAAAAACAGACTTTCAAATGATACATTTCACCTCTTAAAAGCCAAACCAAGAAAAAAAACGCGTTATTTTTTAACAATAACTGTCAATTGCATTTTTTGTTACTTCAAACAAGAGATGGTCATTGTAGTCAAACTCAGAATACATAACCAGATAAGAGAAAAGCTAAGTTCTTGGAGCCTTCACTGCAAAAGCCATAAATCTTCCTCAAATGTTCGTTAGTGCAACAGAACCGCAGGCAGCAGAGGGATCCACAGTTCCTAGAACTATATCCTAAAGATCAGCCAGGCTCTTGTTTCCTTTTGTTCACTGCTAAGTCCAGCATGCTCATTGTTTTCAGTGATGGGCTCAGACTTTGTTAGTTGTTCCCTGTACATGACTAAAGACTGGGGGACAGAGCTTTCAGTCTGTGGCACCGTCAACCATAAGCTCTGTTGAGAGCTTATTTATTTTACAACTACTCTATTAGTGTCTTATTACAAAAACCCCAAAGACATCTCCTACCACAGGCCCCTGAGGCTGCAGGCCGGGCATGCCAGGGCGGACTCCGAGTAGACCAGGAGGGCCCGGAGGCCCTTGTGGATATCCTCCATCTGGCATACGACGCCGCTCATCCCAATGGTGCTGTTCCTCCTCCATGCGTCTCCAGTACATGTCTTCTTCATAACGCCTGAAAATGTAAACCAGAACTGGTCTCACTCAAATATTTTATCTGTCTGCTTCTTGCACCATGTAGAAACGTTTCACTGCTCCTGGGAAAAAAGCATGTATCATCTGTTGTACTTTATAGAAGGAAAATGGGGCGATCGTGGCTCAAAAGTTGGGTGTTCGTCTTGTAATCGGAAGGTTGCCGGTTCGAGCCCCGGCTCGGACAGTCTCGGTCATTGTGTCCTTGGGCAAGACACTTCACCTACTGCCGGTGGTCAGAGGGGCCGATGGCGCGATATGGCAGCCTCGCCTCTGTCAGTCTGCCCCAGGGCAGCTGTGGATACACCTGTAGCTGCCTCCACCAGTGTGTGAATGTGAGAGTGAATGAACAGTGGCATTGTAAAGCGCTTTGAGGGGTCCCAAAAAGCGCTATATAAATGCAATCCATTATTATTATTATTAAAATGTAACAACCAATTACGCAAACAGACATAATATTACAGCCCATAGGTGACCTTTTGATAAGGCACTGGTGCATACATGACTCCACCATCTCCACCCACTAATAACAAGATCATAGCCATACCTCATCTCCATTCTCCAGCGCTCCTCCTCTTCTCTTCTTCTCCAATACTCTTCTTTCTGCATCTGCTTTCTCATCTTCTCCTCCTGGATCTTTCTGGCTCGAATGCTGGGTTTGACTTCTACTTGGAGGTCTGGGTTTACCTTTTTCTACAAAACAAAAACTGCAATCAAGAACTCGACTGGTTATAAACGTAAGGCTAAGCAGCTGTGCCCCCCGCTGACCATATGCCACGAGGGACGACATCATGATGATGATACTGTAACAAAGTGCTGTGAGATACAGTTTAAAATTAGTTGTCTGCCAAGTTGTCTTTTGTGTGGACAACAATGGTTCCATCCTTGAGAGAGGCTCTGAAAAGCATCGAGTACAACGGGGCACGACCAGAGGAGCGTGTGCGACGTGACAAAGCAGGGCATGCAGTCTGAGCGTCTGTCTAAGGGGAGTGAAGTAAATAAAGTACAGTGTGTGGCAGGAAAATGTGCCCTGTCGTCACAGAGGAGAAGCTGCTACAGTCTGGCTGAATGAAAGTAAAAAATAACAAAGTGACTTCTTGCACAACACTGTATGTGAAGATAGGTGAGTTTAGCTCAGTTCACCTGTGCAGTGCTCAAACACACAGACTGGATCAGGGGACGGCTTTCCCTCATGTGTATGATAGGAACACGTGTTATCAAAAGAGCATTTCCTGCTGTCAGCTGTTAATTTGGGGAAGTGCTTGAAGACTAACCTTGTACTGCAGGCGATGCCGGCGACCTTTTAGATGCATCTCCTTTGCATTTGGATCATTGAAACTACATTCACACAACTTGCAATGGAAGCGAATGACTTTGCCTTCATCGTTGCGGACCTGGAAAAGAAAGCAACACATTACACTCCAAGTTTGAATTCCTGCATTGTTCCCAAGTATGTCCCAGTTTGTTCAAACTCACTTCTTCAACATAGTCATGGCCAACAGGCTGAACATCACTGTGCAGTACAGCAAGGGATGATGTGGAAAGATCTGGAATGTCACTCTTGGGTTCCTGGGACCCTGAAGAGGCTGCGACAGGCTTAGAGGCCTCGACTTTGGCCTCTGCCCTGGAATCTTCCATCTTCACTGTGGTCTGTAATTTGTTCCCACCTGCATGTCACCAATGACGCGTATTTAATCATCATAAAACCTAGAAAGTGAAGTACAGTCACAGAACAACTACACAGCTCGTGTGTTTAGTGGATTACAAAGGAAAGGTATGCTTTTGATGCTCACCTCTGTACCTTTAAACTGTTTATCACAGGAAACGTGTGATTTCTTACTCAAGCCCAACATTAGCCAGGCATTTTATTAAGATGCCAATCTTTAGATTATTGAATGTGGTGGAGGGACACGCCTGAAAACCTGCTCCTATGTATTTAGAATGGATTAATTGACCAGTCTGAACCTATTAACCACGTGATGTGTCATGTGATGCGTTGCACTGAGCAGATGTGAGTTTATGAGCTCTGCACTGGCCAGCTGTAAAATATTAGTATTTTAGCTCATTTTGCCAACAAATTGCCTCGAATGTTTATATAATGTCTTTAGACGAGTTTTTTGCACACCTTCGATTCAAGCAGAGAGAGAGAAATATGCAAACGAGGAGTCAAAGCGAAAACTAGCAGTGACATAGCAGCCAGCAATAGCCCCGAAAATGAGACCATGTGCGACGCTGAGGATTTGTTATTTGTGTTGGGGAGGGTTGAGGTTTCCAGGCTTTGTGTTCAGGTTTTGCTGGGAACCAGTGTTCTTGTTTTATGCTCAATTATTTTGGTCGATAGGTTCAGACTGGTCAAATGCAGATTTGGTTAAATATGTAACACCACAAAATATATATTACTCTTCTTATATGTCAGATAAGTACTTGGAATGTTAAAGGGTCCAACAATGTGGTGAAAAAAAGTCAAGTCTAAATTGTCTGAAGAAAGATTTGATTCACGTTGCTTTTTTGCAAGAAACCCATCTGACAGATGATGAACACAAATACTGTAGAGAATGGGTTGGTCAAATTTTTTTTCATCCTACTCCACAAATAAAAGGGGGTTTATTACCCTTATACACAAAAACCTTCCCTTCACTGCTACAGCCACTCACAAGGACAATGAAGGAAGATATATTTTGGTTAAAGGGATGTTGCATGGGGAAACTGTTCTTCTAGATAATATATATATGCGCCGAATGCACAGGATGATGAGTTTTACACGGTATTATTTAGTCAATTAGAGGTCATGGACTGTGCTAATATAATATTAGCGGGTGACTTTAACTGTGTTTTATGCCCAAAAATGGATCAACTTCCCCCACAATCTACTTTGACAAAAAATTCCAAAGCCCTTTGGCAAATTGTAAATGAGCTTGACCTTATGGGCATCTGGCGACACTATAATCCATTATCTAAAGAGTACACTTTCCACTCTAACCCTCACTTGTCAGCATCTCGTATAGATTATATTTTTATGTCCAAGTATCAGTTAGTTGGTTCAGCAGGTAAAGATTGGTCATATAGGTCTCTCTGACCACACTCCTAACCATTCAACCCATGAGGCATATTGAGCGCCCCATGTCTTGGAAGATGAGCACACTGTCCCTTTTGGATGAGAAATGTATACATTTCATAACAGAGCAAACAACATTATTTTTTAGAAATAATGCTATAGAGCAGCGGTCCCCAACCCCCGGGCCTTGGACCGGTACCGGGCCGTGAGTCGTTTGGTACCGGGCCGTGAGAGTAGAGGCTCAGGTGTGAAATGTATAGTTTTCAGGGTTTTTTGTTATCGTTTTTATCGTTAACTCTGTTTTCCTGGGTCTTTTCACGTGTGTTATGAATAAATATTTTTTTCGGTACCGGTACTAGTTTTATTTTGTTGTATTTATCCTCTTGTATTTAAAGGCCGGTCCGTGAAAATATTGTCGGGCATAAACCGGTCCGTGGCGCAAAAAAGATTGGGGACCGCTGCTATAGAGGAGATAGACCCGAGAACCTCATGGGATAGTTATGAGGCTTACATGAGAGGGATGATTATTTCATACAAAAGTCATAAAAGAAAACAACGATTAACAAGGCAGTTAGAGATCGAGAATAATATAAAAAAGCTGGAGAAACAATATTATGTAACAAAATCAGCTGAAACATTAAGTGAGCTTAAAATTGCTAGGACATCTTTGCGTAATTTGATAATGTGAAAGGCTGAAAGAGACGTCCTTTTTGCCAGACGACGGCTTTTTGAATCAGCTAATAAGCCTAATGTGTGATGTGAATGGTGAAAGGCAAGTAGGAAACCGTCAGATTAATGAGTGCTTTAGAGAATTCTACACAAATTTATACCAGTCTGAGATGGACATAACAAGGCTTAACTCGACTTAGTATTCCCTCAGCTCTCTGAAGATCACGTCAGCCTGCTGGAGTCACCCATAACACTGATGGAGGTGGATAAAGCTATATCTGCACTGCAGTCAGGGAAACGTCCTGGGGCAGATGACTTCCCAGTAGAATTTAAGGTAATGAAAGTGAAGTTAAATAGTTTATTATTAAGGGTTTTTAATAAAGCACTTGAAGAATCGAAACTCCCAGAATCTATGTACCAGGCTAATATAACATTGATAGCTAAAAAAGATAAAAACCCGGATTCATGCTCATCTTACAGGCCTATGAGCCTTCTTGGTGTTGATAATAAGATACTTTCAAAGATACTGGCTCTTAGGCTAGAAAAGGTAATGTGCTCTATTGTGCATGCTGACCAGACAGGTTTCATTAAGGGGAGGAATTCTTATAACAATACTCGACGCCTATTTAATATTATTCATTTTATAAATTTTTATCAAATGCCTGGGGTTGTTGTTTCTATGGATGCCGAAAACGCATTTGGTAGAATTGAATGGGATTTGAGTTTGGAAAAAACTTTCTGGGGTGGATCAAAATTATATACAAATACCAACAGCATCTGTGTTAACTAACGGCTTGCTATCCTCCCCAGTTACATTGAGCAGAGGTACAGCCCAAGGTAGCCCATTGTCACCACTATTATTTGCTTTGGCCATTGAGCCTCTGACCATTAGACAAAATCCAAGTGTTCATGGAGTTAAAATTGGGGATAAACAACCTGAAATTCTGCTCTATGCAGACGATATTCTTCTAACATTGACTGACCCTGCCAACTCTCTACCTGTTCTTACCAGGTGTATCAAGGACTTTGGTCTTATATCTGGATGTAAAGTAAATTTTGATAAATCTGTTGTAATGACTGTGTAGTGGAGGGGACCTTTTCACTGGGCACCATCAGGTTTTGTATATTTGGGAGCTGACAAGATGGAGGTCACTTCCGATATCATTTCTGGGAAGAATAAATCTCATTAAGATGGTAATCCTACCCAAAATATTATATCCCACAGGCATGTTGTTTGCAATTTTGAAATCAGAAGACAAAGTAATAATAAGGCTGGTGGATTTCATTTGGGCAGGAAGAAAACCCAAAATTAAATTGGAGACACTACATTTACCGAAAGATCTGGGCGGGTGGGGAGTGCCAAACATTAAATTAAATTGTGTTCTTTCAATACTAGGGCTGTGTGATATGATCAAAATCTCATATCCCGATATAAGACATCTATCGTCCCGATAACGATATAAATCACAACAATGTAACATTTTCTGTAAATTCTGTGAATCTCAACTTGCGTGAAGTGTTTCCAGCTGGGCGTCATGTAGCTGGAGTCGTGTTTTAACTAGAGATGGACCGATCCGATATTACGTATCGGTATCGGTCCGATACTGACCTAAATGACTGGATCGGATATCGGAGAAAAATAAAAAATGTAATCCGATCCATTAAATATCACGAAAGCATCTCACAAAACTTGCAACACGCCGTAACTCACCTCAGAACGTTAGCACGTCGGAGCAGTATGCATCACGTGATAGAGCGGCTGTGGCATGCGGGACCTGTAGGTGGTCTGGATAGCATGTGGAGCTTCGCTAGCAACCCGGCATTTCATCTCCGACAAAGTTATCCCGAGAGAAGTAAAGCAAGTGTGTAAGTCCATCTCTGAATGTTTGTAAAGCATTCCTGCGTTAAGCTTAACAAGCGACTGCCTCTTCTTGCTGCTACTTCAATCATGAAACTGCTTAACGATCAGCTGATCGGCTTTTCTGTCGCAGTCCGTGTCTCTAGTTTGCTTTTGGTCCACTTTGCACCAGAAAGAGGAAACCAGCGGCTGAACAACAGCAGCACGTTTAAGCTTGATCAGCTGTTGTTAGAATTTATTTAATATTTCTTTCTACACCAGGATCTTTTTCTATGTAGCTGACGGCTGGTAACTGTGCAGGGGCGGATCTAGCAAAGTTTAGCCAGGGGGGCCGATAGGGCATTAACAGGGAAAAGGGGGCACAAAGACATACTTTTCTTTCTTATTCTCATTTAAAATGTCTAGCTTTTAATAAATAATTATCTGACACCCAAAGTTTTAATTTGATGCAAAATGAATAGAAGTCAATTACTGTATATAGTGACTATTAAGTCTAATATATATACCCTAGTAAGCTATAGTACTTTTTCCTTTGGGAAGGTACCATCTGTGCAGTCTGCAATTTTGTTGAAGAAAGATGTTGAATCTATTTAATATTTCTTGAAAAATAATTGATTTCTGTGCATTTTTTTCACACTGCATCAAATTAAGGTTGATTACGGCGATTAAGCATCATGAGGTGGAGCGTGAGGGGTGGTTCCCTATTTTTTATTTATTTATTTTTGTTGTTGCTGGGAGTTGGAACCCTATTAGTTAGGTTGCTTAATATTTATGCTAAGTACTCTTTAAAATACCAGAATAGGGAGGATGGTGTAGGTTTAAGTTTATTAGATTGATCAGTATTGCTGAAATATGAAATATTTTTTTTTGCATACAGGTATAACAGAATAGCTTTAGTGTAGTTGTTGTTTTAAACTTGAGTATGAACTTATACAAAATGCAGCAAGATATTTAAAAAAAAGTTTTGTTGATTAAAAAACACTATATCGGATTCATATCGGTATCGGCAGATATCCAAATTTATGATATCGGTATCGGTATCGGACATAAAAAAGTGGTATCGTGCCATCTCTAGTTTTAACCGATGCATGAAACTACACATTTTTAGACATAAGTTGTAACGGCGCCGTTTTCTTTGTGCGTATTTATTACACGGCGTGCTGCGGGGAAAGCCTGTTCTAACGTTTGAGTCTAAGGTTTATTTTTTAGCACCTGGCGGCTCTTTTTTACTTCTCATCCGTAAATAATCTGCATCTTTCACGTGATTCAGTTTATTTTGAAAAGTCTCAACAGGATCTTGAGCTTTATTGTGAAAGGTTTATGTGGAACATAAACAAGCAGACGCGCGATGGTGTTACCGTCGTTGTTGCTAACGACAACGCATAAAAACAGACGCTTGTCCGTCTGTAGTGTGGTTATATTAAATATAAGAGAAAGAGAGAACTTGAAATTAATATAGCCACTACAGTGACATCAGAACGATGAACAAATATTGCTGTAAACAGTTTATTTTGCGACACCACGAAACAAACGATAGCGTAAAATGAAACGACAGATGTTTTTATATCGTCATCCGATACATATCATTATATCGAACAGCCCTACTCAATACAAGCGAGGTTTCTTTCTTCCTGGATACATGAACATTCTGGGCTGCCACGGCTAAATATTGAGGAAGTATTATGTAAACCATCCTCACCTGTTAGCTTTCTAGGGAAACGCCTAAATGACTTACCTCACGTAACAAAGCACAACCCACTGATATATAATGCTATGTGGACGTGGGGAAAACTGAGAAAACTTTTTAACAGTAGTCATCCGTTTAATATTTTGTCAATGCTTATAAATAATCCAGACCTTCTGACATAGTGTTGAGCTTTGTGGGATGGCATAAAGTAGGTGTAAAGAGGTTTTATGACCTCTTTATACATGGTGAGTTTAAATCATTTGAATCCCTGAAGTCCCAGTATTCTGTGTCAAAGACTGAGTTTTATAAGTATTCGCAATTGAGACAATATGTGTTAAAAAATGCTAAATCATTACAAATCTCAACAGCCTCTTCTCGGTTGGAGAAGTTTCTCCTGGATAAAAGGGAGCATAAACATTTTGTATCAAAGTTTGATTCAGAGATTTATGCCCTAATTGTGGATAAATTGGCATGGTTGAGAAAATCTTGGGGGACGTTGCTTAAATGTGAAATAGATATACAGGCATGGGACAAAATCCTGCTCCTTCCATCTAAAATCTCTGTTTGTAACCGATTTAAAGAACTGCAGCACAAAATTTTGCACAATGTGTACATTTCTCCGTATATTTATAGTAAGTATAATATGGGAACATCTCCAAATTGTCTCCAGCGTAAGGCCGGAGTGGGCACTAGATTTCATTGCTTGTGGGAATGTGCTATTATTCAGTCACTTTGGAAAGAGGTCTGCGCCAATATTAGTACAGCCATTGGTCATCAGGTGACAGAAAACCCATTAATGTGTTTATTGGGATATATTCCTGTCTCACTGGTACAACATGAGCATGTGATTCAGTCACTGTTAATGTTGGCCAGGAAAAGCATTATGTTGAGATGGGAGGGGGCTGAGCCTCCCTCCATTCCTCTATGGAAGTCGCTCATCATTGATGTTATGACTCTGATCAGGCCGGGACATCATATTGATGGGAGCTCCCGAATTTTTGTGGACAAATGGAAGAAACCACTGGAAACACTGGGAGCAACCTGTAAACTGGATTCTAATGGACAACAATTATGGACATAATTTATCACAAGTTCTCTGTGGACTCTGGAGAATGTGTAATATTCTAGTGCTGTGCAGTGTTACTATCTTGGATGTGAACCAGTCTTGTATTTGTTGGAAAAAAAAGTTAAATAAAAGTTTAAAAAAAGAAAAAAAAGAGAAAGGATTAATTCTATCTTTATGAGACACGGTTACTGTCATTGTTTTTCTGTTAAATAACCTAAAAAATGACTGCCTGCAGCTTAACTTCAGTAATCCCTCCCCTATCAATCACAACCCAATCCTACAACACTGCCTAAAGTCCTGCCATTAATTCATGTTTGGATTATGAATATGATCAAGTTGAACTGCTTGTTCCACCCGCTTCAAAACAAACAACAACAAAAGCTGCACCAGAGGACATGATCCACACTTCCTGCCAGTAAGTCAGTGCGAGTGAAATACAGCAGGGTGGCATTTATTTTAAATCATCAAGTAACAAAAGGTAAAAGCTTCAAATCTCCTGCTCTGGTATTCAGACTGTTACTACCAACATTTTCAGACTCAACTTCAGTTTCTCTGCTTTTAATCAAAAGCCACACTTCCCGTTTCCCTCCAATCATCAGGAAAGCTCGTCACAAATAAAGCAGGATTGTTTTAAGCAGAACTATTCACATTTTTCATGAACAGGTGCAAATGAGACCAAAGAGCATTGCTGTTAAACAACTTACTAACCTACAAAGTTGATCTTGGGGGTGTTGACTTTTTTCCCCACTGAAGCAGCACTGGCAGCAGAAAGGCTGTTGGCTTGGGGGCTCTTAACACCTGCCACACCGCTGCTAACCAGGTTAATGGGCCTCAGGTAGGAGGAGCTGGAGGCAGGAGAGGAGGAGGTAGCCACACATGGAGAGCTGGTGGTACTGGAACTGCTGAAAGTAGCCAGTGTGGTCTTGCTTGGAGCAGCTGTCGTGGTGGATGATGTCTGAGTAACCATACTGGGCTCAGTGGATGGAATGGGCTTACCGAGTTTGGTGTGGAGTTTTACAACCTAGAAAAGAGAAACGAGTGCACAGACGCTTTCTGATTATTCTACATACAGCAGACACTAGAACAGATTCCTGTGTAGAGCCAGGTTTGCTTGAGCACTGACAATCATCGTGGACAGAAAGTATAGGCTGCCTCTTCAAATGACTGCTGTGTTTCATTCTTTGTTGTAACAATGCTAAATCTTACACCACTGCAAAGCCTGCTTCCTTCCCCTGAGTGGTGCTACGTTTGTTCATCTGTGGGTTTAGCAGCAGAGTGTGTGGGCTGTGAAAGACACAGTGGGAATGTGAATCATACCTTTTGGTGCTTGGCTCCACGAATATGGGCAGCATAGGCGTCAGCACCAGTACATGAAACATCACAAAGTTCACATCGGAGCTGGTTCTGAGCATTGCGGGCCAGTGCTCCTCCACCGCTACCACTGCTACTGCTGCTCTGAGAAACCTTCAATGCCGCTTCCTTCTTTTTGTGCTTCTGGCCTTCAAGGTGCTCCTTGTAAGTCTTATGCAGTCAGAATTGGAGGGACACACAGATTATTCATGAGACAAAACACTAATCAACATTCCCACAAGCGACTGCATAAATGTTTTATAAATGTTGCTCTTCGTCAACTGAAGTTGTAGATTTACAGAAACGTCCTTGATCATTCTTGTTATGGTTCACGGTTTTTTCCCTCCTCAGGACACATTACCATGTCAGTCCACCCAACTCTGATAAACTCCCCATCAAAGAATGGCTTTCTGTTTTTTGAGGGATTTGTAGAAAATCTCAAAGCTGGTCTTAACTGCTCCATCCCAGAAGCTTTGCTAGCAAACGTCTAATGTCTGAACCTGCTCTGCAACAGGCAGCTTCTTGTGTTTAGGCCGGTGATTCCTCAACACAGCAGTCTGCTCACTGCAAACTGAGCACATGGCTTTAACTCTGACTTCAGTACATAATACTTCCATGTCCACTAATAACCATAAAACAATTAAATATCTTATGATTGACTGTGAAAAGCATTGAACTTAACCCTGTGTGTTCATTAGTTATCAGTAAATTAACCCAAGCATCATATCCATACACACCATATTTAGCCTAACATTCATTGTCGTCAGTCTTTACTAAGTCGAATGGGAGGCGGAGCCTTCAGCTTACAGGCCCCTCTGCTGTCTGGATTCAGGACACATACACCATCTCTACTTTGGAGACAAATTTCTCTCCATAGCTTTGAGCCTAATCTTCAAAGGGTTGCAAACGTGTACGATGTGCTCCACAAGCGTAAAATAAAATTTACAAATGTGTGCAATGATTTGTGTGTAACTGTTGATGTCCCACACGTGTGCGGCCTCTAGCCTAATCCACACAAATACGAAGCAATCTGACCACACGTAAAACTATTTTACAAACGCGTACATCCAAACCTGAATAAATACTGATCGTTTACGCACAGTGTATTAAGTTCAGCTCCTGAATCTGATAATATTACCCTCCAAAACCCTTTCTTTGCACACAGATGTCTCAAACTACACGCAACTTCTCTCTCGCTCGCTCACAAAGCCTTCCATACGTGTGGACGAATCACCCGATAGGTCACGCCATACGGGTTTGTGGCAGGTTTAAAGCTTCGCACAGGTCCACTAATGTAGGCTGCTTTCAAGTCCCAGTGTAAACGTAGGACATCAGGGCTTCCACTGTATGCCTGCGTTTGTTTTTCTAAATGATCATCACAGCTAATAACCGCTTTACTAGAAACCATCGGTTTACCACACACAGACAGTGGCGCGAATGTTCGGGATTATTTGTTTGAACAGTAATGGTAGACCACCAAGACTTGGATGACCACTGACATGTTTGGGATCATTTATTATGCCGACATTAATAATAATAATGGATTGGATTTATATAGCGCTTTTCAAGGCACCCAAAGCGCTTTACAATGCCACTATTCATTCACTCTCACATTCACACACTGGTGGAGGCAGCTACAGGTGTAGCCACAGCTGCCCTGGGGCAGACTGACAGAAGCGAGGCTGCCATATCGCGCCATCGGTCGCTGTTATTAGAGAGTGCTAAGATTAACATTAAAGTGTTATTCCACCGTACCTGAATCAAATATCTGTTTATTTGAAATATATAACTTAACATACACTCACTCCAGTGGATGATACACAGTACGACCATGCTGTCCCCTCTGTCTGCAGCTGAGCACTGGCTGAATTTCCCCAGCATGTAAGAGCACATTATTTAACCCATGCATGAACCTTTAGAGGCTGGTGTATCGGCTCTGTGATGGATAAATCACCTCTTCTAGTTTTGAAAAAAATAAAAACAAACAAAGCTTTACACTGGGACCTGAAAGCAGCCTACCCGTGTGGATCTGTGAGAAGCTGCAGCATTAAATTAGTCTCAGACATCCCAGGGAAAGGCTCCTTCTCTCAGGAATATGAGGGGGGGTTGCTTCACTGGTGAAAGCACCACAAGGTATAAAATCTTAAGCCTGACTCTGCTAAAGGAAACAAGGCTGTAAATCTCTCTTCACGCAAGCCTGACCGGAGGGCGGGTTGCCATGGTAACAGGAGTGCTGCCTGCAGAAGGGTCATCTCCACAGAGGTGCAGAAGAAGAAACGTGAGCTGGTATCAGACTCAGTTTCTGTGAGTCACAATAAGAGTGTTCCCTGTGTGCGTGTGGTGCTCTGTGATCGTTTGGCTGTCCTGAGTGAGCAAACAGACACAGCAGCCGTTTTTAACTCACAGCTTTAACTGCTTAGCACATTTATGCACTTTCAGTTCAAAAATGAACCCAACAGCATGCGATGTGATCTGTGTCCACATGTATTTAAGGAGGTTTGACATCTGTGTGCACAGAAAGGTCTCTGCAAGGTAACATGATCAGATTCGTGAGGTGAACCTAATAAATTGTGCAGAAACAATCAGTACTTCAGATTTGCATTGATTTGTAAAACAGTTTTACATTTGGTCAACCTGCTTTATATTTGTGTGTGTGGATTGAAGTACGACTCCTCAAGTTACACACAAAACACTGCACACATTTGTGAGTCTTCGTTTATGCTTGTTGAGCACATCATATGCATCTGCAGCTCTTCCACAGTGTCTGTGGCTACGTCCACACTGGCCCGGATAGATTTGAAAACTACATTTTCGTCTGAAAAAGCTCCGCGTCCACACTAGCGTTTCAGTCCTGTTCACAGAGGTGTGCGTCCACATTGAAAAGACCGAAAACACTTATGTTCCAGTACTGCGCATGCGTGAAACAAGATTCCTGCTTCATTTCTGTCTGCCGTTTATTTACTTTCCGGCTCTTTGAAACGTTGTGGCAAAATGTCGAGGAAATGCACCAAGTTTTTTAAATGGACTCACAATGAGGTGGAGTTGTTGCTGCGAGTAACACAAAAGTACAAAGTTGTATAAGCCAGTGAGAATTAAAGAATTTGAAGAAAAGCTCTCTGGAGCATGTACAAACTGATATTAATCTTTAATTATTTTAAAAAATTATTTTAAAAAGCAACAAAGTTACCACTCACTGATGAGTTGATCAAAGAGTGTCTGGTAGCTGAAAAGGAACAAACTGCATGGCGCATCATTTACATTTGAATCCCACAGACCTCGTACAGGGCACACAGACAAGCTGATGAGCTGCATGGCATATATGTATTATCTTTGCATGGTTGAAAGACTTGCTGGCCAACATTAGGCACTCCATAGAAAACAAGTGGAGATATCACAAGACATTTTACATTTAAACATGACTGTTAGATATCCATGCACTCAGCGGTGAACTCACCTGTGGGCCAGCACAGCTGATCTTACACACATCACAATAGTGTATCTGAGGAGGTTTGGGGGGCTGTTTGGGCCTCAGCTGTTTACTCTGAAAGGGGGGCTTCTTAGTAAAGGTGTTGCCTGTCCATGCTGCAGTTGCAGCTACAGCTGCCACTGCCTGCTTCTGCTGCTGTTGCTGCTGGTAGTAACTGGAGGCTGCTGAGTAAACTGCAGCTTCATAGCCAGAGTATGAGGTTCCTGAAAAACATCCAAACCTACTTACTGCTGCTCTGTTTGTCAACTTCTCAAAAGGTTCTCAGAAAAAAAACATTTATTTACACAATGAGACCATATTCAACATTTCTAGTCAACATGTCACAGAATCAGACGAAAGGTCTCAAAGCTATGCTAACAGAGCTAAGGCGCTGTAGCTGTCCTCTGAGGTAAACACAGCATGACTAGCATCAAAAAAATGTTAGACATATTGTTTACCATTGTTATTGCCGCTCTCATACAGCTAAAAACAAACACATAGTCATTTGTTATCCAGAACACAACTGATCGGCTGCATTACGATTCACCTTCATGTTACTCACGAACTACAGTAAAAAAGTTGTTCCTGGAGCAGTGCTTTTGTGATAACGTCTCACAGCTTACCAGAGTATGTAACAGCATTAGTGCTGTATGTTGGGCTTTGGGAGTAAGACGGGACAACAGAGGCTGCAGCAGCCACGGGCTGAACAGTAGATGTCACTGGGTAGATGGAGAACGTTGAAGAGGCTGGACTAGGAGCAGCTGGCTTTATCACAGTCACCTGTCGAGTCTGCTGGCTCTGGGTGTATGATGTCACCCCCTGGCTGTAGACCGGTTTGGGGGCTAGAAAACACAGAAAAGGATACAAAATTTCAAAGTTCTGCTTGGTCACGTTGTGCTGTACTGCCACAAACGATATTTTGATAGTCGACTAGTCACAGATTATTTTTGCGATTAGTCGAGTAATCAGATCATCATCCATTGGACGTAAAACGTTCAGCTTATCGCACCAGCATCTGCTCTTATATAACTATCATTAGCTTACAGCTTTAAGTGTTTCAGGTCTGTGCTAACTAAAAATAAAGACAAGATGATAGTTTATTAAATTTTAATGACATTTGCAGATTGTTTCAGTGAAGTTTAATAAACTCCTTGCTATCTAAAATATAACAGGACATCGGAGTAAATTCTCGAGCATCTCACACTTCTGATAATCAGCTGTCTGCTTGAAGTTTATTCAGCTGTGTAAAAACTATAACTTTAATCTCAGCCAAACCGATTTACTCAGGAACAAATAAAACACTGAAAAAAGCCAAACAATAACATTTCAAGTTATCTGAGTGACTTATATATCATGTTTAACCTGAGTAGCGAAAGACGGCGGTGGGTTTGTTATTCTTACTCCGAATCTGAATAAGTACGCGGGACCACTGTGTGCGGTAAGACCAACTCTTTACTCACTGTATTACCATCTCCCGGCATAATTACACAATCAAACAATGAACACATACTGCCCATACAACAAATGTACCAGAGACAATTATGAATACACCACAGTGGGTTTGAAAACGATTTGCCGGGAGTCTAGTGAGCCTTGCCCCCGGCTAGCTATCGAGCTGGTGGGTAACAGACGTCTCCGAAAACGTCGGAGCGCTTTTTTTTTTTAATTTTTTTTTTTATTCTTTATTTCTAAAATATTACTTCACGATGGTGATTACAGGCATTAATCAACAAAATTTACAAGGGAAAAACAAAGCAAAACGAAAGAGGGGAAAAAAAAAAAAAAAAGAGTAAAAAAAGAAAAAACAGTCGGGAGTGACCAGTTAGCTAGGTTGGTGGTTTCAAGCTTTGAAAAGAAGATTCGGTTTATGGGTATTGGCATATAGGACCCACTTATCCCAACACAAATGGAACCAACCCACCCCGTCATTGACATGAGCTGTTACTTCCTCCATCCTATAAATCTCTAGCGTAATTTCCCACCATAATGACAAGGTCGGTATATCTTGCGAGGACCATTTCTTAGTTATACTTTTCTTACTTGCAACAAGTAAAGCTCTTAACAGACATGTATCATTTTTAGACCAGTTCCGCGGTATACAACCAAAAAAAGATTGTCTTCATGTCCAAAGAGAATGTACAGTCAAAAATGCCTTGTAATGTACCATGAATGTCTTTCCAGTAAGTCCGTAGCACAGGACAGTCCCACATAATATGGGTGTGATGTGCTCGTTGGTGTCCACAGTTTCTCCAACACACAGGAGGATTCCCATCATAATGAGCCTTTTGACACGGAGAAATAAAGAACCTTATCAAAGACTTCCATCCGAATTCCCTCCAGCTGTTGGAGGAAGTACTCCTCCATTGCCGTTCCCATATCTGAGTCCATTCATCCCTTGAAATACACATCCCTCCCTCCTTTTCCCATAACATCTTCACATAATCAGTTGAGTGGGGAAGCTTATTTATAAGAAAATTATACCAAAAGGAAATGAGCCTTGTATCGACATCCCCACTGTACGCCTGTCTAAACAAAGTTACCAGTTCCACATTAGTGTTTGACATCACACCGATTGTTGTCTTTATATAATGTCTTATTTGCAGGTATCGATAAAAATCCTGTTTTTCTAGATTGTATTTCTGTTTCAGTGTGTCAAAACTAATAAAGTTCCCATCCTTAATCAGACTATCGAATGTAGATAACCCTTTAGCAGACCAACTTTTAAAACGTGAGTCCAGTTTATTCGGGACAAAGTCAGAGTCATATGCATACCATTTAAATAAAGCCAAATCCTGTTCCAGTTTAAATTCTTTCACGACTTTTCTCCATATATTAAGTGTGCACGACACCCAGGGGTTGCAAACCTTGTCAATACATTTTCGAATGTTCGAATCCATCAAGACAGCTTGTATTGGAGAGGAAAACATGTTCTCCTCAATAGTCTTCCAGTGTGCTTGGTAGCTTGTATCACACCAATTGACCACAGTCACAAACCAAGAACATATGTAACTGCACAAACGTGTAACATAACTGATGCCTAGTTCTGAGTTTTATGTAATAAATAATGCAAAAGTATTGGGCTGTTCACATGAGCAGCCCGAAAATAATTTTTTAGTGACGGCAACCCCCATCCTCCCGCCTTCTTATGTAGTTGTAAAGTTTTAAAACAAACCCTCAGCCGCTTCCCCCCCATATAAACCGCGATATTATTTTATCCCATTCATTGAAACGGCATAAATATAATATTCTTGGCAAAATATTCATTTTAATAGATTCAATTCGTGAGTGTAGAGAAAGAGAGGGGATCATGTTCCATCGTCTAATATCACCCACTATTCTCCTTTGTAGGGAACCAAAATTCTCCTCAAATAGTTTAGTTAAATCCTTGGGAATAACAACTCCTAAATATTTTAATGATTGTGCTTGCCAACTCATTGGATATTGAACAACCAAGTGAGCAGGAGGGCTATAGTTATAACTGAGAATTTGAGTATTAGACATATTAATTTTATAGCCAGAGAGTTTCCCAAATTTTTGGCATAAATTCATCAACAAAGGCAGGGAGGGAGGGGCAGCACGGTGGCACGGTGGTTAGCACTGTTGCCGCACAGCAAGAAGGTCCTGAGTTCACTTCCTCCATCAGGCCGGGGTCTTTCTGTGTGGAGTTTGCATGTTCTCCCCGTGTTTGCGTGGGTTCTCTCCGGGTACTCCGGCTTCCTCCCACCGTCCAAAGACATGCAGCTTGTGGGGATAGGTTAATTGATTAATCCAAATTGTCACTAGGTGTGAATGTGAGTGTGAATGGTTGTCTGTCCCTGTGTGTTGGCCCTGCGACAGACTGGCGACCTGTCCAGGGTGTACCCCGCCTTTCGCCCTATGACAGCTGGGATAGGCTCTAGCGCCCCTGGAAAGGATAAGCGGAAGCGAATGGATGGATGGAGGCAGGGAGTTAGTGGGCTGATCTAGGTATATCAATATGTCATCCGCATAGCAAGCAAGCTTGTGTTCCTGTCCCGCAATGGTAATCCCCTTAATATCTTTATTTTGTCTAATTGATTGTGCCAAAGGTTCTAAATACAAAGCAAACAGAAGTGGGGACCAAGCACAGCCTTGTTTATTTCCTCTCTGCAGAACAAAGCTATTTGAGAGACCCATTAACTTTAATTCTTGCGGTGGGGTTAGTATATAATGCCCTCACCGTATCAACAATTCCCTTATGTAAGCCGAATTTATCCAAGACTTTGTATAGAAAGTCCCAATTTACGGAGTCGAAGGCTTTTTCTGCATCAATACTCATAAGCATGGCTGTACTCTTAGATGTCTGTATCTGATGTATTACATGAAGAGTTCTACGTATATTATCCTGGGTCTGTCGTCGTCTTATGAACCCCGTTTGGTCATTACTAATCAGGTCGGGTAAAAATTCTTCCATTCTCCTGGCCATTATCGAAGTAAACAGTCTATAATCTATGTTAAGGACAGAAATGGGTCTATATGAGCCACACTCCATTTTGTCTTTCCCTTCACGTCGGAGCGCTTTTGAAAGTATGTGGTGTCTTGATAAACTGAGCAGATATTTGAGGTTTACACAGCTACATTCTCGCCTGAAAATATGTTAAACGTTTATTTTGTGACCCAGAAAGAATAATAAGAGTAATATTAAAACTAATTAGCTGCCGCCATTGTTGGAAACTGAGCAGGGCCGCGCTATGAATTCTGGGATAGGTTGGGCCACGAAGTATGCACCCGACCCATCCTTCAAACCTGGGGAAATAAAGGACGCATTTGTGGGCCGCATTATTTGGAGTCTTGGAATTTGGACAGTCTTCCTCGTGTCGCTGTAACGTAATCGGCCTACAAATGCGGGCACAGGAGGATGCGGTTCCTGAATTTGGACACAGCTACGATAACGGACACTGCTGCTTCTTCTTCTTCTTCTTCTTCTTCTTCTTCGGGGTTTAACGGCAGCTGGCATCCTTGTACATGCAGTGCTGCCATCTTCTGTTTCAGTCCGTTATTACACTCTTAAATCCTACTACTTATTCCTGCGTCTTTTGGGATCTTACAAAGCTTCAAACGACGCGCTGACTATTAAAATAGTCGCCGCGACGTAATCGTGACTAGTCGACTAACCCTGCTTCTGAGCCACATAGTTAGCCTCCAATTTATAATATGTTTCAATATATGGGGCAGGGATAGCTCAGTAGGTAGAGTGGTTGCCCCATGATTGGAAGGTCTGGGTTTCGAATCCACTGAACGGCTACCCAGAGGTTCCCCTGAGCAAGATACCGTCCCTACACACTGCTCCCCATGCGCTTGATTAGTGGCTGCCCACTGCTTCACTGAGTTAATGGGTTAAATGCAGAGAGCGTAATTTCCCCACGGGGATCAATTAGCTATACATTATTATTAAATGAAGGAAAAAAAAAAAAGTTCACAAATAGCAGAACAGAGTATTTCGTGGTGGGGTTAGGCATTAATAGCAGCAGTTATTTCACATTCCCTGCTGTTGTACATCGTAGAGTGACAGCAGCTGAAAGCATGTCTTTCACGCATTGTGGCTGCAGCAGCCCGTCACTGAAGGAGCTGCTTAAGGCCGTCAGGCTGAGATGCATGGGGTGGCCACCGTTCTCCTGTCACCAACTACCTCACTGGGTCAACAGGTCGTCCAAGAACAGCGCTGGCCTTCTTGATCAGTGTGTTCAGTTTATTCCTCTCCCAGCAGAGATACGGCTGACCAACACAAACACAGTCATAGGAGCTCCCACTGCACTCCATAGGAGCAGAGGCTCCATTGCAGATACAACCTGCTGTGTCTTTACCCGTAGTGTATCATTAGTCCAGCCTACTGGTCGGACGAGTCAGAGATCATGGCTGTCAGGGGAACATCTACAGGCTGCTTAAGCCCCAGAATGCTGCCTTCAGCACTGGTAACACAACCAGTGTGAGAGCAGCAAAGGGTGTCATCACCGTGTGTTCCTTCTACTGTGGTGCCATTCAAAGCATCTTAACAAACTGGTGGAAACTCCCCCGCCTCCAGATCAGGAACCACGCTGTGTTTAGTAAAGATAGCTCTCCCACCAACACACAAAGCAGTCAGCATTACAGTGGCCTCCACCCATCCCTCACACAGCTTCCCTCAGGGACAAGATGAAACACCACCCTGTGCCTCCTCCACCCGACTAAGAACCAGCAACAGTTCCAGGCTAACTCACTCCCACACAAACACAAAGCAACCACGCCACACTGCATTGCTCCTGTGATTTCTATATATCCAGTCTTACACCTTTTCTTTATTAGCACTGTAAAGGACACACTCCAATAAATTACATTTACACTGTAACCATTCTTGTATAATTAATATTTGACCAATTAATACCAATTTTTTAGTTCTCCAACAGGCCTGTTATTCACAGCTCACATCTTTGCTTCCCACACAGTGACAATATATCAGCACAGTCCCATATGTAAGGCAGTAATAACAATAAATCTGACGTTGACTTCCCTCCCTGGGTAGGACACTTGACACTGTGATGTCGTTTCTGGTTAAGGAGTGGGTTAATAGAAGGAATACAACAGTTGTAGCCTCTTTCCTGGACACATCGGTGGGTGGGTGCAGTCAACGCACAAGGCTGACAGACACTGAATTTGCAGTGTACTGTGTGGTAACCAGTCAACTTACAATTCATTCTCTGGTGACAGTGTGACCTTCATGGCAGGCCTTGCATAGACAAACCACATTCTGCATGGCTTCATTGTAAAGAGTCAGCACTCTAAGGTGTGTAGTCTAGTCCCATCACTCACTGTAAACATTTGGCTCATTAGGAAATTCATTATAATTTAAAATTATGTTAGTGTATTTGGGGGAATTTTTAACCATTCTTCCAGAAGTGCATTTGTGAGATCACACACACTGTTAGATGCCAAGGCCTGGCTCACACTCCAATTTATCCCAAAGTTGTTCTGTTGGGTTGAGGTCAGGACTCAGACCAGTCAAGCTCGTCCATGTTTTATGGACTTTGCCTCGGGCACTGGTTCACAGTTCACAGAAGATCAAGTAGGGACAAAGTTTCTTGGTAGTAAAATAAGCAAGTAATCAAAATGATTACAAATCAATGCATTTGGTAGTAATGGGGTAGAAAAATGTGTATTTGAGTGTACCTGTCTGGTAGTAGGTATCTGCCACACTGGGTTGTGGCTGTGCAGCAGCAACAGCCGCTGTTGCAGTGGGTTGTTGGTAATACTGCTTACTGTCGTAAGCTACAGCTGGAGCCGTCGACCGGACGTAGGAGTAGGAATCCTGCAAAATGATCAGAGTCTCAGACATCGTTGTTCATGCCACTGTTTCAGTCTATATTTCAATGCACGTCTGAGAAAAGAATCAACTCCAAACTTCTACTGGAGGTCTACTGTGTTTCTTATCATAATACTTTACTAACAAATACTGAACCACAACTTTAAGTCTCACATCAATGATAAAACTGTCTGCTCTTAAACAGGACATGAAACATCAACTAAGTGTCATTTACACCATGGACAGGTCATCAGCCTTTCACAGCTGAGGGGTAAAAAGCAGTCTACAAGTGTTGGTTTTCCTATTAGCCCCTAGTTGCAGCAGAGTTTTATGTTTAAAAGCAACAAGGGGCAGATTGGCCACCTTCACTCTGTCTTTGGTTCTTCGTCATTGGCAGCTGCTCTGAAGTGGGAGGTTCCAGCAGTTCGCCGTAACACAGAGCTGTGTGGAGGTGTTTCATTCAGGTGCACGAGTGGTTTACTGGACTACATCCAATGAAGACTTCTTTTATTTTTCCCAAATATTTTCCAGATATGTGACCAAGAACCACATGACATCCATTTGTCCTAAACACGGCAGTTATGCATGACAATGACTGTGATAGACTCAAGTGATTAAGGCCCAGTCACACAGGCCTGGAGACAGGGCTGCAGCCACCAGTCATGGGGGCAAAATAAGTACTCATGACAGCTTTCAAATGGTTGCTTGAGGTTCATGGCAGTGCCTGGGAAAATTAGTCCTGTAGCCCCTATCACACAGGCTAATCCCTGGGGATACCATACTGGACACAATACAGCCACCGGTTCCTAGGAACTGGTGGCTGTATTATGTTTTAGAATAAAATGGTCCTCTCAGAATTCACTCAATTCCACAGCGACGTCCCAACATAATTTCATTATGAAGATACCTAAAACTTTATAACATTTTAAAACTGAACAAGGCAATGTTGATACATTTGAATAAAGTAAGATATATACTCTTGCCTCAATGGCAAATTAACAAGATCTCTAAATGTTCACTAGATAATTGATAACAACGGCCCGTGATTTTAGCTGTAATGTTTGAAGACGTTACACAGTTAAAAGCTTGAGTTTGAGCTTTTTGATGTCAACATTGTATTTGGTTTTTAATCTCCTTCCACATACTTTTAAAATATTTCTGTATACGATACCCACACATCTTTGATCGCTATAAGCAGTAATTAATTATTAATAAACAGAAAATTACATTTTAACTTTGCATTATTCTTATAGACTACATTCACAGTAAGAGCAAAAACTGTGACAATAACCACAACACTTCATTTTGTTAAACTTTATTGTCATTACTATTAGATTTTGTACAGAACCGCAGAGGTTTAAGGTCCAGAAAGAACGAATGCAGCTCAAGTCCGGTTTCTGGAGCCCTACTGCTGAAAGAAGAAGAAATATTAATACAAACATGTCAAAGGTGGAAATCAGTCAATTTACCTTCTTCCCCCACCAATATATAGCATTTATTATTTCTTAGACAGCTTCTATATTTTACACATCCTCCTGATAGTACACTTAAACAGCGCCTCAATAAGGGTAGGTTTAAAACAAAAACAACCATTTCCTTATTCAAATTGATTTTAGCATGAATAATGTGATATCCATTCATTAACTGCTGAATCGATTTCCTCAGTGGTGCTAGGTTTGAATACATGCCGCCTACAGACAGCAGTGTAACATGACAGCTGTCTGTAGGCTGTTAAACTAAAAATAAATGTGCTGCCATGTGCTGTGAAGTAACTTAAACATGTCACACATGCCTGCTACACCAAATCTAAAACCATTTCTTGGCCCAGTCCGATCTGCCAACTATTGCTGACCAACTGGTGCCCATACTAGGTTTGAACACTTACTAGTCAAGCAAAGCGACTGGACTGTTTAAATTGTACAGTTTCATTAAATCTATCTATTCCATTTCAGATGCTAAGTAGTTGTCATCAGAAAAGGTTCAGGTACCTGCTGGTTGCTTCCAGGTCTCCACACTGCTGGTGCACAGGCAGAGGATTGCCACGTTCGACACAGTTCCCTCACAGGCAGAGTCAAGTACTGTGGTGAGGATATGTAGGAAGATCCCCAAGCTAAGGATCCACAGCAGCTTCCTGGCAGCAGACCCACTTGCTTGCCAACTAACCAATCATGTCCGGTAACTCAATCGAGTTTCTCCCGTCCTCATTTTGAAACGCCATCATTAAGCTTTTGAGAGTCATTGCATTTAATTTGACTGATTTAAAGCATTTATGGAGAGAATGTATTAACTTGTGTGTAATTCATTTAATTCCTGCTGATAGTGTCCAATTAGAAACTAGTTAATGGAATTCTGCAAATGCATTTATGGCACGTGAGCTCCCACAAATATAATGAAGGCAGCACATCTCTCCCCATATTCCTCATTCAAAGAGACTCCAAAGAATGTTCTGGAATCTGTGAGTCTACAGAAAAATGTTGTGGTACCTGGTAGTTCTGTGAGGTGACTGGTGGGGGTGGCGGAGGGACTTCAGGCTGCCGTTGAGGGTAGCCATAATCTGTGGCCGCGTGAGTCGGCTGGTATCCTCCGTAAGCGGCAGCAGTGGCAGCAGCTGCCACGGCAACAGGCGCAGGCCTAGCTACTGCAACTGTGGCTGCAGCAGGGGCGTAAGCTGCTGCCACAGTGTGTGCTGCCACTGGTGCTTGATGAACTGTGTAACTGGCCACTGTGGTTGGATGGGTGTATGCTACCCCGGCTGCTGGCTGCTGGCTGGGAGACACAAAGGGAAACATGAAGGTTATCTCGACAGTCTAACTGAGAAATGCCTTGGCACATGTTATAAGATCTTTTTCAGACTCCAGTGTCTCCAAAACTGTACAGCTTTCCCCAAACTGCCATGACAAATTGCATATTAATGATCAACAAACTGGTCTCACAGCCCACTGTTTCCCCAGTGGTGCCAGTTTCAGTCATTGTGCGAATGTCCTGTTTATAAGGCTGGACACCTGCAGTCAGCTGAGACTGTAGAAGTCAGCTGATGATGATGGAAGGTTTCTCCCACTGAAACGTCCAGATGAACAGATTCTGGGGATTTCTTACCTGGATGACTGAGGATGCATCAAGACTTTACAGCTGTACTAACTACCAAAGCATGTATGGAGATTCTTTTGACCCTGCTGAGATTATGCCACCATGATTACATTTAAAAATTGTCTTTTTTTAAAATCCTCCCACTAATGGGACTCAGGGGTCCCTTAAATTATCATCTGAATCGTGCAGTATAGACTACTGTTAATACATACCTTGAATTATTTGGCATATAAAGACTTTTTGTTGATTTATTTAAATGTGCATGACAATTATGGTGCAACTGCATGCTCTTCTGTACAGGTCAGCTGTAACACATATCAGGTTTACTTTGTGGACTAATTTGTAATAAAGCACTTCTCCTCCTGATAAATTCAATTGTATTTATATAACATCAAATCACAACAGCAGTTGTCTCAAGGTGCTTTGTGCTGTAAAGCAGGGGTGTCCAGCTCCAGGCCTCGAGGGCCGGTGTCCTGCAGGTTTTAGATGCGTCCTTAATCCAACACAGCTGATTTAAACGGCTAAATGACCTCCCCAACATGTCCTGAAGTTCTCCAGAGGCCTGGTAATGAACGAATCATGTGAGTCAGGTGTGTTGACCCAGGGTGAGATCTAAAACCTGCAGGACACCGGCCCTCCAGGCCGGGAGTTGGACACCCCTGCTGTAAGGTAAAGACCCTGCCATAATACAAAGAAGAACAGCCAACAGTCACATGTCCCCCTGTAAGCAAAACACAGCATTACAACTAATGAGTATCATCCTAAGTTGCTGCAATGAATCTCCGGGGAAATGAACTAGGCCGTCACATCATTATTTCACTTTGACTTTAAGATCGTCTTTAAATCCACCCCTCTGTAGGTTGATCCTCTTCATTTAAGTTCAGATGTTCTCAGGAATCTGAACATTCCTCAGATTTTTCCCAAAACCTCAGGAATGTTCTCAGCACCTTGCTGAAACTAGGCTGCGCAGACCTGAGGGAGTTCAGAAGGCAAAATTGGTCCAACCTGCAACATGCAAGCTGTGCCTAAAGATGAGTGTACTGTGTTACTCCATTTTATTAATGTGGAGTTAACAAAACAATCCTAAAACTAAATCCTGAAATATAGTGACTTGATGGTCATGATCATCCAGGACGGGTAAAGAGCAGAGCGTGCTGAGAGAGAAAGCCATCACAAGGACTAAAGGCGCCAACGCAGATCAATAAGACGTGATGAGAGTGAAAGGAAATGGAGACGGGGCCAACAAATAGGGTTACTGTATAAGTTTCCAAGAATCCTTTGTCATGTAAAAACATTGTTGATGTGGATTCAGCACACAAACCAGGATACTGACAGGATTCAGAGTCCAGTTTGATTTGAAACAAGACATTTTTAAGCACAGTGGTTAGCGCTGCTGCCCGAGTCAGCTGGGTCTGCGTTGGCATGCATCATCATTTGGAGTTTGTTCTGCCTGTGTGCTCGCTCCAGCTTCCAGCCACATAACACATGCTTCTTAGGTTAACCAACCATGGTTGGTGTTACTGAGTGTTTCCCTGTCTGTGTTAGAGTACTACACCTGTCACCTTATGACAACCAGGTGTTGGTTCAAGGTGAAAGGTGGTCTCTAACCTTCTTTCCACTGGTGCTTCAAATGCCTAAGTGATTTAAGTGTTTATACGGTGACACCAACACAATCTTTGTCATACTCAAGGAGAGCAACACAATCCAATCTGAGGACAATGTAAAACATCAGTGATATAGTTCATTTCGGGGCCTGAATATCTGTTTACCCCATATTACAACAGTCTCACTACTTCGCACACTTTAACGGGTTAGTTTGGATCCAAAGCTCCCACCTTTTTTTGTTCAGAAATAAAAAAATAAATTAGACAAACAGCTGACGTCATGTTGCTGACCATGGCTTCCACCACAGCAGCTGCTCTACCACCATTTCACCATAAATCTTGTGTACAAAATTAAAATGTCAAAGGTAGAATAATTATGCCCGAAGCCTACAATACAATGTAAAATCAAAGAAACCATTTACAGTCACGGGGACATTTTAGCAGTTTGGAAACTTTCAACTTTTCCAAAGTGCTGAAATTTCACGGGGACATTTGGAGAGTAAGCGGTGCTCCTTTGGTTTATGTTTGAAGAAAAGTAAAAGAAAAGTGCATGAACACTTGGCTAGAACAGGGCCGAGGCTGTTGGTATGCAACCCCCCCCCCCCCCCCCTTTTGTTAAAATAACAGATTAAATTCATACAAAACTAGCAGGTGGCTTGCTCGTGCTTCAGAGGCCTGACTTAGTGATTGAATGCATACCATTATGCTCGGGGTGAGCACTGAAACGGCACATTTAGGCCGTAAAGCTTTTTTAAAAAGGTTTTTGACTGCAGCTGAATTTGGACCGAGCCCTGTTCCCTTTGCTCTGACACCGACCGCATCCCAGCACACACACTCACCTGTGAGAGCAGGTGCTGCTCAGCAACAACATCATCATAGTAATAATTATTATAATAATCCTGCACTCTCCCATGAGATGCATGTTTTGGGATAACGAGTGTTCAGCCGTGCAGTGAAAGGCAGGTTATATTTTCCTACCAAATAACTATTTCAGTTGGTCCTTATAATAAAGTCTAATAATGTCACACATAAGGGGGCTGTCCCGTATTTGGATGTCCGACCCCCATGGAGGCTCCCATGTGTTCGGCCTCGGTCTGGAGTGGATCGGCAGTGCTTCACGTTTATTTCCGTAGTTTTCCGTCGGAACTGTGGAGAAGGTCCAACCGTAGCACCGGGAACAACAGCCCCCTCCCCCAATGCGAACAACGGGATCAGTGGGCAGTAGCAAGCCTTAATATTAATATGTACGTACAGCATATAAACAAGCCATCGTTCGACCACAGAAGCATTATGCAGCACACAGGAACCCAACCAGCCACGTATCCCGCATCCCCCTACCTGTACTGAGCGGCAGCGCCGTGGGTAAATCCAAAGTAATTGCCGGTAGCCATTTTGGCATCTTCACCAAGCCGGCCAGGCACTGCGGAGGACACACACAGGATAAGCTAACCGTTAGCAGCGGTCCAACAACTATTTATTCACGGTTTTATTGCCTTTCTTACGCCTGCAGACACATCAACATTTTTAAAGTTGTCCTTAATATAAATTCACATTTGGTCGATACTTACCATAGGTGAAGGATACTACTGGACATATGGGAATCATTGGTTTTGTATATTCTACCCACTCTCTGCAGCGCTACACCAAGCTATATATATTACATGTCGCACCCGGAAATGGCGTCATGACGCATGCGCAGAACGGTAAAACGTTAGCGTTGGGTGCGGTCCTACAGTGAGCAGAAACACACACATGCATTCAGTCTGCAGTAACATGTCTGAATAGCGTTGGGACAGGGCCGTGAGTCCCGCTGTGCGGTGTCTTTTAACAACAGTCCGTAAATGTGTGCATACTGAGGACAGCAGCTGCTCCCATTCTGGTCTCATATGAGACTGTAGCTGCTCAGCAGACCCCACTCGCGCTTTTTTACATTTCACTGAGCGGCAGATGTTTTCAGTCGATGAACGTCTGGACTGGCATTTATAATCGTACTTTTCTAATCTTACTGATCACTCATATTCACACCACACATCCATAAAGCACGCACTGTCAAATATTACTCGTTTCAACATACAAACCTGATGTAGAGGACTGACTTAGAATTTTACGTAAAGTCAACAAATGGGTTCTGGGGACATTTTGTTTATCTTAAGTAATTCTTTAAGCCTTCCAACATCTATGTCAGCACTCCTGTAAGATTGATCTCAGATCTTACATTTAAATTTGTACATTAATTTAAATTTATTTTCAGTCATTTATGCTTCAGGTTTTATTTTAAAAAATTAAAATAAAACAGATTTAAGTATTCATTTCATGCATAAAGTTTGTTACATGGACATGACAGTTAGACATGAACATGGTCCATCTTACTCATGTGAGAAACATCACAATCCATCACAGTTCACATAATACTGCTTGTAAATAAATAAACGTGAACTTGGCTTTGAGCGTGGTTTGGGTGAAGAGTCATTAGGTGATCAGTTTGTGCAAGTTTGATTAAAATGTGACTGATACTCTAGGTGAAGTAGTGATTTTTTGTGAACTGTGGACATCTGGACAACAGAACCTTTACCATGGCAGGAGCTTAGTCTTTCAACAGGATGAGCTAAAACTGCTGCATTAAAATTCACAGCATGGACATCAGTGTGTGAATATAAAGTATAAAAGACCTCAAACTCTGGTATTTGTCATGGTCAGAGTATTCTCTGAATGTTCCAAGAACCAGTAAACACAAAATATAAAAAGTTTGAATTGTCCCTCATCTTCCAAGGTGAAGTTAACATTCCCTCTTGACATCTGATTTCCCTGCAGCCCTGACCGTTTCCTTTTGGCTGGTTAAACCTTTAAAATTGTGCATTGATATCAGTGTAGCAATGTAAGGAACATACAGGAAGGACTAAGTAGATACAATTTTCCTATGAAAAACATTGGGCCGCACTCAGTATGTGTATAGAAACATTCTTATCTAGTGCAAAAAAAAAACAACAACAAGTGCACACACAAAAATACAGAAAACCTGTACAAATGTAGTTCTTACCACTGTGTGTTTGTTAGTGAATCTGAATCATCCAGATACTGCCATGCCTCTACTTCTCTTTGCAAATAAACAAGTTTACCTCAAGGTGAAGTGAAGAAAGTGAAACTCTTAATACTAATAGTAATCATCAATAGTAACTATAATCAGTCTTAGTACCATTATTATTATTATTGCTGTTGTTGTTTCAGTTTCAATTTTCTTTCTATAGCACATTTAAAAGACTCAGGTACATCAAAGTGCTTCACAGACGAGCTGCATTTGCAGGGTTACAGCAGTGAAGGAGCAGGAAAATACAGTTATAAGACTGTGACGTGACAACAAACATGGTTGTAGTTACCATTTGATCATTAATTACATTTCCAAAATACCATGTGCCAAATGATTCTTAGAATTACAATAAAGGCAAGGCAAGGCAAGGCAAGTTTATTTGTATAGCACAATTCAACAACAAGGTGATTCAAAGTGCTTTACAGAGACATTAGAAACAAGAACAAATAAAAAGCATGATTTAAAATTGAATAAAACAAGCAAATAAACTAACTAACTAATTAACAAACAAACAAACAAACAAACAAACAAAACAGTATATAAAATCAAAACAGATAAAATCAGAACAGTAGATAAAATCAGTAGTTAAATGTAAGTTTTGAAAATAAAAATAAAAAAAAAGTTCTGAAAATGGCCTTAAGGCTCTTGTGTTTCCTGGGTGGCACACGTCTGCAACATTGTGTTGAAGTCTTGTGGTGTAATAAGGGACCAGCACTTTATCCTCTGAAGAACAGTGTTGACAAGTTTGCCCAACTGGTCGATATGTGTGTGGCTTTTCTTAACCCCCCTTTTTTTAACTGCATCTCTTGGGGTTGTTTTGTAGTATGAGGCATCATGTCTGTTGTTACAAACTGGGCATTAGTACAGTTGCAGTGACAGCTTGGTTCACATTGTTGGAATGAGTCTGTTCATAGTTTTTGAACAGAACTTCTGCGTACATACAGTGGTATGAAAAAGTGTTTCAGATCATTAAACAAATTTAAATATTAGACAAAGATAACAAAAGTAAACACAAAATGCAATTTCTCAATCAAAGTGTTTATTATTTATGTTAAGGGATTTCACTTACTTGGTAACTCAACGATCCAGCGTTGACTGAAGCTCAGTCAAACAGTTAAGTAGTGGCCAATCTAGACGGAAGACAGGTGTGGCAGCTTCAACACGGGAAACACCTTTTGGCCTGATGACGCCCATAAACTGGCACACACACACACACACACACACACACACACACACACACACACACACACACACACACACACACACACTTAAAGGAGGAAGCAGGGGACTGGGAGGGGAGACAAAACAAAACACATAGAAAAACATACATACAGGCAGGTCGACTGACAGAGACTTCCAGAGCATCACGATTTAGGAGGGAAAATCCAAACCTACATCATATATAGAGAAAATACCGTAAAATGAATATTTTAGAAAGAGGGACTGAGAGATCGACAGAGAGAGAGAGAGATAAATCCCTTTTGCAGCACTTATGTTACAGTAAGACAGCTACTAGACCAGTTCTAGGTTTGCAGCTAAGAAGGTCACACTTAACGCAACTTTGTTCCAAATTACAAACCTAGGCTATTCTTTAAGCTTTACTTCTTGATTTAGGAATCAGATTTAATCTAAAACCCTTCAGTTTCAGATTCTACTTATTTAAGAGAATCTAAGACTGATCTGTTTTTGCAGGGCTGATAAAGCCAATGTAGTGCTATGAGCTCATTTAACTTGTGCTCAGTAGTAATCCCTCTGAGCAGTTTGTGTCTTTCATTGCATGAGAAATAAACTGTTATCAAAACCCAATTTGGTGCATTGACCCTTTAACACAGAGTTCCTATAGAGCCGGGGTCGGCAACCCTAGGCACGCGTGCCACAGCTGGCACGCGAAGGGTTAACTGATGGCACGACCACAGCTGGTGATAGGTTTGTAGCATAAACCTATTCGCTGGAACGTTAAGACAATATAATTACACTGCTAAGCAAGACACAAATAGGCAAAGTTCTTCATGTTACTCGTGCACGGGAGAGAACCGGACAACCGCTTGACTCCAGTTGGTCTCGTCCGTTCTCCCATACACTGTCCTTTTATTGAGGTTACATGAATATGCATAGGTTCATTAACATACGACGTCTACATACAAACAAAGAGTACCTTGCCTGTGTGTGTGTGTGTGTGTGTGTGTGTGTGTGTGTGTGGGGACTGCTGATCAAAGGGTCAAACATCCTTGGTCAGGAAGAGGGTAGCCTCCCCCTCACCCTAGATGGTTCATCCTAGATAACACGGTGAGGAAGTCCTGCAGTTCATCTAAACAAAAAGCACTTAGACTAGAACAAACGCAACTGCGTTAATCCTACCATAAAATAATAAAACACGGTATGACCTCTCATGCTCCCAAAGTGCTGTCTAATACACACAAAGTTTGCAGACTATCAAGGATCAAAACCTCTACCAATCTACAACTAATTACAAAACTCTAAGCATATATAAGTAAATATTTCTAAGCATAAATGACAATCAACAATACAAATCTAACATTTCCCCCCTTTTTGACCTTTATGCCTGAAAAGTTCCCAGGTATGAATACGTCATGTCTGACAGTTTCAATGCAAACCTTTTTATACTCAGCATATGTCAAATCACCCTAAATTACTGAAAGGTACACAGTTTAATAAATGTATTAGCAGTTACCCCATTCATTGAGCTCATCTCATGGCAAACTGCATCTTACGAGCAACCAAAGAAATTGTTAATTTAATAGTGAAACTAAAAAAGTAACATTCTCAAAAACATCTCAACTTGGTGGTGCTTCCTCCGGGTGTGCACATCACATGTCTTTCTGCAGAGTGGTTTAAGCTCTGCAGGGCGTCATGAATGTCTCTTCCAGTTGTTTCCATCACTGTCCATAGGACCAGAGTCCAAATGTATGTAGAATAGACATTCAAACATACTAGTTGGTTTTGTGGTTCGTCAACATGGGTCTCAGCTATTTCCAAGCTGCAGACCTCTCAGCATTCTAGTTTTATGGCCTCTTACCAGCCCCCATCACCTGACTTCAGACCTTCGTCTTGTGAGGGGGATATTTATGACTCCTTAATTGTCCACGCTCTGCAGAAAAAGCTCTCTGTGGAAAGGGTG
The DNA here is from genome assembly GCF_964374335.1 of Astatotilapia calliptera. Taxonomy (NCBI): domain Eukaryota; kingdom Metazoa; phylum Chordata; class Actinopteri; order Cichliformes; family Cichlidae; genus Astatotilapia; species Astatotilapia calliptera. The sequence continues at coordinate 712,954 of NC_137433.1, forward strand.
CTGGGTTCCGTCATCTTACTGCTGTTATGATCCCAGCAGCCTTCAGAGTGTCATCGTATGCACAGTATAGTGGCACAGCATTAGGTGATGTTCATAGGAAACTGCTGTCATCACCACCATAGCTTCTGGTTCCTGTGCTTTCACAGAATCATGATGTCATCCTCGAACTCCTTCTGCGCTGTCGATGGAGCTTGGCACGCTCCCCTCATCCCACGAGTTTTCATGTTCCAACGCTGCTGAAGGTTTAAGGCAGAGCACGTCGTACACCTTAGTCGTCTTCCTCAGCGTCAATATTGAATCTTTCATTTTATTTAAAATCTTGCTGTGGGAAGTCTCCTCTTGATTTCCTGGAAGCTTAGTAGCACAGCTCTCTGTGTGATGTCTGCTGTGCTGAAGATGATCTCTGATCCTCCTGAAGCCTCTCTCCCATCTTGTGTACGATCCTCTCCTCTATTTTGCAGGCAGTTTCATGGTCCTTGCTGTGGCTCCAAGGTCTGATTTCATGATGGGCCCCAATCAGCTTGATCTTTGACCTCAACCACTGCCTGGGCTGTCAGTTATGCCTGGAATGGTTCTCGCTTCTCACTGGGCCTCTGAAGATTTCTCAGGAGATTACTGCTGCACCTGTATTTCATTGCTAGGAGGAAAAACTTCTATTTGGAGAGCATGTCAACAATCATCAAACCACATTCTTTAGTTCAGTGAACTTCACTTATAGGCCATCAAAGCCTCATCTGAACATGGGTGCACCACTTGCATAGGTTTAATACCTGTAAATAAACGGTTAATCACACAAATCGCTGCAAAAATTATATAAAACAAAATTTAATGTTAATTCCAAAATTTAATGTTAATTCATTGTTTCATATTAATCCTGGATCCCCCATCTTGACACATGGACACTCCCATGAGTCAACTCATCAAAATCAGATTCCCGTCTCAAAGAAAAAGATTAGCTAGATCATATCCCAGGTAACATCAGGGCATCTCCTCCTCTGGAGCAGCACCACCCTGGACCTATAACCCTGCAATAAAAATGTTAGTGTGCTTTGCATATTAAGTTTGCTTAACACCTGGCTCTCCCAGGAGCCTGCATACACACCATCATGGCCTGGAAAACAAAATCTGGAAGTAAAATCAAACTTCATACCTGTAAACAATTGTATCATAAGGACAAGAAGCATTCAACATCAGCAAGACAAGTGTCATGTGCAGGTTTTCTCAAATCAGTAAACTACAATTATTTTCATAAGTCGCCTCAGACATGGATCATCCCATGTACTCAGGCAACATTAATGTAATCGGTGACGGCTCTTAAGCAAAGTCACTCCACTTATATATTACTATGGGCTCAAAAGTGGCCAGCTAATGAGCCCATATCAAACTATCCCAGAAACACTGTATCTCTTATTAATTTCACTCATGTCACTTGTCCGGTTCAGCTGAATCTTCCACAGCATTCTCAAAGAAACTAACATTAGCAATACACATTGACTGTAGTCAGACAGAGGTCAGACACAGGTCAACAGGTTCCAGAGGTGCCATAAAAACACCATAAAGTCAACCCTAGCTGTGGAAAGAAGTAACACCAGTTCTCAACACAGGAAATTTCACACAGGTTATTCACATTATCAAAGTAACCTTCACATTTTCCCATCAACACAATGCAACAGCATCACCACTCATAACCTGTAAACACAGTTTTCCTCACACATAAACCCAGAAATCCTGTAGTAGGAAAAAACATCAACCAGTTGTCCTGGTATAAATCGCATCATCAATTCACATGAAGAACTGGCATGCTGTAAGAAAAGAAAATGCAAATATTAGCGCTTGCGCAGGCGTATGCATACTTTGTCACAGATATCTCTGTGAGCAACTCAAGCCTATGAATAACACACCTGATAAATGCACAGACACAGAAAATGGCATTTAAAAGGTTAAATCATCATGCAACCTCGAGTGTTGCTGTCATCTTTCTGCTCCTGTAAAAGGAAACACATGGGTTCATCTGTACCTTTGTCAGGTGGGGGTTAGCTTCACACAATCATGTTCAGTCAGTCAGTCAGATATTTTAAAATTCTTAGTCATTCACTCAGTGGTTCCTTCTTTTGCTAATTGTGGAAATTATCATCGCATTCGTTTCCACGCTCAGCAAAACGACGTTATTTCAAAAAGAAAAATAATTTAGACTGGATTTCCTCGTTGAATCCTTTTTGGGGGGGACTCTCATTTCCTAATTGTCCCAAATAAGTGGCTTTCCCCTGAACCCATTTTAAATGTGGAGAAACTCACTTGCAACAATTTTCTTGACGACGTGTAACGCTTTTAATTCCCGACTTGCAGATCTGCTCAAAGAAAAGAAATTCACAAGCAAAAATCAGTGCTTGTTCAAAAATGAAAAATAAAAAATAACAGAGATTATCAAACCAAACTCTCAGTGCACTGTGAAAGTATCAAAATAAAAAGGCCTTGTTAAGTCATGACACAAGCTCCTCATCTCAGGAGGGTAAATCATACCATTAGCATGGTTTATCATACCATCATACTAATCGGCAGGCTCAACTTCACAACAAAAGAAAAATCATCAGCTAGATTCACTCCAAATCAACCATCAGCTGCACAACACACAACATAATCCTAATGTCTTATTAGCTATGAGTTTAATTACCAGGTCTGTGCTCTTCACTCATTTAGGCCACAGATCTATTTTATTCAGTTTTCCTTTTTTCCCTTCATCATAAAACATGTGACATGCTGTCATGCACTTCACAAAAGAAGTTTGTTCTGACGTATTCAGAGTTGTGTATCTAAATACAGGATTCACTCGCACATCAAAGCAGGAAACTCAGTGTTTTAGAGTCTCCACTCAACACACAACAAACTCCAACACATCTCATTCACTCGTGCTAGAATTCAGTCACCTTTCATTAATCTAAAACCGATCACTAATTTGCATATCAGCTATTAACCCACTAAGTTGACAGGACGACAGAAAAGCATGTTCAAAATAGTATCACAAAAGACAATTTCCCTCATACAGTAAATTACATGTGCTGCCTCAATCAAGCAGGAAGCTTCTCCCAATTTACCATTTTAACAACTAAATTTATTGTCTGATCACTGGTTGGTCAAACCAGGATCTTTTTTCCCACAAAAGTTAAACTGTTGTCCTGCAACCTGGAGAGTCAATTTTTTGCATTGGATAAATTCAGTATTTAATAACAAGTGTCTGCTAAATTGACGCTATTTTAACACTGATGAAAGATAACAAGCTAATTTTCATTACATGTGTTTGTGTTATTAGGCAGGTCTAATGCATGTCTGTGGAGCTGCATCTCCAGCAGAGCATGTTCTTAAAGCTGCCTTTCCTACACACTTCTCTGCTATTATTTAATCATTTCTTAACTAATGTGCTATGAGTCTTCATGAGTCATTTTGTGTTTGGAATTGTTAGTAGGGTTAATGCATGTTCTGCTTGTGTGTGTGTGATTTTGTATATGTTTCTATTTTCGCAATGTTTCAGACTCCGTCTCCATTTTCCAACTTAAGCAGTCAGTTTTGTTTTTCCCCAGGTTTGCTAACCCAAATTTTGATTTCCCACATTAAATAATTCCTATGTGTTCTCACCTAGTCTTCTCACTCTGTTGTCCTCTCCCACTTCAACAGTCCAACAGCCGGCAGTTCTCCTTCAGCTTTGTCCTGTGTCCCACTGTCTCTTCTTGCCATTTTACTCCACAGGTGGCAAATGTCAAACTCCAACTGTTCAGTTCTCCTCAAACGTTTTCTTCACATGCACAGTGAAGTCACAGCCACTCTCACTATTGTCCTCTGATGCGGTTGACTTCGTGCTAGTGGCCGAAGTGCTGCTGCTGCTGCCTTCCTGGGCGACTTCTTAGCAGCTGCTGCCGGTTTCTTGGCTTTGGCCGCGGCAGGCGTCTTAGCTTTGGTCTCAGTAACCCTGTTCATCTTGAAGGATCCGGAGGCCCCGGTGCCCTTGGTCTGCACCAGGGTGCCCTTCGCCACTAGACTCTTGATGGCGGTCTTGACACGGGCCTTGTTCTTGTCCACATCGTAGCCTCCGGCAGCCAGAGCCTTCTTGAGAGCGGCCACGGCTTTCACAATCAGCTCGCCCACGCTGAGGCCGACCTTCTTGGGCTTGGAAGTCATAGTCTTCTTCTTCTTGGCCTGAACCTCGGCGCAGGGCGTGTTTATGATGGAGCCTTTCCCACCACAGCGCTGGCACGTTGAACGCATCATGAAGGGTCCATTTCTTTCATGTCGCTAGCCAGCATGCTAGCTGCATGTGTCTTGCCCGAGTCACTCAGTCCTTTTTGAGCATTTCAACATGCTGCCACCGCCATCTTGCTCGCCCCTCCGTGGAATTCATCCAATCAGACAGGAAGATGGGTTTGCTTTCTTCTGCTGCTGTTTATCCACATTGCTGCTGCTTTGCTGGGACTTTTTGTGCTCAGGACTTGCTGCTGTCTCTTTATCATGGAGCTGCATTCCTTATCTTCAGGGAGGAGTGAGCTCGCTTGTGAGGTTGAGAAACACATGGCACTGTAAATAAGTCAGCCAGAAACTTGGCCTGCATGTTTCCAATGATGTTAAACTATAACTTTCTTCCGACCGCTGCATGTGGAAAATTGATTCAGGTCTGCTTTTCACCTGAAAGTGACAAACTAAGACATTTCATTATTATCATCACTGCTTAATCAACACACATCTCTCTCTCTCTCTGTGTTTTTGTGAACAGTCTTTTCTTAAAAGCAGAAAATGAAATTGTAGTTGTTTTTGGCTGATCAACACAAAACCTTTTTCCTATGATTTTTCTTTTTCACTCTTTTTTTTCTTTTTTTTTCGTTACAATAGCTGGTGACCTGCAGAATCACCGCTCTCACTCACAATCAAAGGCAATTACTCTTGCACAGTGCACAAAAACACTGTGATGTCAGACACATTCACACTCACTTCGTCATCTGCAAAAATAAATCACATGGCTGATGATATGTGCCATGGTGATCCGTAAATATGATCACCAGTTTATTTAACTATTTTTCAACCCAACAAACAAATAATCAAAAACATGATGCTGATGTTATGAACACTCTACACACAAGTCAAGATGCAGGAAAACTGCTCATGGAAACGTTGCACACTCCAGTTATCACAGTTATCATAGCGCTGTTTCCCTCTCTTAGAGTAGTTCTCAGACAGCTCTCGATCTGATAATGTGTAGCCTGCTCATCAGCTCAGAAGAAAAAAAAAAAACTGCAACGCAACATCACACAGTAGTTGCTCTGCCCACAGTGGCAAAGTCTTACACTTTCATATTCAACTCAGCTTCTCCATCATGTACTTTTAGATGTTTCATACAGGGTTCAGCATATTAGTTGTTTTCACAGGTGTGCTCTACATCCCAACAATGGTTCATAATAAGACGAAAGTCTTCCACACAGGTCAAGTGCCTCTATGCACTTCATTAGTTGAAATATTTACCTATATCACTTCACCTCACATGTCATCGTACTGAATTTAAGCAACCACAAGCGTAATGTAGATGACTTTTAACAACTATCCACCTCAATTACGTCTATGGTCTGGCACACAGGCTGAAGAGTTAACGTTTTGTGTCAGCAAGGGGTGGGGGAACAGCCACCCACCAGAGCATAGCTGCTGATGTGGGCTGGCCTTCTCCACACGCTCTTCAAGGCTGGTGTGTTTTCTGAAAACTTCTAACGTTTTAATCTCTTCCATTTTTAAGCCTGCGATTAACCGCACGGCTCAGGTCCGCGTGAAACCCGCGTGACCGCGCTCGCGTGAACCCGCGCAGCTGTGGAGCCGTCGCTCCCTCTCTTTTTTACATAAATACTTTGTGCTGCCAGGAGCAAAGTCCAGCACAAACGTCTGTCTCCCTCCGACTCACTCTTGGTTGCTTAGAAACCCATGATAACAACAACAGTCGGTGTCACAGACCACATGTTCTGCTCCGCACACACTCACACAACAACAACAACAACGACGACGACAACAAAAACAACACAAAATAGGCCTATCGTCCAGCACAATCTGGACCCCGCGGAACTTCTCAACGCCCCACAAAGCGGCGGAGAACTCACCTCTAGCCACACAAAGTAGCGAGGAACCTCTTGCTCCACAAAGTAGCAAGGAACCCGGGTATCGCTACACAAAGTAGCGAACTTCTCAACGCCTCACACAGTGGCGGAGACTGCACAACGACACGGTTATAGAGTCGGCCTCTTCTCAACGCCTCACACAGTGGCGGAGACTGCACAACGACACGGTTATAGAGTCGGCCTCTTTAAACTTACTTGGCGTTGCTTAGAGTGTAATATCAGCCCGAATCCCGCCGACCGTCATTCATCGAGGAGAGAGGACAGACCGCGAATCCACAGGAACTTCCTGGCTGACGTCAGTCTGTCAGCGTGCCTCTCCTCCCCTCGGTGAATGCGATTCCAGGGCTCCGGCATCGAAGGACCAATTAATGATAGGTTTGTAGCATAAACCTATTCGCTGGAACGTTAAGACAATATAATTACACTGCTAAGCAAGACACAAATAGGCAAAGTTCTTCATGTTACTCGTGCACGGGAGAGAACCGGACAACCGCTTGACTCCAGTTGGTCTCGTCCGTTCTCCCATACACTGTCCTTTTATTGAGGTTACATGAATATGCATAGGTTCATTAACATACGACGTCTACATACAAACAAAGAGTACCTTGCCTGTGTGTGTGTGTGTGTGTGTGTGTGTGTGTGTGTGTGTGTGTGTGTGTGTGTGTGTGTGTGTGGGGACTGCTGATCAAAGGGTCAAGGTTCATCCTAGATAACACGGTGAGGAAGTCCTGCAGTTCATCTAAACAAAAAGCACTTAGACTAGAACAAACGCAACTGCGTTAATCCTACCATAAAATAATAAAACACGGTATGACCTCTCATGCTCCCAAAGTGCTGTCTAATACACACAAAGTTTGCAGACTATCAAGGATCAAAACCTCTACCAATCTACAACTAATTACAAAACTCTAAGCATATATAAGTAAATATTTCTAAGCATAAATGACAATCAACAATACAAATCTAACAGCTGGACTGGCCATCAGGCATTTACCCCGTGGGCCGATGGTGATTTTTTGTTTTTATGGGCCGATGAATTTTATTTTATTTTATTTTTTTGTAATGGTATAAACAATGAAAGGTGGTTGATTGGCCAGATGCTGGCCGTTGTGTAAAAATAACTCAGTTGTTTTGTGGTGGCTATGGCGGAGCTTCCACAGAGGCCAGCAGGTGGATGAGGGAAAGGGGAGGCAGGAGGAGGAGAGGCCCGAGGCATTCATAAGGTTAGTTAGTAGAGTTGCCAACCGTCCCGTAAAAAGACAGAATCGTCCCGTACTCAGAGAAAATATTACGGGTTTCGTATTGAGCTGAAAAGGAGCACAGTTTGTCCCGTACTTCAGCTAGAATGGAAGAAGACACAAAGCTGTATTTATTCTGTGTCTTTATGCTGCAGCTGCTTCTTCTTCTCTCATTCTCTCCCCCTCCCTCTCCTGTTGCTACTTCAATCATAAAACTGATCAATGATCAGCTGATCGGCTTTTCTGTCACAAGTCCCGTCTCTCTCGTTTGTTTATCTCCCACTTTGCGCCAGAAACAGGAAACCGCAGGATGTCGCGCTAAACAACAGCAGCACGTTTAAGCTTGATCAGCTGTTGTTAGAATTTATTTAATATTAATTTCTAGTATCAGCTGATGTTTGCTGGAGCCACAGCTGTAAAGCTGCTGGTCATGATGTCGATTTGGATATGTGGTGAGAGGGAAACATGAAGATGAAACCAGGAGATGTCCTTACTGAATCATCAGAGCTGAACAGGTGATGGAGAAACAGGTTTACCTTTATGTGACATGAATGAGTTGAAGTTATGAACTGTTTCTGAGAGACAAATAACACCAGGATCCTTTTCTAAGTAGCTGACAGCTGGTAACTGTGCGGGGGCGGGTCTAGCAAAGTTTTGCCAGGGGCCAGGTAGGGCATTAACAGGGAGAGGTGGGCACAAAGAAATATTTTTCTTTCTGTTACAGGAAAAATGATTCTATGTTTCTTTACCTTCTTTTAAATGTACAAAGATGCCTTTTGTCTGCCCTCTGCCTATGGTTAGATTAGTTTAGAATTATCTTTTTAGACTTTCCCAGCAAACACATCTTGTTTCTGGGACATATTGTTTTAGATTGTTTTATCTTCCCTAGCCCTCTGCTGACGAGACTAGCACCATATATGGAGTTGTTTTATTTTATCTGTTTATTATTTGTTATCCTGTTCTCACTGTCTCTGTGCTCTGTGCCTATAAAAATTACCAAGCCACTGTGCATGGGGTGAGTTGTTCTTAGCAGCTCACCCGTGTACACGTTTGATAAAGAAAGTAACTTTGTCTCATTGTGTCTTTATTTCTCCTGGGTTTTTTTACAGAGTTTTCCCCCAACATTTCTTGGTCCTTCGAGCCGGAGCGCCTCCATCGTGTCCCATCTCCGTGACCAGTACACGTTGTTCGTCTGTCGACAGCCCACACACTAGGTGTGTGGTCAAAGACCAAGGGCGTTAAATTCGAGTCTTGGCCAACGTTCTAGAAAGCGACCCACGGTGGTGGGGCCCGATCGAGGTGGACCAGACGCGGCGACACCGACCAGGTAGATACAGACACACTGACACAATCTTGCGTAAAAGCGTATTTTAAATTCAGGGAATTTAAAATAGCGAAAGTAGCTCGTCGCGACTGGAAGCTCCCCACCTCTGTGGGTTTAAAGTAGCTCGTCGGCTGGTAGCTTGGAGCTCGTCGACTGGAAGCTCCCCACTTCTGTGGGTTAGGTTTGGAGCTCTGGGTAGCTCCCCCAGCTGGGTCTAGACTGGGTCTAGGGAATAAGTAGCTCGTCTACAGAAAGACTGGCAGCTCCCCTTATGATAAGGGTCCGATCGCGCGAATAGGTGTGAATGTGAATGTGTGTGTGTATTGTTTTAATTAACGGAGCAAGCTGAATTTTCACGGTCCAATAAGAGACTGAGCTGCTCCTACTGTGTTTTTCTTTTACTGCTATTCACTGACGTGCTGGTGAGTTGAGAGAACGGTCGAGTTCCGTCTCGTAAAGTTCACACCGCTTTTGGAAATAGTCCGAAAGTAGAAGGGCGTGTGAGCAACCACTCTCGTCTCTAATACCAGCGAAGGTGATAGCAGCTGTATTGTGTATATATTACTTAAACAAAAATAAGTAAATACATAAATAAGATGGGTAATCAAGCAAGTGAAATTAAAACTCACTCCTGCTGACGAGCAGTGGTGAGAAAAGAAAAGTCCAGACGCCGGACAAAAACAGTGTCTGTAAACTGAGAGATTTAAGAAAACAAAATATAAACAGTCAGAAGAACAGAACTCAACTGCCAGTTTAGTAAAACCAGAAGACGAGACACTGTGCAGTTCCCACAATCCTTTTAGTAAACCATCACTCACTCCTGCAGCCGCATCTGCAGCAACACCCATATCAGGAAGAACATAATAATCCCTTATTAGGTGAAAACTAGAGATCAAAGTAGTTTGAAGTAGTTTAAAAGGGTTGAAAACAGACCCCACTGAGTAGATATAAATATAAAAAGTACGAAATAAAGATAAACAAAGGGAAAATTACAGTAGAAATGATCTTTAGAATATTTGAAATTAATAATAGCAAGGATAACAACCTGTAAAGTGATATTAACAATGAAACACAGTTGGCATGATGACCATGCCCAGCATGTATAAAATGAATATAAAGCAAATAATTCACACGAAAATATTTTAATAAAATAAATAAGGTATATTAAGGCTGTGTCATTGTTCAGCCAAGGACAGTGTGTGAAAAGGTAACTGTCTCCACCCTGGGGAAAGGATGATTCTGCAGGTCATCTGAAGCCCTTGATGGATACAAAATAAAATATAAATAATATATTATAATAGAACTGCCTGGTCCGCCATGCAACAGAGAGAACAAATGTGACCGCAGATTGGATGAATTCTAAATTATCTGTTTGCTGAATAAGATTATCCTAACTAACAAATTGGCTCAGTAGTAGTATAGTGGTACACACTGATAAAATATTATAATATGCTATTACTGTTATATAAGACAAAGGATAATATTAACAATGACATAATATTAATATGAAGAGGCACCTTAATCGGTTATGATGTGAGGTGGATAATTGTTAAGCAGTAGTCTGCATCAAGCTTAAGGTTTGCTGAAACTCAGTGTAATGACATGTGAGATGAAGACAATACAGAGAATAACTAAACTAATGAAGTGCATAGAGGCACTTGACCAGCTTGAAACCTATCATCCTAGAATGACACATTGCTGAGATATAGAGCACACCTATAATAACAACCAATAAGCAAAACCCTGTAGACAACAGCTACAACTACAGGATTGAGAAGCTGAATTAAATATGTAGACACTGCTAAGCTGATGAGCATGTTACACATTTTCTTTTCTTTTTCTTTTTTGTTTCTTTTAGAGCAGAAGCTGCTGTAACACACCCAAAGAAAGACTCTAGGTCTGACCAACCGTCTCAGTCATGGGCAAAAAGATGTCAGTCAATAAAATTCTAAAAGATAATTTATTGACGAAAAATATATCAAGAGATAAAAGACAAAACAGTCCAGTGTCCCACTTATGAATTGTATAAAAACACACAGTCCCAAGGCCAGAGCCAGCTATGCCACACGGCCAAGTTGCACTCCACATGTTGCCTTTAACAGGGTTAGAAGTTGTCCTTGGAGACCCACCACCCTGCAAGCATATAGTCAGTGGTCACTCAAGCCTCTGCAACCCAGCTGCCTTTAGGCTGTGGCATATAATAGGCCCTGGCCTGCACAGAGAGACAAAACGACACACTTAATATAAAATTCATAGGGCAAAACCCATCCATCCCAAACATATCTGATTTCATCACATTACATACCTGCACAGAGAGACAAAACAACACAGCAGTGTTTGTAGTGTGGGCTATAAGAAGACCAGTGTATCAGTGCAATCAAGTACACCTGCCTCTAATTAGTCCAACCCCATTCCAGCCATTGGCTCACCAAAAATGTGACACACACAAAACCACTCCCAACCCAGTGCAACTTCACACAATAATATGGAGCTGAATTAACACAGGCACATTAGTCTACCATGTTACAAGCTGCATGCTATTACAAGCCAACATATGCAGACTTCTGCCTTGTTCGGGTGGCAGCATTTTTCTTTTTTTTCTTTTGTGTCCTGACACGTTTATGTTTTTTGTTTTTGTTTGATTATTTTGTTGGTTTTGGAAACGAATTTAAACGAACTTGTGACAATACTTGAGAATCACAGTGACACATAGTGATTAGGCATATGATTGAAAAATGCCTAGGTTTAGAGCTGTGAGCTATGAGCTGTGAGCAATGCAAAGTTAAATATATATATATATATATATATATATATATATATATATATATATATATGTATAAATGGGAAACAACCCTAACTTGAAAGTTTGAAATGTGTGAGATCCATGAATTGTTTGAAAAACTAGAAATTATTCAAAACTGCCTTAAGTGAAAATGTAGTGTTGCATCTATTCTCCCAAACCAAGACAAACAAAAAAGAAGAAGCTTTCTGTAACTTCAAAATAAGGCTGACTGTTGACAATAGACTAAAACACTAATCCGCAGGTGGCTATCAGGAACAGAGAGGCGAGCAAAGTCATAAACACCAAGGCTGCAGACAGCCACGCAGAAACAGCAGATAACATAGAGACAACGCCTGCTAGAACCGTGGAGAGGAAGGTCACTTCCCACGAGATTGTAGGAGTAGAGGACAAATTAGTTGTAAAGTCAGCTTCAGGCCACACAACTGTACAACAATTAACTGCCCTTTTAGAACTAGTACACACAGCAAGTGGCCGCAGGTGCTTTATTAAATGCATATATGACCCGTCGTGTCCAGTAAATTTGCTAGGTAGAGACGCTCTGACAAAACTTAAGATAGCAGTCATGCCATTCTTTTCTGGTATTAAACCTGAGTGCATGCTAAATGACACCCGCCACATCCACTTTCCAGAAACCGACCGAGTATCACAACATTCTGAGATTTAAACAAACTCCAGGCCCAGATCCACCTTATGATCAGCAAGTGTGGAAGCTAGGAGAACAGCATTTGACCTTACAGCACAGGCCGAAATTGTGTAGGTTACGCAGTAACCACAGATAGTAAAATAATAGAAGCAAAACCCCTTTCTTCTTCGTGTTCTGCACAGAGCGCTGAGCTGATAGCTGTGATACGCGAAAGTGAAATACACAAAGACAAACTAATAAATATACATACAGACAGCCAGTATGTTTTCTCTGCTGTACATCATTTTGCAAAAAATTTGGCATAACAGAGGAATGATTACACCAACTGGAAACCTGGTTCAGCATGCCAACCTCTTACAACGCCTACTGACTCTTTCATTACTACAGGCAACAACTTTGCCGACAGAGCAGCAAAATAGGCGGCACAAAACACAAACATCACATTGATGGCAGTAAACACACATCAGATTCCACTGGATGTGTTGAAAAATGAACAAAAGCAGCAAGCACAGCAGAGCAGGCAAAATGGCTAAAACACGGTGCAGTTCTGACAAACGACTTAATGATGTGTTATGGCTGTACGCATTTGTCAACGGGAGGACTGACCAGTATTGTCAACTCTCATTTCTACACTGTAAATTTTGAAACCTCAGCAAAACAATTTGTCAGAACGTGCATGACGTGTCAAAAATATAATGCTCAGGGAAACCTGAGACCACACAATCCATATGGACTTTATTGAGCTAAATGAATGCCAAGGGTAAAAATACACCCTAGTGGTTATAGATGTATTCTCAAAGTGGCCAGAAATCTACCCAGTGAAAAAGGCAGATACAATTTCAGTAGCAAAATGTATGTCTAAGTTGTAGGAAAATAAAGAGATGATTGTAAATGACGAAGAATGTAATGATGTCTATCAAGTGTCTTGCAGATCACAGCCCGGTGACTGGGTTCTGATCAAAGTGCTCCAAAGGAAAAACTGGAGCTTGCAAAATAGCGGAACGACCATCTTGCATCCATCAGAGCCAGTAAGTGAAGCCATCTAAACACAGCTGACAGCAGGCTTGCCCACTTGTTGTGATCTCGCCCGGTGGAGGGGTCAGCTTTCCTGGCCGGGGGGTCTACTCGCGACAGGAGGGTGTGTCCCGTCGTCATGAGGTGGTGGCTCTTAATAACTGCAGTGGCCCTGACCATGGCCGGGCTCCTCATCTTTGCTTCCGTGAGGGACAATAAGTCACGCTATATGAAGAAAAGGCAGACACTGTATGACAAAGGAAAGTACACCAAGTTTCCCCATGGCTACGCCACTAACTTTTGGTGGCAGTTTATGAACACTACAGCTTACTTGAATAATAAAACTGACTGCTATGCAAATACATATACACTTTCTGCCCACCGAGGAACGAGAGGAAGTGTATGGACTGTTCACTCAACGAAACCTGTGCCAGTAACGCGACACTGATGAGCCTCAACTGTCGCTCCAACTACAGCTACCGAATGATACTACAAACAAAGACTCATTACCAGACAGGATGTGCACGGACGGCACCAACCAGTAAAGGAACCAGAGTTTCGCAGAAAGATCCCAAAAGACGCAGGAATAAGTAGTAGGATTTAAGAGTGTAATAACGGACTGAAACAGAAGATGGCAGCACTGCATGTACAAGGATGCCAGCTGCCGTTAAACCCCGAAGAAGAAGAAGCAGCAGTGTCCGTTATCGTAGCTGTGTCCAAATTCAGGAACCGCATCCTCCTGTGCCCGCATTTGTAGGCCGATTACGTTACAGCGACACGAGGAAGACTGTCCAAATTCCAAGACTCCAAATAATGCGGCCCACAAATGCGTCCTTTATTTCCCCAGGTTTGAAGGATGGGTCGGGTGCATACTTCGTGGCCCAACCTATCCCAGAATTCATAGCGCGGCCCTGCTCAGTTTCCAACAATGGCGGCAGCTAATTAGTTTTAATATTACTCTTATTATTCTTTCTGGGTCACAAAATAAACGTTTAACATATTTTCAGGCGAGAATGTAGCTGTGTAAACCTCAAATATCTGCTCAGTTTATCAAGACACCACATACTTTCAAAAGCGCTCCGACGTGAAGGGAAAGACAAAATGGAGTGTGGCTCATATAGACCCATTTCTGTCCTTAACATAGATTATAGACTGTTTACTTCGATAATGGCCAGGAGAATGGAAGAATTTTTACCCGACCTGATTAGTAATGACCAAACGGGGTTCATAAGACGACGACAGACCCAGGATAATATACGTAGAACTCTTCATGTAATACATCAGATACAGACATCTAAGAGTACAGCCATGCTTATGAGTATTGATGCAGAAAAAGCCTTCGACTCCGTAAATTGGGACTTTCTATACAAAGTCTTGGATAAATTCGGCTTACATAAGGGAATTGTTGATACGGTGAGGGCATTATATACTAACCCCACCGCAAGAATTAAAGTTAATGGGTCTCTCAAATAGCTTTGTTCTGCAGAGAGGAAATAAACAAGGCTGTGCTTGGTCCCCGCTTCTGTTTGCTTTGTATTTAGAACCTTTGGCACAATCAATTAGACAAAATAAAGATATTAAGGGGATTACCATTGCGGGACAGGAACACAAGCTTGCTTGCTATGCGGATGACATATTGATATACCTAGATCAGCCCACTAACTCCCTGCCTCCATCCATCCATTCGCTTCCGCTTATCCTTTCCAGGGGCGCTGGAGCCTATCCCAGCTGCGAATAAAGTGAATAAATAAAAGTATATTTGCGGTGGCCCCTAGAGACAAAGCACGTAAAAACTCCAAAACACGTAAAAACTCCAAAACACGTAAAAACTGGAAAACACGTAAAAACTCCAAAACACGTAAAAACCCAGAAGCACATAAAAACTCAAAACACATACAAAACACAACAGAAGTGCTCCAGGATGCTAGGGCGCAGTGTTGAGCTTTTGTTACCTACTGGCTACACAAGCCAGCAAGTACCAACAACCGGATTTGGTGTTTGGTAGTAACAGGTAAATGAACCTTTTTTTTAAAAATTTTTTGAATATATATGAGTGCTTGTGTATAAATACACAAACAATACACACATGCTTTCAATTGTGTAATTTAAGTGATCTAGGTAGCTCTGTTTTGGAAGTTCAGTTAAAGCTAGAAATTGTCATGGTCCTGGGTCGGTGACCCAGCGCTTTTAGTTTATTATCATTTTCTAGTTTATTATGATGATGATGATTATTATTGTTTGAGTTCTATGTGTTATATTCGCTCTGCCTTTGAGTCTGCGTCTGTGTCTCTGTCTGTCTATCGTGTCACCCCGT
This sequence comes from Astatotilapia calliptera, assembly GCF_964374335.1. Classification (NCBI taxonomy): domain Eukaryota; kingdom Metazoa; phylum Chordata; class Actinopteri; order Cichliformes; family Cichlidae; genus Astatotilapia; species Astatotilapia calliptera. The sequence goes on from NC_137433.1 coordinate 728,430, forward strand.
CTGTTTGTGAAGCTGTCTGTTTAGTTTTGTGTCTTGTTTGGTTCCCCGTGTTTGAGTTTCCAGTTTTATTGTGAAGGTCTCTGTCTGATGTGAGTATGTTCAGTTTACATTTCCCCTGTCCCGTCAGCTCTGATTCATCCCAGCTGTGTTGCCCTCCTGTCTCTCATCCCCTGATTACTGGTGTGTGTATTTAAGCCCTGTGTGTTCTCCTGCCTGTTACTCGGTGTCAGTCTGTGTTACTCGGTGTCCTGCTCGTCGTCTGCCTCTCTGCCCTTTGTCGTATGCTCCCAGGGCTGTTATTTTAGTTCTCCCAGTTTAGGTGTCTTCAGTTATTTGTCATCCCCCACTGCTTGTTTGCCACTACACCTTGTAAATAAACTTCACTAGCATTTTCATCCATTGCTTGCATCTTGGGTCCTCCTTCCTCCACACCACATGGCTCGCCTTCCCAGCCGTGACAGTACGAACCGGCCACTATGGACCCAGCAGCATTCAACCCGCCCAAGGAGCTCCGGGAGGATATTGTTTACTCTGTGGACCAATTAATTAACGTTTGGCTGTAGCACGTGGGGAGAGAATTCCGCCAAGCCGTGGCTAATCGGCTACAGCGCTTGGTTTCTGGTCTCCCCTGGCTGCTCAGCTCACTTCACCCGCTCGCACAGAATTTCATTCTGAACGAGCTCCGTCTTCACCCCCCGGCTGCTACCACCCACCCTGCAACTCATGCTTCACTGCCCGGTCCGACAGAGGATGTTCTGCCCGGCCCGTCAACCCAGCCTTCAAGGGGGAAACGGCGCTCACGCTGCCGACGCTCCTCGCCACAGTCGGACCTGGGGATTTCCGAGCGGCCAGCTGTGGTGAGTGGACAGGACAGTATTGTTGGTCTGAACTGTGGGACCGTCTACTCAGGGGTAATGTTCTGTACGGCACAGGACAAAGACTGTTTATCGCCTCAAGCTCAGTTAGCCGCCCGGCCAGAAGCCCAGTTAGCCGCCCGGCCAGAAGCCCAGTTAGCCGCCCGGCCAGAAGCCCAGTCGCCACCTCCACCACATTCAGCCTCACAATCCAGAGCTCCATTACAGTCACAGCCAGACTTATTACAAACCATGTTACAATCCATAGCCCAGTCAGTAGCCCAGTTGGCAGAAGAATCATTAGCCTTATCCTCCGTTCAGTCTCCAACTTCCCCACCATTATTGTCTCAACCTTTACTTCAGTCGCCCTCAGCTCAGCCACCTGTTCAGCCATCATCTTCACCAACTCCTCCTGTACAACCAGCTAGGCCAATTCAATCCGAAAGAAACTATTGTTCACCCATTTGTTCCAGGCAGAGAGACAAACCAAACAATCCTGCAAACTTTCCTCAAGAGCGGGCCAGTTCTGAGACTGAGATGCACTCCAGGGCCTCCCCAGAGGCTGGGTTTCAGCCCCCAGCAGACTCTGGACCCCTGGAGGTTAAGAAGCCAGCTGAGGACTGCACCCGGCTGTCGCTGCCTGAGCAGGGTCAATGCTCTGCGCAGCTGCAGTCTGCTATGTGTTTGCTAGAGGCCACCGCACCTGCTGGTTCTGTTCTATCCCAGCCAGAGGCCCGTGCGCCTGCTGGTTCTGATCTGTTCCTGCCAGAGGTCCCCGCACCTGCTGGTTTTGTCCTGTGTGTTCCAGGGGCCCCTGTGCCCACTGGTCCTGAGACTGTTCTCGCTGGAGGGCCTGAGGAGCCCGTCCAGCCTCCTTCCTCGTCAGCTGGGGGGCCCGAGGAGCCCGTCCAGACACCGGCTGCTCCACCAGCAGCCTCATCCACGCTTGCAGCAGCAGTTTCATCCATGCCGCCGCCTGCTGTAGCGCCTCTGTCTCCGGCTCCCACGCCGCCGCCAGCTGCGGCCTCTGAGTCTTCATCCTCGCCAGCTGCGACCTCCAAGTCTTCATCCTCGCCAGCTGCGGCCTCCGAGTCTTCATCCTCGCCGTCGCCTGGTCCAGCTTCAGCTTCACCCACGCCGTCGCCTGGTCCAGCATCAGCACCATCAGCGTCGCCTGGTCCAGCCTCAGCGTCGCCTGGTCCAGCCTCTGCCTCAGCGTCGCCTGGTCCAGCCTCTGCTTCAGCTTCTGTCTTGTCTGGTCCAGCCTCCGCCTCAGCTTCGCCTGGTCCAGCCTCCGCTTCGCCTGGTCCAGCCTCCGCTTCAGCTTCTGCCTTGTCTGGTCCAGCCTCCGCCTCGCCTGGTGCCGCAGGGATCACGCCACCTTCAGGTCCCAAACTGCCACCTCAACATCATCGATCATTTGTCAGGCCGCTTGTTGGGCATCACCACCACCGTGGCTGCCCTCCGGACTTCTGTTGCCGCCCCCGCCTTCCGCGTGGATGACCTCTTACACGCCGCCACTGCCTTCCGCGTGGCCGACCTCCAGACTCGCATTCCCGCCTCCGTTGCCGTCCGCACGGTCGGCCCCCAGAACTGCTTCCTCGCCGCCGCCGTCCGCACGGTCGGCCCCCAGAACTGCTTCCTCGCCGCCACCGTTGCCGTCCGCACGGTCGGCCCCCAGAACTGTTTCTACGCCACTGCCTACTGCGTGACTGGCCTCCGGACCTGCCCCACTGCCGCTGCCATTCGCATGGTTGGCCTCCGGAACTGAACTGTTTTGGCCTCCTGCGCTGTCGGCCCCCTGAACTTGGCCATCTGGGCCTTTTTGGACTCTGTCCCTCCGTCCTGGACCCCGTCCGCCCGCCCTGGTTGGGTCGTTTTCTGTTTTGTTTTGGTCAGTTTTTGTGTTTCTGCTGGGCTGTCTGGAGCCAGCCCTTGAGGGGGGGGTACTGTCATGGTCCTGGGTCGGTGACCCAGCGCTTTTAGTTTATTATCATTTTCTAGTTTATTATGATGATGATGATTATTATTGTTTGAGTTCTATGTGTTATATTCGGTCTGCCTTTGAGTCTGCGTCTGTGTCTCTGTCTGTCTATGGCAGGGGTGCCCAATCCCGGTCCTCGAGAGCTACCGTCCTGCAGCTTTTAGATGCATCCTTGTTCCCACACACCTGAATCAAATGAATGGCTTGTTATCAGGCCTTTGCCAAACATGATGGCATGCTGAAGAGGTAATCAAACCATTTGATTCAGCTGTGTTGGAGTAGGGATGCATCTAAAAGCTGCAGGATAGTAGCTCTCGAGGACTGGGATTGGGCAGCCCTGGTCTATGGTGTCACCCCGTCTGTTTGTGAAGCTGTCTGTTTAGTTCTGTGTCTTGTTTGGTTCCCCGTGTCTGAGTTTCCTGTTTTATTGTGAAGGTCTCGGTCTGATGTGAGTGTGTTCAGTTTACGTTTCCCCTGTCCCGTCAGCTCTGATTCCTCCCAGCCGTGTTGCCCTCCTGTCTCTCATCCCCTGATTACTGGTGTGTGTATTTAAGCCCTGTGTGTTCTCCTGCCTGTTTCCGGTTCGTCTGTGTTCCTCCGTGTCAGTAGGGCTGCCACAAACGATTATTTTGATAGTCGACTAGTCACCGATTATTTTTGCGATTAGTCGACTAATCAGATCATCATCCATTGGACGTACAGCGTACAGCTTATTGCACCAGCAGCATCTGGTCTTACATAACTATCATTAGCTTACAGCTTGAAGTGTTTGTGCTAACTAAAAATAAAGACAAGATGATAGTTTATTAAATTTTAATGAAATTTGCAGATTGTTTCGGTGAAGTTTAATAAACTCCTTGCTTTCTAAAATATAACAGGACACCGGAGTATATTCTCCAGCGTCTCACACTTCTGACAATCAGCTGTCTGCTTGACAGTTTTAGCTGTGCAAAAACTATAACTTTAATCTCAGCCAAACCGATTTACTCAGGAACAAATAAAATACTAAAGAAAGCCAAACAATAACATTTTTAAGTTATCTAAGTGACTTATATATATGTTTAACCTGACTAGCGAAAGACGGCGGTGGGTTTGAAAACGATTTGCCGGGTGTCACGGTCTGGCTGGGGCAGACCGTATGTGTTGCAGAGGAGGACTCAAACGCAGACCAAAACGTAGTGTGGATAAACAAAACAAGCCGTTTATTGAGGCTAGCAATGAGGGTAAAAATAATCGGGCATCGGTGAAAACTAAACAATAACCTAAACTGGGTGAACTAATAACAAAACATGAAAAAGCTTAACCATAGTGAACTGACATGGGTACCTGGGGATGAGACATGGATGAGCAGACGACCTGACAACAAATGACTGAAAGCACACGGACTAAATACACACAGGAGGATGATGAGGGAAGTGGGAACACATGGGGAAACAGCTGGCACACATGAACATAATGACGTCACAGTGGGAGAGTAAAACTGAACACGATGAACACAGAAACACCAGACCTCTTCACAATAAAACAGGAAACATAATGAGACATAGACATGACAACCCGAACTTGACAACGTAAGACACAGACATGAAACGCATGAAGAGCAGGGGAGATTTAACATAGTTGGAAACACGAGGGGGAAATAATAAGAACTAGAAACACCTAGGCATGATAACAAATGAACTTAGGAAACCTGAAGGGCTTACATAAACTAAAACTCAAAACGCTGGGTCAACAGACCCAGGATCATGACACCGGGAGTCCGGTGTTCTCACGGCTTTAGTTAGCCTTGCCCCCGCCTAGCTAACGAGCTAGTGGGTAACAGACGTCTCTGAAAACGTCGGAGCGCTTTTGAAAATATGTGGTGTCTTGATAAACTGAGCAGATATTTGAGGTTTACACAGCTACATTCAAGCCTGAAAATATGTTAAACGTTTATTTTGTGCCCCAGAAAGAATAATAAGAGTAAAGTTAAAACTAACTAGCTGCCGCCATTGTTGACAACTGCGCTGGGCTGCGCTATGAATTCTGGGACACAGCTTCTTCTTCTTCAGGGTTTAACGGCAGCTGGCATCCTTGTACATGCAGTGCTGCCATCTTCTGTTTCAGTCCGTTATTACACTCTTAAATCCTACTACCGGTACTCATTCCTGCGTCCTTTGTGATCTTACAAAGCTTCAAACGATGCGTCGACTATTAAATTAGTCGTCGACGATTTTAATAGTCGACATAATCGTGGCTAGTCGACTAATCGTGGCAGCCCTACGTGTCAGTCTGTGTTACTCGGTGTCCTGCTCGTCGTCTGCCTCTCTGCCCTTTGTCGTATGCTCCCAGGGCTGTTATTTTAGTTCTCCCAGTTTAGGTGTCTTCAGTTATTTGTCATCCCCCACTGCTTGTTTGCCACTACACCTTGTAAATAAACTTCACTAGCATTTTCATCCATTGCTTGCATCTTGGGTCCTCCGTCCTCCACACCACACGGCTCGCCTTCCCAGCCGTGACAGAAATGTGTTTTGGAGTTTGTACGTGCTTTGTCTCTAGGGGCCACCGCATATATTTATATATAAACATATATAAATAAAACCACTTCTTCAGCTTGAGTACTGCGAGTAAAATGCGTTTGATTTTCCCCCGAACATTCAGATTAGTGCAAGCATAAATTCATTCATGAGGGGGAAATTACAGTGACAACATGTGGAGGATGTTAGGTGGATAACATAGTGAGTTCAGTGCATTGATGAGACATTGTCCTGGAGGATTTAGTTATTCTTTATGGTTAAAGAAATTGCAATAATTTATTCATATTTATTATAAATAATCCTAATTATACATCTTGCTTCCATGTTTGTATCTTGCATCACTAAAAATACATTTTATTTTAGTTTTATACATTGATTAATGACCTGCAGAATCTCCTTATCATATTAGGTGATTCATAATTGTCACTTTATGCTTTCTCCATCTTGAAAGTGATGACATCCTTGCATTACATACTTTAGGTTCATTTTCTGCAGGCAGGTTTCTGACAGAGAACAGGCAGATTTAGAATATAACATGCAGCGTTCTATAGATGGATACATAAAAATATGAAAAATTACATGTATGTGCTAACTTTCTAAACACTTTGTTACATTTATGATAAAGTAGATAAAACACATTTATGTCGGCCTTGGCTCATTAGTTCTTGTCTTTAAATGAACTTTGTGTGTGTTTTTCAGGTACTGCGCTCTCAAATAGTGATGTTCGATTCGTGAACGAATCGTTCAATACTCGAGAAACACTTTACTGACTCGTGAATCACGATTCACAAGCCCAACTGACTCACTGACTCATCCCTGTTTCTGTTAGCAAACTAATTCGCTTAGTAGAAATATATCTAGCTTATAATTAAAATTGTGGTGGGGGGGGGGGGAAACAACAGCCAGTTTCTTAACAAAAGCATTTCTGCTCTGAACTGGAAGAAAAAACCCTGAGTAGAAGCTCACATCAAGAAAATAGCTCCTCAGTTCACAGTAGCATCGCTCTGCTAACATGCTAACAGCACATTTGAGCTACTCACCCCCTCCCTCCTGGCTCACAGCTTCTTCTTCTTCTTGGTTGGCAACCAATGTTAAGGCGCATTACCGCCCCCTGGCTCACAGCTCAGTGGACATTTAGATGAGAAAATATATATTTAACACATTTAAGGAAAATACTAATAAAATAAAAATAAACAAAATAAATGTTTATTAAGCAATTTTGATAGGAAATTGCTTAATTTTAGAAATGTTTTTGCTCTTTTTTGCTCTATAAAATAGTTTTTTTTTTTTAATCATTCATCTTAGCAGTGGGATTTACATGAAAAGAGAAACAAATTAAGTTTGAGTGAAAATGTAAATTTTTTGCACTCTCTGGTCAACTGACTCAGTGAATCAAATGACTCAAAAAATCCGATTCACTTTGGTGAGTGACTCATTAAAACTCGATTCAGTAAAAAGAATCAAATTTACCATCACTACTCTCAAAGACTGAATGAACCAGCATTGCAGCCATGGGTCACTGTGAGCATCACAGGGAAGATTGAAGCCGCCCACTGCACCAGTATGGCCGGAGTGGCGAAGACCTGCACCCATGTCCCTGCTCTTCTGTTTAAAGTAGAAGCAACAGCAGGGCTCTAGAGTGCGACCAATTTGGTCGCAAATGCGACCAAAGTTTTCAGTGGTGCGACTAAAAAAAAAAATTTGGTTGCACCTGTGCGACCAAATGTTCAGGTAGCAAAAAAAAAAAAAAAAATCTGCAACCTTCCCTGTGGTCAACAACAGACACACATTTTGCCCCTATCGTGGACTAAACCAATCAGAGATAGTAAGGGGCGGGACCTCTCTGATTGGCCGTGGTCCAGTTGAAAGTGCAGGTGGAAGTGGGAGGTGAGTAGCTTGAATAAAGCGATATCAATTCATTAAATCCTGAATCGACTTTTAAATATAACTGTGTTTTGCCAGAAACGCCAGATTCTCAGATTAAAGCTCACAAAACCATTTCAACAACAACCAAACAGCAAATGAGAGCAGGTACACGGACTCCACACAAAGACGTAAACACAGAACGGACCCCACGCATCAGAATCAGCTTCGTCTTTCTCGGCTTTCTCACCCGACGGCCCGTAGACGGACACACTGTCGGAGCTTAGCGGTTCTGATGCGTCCGGTCCGCGCTGTGATTATGTGTCTTTTTGCGCTGATTCTGAGCTGCAGGTTTTGTCTCTCTCCAACCAAAATTCACCGAGCCAGCAGCAAAAGAAGCAGCAAAATGGAGCACTGTAACAAAAAATAATTTCCCCCAGGGATCAATAAAGTATTCTGATTCTGATTCAAACTGCGCTTCACATTTGATCAATGTCGTCATGAATTTTGCTGTTTTGCTTCCACGACTATTAAAATCACATCCATGCACAGCTCTCTCTCTCTCTCTCTCTGTACTTCAAGAACAGTTTCCCGTCTCCAATCTCTGTTTTCTGTATTATTCAGTTGCTTATTACCCACCAGTCTACCGTTGTTTACAGCGCTGTGGCTGCTGTCTTTTTCTTTTCTTTCTTTCACCTAAATGACCTCGGACAAGAAAGCCTATTTTTTCTGTTGTTCAATACTGAAGAAATTTAAGCTTTATATGCAGAACATTGTAGAATATTTTTAAGGTTATCTGCTATAAAAAGCCAGACCAGGAAAATCTCCTTCATGTTTTTCTGTGTTTTATTCTCAGTTACTTTCACACAAAGGCATCTGCTGTGATGTTCACAATTCTGATGAAGTCAGTACTGATAAATGATCAGAATTATAATATTTCTGACTGTCTGAGGCTAAGTTGAATCGAATCGGGACTTTGAAAACCGGAATTGAATGGATTATAGAAATCAGTGATGATACCCAGCCCTAGTAAGCAGCCTAGGCACGACAGAAGTGGATGTAGCTGTAATAGGAAAAGAACTGTTGCTAACTTTTCTGTTAAGTTAAGGCCTGATCCTTCTGAAATTCATAGCCAGTGCTCTGACACGGTGTCATCAATCTTTGAATGCTGAAAAAGCACAGTGTATCCAGAAAAACACATTATATTATATAAATTATTATAAAATTTGTGTGCGCCTAACTTTTGTGCCGGTACACCTAACTTTTTAAAGTTAGGCGTACTGGTACACCCATGGCAAAAAGTTAGTCTAGAGCCCTGCAACAGTGAGGATCTGTGGCACAAGGACTGTTACAGATGAACCTGCATACTGGATTTTGCTGGGTAATATGACCAAGATACAGCCAGAGGTTGGCCATAAGATAGACTTCTCCTCTTCAGCTGCCCAAAAAAAGGCTCTCAATCAAAACATAAACAGACCATCCGTAGTGACAGGTAAAAGGAGCCGTCCTCAAAACAGAAAAATCCCACCTGCTACTGTGGAGGAGTTGTCACTGCTATTGGATACTTTGCTGGAACACAGTAAAGCTGTGGGTTGTGGGCATGACCCATAATGTTTTATCTAGGGGTCTAGATTTATGCCTGTAGTGCACTGCCATATAAATAATTTGCATTTACTGAATATGTACTGACTGAGTACCACTGTTCAAAAGTTGAATAAAGAAACAAACAAATTTTTGCCTCTTTTTTTTTTTTAAATTAAAACCACTTTATAGAACATCACATCCGGTACAATGATGATGTCATTTATAGTTTACAAATGACAAAATGTTTACACAAAATCATGACAGTGTTTACATGATATCACCCACTACTAACACGACTTTATTTACTGTATCTTTTAAAAAAAATACCGCTATTTATACAGCAAAAGACTTAAGAATATTTAACAGGAGCAAGTTTCATTTTCCCTGGTTTTACTACCACACTGTTCACCAAACGCAGCAAACCTTCACCATCTTATCCAGAAGGGTCACCTCTTCACCCTCACATGGAGGAAGTAATCTGATCTGACTAATCTAAATGGCTTCCGGAGCCTGGGGAGCGGACACCCGCATAAAGGGTGGCCAGGCGGCCCGGTCCGGGTTTTTTCTTCTTTTCTTCCTTCTTTCACACGCCTGGTGGGCGGTGCCACCCGATCACAAGGGCTGGCAAGGCTTTCAGAGCCTGGGAAGCGGACACCCGCACAAAGGGTGGCCAGGCGGCCCGGTTCGGGTTTTTTCTTCTTTTCTTCCCTTTGCTACTACCTCCTGGGCCGCCCATTCACCCTCTGCTCAGACCACGCCCTGCTGCAGTTGCTCCACCGCATGAAGGATGCCAACGCCCGGATCACTCAGCGGTATCTGGCTCTGCAGCCCTTTAAATTCAAGGTGACCCATAGGCCGGGCGCGCAGATGGTCGTGGCCGATTTCCTCTCCCACTCGCAGCCCAGACATAATCTGTATTCAGGAGACATGGCTCAAACCTACTTTAGATTTTGTTATTAAAGGTTTTAGTAGTGTTCGCAGAGATAGAAAGGAGGGTAATGGAGGAGGGTGTGCAATATTTGTGGCACAAGGGATTCAATATAGAGTTGTAGCTTTGGGAACACAGAATATATTATACTTGTACTTGAAGTCTGGGGAGGGACTGGAAGTTTCAGAGTGATTAATTTCTACAATCCAGCTAATAAACTGATATCGGTGGATGAACTTGACGCATATTTAAAGGGAAAAGTAATTTGGTGTGGGGATTTTAATGCACACAGCACATTATGGGGTAATGGTAATGATCGGAATGGTGCAGTGATTGAGGAATTGATGGAGATGAAGAATTTTGTGTGTTTGAATGATGGAAGTGGCACGAGAGTGGATGTTAGAACAGGTGCAGAATCAGCAATTGACCTTACATTGGTGTCAGACTTGCTGGCAGGTATTTGTTCATGGCAGGTACTGAATGAGACAACGGTAGGCAGTGACCATTATCCTATAATGACGATGATTGGGTTCAGTATAGAAAAACGCGACGTAAGGGGGGTGAAGCAGTGGTGTTTTAGAGATGCTGATTGGGATACATTTAGATTAGTTAGTGATCAAGAAATGCAAAAGATTGATATAAATGTGGGGGTGGATGAGTTAAATTATTTTATTTGTAAGGCAGTTTTAGAGGCGGCCAGCAGGGTGATGAAGAGGACAGACGGTAGAGGGGAGAAGAAGATTGTACCATGGTGGACAAAGGAGTGTGATAGAGTGATTAAATATCGAGATAGGGTATTTAAGACTTTAAACAACAATCACAGTTTTCAGAATTTCATTGAATATAAAAGATTGCAAGCTAAGGTAAAAAGAACCATTAAAAGTGCAAAGAGGGACTTCCGGAGGGGGTTTTGTAATTCAGTGGGGAGGGAGACAAGAATACAGAACATTTGGTCAATGATTAGAAGGATGAATGGTATGAAAAGGGAGTGTGATTATCCAGTCCTGAGGGATGGAGACATCATAGCAGTAACAGATGAGGAAAAAGCAAATGTGTTGGCAAAAACTTTTGTTAAAGTCCACAGTTCAGGCAATGTTAGTGAGGAAGGGCGACAAGGAAGAGACATGACTATTGCAGAGAATAGAGGCTTAATGGACCTGGTAGGGGATACAGATGATTCAGTAAATATCCTTTTTACAAAGACAGAACTACATCGGGTACTACAGAAATCTAAATTATCAGCACCGGGAAAAGATCAGGTATGCTATACCATGTTAAACCAACTCAGTGAGTCAGCTAAAGATCTTTTGTTAGGGTTGTATAACAGAGTTTGGGAGGGTGGGAAACTGCCGCAAAGCTGGAAGGAAGCTGTGGTGGTACCCATACGGAAACCTGGAAAGGATGTCACAAATCCAGGAAATTTTAGACCTATAGTATTAACATCGCATGTTTGTAAAGTGATGGAGCGTATGATAACTGAAAGATTGACGTACTATTTGGAAACTAGAGGATTTATCTCTAAATATCAAAGTGGGTTTAGAAGAGGGAGGAATACTATGGATCCAGTTTTATGTTTGGAACATGAAGTTCGAAAAGCACAAACAAACAGTGAGAGTGTAGTTGCGGTGTTTTTTGATATAGAAAAGGCCTATGATATGATGTGGAGAGATGGCCTACTAATTAAACTCTGTAAATTGGGTATTAGGGGGAGGATGTTTGGGTGGATAATGGATTTTTTAAAGGGGCGACATATTCAAGTGAGGACTGGGAAGGTTTTTCCTGAAAGGTTTTTGGTAGAAAATGGTACACCTCAAGGGAGCATAATGAGCCCTATGTTATTTTCTTTGATGATAGATGATGTGTTTATTGATATAGAGGCAGGGGTGGGATGTTCACTTTTTGCTGATGATGGAGCAATGTGGAAGAGAGGGAAAAATATAGAGTATAATGTGAAGAAACTGCAGGGAACAATTAGAAGAGTGGTCTTATAAGTGGGGCTTTAAATTTTCAGTTGATAAAACCAAGGTGATGTTTTTTTACAAGGAAGAGAGTTGGCAAAGACATCAAGCTTAAGTTGTATGATCAAGAATTAGAAAGGGTGAGTAAATTTAAGTTTCTTGGATTGTGGTTTGATGAAAGGTTAACATGGGCTGCGCATATTCAGAAGGTGGTGGACAAGTGTAAAAAAGTGTTGAATATAATGAGGTGTTTAGTTGGGAGGGACTGGGGAGCGGATAGGAAGTCTTTGAGGGCCATATACACTGGGTTGGTCAGATCACTGTTGGATTATGGGTGTGTAGCATTTAACTCAGCAGCAGACACAACTCTGGTAAAGTTAGACCATATTCAGTATCAGGCACTATGAATTTGCACAGGTGCATTTAAAACAACTCCAACAGCAGCTTTATAGGTGGAGATGGGAGAGATGCCATTAGGACTGAGAAGGAAGCAGCTCATACTTAATTATTGGGCTAATTTACAGGGCCACGGGCAGGATCACCCAATGCATGAAGTACTTAAACCTTGCTGGGAGAAAGAAAGGAGGGAAATGAAGAGCTTTGGATGGATTGTGGGGAGACAACCTACAGAATTTAATCTGGATCAGTTAAACATTAGTCACAGAGTGCCGTTACCGGCAGTACCTCCATGGCTACTTCCTGATGCTACAGTAGACTTAACATTGTTGAACAAGAAGAATGAGGATAAGGCATTTACTTTGAACTCTCATGCGGTACAGGCTTACATTGACCAATATTATACAGTGGGGCAAAAAAGTATTTAGTCAGCCACCGATTGTGCAAGTTCCCCCACTTAAAATGATGACAGAGGTCAGTAATTTGCACCAGAGGTACACTTCAACTGTGAGAGACAGAATGTGAAAAAAAAATCCATGAATCCACATGGTAGGATTTGTAAAGAATTTATTCGTAAATCAGGGTGGAAAATAAGTATTTGGTCACCTCAAACAAGGAAAATCTCTGGCTCTCACAGACCTGTAACGTCTTCTGTAAGAAGCTTTTCTGTCCCCCACTCGTTACCTGTATGAATGGCACCTGTTTGAACTCATCATCTGTATAAAAGACACCTGTCCACAGCCTCAAACAGTCAGACTCCAAACGCCGCCAAGGCCAAAGAGCTTTCGAAGGACACCAGGAAAAGTATTGTAGACCTGCACCAGACTGGGAAGAGTGAATCTACAATAGGCAAGCAGCTTGGTGTGAAAAAAATCAACTGTGGGAGCAATCATCAGAAAATGGAAGACATACAAGACCACTGATAATCTCCCTTGATCTGGGGCTCCACGCAAGATCTCATCCCGTGGGGTCAAAATGATCATGAGAACGGTGAGCAAAGATCCCAGAACCACACGGGGGGACCTGGTGAATGACCTGCAGAGAGCTGGGACCAAAGTAACAAAGGTCACCATCAGTAACACACTACAACGGCAGGGAATCAAATCCCGCAGTGCCAGACGTGTTCCGCTGCTGAAGCCAGTGCATGTCCAGGCCCGTCTGAAGTTTGCCAGAGAGCACATGGATGATACAGCAGAGGATTGGGAGAATGTCATGTGGTCAGATGAAACCAAAGTAGAACTTTTTGGTATAAACTCAACTCGTCGTGTTTGGAGGAAGAAGAATACTGAGTTGCATCCCAAGAACACCATACCTACTGTGAAGCATGGGGGTGGGAACATCATGCTATGGGGCTGTTTTTCTGCCAAGGGGACAGGACGACTGATCCGTGTTAAGGACAGAATGAATGGGGCCATGTATCGTGAGATTTTGAGCCAAAACCTCCTTCCATCAGTGAGAACTTTGAAGATGAAACGAGGCTGGGTCTTCCAACATGACAATGATCCAAAACACACCGCCCGGGCAACAAAGGAGCGGCTCCGTAAGAAGCATTTGAAAGTCCTGGAGTGGCCTAGCCAGTCTCCAGACCTCAACCCCATAGAAAATCTGTGGCGGGAGTTGAAAGTCTGTGTTGCTCGGCGACAGCCCCAAAACATCACTGCTCTCGAGAAGATCTGCATGGAGGAATGGGCCAAAATATCAGCTACTGTGTGTGCAAACCTGGTAAAGACCTATAGTAAACATTTGACCTCTGTTATTGCCAACAAAGGTTATGTTACAAAGTATTGAGTTATATTTTTGTTATTGACCAAATACTTATTTTCCACCCTGATTTACGAATAAATTCTTTACAAATCCTACCATGTGAATTCATGGATTTTTTTTTCACATTCTGTCTCTCACAGTTGAAGTGTACCTCTGGTGCAAATTACTGACCTCTGTCATCATTTTAAGTGGGGGAACTTGCACAATCGGTGGCTGACTAAATACTTTTTTGCCCCACTGTATATACAGACGCCTCAAAGAACACAACCGGTCAAACCGGTGTTGCAGTTGTGGTCCCAGAGTTTTCGGTGGAAATGGGTAGAAGGATTAGTGATGGGCTTTCTGTATACACTGGGGAAGTGATCGCAATATTATTAGCTGTTCAGTGGATGGAAGACTTGAGACCATTACATGCTGTCATTTGTTCAGATTCAAGTTCATCATTGGTCAGTCTACAGCATAGTCACTCAGACAGTAGCGCAGATGTTTTGGCGGAAATTCAGCAGTCACTTTTCCGGATACGCATGATGGGACTTGCAGTGGTGTTTTTATGGGTTCCAGTGCACTATGGAATATGGGCGAATGAAAAGGCAGATAGAGTTGCAAAGGAGGCCGTAAAACATGTGAATTTTTGTTATTAGTCCTTTCTTGAGTGGATCAAACTGAAATAAGTTATCTAAGGCAGAGTCTGGGGGCCGATCCGGAAAAGATGGAAAAAGCCTCCTTACAAAGCTTCTGATCTGTAAGTATTTGAAAAAGTCCAATTTTTCTTGCAGTTGCCGGAATGTGGGAAAACCCTTGTTGATGAATAAATCCTTTATTGAGTGCAGCCCCTTGTGGTTCCATTGAAGAAATGAAATATTTGAAAGTGATGGTGTGAACGTTGGGTTATTCATGAGTGGAGTTAGTATGGAGGCTTCCTTCAACCCGAAATGTTTCCTTATCTGTGTCCAGATTTTAATTGTGTGAGAGACTACAGGATTTTTAAAGTCATGTTTGGGGATAGGGAGAGCTGAATAGATCATAGCCTCTAATGAGGAGGGGTAACAGCTTTCATTCTCCATCGTTGTCCAGTCGGCCCCCTTAGTGCGCAACCAAAACGACATGGAACGAACATTACATGACCAACAATACAGACGGAAGCATGGTAACCCCATCCCTCCCTGACATGTCAGTCTCTGCAGGTAGCCTTTCTTGATTCTTGGATTCTTTCTGTTCTATATGAAATAGGATATTAAGGAGTCTAATTTATTAAAAAAGGCTTTATTAATCACAATAGGGATACACTGAAATAAAAATAAGAATTTGGGGAGAATATTCATTCTAACAATCTTTATCCTCCCTGCTAGTGAAATTGGTAGATTAATCCATTTGTCTATGTTATTTTTGGTTTCATCATATAATTTAGAGAGATTATGTTTGAATAAACCATAATAATCCTGAGTGATATTTATTCCAAGATATTGGAACTGATTAGAAACCCGAAATGGTAAGGTATTGAAACAACTTGGGTTACCTATTGCTTTAGAGTTGACTGGGAATAGCACACTTTTAGATAAATTCAATTTGTATCCTGACACTTCTCCAAAATTCTGCAAAATTTCCATGATGACTGGGACTGATTTTGCAGGGTTAGAGATATACAGTAGTAAATCATCTGCATAAAGCGAGACTTTATGTTCTACTTTTCCCCTTCTGATTCCTGTATATTTGTCTGTTGAGTGCAGTAGAAGAGCTAAAGGCTCAATAGCTAATGCAAAAAGCAGAGGTGAAAGAGGACAGCCTTGTCTTGTTGAGCGATTCAGATCAAAGTAGTCGGAGTGGACATTGTTTGTTTGTACCGACACTTTTGGTTAGGTGTATAGTAGTTTAACCAGAGAAATAAATGTCGGGCCAAATCCGAACCTCAACAGGGTCGAGAAGAGATAATCCCACTCCACCCTGTCGAAGGCCTTCTCCGCGTCTAAAGAAAGCAACATTTCAGGATCAGGATTATGCTTGTCTTGCGTATAGATAATGTTTAAAAGTCTTCTAATATTAAAAAACAGCTGCCTGTCTTTAATAAATCCTGTTTGGATATAATCGTTGGCAGAACTGTTTCCAGGCATGTTGCCAAAATCTTTGCAAGTATCTTATTGTCTACATTAATTAAACTGATCAGTCTATATGAAGCCAGGTCTAAAGGATCTTTTTCTTTTTTATAGATCAAAGAAATGTTAGCCTGATATAGAGTTGGCGGTAGGGCTTTTTTGTCCAGCGCTTCATTATATACTTCCAGTAACAGGGGCGAGATATGATCTTTAAAGGCCTTGTAAAATTCCGAGGTATAACTGTCATGGTCCTGAGTCTGCCGACTCAGTGTTTTGTGTTTCCTTATGTTTTTGTTTACCCTGAGTATGTATTCTGTTATGATTTGCCAGTTGTTAGGTTTCTGTTCTGTGCTTACCCTGGTCCCACTTCTGTGTTCTGTCTGTCTATGGTGTCACACTGTCTGTTTGTGAATCTGTTTAGTTAGTTCAGTGTCTTGTCTGGTTCTCTGTGTCTGAGTTTCCTGTTTTATTTTGAAAGTCCCTGTCTCGTGTGAGTGTGTTGAGTTAACGTCCCCTGTCCCGTCACCTCTGATTTCTCCCAGGTGTGTTGCCCTCCTGTCCCTCATCCCCTGATTACTGGTGTTTGTATTTAAGCCCTGTGTGTTCTCCTGCCTGTTGCCGGTTCGTCTGTGTTCCATGGTGTCCTGTTTCTCTGTGTAACTCCGCGTAAGTCAGTGTGTTCTACGTCTCTCTGCATCCTCTGTTCAGGTCTGTTCTTTAGTTTCCTCCGGTTTAGGTCTCGGTTAGCTCCCCACCTTTCTTTGACTTTCATCACCAGTCAACTGCCTGCATTTTGGGTCCTTTTCCTCCTACGCCACACGGCTCGACTCGGCAGCCGTGACAGTACGAACCGGCACAATGGACCCAGCAGCAGTCAACCCGCCCGAGGAGCTCCGGGAGGACATTATTCACTCGGTAGACAAATTAATTAACTTATGGCTGGAGCATGAGGGGAGAGAATTTCGCCAAGCCAGAGCTGTTTGGCTACAGCACAGTTTCAGATCTCCCCTGGTTGCTCAGCTCACTTCACCCGCTCACACAGAATTTCGTTCTGAACAAGCTTCGTCTTCTCCCCCCGGTTGCTACAACCCACCCTGCAACTCATGCTTCACTGCCTGGCCCGACAGAGAGTGTTCTTCCCGGCACGTCGGTCCAGCCTTCAAATGGGAAACGGCGCTCACGCCGTCGAGGCCCCTCGCCACAGTCGGACCCCGGGATGTCAGAGCGGCCGACTGTGGTGAGTAAAAAGGATGACTGCTCCGATTTGAACTTTGAGACTGTTTCTTCTGGGGTTGTTCGGGGTGTGTCGGTGGGAGCTAATTCGCAAAGCTTACCTACCTTCGTGGTAACTGATCTCTCCCAGGTTGGCATTTTTAAGACTTCAGTGAAAGCAAAGGGCTGTTGTTCTTCTGTTTCTTCTGTGTCATGGTCCTGGGTCGGTGACCCAGCGCTTTAAGTTTATTATTATCATTTTCTAGTTTATTATTATGATGATTATTATTGTTTGAGTTCGTTCTCTTCGGTCTGCCTCTGAGTCTGCGTCTGTATCTCTGTCTGTCTATGGTGTCACCCCGTCTGTTTGTGAATCTGTCTGTTCAGTTCAGCGTCTTGTCTGGTTCCCTGTGTCTGAGTTTCCTGTTTTATTGTGAAGGTCTGTGTCTTATGTGAGTGTGCTCAGTTTACTACTACCTTGTCTCGTCAGTTCTGATTTCTCCCAGCTGTGCTCTCCTTCTGTGTCTCATTCCCCTCGTTACTTCCCATTATATTTAAACCCTGTGTTTCTCTGAGTCAGTGTCGCGTTGTCCCTCATGCTGTGTGGATCTCCCTGTGTCTCACTGTGAGTTTTAGTTTGTTGTTTCCCAGTTTAGTTTAGTTTGTATGTTTTTTTTCCTGCCAGCCAATAAAGCTGTGACTTTGAGTTGACACCTTGAGTCTGAGCGCCTGCATTTTTGGGTCCATATCTCCTGCCTGCCACACAGCGTTTCATGACATTCTGAGCCTGTTAAACCCATATCAAGTAACCCAGAGTCTACTAAAACTGTGGCATACACCCCAGGGACAATTAACACCAGCTCTGATAATACCAAGACTGTTTATTCTTTCAAGCTGCAACCTGAAGCTCAGTTAGCCGCCCGGCCTCAAGCTTAGTTAGCCGCCCGGCCTCAAGCTTAGTTAGCCGCCCGGCCTCAAGCTCAGTTAGCCGCCCGGCCTCAAGCTCAGTTAGCCGCCCAGCCTCAAGCTCAGTCTCCAATTCCACCACTGTCGTCATCCCAACCATTATTTCAGTCCCCTGTAGCAGTTCAGTCTTCTGGTCAGCCTAACATTGAGCCAGGGGTCCCAATTCCCTCTGGCTCTACATCAGCTCCTGCTGGAAGCTTGGATGAGTCCATCCAGGACTCCGCGGCTCCCACGCCACCACCTGCCTCATCCGCTGGGGGTTCTGGAGAGCCCGTGAGGGTCCGAGGAGCCCGCCCAGCCTCTTGCCTCGTCAGCTGGGGGTCCGGGAGGACCCAGCCAGCACGTCCTCATGTCTGCTGACGGTTCTGGCGAGACCGTTCAACCACCACCGGCTCCACCACCTGCAACCTCCACACTGCCCCCTGCAGCAGCTTCATCCACGCCGCCTGCAGCAGCGTCAGCTTCATCCGCTTCACCTGGTCCAGCTTCAGCTTCATCCGCTTCGCCTGGTCCAGCTTCAGCTTCACCCACGGCGTCGCCTGGTCCAGCTTCACCCACGGCGTCGCCTGGTCCAGCTTCAGCATCATCAGTGTCGTCTGGTCCAGCTTCAGCATCATCAGCGTCGCCTGCAGCAGCCTCTTCATCAGCCTCTTCATCAGCCTCCTCATCAGCTTCAAGGTTGCCTGCAGCAGCCTCCTCATCAGCTTCAAGGTCGCCTGCAGCAGCCTCTGCTTCAGCTTCCGCTTCGCCGGGTCCAGCCTCCGCCTCGCCTGGTGCTGCGGAGGCCACACAGCCTTTAGGTTTCTAACCGCCACCTCGACATCATCGGTCGTCTGCCAGGCCCCTTGTTGGGCATCATCGCTGCTATGGATCACTCCTGAACGCCGCCACTGCCTTCCGCGTGGCCGGCCTCCGGATTTGCATTGCCGCCGCCGTTGCCGTGCGCACGGTCGGCCCCTGGAACTGAACTGTTTTGGCCTCCTGCGCTGTCGGGCTCCTAGTCGTCCCCCTGAACTTGACTATCTGGGTTTTTGGTTTGTTTTTGGACTCTGTGTTCCACGGTGTCCTGTTCCTCGTCTGCGTTTCTCTGTGTAACTCCGCGTCAGTCAGTGTGTTCTACGTCTCTCTGCATCCTCTGTTCTCCGTCCATGTTCAGGTCTGTTCTTTAGTTTCCTCCGGTTTAGGTCTCGGTTTGCTCCCCACCCTTCTTTGCCTGTTTTTGTCACTGCCACTTCTGTAAATAAACATCACTCTCATCACCAGTCAACTGCCTGCATTTTGGGTTCTTTTCCTCCTACACCACACGGCTCGCCTCGGCAGCCGTGACAATAACCGTCTGGACCCGGAGCCTTAGAGGTCTGTAAATTATTTATTGCTTGCTGTATCTCTTGTATAGTTATGGATTTTTCGAGTTGTTCTACTTTGTCTGGGTTGATCACAGGTATACTAAACTTGTTCAAGAACATCTCAAAAAGTGCGGGGTTCTTTTTTGATTCTGAGGTGTATAAGTCTACATAAAAACTTTTGAATATACTACTTATCTCCTTTGGGTCCCTTGTTATTTGTCCCGTATTGGTGCGAATTTCTGTGATCAATCTTGTTGGAGCTTGTCTCTTGATTTGTTGTGCTAGAACTTTACCCATCCTTTCCCCCTGTTCATAATATTTATATTTTGCCTTGGTTAGAAGCTTAACTGTTCTTGTAGTATACATCAATTCTAAATCAGCTTGCAGGGACAGTTTCTTCTTGTGCAAGACTGTTGAGGGCCGCGGCGTGTGTTGTCTGTCTACTCCCTGTATCCTGTCTTTTATACGACTTTCTTCTTCTTGTTGTTTATTCATTAGACTCTTCCGTGAAATTAACTGCCCCCGAATGTACGCTTTTAGCGCTTCCCACAAGGTAGACTTGGTAATATCCGGAGTGTTGTTAATTGACAGGTAGAAATCAATTTGGTTCTTAATGTCTTCTATCCCCTGTTTATTTGATAATAAACTATTATCAAATCTCCATATCTTTGTGTGATTGAACCTGAGGGCTAGTTGCAAAAGGAGGGGGCTGTGATCCGACAACATTATTGTGCCATATTTACAGTGCTTTACTGACGGTAGAAATTTAGAGTCGATTTTAAAATAAGTCTATCCTGGTATATGTCTGGTGGATCGGAGAATAGAATGAATATTGTCGCACATTAGGATTCTGAACTCTCCACGGGTCAATTATTCCATAATTTCCCATAAATTCCTGGATGGCCTTTGCCGATTTAGATATTTTGGTTGGTCTACTTGATGATCTATCAAGGTTAGTATTTAACACCAAGTTAAAATCACCTCCTATGATTAATTGGTGAGTGTCGATATCCGGAAGCTTTGATATTATCGACCGTATAAATTGCTCATCATCCACATTTGGAGCGTAAATATTTACTAACATAACTAAATGACCATAAAGTTTGCCAGTTACGATAACATATCTACCCTGAGTGTCTGGTAGTATTTTCGCTGCTGTAAATGGTACTGATTTTTTGATCAGTATGGCTGTGCCTCTGCTTCCAGCATTAAACGTAGAGTAAAATATTTGTTCTATCCATTTGCATCGTAATCTGTTGTGGTCTTGAACTTTTAGATGCGTTTCTTGCAAAAAGATTATGTCCGCATTTACTTTTCTTAAAGGAGTTCAGTGACTTTTTATCCTCGACTTTGAAGCTGTCCAGACTGGTTATAGTCGGGGATTTTAATATACACGTTGATGATGACTCTGACCTCTTTGGCAGAGGTTTCCTTAGCGTCATGGATTCTTTTCATTTTACTCAGCATGTGTCTGGTCCCACTCACACCAAAGGACACACACTGGACCTTGTTTTTACTTTAGGTTTAAACATTGATTTTATTTGTACTGAGGACATTTTTATTTTGGACCATCGTTGTATTCTTTTTAATCTGTCTTTTCATCTGTCCCTCTCTCCTATTCGACATGTGGTTAGCTCTCGCATCTTAAATTTCTCTACTGCTGTTAAATTTTCCGATGCCTTTAATTTAGTTTTATTTCCTTATAAAGATGTTCATTTTTTAACAAATCTTTTTAATAATCATTGTCTTTCTATTTTAGACAATGTTTGTCCTGTCAAAACTAGACTAGCTCCGGTTTCAAAGTCGTCTCCCAGCAGCATTCTCTTCTTAAAGCGTTGCTGCCGTAAGGTTGAGCGTTTATGGAGGAAAACGCGTTTGCATGTCCATCTCCTTCATTTAAAGGACCTTTTAGTCTCTTTTAACACTTCAGTTTGAGATGCGAGGGCGGCCTATTTCTCAGATTTAGTGTCTAAGAGCAGAGGTAACCCTAAGGTACTATTCGACACCATTAGTGATATTGTTGCTCCTGCTCCACATGCTGTCCCAATTTCATCAAATGAAGATTGTGAAAAATTTCTTTCCTTCTTCGTTGAAAAAGTCAGTAACGTGAGGAACAATATCTCTCCTTCTGTGTCTCTCCTGTCTGCTCCAAGTCAAGCTAGGCCTGTAATTTTAGAAAGATTTTTACCTGCGTCCTTACCTGAGCTGGTCAAGTTAGTTAATTCAATGAAAGCATCCTCCTGCTCTCTTGATATTTTACCTGGATCCATCCATCCATCCATTTTCATCCGCTTTATCCGGGGCCGGGTCGCGGGGGCAGCAGCCTAAGCAAAGAGGCCCAGACCTCCCTCTCCCCAGCCACCTCCTCCAGCTTATCCGGGGGAATACCAAGGTGTTCCCAGGCCAGCCGAGAGATATAATCTCTCCAGCGTGTCCTGGGTCTGCCCCGGGGCCTCCTCCCGGTGGAACACCTCACCCAGGAGGCGCCCAGGGGGTATCCTTGTCAGATGCCCGAACCACCTCAGCTGGCTCCTTTCGATGTGGAGCAGCAGCTGCTCTACTCTGAGCCCCTCCCGGATGGCCGAACTTCTCACCCTATCTCTAAGGGAGAGGCCAGCCACCCTTCGGAGGAAGCTCATTTCTGCCGCTTGTATCCGTGATCTCGTTCTTTCGGTCACTACCCACAGCTCGTGGCCATAGGTGAGGGTAGGGACGTAGATCGACCGGTAAATTGAGAGCTTCGCTTTTACACTCAGCTCCCTCTTCACCACGACGGACCGGTGCAGCGTCCGCATTACTGCAGCTGCAGCCCCAATCCGTCTGTCGATCTCCGGCTCCCTTCTCCCATCACTCGCGAACAAGACCCCGAGATACTTGAACTCCTCCACTTGGGGCAGGAACTCATCCCCGACCCGGAGTGGGCACTCCACCCTTTTCCGGCTGAGAACCATGGCCTCAGATTTGGAGGTGCTGATCCTCCTTCCCGCTGCTTCACACTCGGCTGCGAACCGTTCCAGTGCGAGCTGGAGGCCCTCACCCGATGAAGCCAACAGAACCACATCATCTGCAAAAATCAGAGATGAGATTCTGAGGCCACCAAAGCGAAAGCCCTCCGCCACTTGGCTGCGCCTAGAAATCCTGTCCATAAAAATTATGAACAGAACCGGAGACAAAGGGCAGCCCTGGCAGAGCCCATCACCCACCGGGAACGAGTCCGACTTATTGCCGGCAATGCGAACCAAGCTCCTGCAACGGTTGTATAGGGATCGAATGGCCCGTAGTAATGGGCCAGACACCCCATATTCCCGCAACACCTCCCACAGGACACCCCGAGGGACACGGTCGAATGCCTTCTCCAAGTCCACAAAACACATGTAGACTGGTTGGGCAAACTCCCATGCACCCTCAAGTATCCTCGAGAGGATAAAGAGCTGGTCCAGTGTTCCGCGACCAGGACGAAAACCGCATTATTCCTCCTGTATCCGAGGTTCGACTAACGGGCGAACTCTCCTTTCCAGCACCCTGGCATAGACTTTCCCAGGGAGGCTGAGGAGTGTGATCCCCCTGTAGTTGGAACACACCCTCCGGTCCCCCTTCTTAAAGATGGGGACCACCACCCCGGTCTGTCAGTCCACAGGTACTGCCCCTGATCTCCACGCAACATTGCAGAGGCGTGTCAACCAGGACAGCCCTACAACGTCCAGAGCCTTCAGGAACTCGGGGCGGACCTCATCAATTTTACCTGGATCTTTGTTTAAAATGTCTTTCAGTCTATTGGTCCCTGTGTGCTCACAATTATCAATACCTCACTGGTTTCTGGTCAGGTCCCTGTTTATTGTAAGAATGCTGCTATTCACCCACTGTTAAAAAAACCTAAGCTTGATGCTTCTCTTCTCAGTAGCTACAGACCGATTTCAAAATTACCGTTCATTGCTAAGATTTAAGAAAAGGTTGTGGCTAAGCAGCTTATAGCTGTTCTAGATGAATACAGCATTCTGGATAAATTCCAATCTGGCTTTCGTAGAGCTCACTCTACTGAAACTACACTTCTTAGAGTCTCCAACGACATTTTGATGAGATGTGATGCAGGAGAATGCTCCGTTCTGTTGATGTTGGACCTGACCTCCGCCTTTGATACTGTGGACCATCATATTCTGCTAGATAGGCTGAGACACTGGGTGGGTATATCAGGGGCTGCTTTGGACTGGTTTGAATCCTATTTGCATGAACGATCCTTTTCTGTGGCTACCTCTAAGTACAGTTCCTCTTCTACTTTTCTTGCCTATGGTGTGCCACAAGGTTCAGTTTTGAGGCCTTTATTGTTCTTACTGTATTTACTTCCTCTTCAACACTTATTGAGCACTTTTAAGGACATTTTGTATCACTGCTATGCAGATGATATTCAGTTATATATCTCCTTTAAGCCCCATGATGTTTCCAAGCTACAGATTTTGCATAAGTGCATAGACTCCATTAGAGGTTGGATGGCTGGAAACTTTCTTCAACTAAATGAGGAGAAGACTGAAGTTCTTGTTTGTGCTCCTAAAAATTTTGTACCTAGTGTTATGGAAAACTTGGGTCCACTTGCTACATTTGCAAAACCGTCTATCAGGAGCCTTGGTGTTACTATTGACTCAGCTCTGACTTTGGATGCCCATGTAAAATCTTTGGTCCGCTCCTTTTTTTATCACTTGAGAAACATTGCTAAGCTGAGTCCCATTGTATCGTGCTCTGAATTAGAAATTGTCATTCATGCATTTGTTTCATCTCGTCTGGACTATTGTAATTCTTTGTTTACTTGTTTATGTAAAGCCTCTTTGGAGCATCTGCAAGTTGTTCAGAACGCTGCGTCAAAGCTTCTGACAAAGTCCTCCAAGTCCTCCCATGTCACACCCCCTGCTGATTCAGCTGCACTGGCTCCCCGTTAAATTCAGAATCCAGTTTAAGGTTTTGACCTTGACTTTCAGGGCTCTGCATAGACAAGCACCAACATATATAAGTGAACTTTTACATCCATACATTCCCAGCAGGTCATGTGACCAGGGCTTGCTGGTTATCCAAAACACGAGGCTGAAAACAAAAGGCGACAAAGCTTTTGTAACTGTGGCCCCCAGATTGTGGAACTCTTTCCCTTTGAGCCTGAGATCTGTGGACTCAGTGGTCGCTTTTAAAAAAACAGCTAAAAACTCATCTTTTTAAACTTGCTTTTGGTTGATTTTTATTTTTAGGTTTTAGCTTCTGTGAAGCACTTTGTGATTTTTATCTTGAAAGGTGCTATATAAATAAAGTTTTACTTACTTACTATCGTTACAACGCCGTTACCATTAGTAACAAGAAAATGTGGTGCGGTCGTGTTACTATTTTTCAACAAACAGATGGTTGAAGCTGTCTTCATCTTACCGCATCTTATATCAGTTGCACGGAAGTACGGAAGCTACAGTTTTAAGCAGCTGAGAGAGAGAGAGAGAGAGACCCCCCCAGGCACAAGAAAAATAATAAAAAGAAGTAAATCACAGCTTTACAATGACTAGTCGTTTTATGAGTCAGAACTAACTTACCTATAGTGAATCAACCCCAAAAGAAAATACAAACCTCTAACCTGTCTCCCTACCCGAAACAGGAGAAAAAGGTTGTACAAGAAACGGCTTCCCACCCCTACGACTCTCTAAACTTTTTACTGCAGCCCAGCTCTGTCACGCGTAGGTGAACTCCAGGGGCTGAAGCTAGGGACCGCAAAACCATTCTTTAGCAAGTATTCCACCTCCTTCTTCATAACAGCCCGCTTTACTGGCATGGTATGGCCACAGCTCAGACTATACAGTGGGGCAAAAAAGTATTTAGTCAGCCACCGATTGTGCAAGTTCCCCCACTTAAAATGATGACAGAGGTCAGTAATTTGCACCAGAGGTACACTTCAACTGTGAGAGACAGAATGTGAAAAAAAAATCCATGAATCCACATGGTAGGATTTGTAAAGCATTTATTCGTAAATCAGGGTGGAAAATAAGTATTTGGTCAATAACAAAAATACAACTCAATACTTTGTAACATAACCTTTGTTGGCAATAACAGAGGTCAAACGTTTACTATAGGTCTTTACCAGGTTTGCACACACAGTAGCTGGTATTTTGGCCCATTCCTCCATGCAGATCTTCTCGAGAGCAGTGATGTTTTGGGGCTGTTGCCGAGCAACACGGACTTTCAACTCCCGCCACAGATTTTCTATGGGGTTGAGGTCTGGAGACTGGCTAGGCCACTCCAGGACTTTCAAATGCTTCTTACGGAGCCACTCCTTTGTTGCCCGGGCGGTGTGTTTTGGATCATTGTCATGTTGGAAGACCCAGCCTCGTTTCATCTTCAAAGTTCTCACTGATGGAAGGAGGTTTTGGCTCAAAATCTCACGATACATGGCCCCATTCATTCTGTCCTTAACACGGATCAGTCGTCCTGTCCCCTTGGCAGAAAAACAGCCCCATAGCATGATGTTTCCACCCCCATGCTTCACAGTAGGTATGGTGTTCTTGGGATGCAACTCAGTATTCGTCTTCCTCCAAACACGACGAGTTGAGTTTATGCCAAAAAGTTCTACTTTGGTTTCATCTGACCACATGACATTCTCCCAATCCTCTGCTGTATCATCCATGTGCTCTCTGGCAAACTTCAGACGGGCCTGGACATGCACTGGCTTCAGCAGCGGAACACGTCTGGCACTGCGGGATTTGATTCCCTGCCGTTGTAGTGTGTTACTGATGGTGACCTTTGTTACTTTGGTCCCAGCTCTCTGCAGGTCATTCACCAGGTCCCCCCGTGTGGTTCTGGGATCTTTGCTCACCGTTCTCATGATCATTTTGACCCCACGGGATGAGATCTTGCGTGGAGCCCCAGATCGAGGGAGATTATCAGTGGTCTTGTATGTCTTCCATTTTCTGATGATTGCTCCCACAGTTGATTTTTTCACACCAAGCTGCTTGCCTATTGTAGATTCACTCTTCCCAGTCTGGTGCAGGTCTACAATACTTTTCCTGGTGTCCTTCGAAAGCTCTTTGGTCTTGGCCATGGCGGAGTTTGGAGTCTGACTGTTTGAGGCTGTGGACAGGTGTCTTTTATACAGATGATGAGTTCAAACAGGTGCCATTCATACAGGTAACGAGTGGGGGACAGAAAAGCTTCTTACAGAAGACGTTACAGGTCTGTGAGAGCCAGAGATTTTCCTTGTTTGAGGTGACCAAATACTTATTTTCCACCCTAATTTACGGATAAATTCTTTACAAATCCTACCATCTGGATTTTTTCACATTCTGTCTCTCACAGTTGAAGTGTACCTCTGGTGCAAATTACTGACCCCTGTCATCATTTTAAGTGGGGGAACTTGCACAATCGGTGGCTGACTAAATACTTTTTTGCCCCACTGTATATGTCTTGCTTGAGGGGCTCATCCAAGTAAAACAAATGAGCCTCAAGATCCTCCAGGATGTTAGAATTCTCTAAGCGTGCCCCAACCCCAAACGCGCAGCTCACTGGAAACAGGAAGTAGTAGGAGAGGCTGCCAGCCCAGTCAGGTCCCAATTTGTATCTGGCCTCATTCCCTCTTCCACCAATGGTCAGCCTCCACCTGGAAACTTACATAACAGACATCACAGAGTACAAACAATGCCCCCGCATGGTGTGGCGAGTAACAGCACCACACGGCAACAATGACCTGGGTCATAACACCTGCTTATGTCCTTGTCTAGTCTCGTGGTTTTTTTGTATTACTTTCGCTGGAACACTCTCTCACAGTCTGTTTCCAAAACCTAAAGAGAATTATGGATTTGATCAACTGGTCTCTGAATGCTATTGACACCCTTTAACGAGAAGTCTGGGCTCGGGAGAACCCGGGTGCCCTGGAAGGACTTTCCCTGCCAGATACACGATGGACGGGTGGCAGAAATGGAGGATCGTGTGCCTGGCGGGACTGTCGATCGAGGACGCTGAAGATATCTACCTATTCGGAACCATGATAACAGGGTTCTTGCTGATCGGAGCTGGCTTG
Source organism: Astatotilapia calliptera (assembly GCF_964374335.1). Classification (NCBI taxonomy): domain Eukaryota; kingdom Metazoa; phylum Chordata; class Actinopteri; order Cichliformes; family Cichlidae; genus Astatotilapia; species Astatotilapia calliptera. The sequence goes on from NC_137433.1 coordinate 755,923, forward strand.
GCCCTGGCTTATCGGAGAATTAAGACAGCGGAACCGGCTGTTCAAACCCCCCCCCCAAGGCTGCCCGCTGGGATTGGAACGATGGGACGAGGCGCTACTTCCCAGAACGGGCTCTCTGAGTGCAGCATGGTTAAGACCTTGGAGACGCATACGGCTGCCGTAAATACTCAGAATAACACCTCTGAACATATATTGGGATACATCAAGAAGAGGCCTCCTCAAAATAACACCCTTGAGCGAAAGTTGGATTGCAGCGCAGAACAGCTCACTGCAGTTGTGAGTTCTCAGAATCGGCTGTTTGGGCAAAAGAATGAAAACACCAGCAAGTTTGATACCATCATCGGGAAGCTTGCGGTTCTCCAACGGGAGATTGAGAGACCAGTGTCGGAGTGTTAAAGAACAGCTTTGAAATTCTCATGAGTTGTCGCAAAAGAAAAATCACCATCACTTATGCGGCTACCCCTTTGGCGCCAGCTGCAAGGCCGGAGCTGAACAACAACACCCTGATAACGACTGTGTTTAGTCTGTTCTTCCCATTCCCTACAAGGCCACCTGGGTTGGCTGGAAGACTGTTTACTTAGCCTGGCAGGGCGAAGGACACTGTCTCAGCTGAACTATGGACACGCACACACATACATATACTGATACTGATAAGCACTCACTGACACATCACCCTCCCTACCCCGGATCCAACGCCACCTCCAACGCTTACCTCCCCCATGATGTGGACATCGGGTCAGCTGGAGGCGCAGTCGAAGATTGCAGCGGTCCCAGATCAGATGTACACACTGGAACTCTTTCCCATGTTGCTGTCTGTGTTTATTGTGCTGTGATGTGTTGATATCTGTGCATTCCTGTATTATCCTTCTGTGTTACACATTTCGATGCTTTTTTCCTCGCTACCTAGCCTGACCTGTCTCCCCAATGTGATGTTTGTGTATTGTATGTACGGTCGGCAAGGTCTGTCATCTCGGTTGTGGGCAAAAGACCTGCAACTGACAAATAAAGGCTATCTCATCTCATCATCTCATCATCATGTTTGTGGTTGTTACAGTAAAAAAATAAAACTTTCTACTCAGATTTTATGTTTTTTGTCTGATTTTAGATCAATTGTGTTAATACAGTATGTCAAAATGAAAACATAACTGTAAATTCAGACACGTGAGGCTGTGCTGAAAAGAATGATACCAAACAAGGCAAAGTAAATATTTTTTAAGGGTGAAATATGGAGGAAAAATCAAAAGTGGTTAAAAATGGCCAATTATACCCTGGACCCCAGAGGGTTAAACATTTTTTTAAAGTAACACAATAGTTACTTTTCAAGTAATTAATTACTTTTAGAATCTTGTAACTCAGTTACTAACTCAATTACTTTTTTGAAGAAGTAACTAGTAACTATAATTAATTACTTTTTCAAAGTACCTTCCCAACACTGGCCATCAGTCACAATTCCAGCTCTCGTAGCTCTCTGTCCTTACACTTATAACTGATTTTACTTACCTTGAGCAAACTCGAATGAAGACAATTGTAAAATGTTTGTGAAACTCAAGCATGTCTTTACCGCAGTTCTCTATGATGCACCTCGAAATCAGTCATGGGAACATGATGATGCAGGTAGTTTAGAGCACTGCTGTGTGCAAACAACCTTTATTGTCAAGTTGATTTAAGTTGCTGATTTAGCTGGAAATTAACTTTCAAGTTAGCATCTTTTCTGTAGTTGAGACATTTTAAACAAATATCATTTCATGCTATAACAACAACTTCAGTAATCTACTGTCATACTGACATGGAATAACGGGTGAAAATAACAAACATCTAGAACTACATTTTACAGGCATATTCCCACTTCTCTTTAGTTTGGAGGATGGGACGTCCATATTTTCCTAAAATAATTTCAAATTTTTCCATGCTGCCTCAGTTCTTTTTAAACAAGCTTTAACATAGACAGCAGTGTTTCAGGATCATGTTTACATATGGCTTCTCACAGACCTCTCTGCTGAATCTTCTGATGATAAGATGTACCATTTTGACAACCGTTATTCTGCCACCCACTTCGGATGTTATCAGTCCATTCAAGTAGTCCACAATTTGTAGTTGCAGTATTTTGTAGAGTGGTGAAACTCTGCCTCTCTACCTCGTCTACATCCTATGTTATATTCTGCTTTTAATGCAGTGCTGCCTGAGGCCTCAAAGAAAGGTGAATGTGGCATAGAAAACCTCCTACAACGCGGGTCTCGCCACTGGCGATATGAGCGCCTACAAAGCGGCCTCATACGGCGTGCGGCTCCGCGGTGAGAGATGCCAAACGCAGGTACCGGGAACGTGTGGAGTCCCGCTTCCACCAGGGCGACACACGGAGTATGTGGCACGGACTACGCACCATTACGGACTACAAAGCCAGGGACACTGCGCCGATCAACGCCGACTCTGCATTCACCAACGAGCTGAATCGGTTCTACGCCCGTTTCGAGGTTAGCCAGGCGGCTAATGCTATCTACCGCCTGACTACCAAGGACAGTGACGTCATCAGCGAGAGACCGGTGACCAGCATCGCGGAGCATGACGTCCGAGCGGCACTGAGGAGAGTGAACACAAGGAAAGCGGCGGGGCCAGACGATTGTGAAGTTTGCTGACGACACAGTGGTGTTGGGTGCCATCTCCAACAACGATGAGGCGGCCTACATGGATGAAGTGAAGAATCTGGCATCGTGGTGCCAGGACAACCACCTCCAGCTGAACGTCAGCAAGACCAAGGAGCTGGTGGTGGACTTCAGAAGGGGTCAGCACAGAGACTACAAGCCCATTATCATCAATGGAGCTCCAGTGGAGAGGGTGCAGTCCTTCAAGTATCTTGGTGTCCACATCTCCTCAGACCTGACATGGGCTGCCCACATTCAGGTCCAGACCAAAAAGGCTAGGCAGCGCCTGTATCACCTACGACAACTGAAGAAGTTCAGGGTCTCTCCAAAGATCCTCAGGATTTTCTATACAGGCGCTGTGGAGAGCATCCTCACACAGAACATGACATCGTGGTTCGGGAACAGCTGTGTGAAGGACCAAAAAGCTCTCCAGAGAGTGATCCGTACAGCAGAACGCTGCTGCAGGATTGCTCTCCCCCCGCTTCAGGACACCTACACCAGGAGATGCCGGACTAGAGCAGCGCAGATACTGAAGGACCCGTCCCATCCTGGCAACAAACTTATCCAACTTCTGCAATCTGGTAGAAGGTTTCGCAAGGACAGAGAGACTCAAGAGGAGCTTCTATCCCCAAGCCATCCGTGCCCTAAACACACACACCCGCCCTCTCACATCATCTATAATTGACTGAGACAGGACTCTTCCAGACACTAAACCAAGGCACAATGTACATTTCAATTCCTTTCATTTTAAATATGTTTATATTGTCTATCCTGTAAAATAGTCAGATATCTATTCATATTAATGTACAGAATTCACCTGCTTGCTGCTACTACTGCACATTCACCCAGTGTATATACTATATGTGTATATACTATATGTGTGTATATATATATATATATATATATATATATATATATATATATATATATATATATATATATATATATATATATATATATATAATGTTCTCCCTCTACACCCCCCCCCCCCCCCCCCCCCATTTTTGCACATGTCGAGGAGCGTGTCAGGCTACATTTCACTGTGTGTTATACTTGTATAACTATGCATGTGACAAATAATAAAGAACCTTGAACCTTGAATCTATCAGTGATCCTTTTTGCTATTTTAACCATGAACTCTGGGACCACAACTGCTACACCAATTTGACTGGCTGAATCCTTAGATATAATTGAACATAACCATAAAACTGGTCAATGTAAGCCTGCACAGTATAGGAGTTTAAAATAAATGCCCCATCCTTAGTCTTCTTATCCAGTAGAGTGAAATCAACTATGGCTTCAGGAAGTATCCAGGGAGATATTGTTGGCAACGATACTCTTTGACAAACGTCCAACTGATCCAGTTTAAATTCACTTGCTCTTCCACCCACAATCCACCCAAACCTCTTTGATTTCCGCCTTTCTTTCTCCCAGCAAGGGTTGAGAACTGCTTGTGTTGGGTGATCCTGTCCATGGTCTTGAAGATTTGGCCAATAATTAAGTACAAGTTGTGTTCTTCTCAGTCCTAGAGGCATCTCCCCTATCTGCAAAGCTGCAGTAGGAGTTGTTTTAAAAGCACCAGTACAGAGTCTTAGCGCCTGATGTTGAATAATGTCTAACTTAACCAGAGTCGTGTCTGCAGCTGAACAGTATGCTACACACCCATAGTCTAACACAGATCTGACCAACCCCACATATATGGCTCTCAAGGACTTCCTGTCTGCTCCCCACTCCCTCACAACCAAACACCTCAATACATTCAATACTTTTTTGCATTTATCCACCATTTTCTGAATATGAACCCCCCATGTCAGCCTTTCATCCAACCACATTCCCAGAAACTTAAATTGCCTAACTCTTTCTAACTGTAAACCATACAACTTTAGCTTAACTTCCTCACTAACCCTTTTCCTTGTAAAGAACATTGTCTTGGTCTTATCCACTGATAATTTAAAACCCCACTTATACGACCACTCTTCAACTTTCCCAATTGCTCCCTGCAGTTTCTTCACAATAAAGTCAACATTTTTCCCTCTCTTCCACATTGCCCCATCATCAGCAAAAAGCAAACACCCCATTCCACCATCTATGGCATCAAACACATCATTCATCATTAAAGAAAATAACAAAGGGCTCACTATGCTCCCTTGAGGTGTACCGTTTTCTACCAAAAACCTTTCAGGATAAACCTTCCCAATCCTCACTTGAATATGTCTTCCCTTTAAAAAATCCATTATCCACCTGTACATCCTCCCCCTAATACCTCCACATCATATCATAGGCCTTTTCAATATCAAAAAACACAGCAACTACACTTTCTTTGTTTATTTGGGCTTTTCTAACTTCATGTTCCAAACACAACACTGGATCCATGGTAGTCCTCCCTCTCCTAAACCCACTTTGATGTTTAGAGATAAAGCCTCTAGTTTCTAAAGAGTATGTCAATCTTTCAGTTATCATACACTCCATTACTTTACAAAGATGCGAGGTCAAAGCTATGGGTGTAAAATTTTCTGGATTGGTGTCATCCTTTCCTGGTTTCCGTATGGGTACCACCACAGCTTCCTTCCAGCTTTTCGGCAGCTTCCCACCCTCCCAAACCCTATTATACAACTCTAACAAAAGCTCTTTACCTGACTCACTAAGATGGTTTAACATGATATAACCTGATCCTCTCCTGGTCCTGATCATTTTGATTTCTGGAGTACTCGATGCAGTTCTGACTTCATAAAAGGAATATTCAATAGATCATCTGTATCTTCTACCATACCCAATAAATCTCTATTTTCTGTGACTGTCAATTCTCTGCCTCTTCGCCCTTCTTCACCAACTTTGCCTGAACTATGGGTTTTGACAAACGCCTTTGCCAACATGTTAACTTTGTCCTCATCTTTAACCGCTGTTACTTCTCCATCCCTCAGAATTGGATACCCATACTCTCTTTTTATGCCATTCATCCTTCTAATCATCGACCACACACTGTGTATTTTGGTCTCCCTCCCAACTGAGTTACAAAAACCTCTCCAGAAATCCCTCTTTGCTTTTTTTAACGGTTTGCCTTACTTTAGCTTGTAACTTTCTGTATCCAACAAGATTCTGAAAATTGTGATTGTGAATTTTATAAGCCTTATTTCGACGTCTAATCACGTCCTCACACTCCTTTGTCCACCAAGGTACAATCCTCTTTTCCCTTATACCTTCCTTCTTCTTTGTTGCCCTACCTGCCGCCTCCAATACTGCCTTACAAATAGAATCATTTAAATCATCCACCTCTACATTCACATCGATCCTTTGCACTTCCTGATCACTAAGTAATCTAAATGTATCCCAATCAGCACCACTGAAACACCACTTCTTGACGCCTCTCATCTCCTGTTTCTCAACACTCAGCTCTACCTTAATCATAATAGGATAATGGTCACTCATTACAGTAGTCCCTTTTAATATCTCCCATGAACAAATGCCTGCCAATGTGTCCGACACTAGTGTAAGATCAATTGTTGATTCGACCCCCGTCCTAAGACTGACCCTAGTCCCACCTCCATCATTCAAACATACATAATTCTTTACCTCCATCAATTCCTCAATCACCGCCCCATTCCGATCATTACTCTTACCCCACAATGTGCTGTGTGCATTAAAGTCCCCACACCAGATTACTCTCCCCCTTAAATATGCATCAAGTTCCTCCATTGCTAATAGTTTGTTAGCTGGATTATAAAAATTAACCACTCTAATGCTGCCAGTTCCTCCCCATATTTCAATAATGACAAATTCCAACTGCCTTCCTGTAGCTACAACCCTATATTGGATCCCTTGTTTCACAAACGTTACACATCCTCCTCCATTACCCTCCTTCCTATCCCTCCGGACACTATCATAACCATTAATCACAAAATCCAAAGTCAGTTTAAGCCATGACTCCTGTACACAGATTATTTCTGGTTTCTTTATACAGTTTCTGATGAATCCCTTAAACTCTTGACCATTAGCTATCAAACTTCTGGCGCACCACTGCAAAATAATCATGTCATCCTTTCCCCTGAACTTTCCGCTTTCCCCTCCCCTCCAAGTCTTTTATTGATATGTTCCCAAGAAATACCTTTAATACCAAAAAACCTCTCCGCTCCTTTAACTATTATCTTAATTTTCTCTGTTTTGTGTTTGACTTGATCGGTGCAATTTATAACATAGGCAATGAACAAAATCATCTTCTAAACTGTCAGTCCAGGGTGAGCTCCATGCGGTGGCACCTGTTCCGATGACTGGACTCTTCCTGTTACGTCCTTCACTTTCTGAACTCTTCTGACAGCCTCTGCATAACTTATGGTATGAGCTACTTTAACTTGTTCGACCTCCATGGCCTTCTTCCTTACCTCACACCCCCCATAACTTACACTGTGCTACCCCCCACAGTTACTGCATTTCTCCTGTACGTTATCCCCACATTCCTCAAATCTGTGCTCACCCCCACACTTGGGGCACCTCTGTCTCGTATCTGTGACCGTATCTTTGGCATTTATAGCACCGGAGGGGTGACGGCACGTATGCTCTAACAGGAAAACTCATGCACTCTATTTTAACCCTATCCGACAGAACAGCTTCCTGAAATTCCAATAAAACTGACAAGCTACTAACCCTCTCCCCATTAATTGTTTTCAACAGTCTTTTTACGTTACTGACCTCACCACCATTAATACACTGCTTAAGTTTGTCCAGGTCCTCATCCCCCGGAATACCTGTAATCACCCCTCGTGTCACTTTATTTCCTCCCAATATCCTTCTCTCTGCTACAGACTTCTTTCAAATGCTTTCAGCGCCCAGCACCTTATTTTTCTGTTCTTCTGTCTTAACCACTATCAATAAGTTGCCATCCCAGAGAATTTTGGCCATCTGGACTTCTCCAAACTTCTTTTTCAACTCTCTGGACACTGCCAGTGGGCTCAATCGCACATCCTCATCTTCCGATCTTTCAAGATTACTTTAAATTCCTCTGTCACCGTCTTTCTTCGCACCACCCTAGACCCTTCATCCGAACTGCACTCTTCAGGACTCCGTTTACTGGACTGTGCCCCCAACAACCAAGCTTCCTCTTTCCTGCTTCTCCCTCTTCCTGATCTGCCCCCACTAGAAACCGGGGTCCATTCACCAAAGTCCATATCATCATCCTCACCCACCTGAGACGCCATTCCAGCCAGTCACATACCAGTTTATGCCAACCGCCAAGGTCCGTGATCCAAATTCGTAGTTCAAAGTCAAAAGCAATTGACTTAAACCGAAATTCTCCCACTCGTCTCTCCCAGCTGATCCAACCCGCTTCTCCCAACTCCAACCTGCCTGTGAGGCAGTTCCAGCATTGAGGAGCTCTCAGTTACACTCCTATTTAGCTCCCCCGATGAGCCTGATCAGCTGCAGGTGTGTGTAATTCTCCTCTGCAGGTGTGGCCAGGCTCCAGGCAGACACACCCACACACACCCACCTAGTTACACAAACATAGAAACAGGAGACAGTAGCACTGGATCTGGGTGACCCAGGGCCCGTGACAGTTACCTCTGTGTTCTTCTGTGTCTGCTCCTGGATGTTTCGTCACTCTAGCTCCTCGTTCCCGGTTGTAACATTTTTGTAACATTTTCCTGGTTTGCTCATGTTCTTTAGTTTCCTTCCCAGTTCAGGTTTTGTTAGTCGTGTCACGGGACCGAGAGATCAGTACCAAAACTGGACTCAGCTGCAGAAACCCAGAGCAGAGACAGCAGGTGGTTTTACAATATATTTATTGGTTAGACTTGAAAGCTTTTCAAGAACAAAAAACAATGAAATGTAGAACTTGACGTGGCCTTTGTAACGTGTAGGTTTAGAGAGGGGAAATGGGGCCTGAGATGCAGACTGAACAGGGTGGTTAACAGACACACTCAGGAGTACGGGAAGTAGTGGAGCTCTGAAGTTGGTGAGTATATTATGTAACTGAGCGGTGTGGAAAGGCTGGCCTGAAATCCACAGGTTCCTGATGGAGTATGGTGGCAGGAGATGGTGGTTTGGTTTCCTGAATCTGAGAGAGGAGCGTAAGGCCGGAGGTCTGAGACAAGATGAGTCCAGGAACTTTAGGACAAGAAAGTGAGGTCAGCAAGATAAATCACAAAGAGAGCTTGAGAGCATGAGTATGGAGAGTGTGGAGTGGGAGTAAAACCAAAACGTCGTAGCTGTGGAGGAGAACAAAGTGTTACTTTTTGGGGATGTGAAATGATGAGGCAGCAAACGAGGGTACTGCAGAAAGTGACCCGTGCAGAGGCGTGTCAAATGGTTGAGCAACAGAGACAGATCGGAAAAGCCATGATAGGAGAGAAACAAGTAATCAAAAAGGTTATGGACATGGTTGGAAGAAAAATAGAGGAAGAGAAGAAGAAGATGGTGACATTTATTGTAGGAGTAATAAATGTAATAAATCACCATCAGATGTGAAGTCCAAGACAGAGAGGATTTAGATTATTGTGAAGGCAACATGTCATAGTTTGGATATGAAGAATATTAGGTGGGAGGATATAAGAGGTGAACTAAGCCAGTCAGGTGTAGGATAATGGGGTGGTTTTATTTTTATAACCATGTTAATCCTACAGTAGGACCAAGGAGTCTCTTGTCAAACGGTCAGGATTTTAAACAGTTTATATACGATCAGACAGAAAAAGCTGACATAATTTATATACAGGAAATGTGGTTGAATTGATTAAGGAAGGTATTCCATATAGACTGACTGAAAAGGAAGGGGATTTGGAGTATGTAGGAACTGAGGTTTGGATAGGAGGGATGGTAATTATGGTTATTAATTTAACAATCCTTGTAAAAAGCTCGAGTTAAGTGAGCTGGAGGAAATGAAAGGCAATATTATATGGTGTGGAGATTTGACTGCACATCATTTGTTATGAGGGAGTGAGCAAACAGACTATAATGGTTAAGTGTTAGAGGAATTTCTGGATGATAAAAATCGTGTATGTCTGAATGATGGGAAAAAAACAAGAATTGATATTAGTTCAGGTAAGGACTCGGTATTAGATCTAACATTTGTATCTCGCTTTTTGGCTCCATTATGTGAGTGGCAAGTAAGAAATAAGTGATTTGATAGAGATCATTGTACTGTAGTCAGTAAAGTAAGGATGGGTCAAATTCCTGAAACATTAGAAGGAAAGTGGGTGTTTGGGAAGGTGAATTGGGGGAAATGTAGTACTCCAAAGGTTGATTCTGTTCATCTGGACGTAGTGTTTTGTGGGAGAAACGTTTCGTCATCATCAGGTGACATCTTCAGTCTCAGCTGACTGCAGGTTTCAATCTTATAAACAGGACATTTGCATAATGACTGAAACCAGGCCAGTGAAGGAACAATGGGCTGGGAGGGCAGTTCCTTCATCATAATTATGCAAATTCTCATGACCATTGATCAGTGGTTGTTGATCAATGGTCATGAGAATATGCATAATGAACAGTATCAACTTTTGGAGATTTACTTACCTGGATGATTGAGCACGCATGAAGACAGGAAGTGTAATAGTTTGTGTGAAACAAAGCTTTTACAGGTTCAAAATCATTTGAACCTGTAATTTCGTTGCCCTGTACCTGTGCATGTGCAATGACAATAAAGTTGAATTCTATTCTATTCTATTCTATTTGAGTGTTGAGTACAATAAGAAGAACAGAGAGAACATATTGGAGAGATTTCTGGAATACAAAAGTTTGGGGGATGATCAGGAAAATGGGGGAGACAGAAGAGAATGGAGTTATCCAATACTTAATAAAAATAATCAAGTAGCTGTAACTGATAAGTAAAAAGCTGGTTTTATTAGCAAGTACCTTTGTTAAAATAGATAGTGGGAGAAATATCAGATGAGGATAAACGAGAGAGAACTAAAGGAAGAAATCTTGAAGCTTTGAGAAGGAAAGGGAGTACTGACTATATAATGAACTGTCCCTTCTGGAGAAATGAAAAGCACTCTGGGATAGTGCTCCAGGGAAAGACGTTATGTTATGTTAAAACATTTATGTGATGTAGAGTTAAATAAATTGTTAATGTTATGATATGGAAAGTAGGGTGTCTCCCACATAGATGAAAAGAAGCAATAATTATCCCAATAAAGAAACCTTGGAAAGACCATAGTGATCCTGGAAATTATAGACCCATTGCTTTGACTTCCAATATGTGTAAACTGATGGATGATGAATGAGAGGTTAGTAAGATATTTAGAGTCAAGAAATAGTTAAAATAGGATCACGTGTTTCAGAGCCACGTAAAATAGAAAATGGAACTCCTCAAGGACGTGTAGTAAGCCCAGCGTTATTTTCTGTTATGTGCCATATTACTGGCTTCAGAATGGGTGGAAAATAGTAGAATTTCAAAATGAATAATATGTATTGATTCATTGTCACCAATGGTACGCACTGAAAATAAAGTACAAGTAATCACCAGAAGATTCTGTATGAAGTTCTTTCTGCTTGTCATAGATTATGTGTACAAAACAGAAGTATAGTAACAATGTGGACTCCTGCTCATGTAGTTATTTTGAGTAATGAAAGAACAGATAGGTTGGCTAAGGAAACTATTAAAAAAGTAGATATTGATATGCAGACGTGTAAATCTACAGAAAATGGCGTGGGATAATGAAGTAAAAGGGAGACATTGGTAGAGACAACAAAGTACAGTTAAAGCAGAAACAGAGGAATGAGTAGGAGGGAGGCGATGATGATAAAGAGAACAAGAACAGGTGGTTGTTTTCTGAATGGGACCCTTTGGGATGGAGAAACATCTCACTGGTTTATGTAATTGGTGTAATGCCATGGAAACGACTGAACATGTGTTACCAGCTGCACGAAGTATGTCAAACAAAGCAGATGGTGAGGGCAGAAATGCGCCGTACATGTTTGAAAGTGTGGCTGATCAGTTAAGTCATGATGAAGGGAAAGATGTTTCGTTTTTCAGAAATACCGGATTCATCAAGAGGATTTAGGAGACGATGTCGCAGTAAAGCCCGGGAGATGGCAGTAGTGCAACTTTGCTGGATGCAGGCTGCCGTTAAAACGAAAGAAGAAGAAGAAGCTTTCCCATCCTGCACTGCTGCTCCTCGACGTTATCCAACACACCAAGCCGAATGTAGAAGGTGAGCTTCAGCGGACAATCTGATCGCGATATCAGACAGATACGGTGACAGGCTCCCTTCAGCATGAGTGGCATGCGGACCATGCTGACCTCTGCGATCATGGTCGGGGCGCTGGGGGTCGGCTATGGGATGTGGTCTGTGATATCTCCCGGAGAGGAGAGGCGGAGAGAGATGATCAAGGTGATTCACAAGTTTCATTGCGCTTAGGTCGCTTTTTCACACATGTCGATGTTAACATGTAGTCTTTCCAAACTTTATCAAAGACAGAGAAACTGTAGGTCATAAATAACAATGATGTGTCTGGTTAAAATAAAAACATTTTATTTACCGTCAGCATCATTAAAGTGAACGATTGCAGTCACGTGTATTTCTGGAAGATTGTAATACTGACGTAGCGGGACCAGATCTTTAACTTCCTTGTTGTGTAGTAGGTAAGCGAACTGTATGTGACCGCCGTTATCTGTGAACCACCGCCGCCCCGTATCAGCCGCTTACATGTTCTTGCGCTCCTACACTGAGTTTTACGGTCGTATGTCCTCTTCTCCTTCTGCTGATTACACACCTGCAGTCATTGGTACTCAGTGCAGATGTAGTGCAGGTGTCCCAGAAGAGCAATCCACGGGAAATGTTGTGTGTCAAGGGTCCAGGATCTGAATTTCCTCATACTGACAGCTCACTTTACCTCGGTTTTATACGCCTGGGGAAAAAACGCTGGACCTTTCCCCTGCTGTTTCCTCACCTGTGTAGATTCCCTCACATTTATTTCAGCGCTCTCCTGCCAGGAATTTAAATCCATTTGTGAGATCTTAGATTTGCACTGTAATTATAATTCTTTATACTGAGGTGATGATTGTTAGTCTCTCACTGATAAATTCAACCCCCCCCCAAACAAAAACAACAACAACAACAAAAAAACAGTGAGAAAGTAGCCTGACATGCACAGGACAGTATACTGAACTAGCCAATCCCAGTACTCGCAAGGTGCAGTTACATTTCAGGAGGTGCACATCAGGTTACACTGTATGCTTTAAAGGGGTTTCTGGTTATGATGTTGAATCAGGCATAACTGTGCTCCTGTGCATTTCTGGCTACTTTCTCAGCAGAGTTTTCAAATGTATCTATGAGAGAAAAATGATAATATAAGGAGTAATAATCAAAGCATCAATACAAGGACTCAGAGAAAAATCTTGGAATATCAAATCCTCCTGCTCTGTTTACAAGGTGAGGTTTGTTATACAAATCGAATTTACCTGAGACATGAATGTATTTAAATGGAGTAATTTGTGACAGGTGTTTCCTCCTGCCCATCAGAATCTGCCCGAGTCAAACCCGTTGAGAATGGAAGAGACGAGGCAGAGGAACGCTCTGGTGATGCAAGCTCTAAAGGATGCTGCTGAAACCAGCGAGAATCTTGCGAGAGGACTGGGACCTTCAAAGTAGACGGACTGTGTGGTTCTGAGACCTGCTTGCAAAGCCTTTACCCTGCATACATGCAGGCTGCAACCTGTGCAGATAAAGACAGACAATCCTTTGTGGTACAGAGGAGCCGTTGTGTGATACTCTGTTGTCATTGCACATGAAAACAATTGAGGTAAATGTTAAAATTGTTTATTAAACTCTCCAAACAACGTCCAACTCATCTGTCTTATTCAAGCTTTATGATTGCTGTGATAAGCAGGTACACGTTGACATGTGTGGTTAGCACTGCCACCTCACAGCGATCAGTCCAGCCCTGGGCCTTTCTGTGTGGGGTTTGCATGTCTTCCCTTCCACGGGTCAGCTGAATGTGGATGGTTGCCCATGACAGCTCAGATACACACTCACAGAAAGAAACCTGCAGTATGTGATTCCTCTGTGCCACAGAGCTGCATTAATGAAAGACAGCAGTGAACCTTACTGCAGAGGGTGACACGGGACAGCGTGACCTCAGGACTCAGCCCCTAAATTCTCCAGATTATTTATTAAATTTGTGTTGTTTTGTTTTTTAATGACAAGATTAATGTGAAACTTTGTGTATCCTTTTTAAAAATTCCATTCATGATCACCTTTAGGGGGGGCAGAAAGGGTGCTGGTCCAAACAGTCTTTGTTCAATTTAAACTAACAGCCAAATAAAAGAAATGGATCATCAGTGGAGCAATATATCTTAAAACAAACTGTTATCTGTGTCAGCCAAACATCCTGATGAACAGTTTGTTTTAAGGTCATGTTTAAAGTCCGGTTTCTTTACCAAAACCAAGAAGCTGAAACTGGAAATAGGTCGCATGTGCACTGAAGTCCCTGTGAAGGTGCTGCTTTTGTGCTTTTCGTGGGTTAAAATACACGACGGGCGCCTTTTGTACAGCAGGCGGCGCTGTGCGCTCACCCTACAGGAGTTTGCAGTGAGGACCCCGAGTGAAGAAGAGGAAGATGCGCGCCCTCGAAAACATTCTCGCGTTGGAAAAATCGGTTAGCTTTCCGCTTCCTGTCAAGAGATCCAGGCGCTCCGTCAGATAATGTAAGCATGAGCCGTTAGAATAGAAAATGTTGAAAACGCGTGTTTGTCGACTGTTGTTTGTACAGAGGAGCCGTTTGGTGCGATATAGACACTGCTGCACGACGCAGCTGAAGCATGCGACACAGCGCGTGAGCCTGCTCGGCTAACTGCAGCCACGCGCTTCAGATAACGTTTAGCTTGTTAGCTAGCGGGTCCGAGGAGGCCGGTGCAGACGGCTGCTCGGCCGTAGGCCAGTTTCATAAGCAGGCTGGATTCTGATCTAGATTTTCCGGAGTGTCTGAAGGCAAACGCAAAAATGTGCGTCGATGCCGTTTGTGGCTCTACAAGCGCCGCTGTAACCTTTCATGTTACTCTGCAGGTTACGTGCGAAGGCCAAATGAAGCCGCAGTATAAGAACTGGACCCAGATATTCGTCACAGTGAGAGGGCACCGTCCTCTGGTTCTTATTACGGTCTTTAAAATATATCCTGGCTGCTGTTTTCAGTGCATGCTTCGGTTGCATTCAAGGGCCACAGAAAGCATTTACACTAGCCTCGGGTTGAAATTTGGACAACAGCAGTACACATGCGTGTGTCCCTGTAACACATCGGCGTTTGGCTTCATGCTTTTTGAGAACACACCAGCAGAGGCTTTTGTTCAGACTCGGAGATGGCAGCCTTGTGTTAGCCTTGTAAGCTTCAGCCCTACAGTAAGGAGCAGGCACTGGCAGCTTAAAGGTTTCACATGTAGTTGTGCAGTGCAAGTCTTCTGCTCTCCACGTTGTGTTGTGATCAAAGGGTGAAAACAACATTCTCAGCTGAAATCTGCATGATTTGTATTTTTGTGACCGCACACATGCTACGCTGCACTTTACGCATGAAGTATATTAGGAATGACTGTTCATCTGTGGCAGCTTCCACACCCACAGTATAAACAACAACTTATTGCAACTGCAGGGGAAAAAACGTATTTAAAATATGTAAAACATAGATCCTGTTCTTTGTTTTTTACAAAGAACAATTTAAATTGAAGATTGGATTTTTAGATTGGTTTTCCTTTCCCACAGGATGTTAGACTTTGTTTCCAAAGAACATTGTAGTGTGCTAAAGAGCCTCCTCTTATGGCTAAACTACTGTGGTGCGTGCCCAGGTATATTGAAGCCTGGCACGTTTTCATTGATTCTGGGTCACATGTGTCCTTCATTTCCATACTGGCTGTAAAGGCGAGGCAGAGCTTGTTTTAACGTTTTCAGTGTGCTCACTAGGGCTGTGCGATATGACCAAAATCTCATATCCTGATACAAGACATCTATTGTCCCGATAACGATATAAATCACAAAAATTTAACATTTTCTGTAAATTCTGTGAATCTCAGGCAGCTTGACTTGTGTGAAGTGTTTCCAGCTGGGCGTCGTGTAGCTGGAGTCGAGTGTTTTAACCGATGCATGAAACTACACATTTTTAGACATAAGTTGTAACGGCGCCGTTTCTTTGTGCGTATTTATTACACGGCGTGCTGCGGGGAAAAGCCTGTTCTAACGTTTGAGTCTAAGGTTTATTTTTTAGCACCTGGCGTCTTTTTTTGCTTCTCATCCATAAATAATCTGCTCTTTCACGTGATTCAGTTTATTTTGAAAAGTCTCAACAGGATCTCGAGCTTTATTGTGAAAGGTTTATGTGGAGCATAAACATGCGGACAGGCCATGGTGTTACTGTCGTTGTTGCTAACGACAACGCATAAAAACAGGTGCTTGTCCGTCCGTAGTGTGGTTATATTAAATATAAGACAAAGAGAGAACTTTAAGAAATTAATAACTACAGTGACCATCAGAACCATGAAAAAAATATTACTGTAAACAGTTTATTTTGCGACACCACGAAACAAATGATAGCGTAAAATGAAACGATAGATGTTTTTATATCGTCATCTGATATATATCGTTATATCGAACAGCACTAGTGCTCACTGTGTGAGTTATTGTTATAGTTTAAGATCACTTTAAAACACGTTCCATGTTGCCTCAGGGTGTTAAGTTAAATATTAATACTGGATATTTTAAATCCCTGTTTCAGAAGAATGCCCAAATCAAAGGAAGTGCTGTCCTCCACATCTGGAAGTGACTCCGACAGTGAAGTGGAGACAAAGGTTTGTACTGTAACTCTGATTGTTGTGTCTTATGTCTTGAAATTAGCAGTCACATACATTAGTAAATGTATGTGACTTTTACTGTCGTCAAAGGCACAAAGCACATGTGGTTAAATGAATACAAAAGATTAGATTGGTAAACTTCTCGACCTTTATGACAAAAAGGTAAAAATCTTGATGCTTAAGTGACAACCTCAGCTAGGAATGGGTAAACCCAGGGCTGTCACACCTGCGATGAAAAGCAGCTGTCTGTGCAATAAAGTGTTTTACGTACATAGCACTCATGCAACACCTTTGCAAGCCGCTTTGTTTTTCTGCTAAGACATGGTAGCTTGTAATTAGCCTTCAATTCTACGGCAACTCCCGCAGTTCCTTTGCGTTTGCTGCCAGTCCCCTGGCAGCATGTATGTGCAGGCGGATTGGAGCAAGTCAGTACTACGGAGAAGCAGCAAATCTGAGTGAATCAGACCATCGTTATGTCATGGGAAGCAAGATATTTAAGACAGATAATGAAAACGTCTTGAACTCCAACGCCCCCGATACCAGCGGTTTCATGGACCGCAACGCCAGGTCTGTTACGTAAGGCAAGGCAAGTTTATTTGTATAGCACAATTCAACAACAAGGTGATTCAAAGTGCTTTACAGAGACATTAGAAACAAGAACAAATAAAAAGCATGATTTAAAATTGAATAAAACAAGCAAATAAACTAACTAACTAACTAACTAACAAACAAACAAACAACAGTATATAAAATCAAAACAGATAAAATCAGAACAGTAGATAAAATCAGTAGTTAAATGTAAGTTTTGAAATTTAAGCTTAAAGTGTGGATTTGGTGCTTTATTCAAATGCAGCTGAGAACAGGTGAGTCTTCAACCTGGATTTAAATAAACTGAGTGTTTCAGCTGATCTGAGGTTTTCTGGGAGTTTGTTCCAGATATAAGGAGCATAAAAGCTGAATGCAGCTTCTCCGTGTCTGGTTCTGACTCTGGGAACTGATAAAAGACCGGATCCAGATGACCTGAGGGATCTGGATAGTTCATACTGGGTCAGGAGGTCATTGATGTATTTTGGTCCTAAACCATTCAGAGCTTTATAGACCAGCATCAGAACTTTAAAGTCTATCCTCTGACGGACAGGCAGCCAGTGTAAGGACCTCAGAGCTGGAGGTGCACGTGTGGTTTCCACAGAAACGCTGGGATCTCTGCTAAAAGCTCATACAAACATTTCTGCAACCACCAAACAGCTAAAACAAACAAATAAAAGAGCATGTAAACAAATGGGAAGCAAAGTTACTGCTCCAGAGAATTTAAGGTGGCAGAGACTGATTTCACTGTGCAAAAACATTATGTATGTGTGCAGGTAACTCTTCAAAAACAATGAAAGCACAAACTGTTTTAGGCATGTAAATAAAGTTAAATCATTTCTGTGTTCAATACCTAAGAAATTCCAACTCTCACAGAGTCTAAGATGTGCCAAATTGTAGAACGTCTGGTCATCACTTAAAAACCTAAAACCTCTGTAACTTTGACCTGTTTCACCTCTGCAGCATAGATAACGTCCATATGTTGGTTCATGATTTTCTGCAGTGTATTGTCTTTGTTAGGCATTTTTAGGCAAATAAAAAAATCTTATCTTTCTGTTCCATCCTCAGTGACTTTTACACTGCAGCACCTGCTGTAATGTTCATGTCTGATGAACTCTCACAACTGTTTACTTTATGTTTAATACCAAGATCGTTTACACAGAGTTTGTAATTGTACAGAAACACTCGATTCATTTTGGAGCAGGAGCCCCAGAAATGACTCTCAGGGTTTAACAGGTAAAAAAAACAAACACCACATTTCATGCCCGTGCTACAGCGTTTTGGTCTGTGCTATAAAACTAACAACCTTTGTAGCATCAGTGCTATAAGCTAACAAACACACAGCCCTGGGTGGACCTGTTCATGAGTGCTCACACTTTAGTCTGGCATCACCTCGTTTGAAACCTTCCCAGTGAAATCATCACATTGGCTGACTGGTTTTCCTGTCCTTTTCTGGACCATAAATCAAATGTGCCTTTCAGTAATAGAGCTGCTAAGTTGTGATAAGTTGCTCAAAGTATTTGTTTTGAAGGCAAAGAGAAAGAAGCCAAGTGCCCCGGAGAAACCAGCCAAGAAAGCAAAGAGTGGAGAGAGCTCCAAGCCCGGGGGCTCGTCCAAGGGCAGCAGTAACGGTGATGACAACATGTTCCAGGTGGGTGCCACGTGTACTAGCTTTGTATTTTTGAGGTTGAAAAAATATATTTTATTATTATTATTGTCTTTATTATTTTTATTCCCCCTTTATTATTGACTTCTTTTAGATGTAAGCCCCAAATATGAGCATCTTATGTATATGTTTCTAAACCTTGGGAAAATTAACTTTGAATAGTAAAAATAATTTTAGGATATTTTGGATAAACAAACCCAGGAAGATGAAAACATGACAGTCACTTTACTTCTTGCAGATTGGAAAGATGAGGTATGTCAGTGTCAGAGACTTCAAGGGTAAAGTCCTCATCGACATCAGAGAGTACTGGATGAACCAAGATGGAGAGATGAAACCGGGGAAAAAAGGTAGTTACCAGAGTGAAGCAGCGGTGTTTTCATGATTAGGGTCAGTGGTAAAGATGACGGACACGCTTATCTGAAGAAGTACGCTACGACTGGCTTATTGATGTTTTTACTGTCTTTTGCTTTAAACGCGGTTTTCATTTTCTTTAGGTATCTCCTTGAATCCCGAACAGTGGAACCAACTGAAGGACCAAATCTCGGAAATTGATGATGCCATTAAGAGAATATAAGCATTCCTTCCAGTGTTGAATCTGTTGAACTAACTGAATATGTTGGCTTTTGTAAAAAGAAGAAAAAAGCCTGGGATTGTTTTCTAACGGGTTTGTTTAATTTGTAGTTTATATATATGTAGTTGTCTGCATATTCTGGGTTTGTGTGTGTGAAACCTGTTTTTCAGCTATGGTAGTAACGGTGTGGGCGGAGAGTATGTGGTTATGGGTAGGGTACACCAATACAGTCATGTTTTTGTATTGTAGAATAAAAACAAAGACTAGCTTAATGTTTCAGTCAATGTGTAAGATCGTGTTCAGAACTGATCACGTGGATCGAACTCTTCATGTGTTTCTTTTTCATGTGCAGCTGGTAGGTCTCATCTCTGAAACCCAGCCTGGCTTGTTGTGTTTCACAGTGCTGTGCAAAAGTCTTGAGCCAAGTCTCAGTCCTGTTTCACACTTTGTTGTAATTGTTTAAATTGGTCTTGAGTTCTGCAGGCTTTCTGAGGGTGCCATCTTTTTCTTTGGACACTTACTGCATTTTCACTTCAGTCCTTGTATCTGTCCATTTTCAGAAGATCTTGTTTATGTTAAGCAGCGTAACACCGACCTATAAAAACCACCAACCTTGAGATCGACCACTGTTGTGTCTACACGTAACAACTCAGCAAAGAACCAGTTTGAGATGGTATCTTTAGGTTACTAACAGGCATTCACAAAAACACATCTGTACCATTACTTTAGCTGAATCAGTGAAAAATGCCATACTGGTTTGAGTGGTATGAAATAGTGTTTTTGCACCAACAAGGCGATGATCGGAAAACTTGCCATATTATAAAAGACGAAGTGGTAGGTTTAAAAACTGTCAGCAGATAAATCAGTATTTGAAAGTCACGTCTTTAAGAAACTGAAAGATGTCCAGCAGGGAACTGAAGAAACTTCTCAGATGAGAGGGGAAACTCTTCAAAAGAAGTCCAGACGCTTTTCTTTCCAAGCTCCTGGTTGACTGAGAAGCTTCACAGGCAGAAGGCTCCTGACATTAAACTGAAGCCTCATCAAGGGTGCAAGGCTGGCTGCTGAGGAAGGGACACCGATGGAAAGGGTGAGGTATGGGTTGTCTGGAGTTATGAATCCAGGTTTGACATGTTGGTTTGTACAGAAGAGGTGAGGAAGGAGGTTCAACTGTCTACAACCATCTGTAAAACAAAAACAGGCTGCATTTCAGTCTGCTGTTGGAGATGTGATCATTAATGAAATAATGAATGTAGAAGTATCATCAGATTAACTGCCAATGCAATGATGCTTGATTGGCAACGGCTTCATTTTTCAGCAGTGATGTCAAACACATGCCAACACAGTGAAACTAAGCTAAGGAAGAGCAGTGTCACTGATTGGTCCGCTCCACAGCCTGATGTCCACATCACTGAAGCAGTGATTATGTTGACAGAGAACATAACGGAGCAGCCCACCAGGGAGATAAGTAAGCACATGTTTCATATAAATGTAGTCTATAACTTAATTATTTACTTTAGTCCAAATAATTAAACATTTGTTACATAAAATATGTGAACTTTGATTTATGTTCTGTATAGCTGGTATAATAAGTATGTAGCCCAGTAAGTATAAGTTCAAGGAAGCTACACAGGATGGTTCACTTACAAACACAAGTGTATATTTCACACTTTAAAAAAAAGAAGCAATAATTATATAATAATAAAGTGTCACATGCTTACATTAAAACAAAATCCCAGAATGCTGCACTGTGAACACAAAATTGTAAACTTCATTTTTCGTGATTTATTGGGTTGAGCCTGTGGGGTCCAGGTAAGATTTTCACCTATAAAAACTATTTGCCTCGCCTTTTTCTTTCAGTCTTTTCAGCACAATCTCACATGTCTCACCTTACAGTGATGTTTTTCATTGACATTCTGCATTAACACAATTGATCTGAAATCACACAAAAAACGGAGTAGGACAAATATGTCTGTGAGGGTTCTCAGTCATCCAGGTCAACTTAGTCTAAGGAGCTTCAGAGTAGGACAAAGTGACATTTTCTTACTGTAAAAATCACAAACATGTTCACGTAGACTACACAACACGTCCCACTAACACACTAAACGTCACAAATCTCTCACGTCTTAAAATGCACTGTCAGCTCTCTCTCTCGCTCGCTGCCATCACTCCCAAAACCTTCCACTCTACCTAAACAACCCAACCCCACATGTTGCCATATCATCTTTTGATTGGTCGACGTGGTACATTTTTCCACCAATAGGATAGAATGGTGTTTTTTTGTTTTGTTTTTTCCTGTTTTGTGCTGTCCTTTGAATATGATGATTTTACGTCTTCCCACACTAAACGTGACGATAGTATTCAGAAAAAAGCATCGAATATATTTTTCATCATAACTCTGGTTTTAGTGGCCTATCAATAAAATGTAAATGTATCAACCTGCCTCAGCACATTAGAGAGGCCCCGTCACTGTCCACTTTTAAAACGCGTCTTAAAACCCACTTTTACTCCTTGGCGTAAGACACAGTCTGACCCTGATTTTATTGGGTTTTTTTTTTTTTTTCCTTTTTATTTTGTACTTTTTCCAATTTTATAGTACATGCAAACAAAAATATGAAAAAGGAACACAAAAGAAACAAACTAAAAGGAATAAAGGACACCTAATCTGTGGAAGAGAAAAACAACAACGAGGAGAGGTCCCTGCCTTATGGGGCTGGGTGAGTCTTACAGGCTATCCATTTTGTCCACTGTTTTCGGTGTTTGTCAGATTTCAGTCTCAAAGTGTGGGTCATTTTCTCCATTATATACATGTCCTCGATTACATCAGTCCATTCTTCCAATTTTAAGGGGTCACTTTTCAGCCAGTTTTTTGTTATTACCTTTTTGCTTGACAACAACATAATTTTAAACAAGTAATGGTCCTGCTTTGTTACATTTTCCCATATTCCAAAATACATTATTTGTGCCTCACACGGCACGTCATACCCCAGCACTTTCTTCATTGTTACTGCAATGCTTTCCCAGTAAGGTTTGATATTTTTACACTTCCAAAGCACGAGAATGATTGGCGTCCCAGTCTCCACATAATCTCCAGCATCGCTGGGGTGTTTTCAGCTGGTTGCTTTTGATATAAGGAGTAATAAAGAACCTAATCACATTTTTCCAGCCATATTCTCTCCATCGTCTAGAGCTGGTGGGATTATGCTGTGGGAGACATCGCCAGTCACCCTCTGACAACTCAAGATGTAATTCCGATTCCCACTTTTGTTTGATATATAATGTTTCATTCCTATTCAAATTTTGCAGGCCGTTATATAATTTCGATAAAATTCTTGATGGAGGATTTTTATACGCACCTGTTATTATTTCTATTATATGGCTTCCTTCTCTCAAGAACTTCTTCCTAATTTCTGTATTGTAAAAATGTCTTAATTGAAAATACCTAAATAAATCAGATTTATCCAGTCTGAACTGTCTCTGTAGATTCATTACATTGCTGTAATTCCTTTATTGACCCATTTTAAACATGAACTATCCCATTGTCCACTTTGGAATTTTCGAGAATATGCAGGCCAAATCAGCAATTTACAGTCTTCTATAATTCTATATGTCTTCACTAT
The DNA here is from genome assembly GCF_964374335.1 of Astatotilapia calliptera. Lineage (NCBI taxonomy): Eukaryota > Metazoa > Chordata > Actinopteri > Cichliformes > Cichlidae > Astatotilapia > Astatotilapia calliptera. The sequence goes on from NC_137433.1 coordinate 778,760, forward strand.
AATCCACCAGAGTTTAATAGTGAATTCAGTAATGAGATTTGCGTTCATATATTCCGAGCAATAATTTATCTCGATATGCTTCCATTTTGAGGTGTAATCCGATGAACACCAGTAAACAATATATCTCAGCTGGGCTGCATAGAAATATTCCTTGAAACTCGGGAGGGCAAGTCCTCCTTTTTCTTTTCTTAATTGGAGTATTTTAAATCTTATTCTTGGCTTTGTCCCTTTCCAAATAAATCTACTAACTAATTTATACCATCTACCAAATTGTGCATCTGGTATATGGACTGGCAATGAAGTGAACAGATACAGTAGTCGAGGAAGCACATTCATTTTTATTACCTCTATTCTTGAGCTGAGGTCCATGACAAGTGGAGCCAATTTAATCAAATCTTTTTGGATTGTATTACTAATCTTTACATAATTTGCCTCGTATAGTGAACTTATTTCACTAGTTAGATAGATAGACACCTAAATATTTGATCTTATTTGAGTCCCATTTTAATTTATTTTCGTTTTGAATTGAATCTTTGGGGAAATAATTCAGACAAAGTACTTGAGTCTTTACGATATTTAGTTTATACCCTGAATTTTTGCCAAAATATTTTAATGCTTTAATCAACCGAGGAAAGGTCATGTCAGGATCCTGTAGGTATATAATTATACCATCAGCAAAGAGACCTATTCGTTGTTCAATTTTAGAAACTAAAACCCCTTTTAAGTCTGCACTTTTCCATATATACTGAGCCAAAGGCTCGATATACAGAGCAAAAAGGGCTGGACTCAGGCAGCAACCCTGCCTGGTTCCTCTGAAGAGCTCAAAACTGTCTGTCAGGTCCCCATTTATTTTCACTCTAGCCAATGGCCTGTGGTACAAGGATTGTATACACTCGATGAAGATACTGTTAAAGCCCATTCTTTTCAAAACAGCAAAAAGAAATATCCAAGAGACTCTATCAAAGGCCTTTTCAGCATCTAAGCTCACTAAGGCTGTTGGGATTTTCTCTTTATTAACTTCGTTAATTATATGCAATGTGCGTCGTATATTATCTTGTGTCTGTCACCCCTTAATGAACCCTGTCTGGTCTTCATCCACCATCTGGGAGAAACAGCTCTAAGCGTCTTGTGATTATGGATGTAAATAATTTATAATCCACATTTAAGATAGAGATTGGGCGATAAGAGTCACAGTTTTCCTTGTTTTTACCTTCTTTTGGTAAAAAATTATTGTTTTAAATGTAATTCTACTTATCATTTTATACTATTTTATTTTTTTGCTATTTGTGCTAATTAGATTATTTTAAATGTCATTTTAATTATCATCTTATTTTATTTACTTTTTTATCTTTATTTTATTTTTATTTTTTAACTTATTCAATGTGTCATTTCTGGCATGCCAAGTGTACAGCACTCTGTTCAGCTGGGAGTTGTTCTGAAAGTGCTACATAAATAAAATGCTTGCTTGCTAAAAACTGGCGCACACATTTATTTAATAAATAACATTGTCACATGCAAAGCTAGCCCAGCCAACACGCACATGTGGGGCCCGAATGGGGAGTAGCAGAGCTCATATTTATGGTCTACTTGGGTTACCCACCTGGGACGCAGCCATTTTTGTCCTCAGTCTGAGGACCCCAAAAGAACCCCCCCCCCCCCCCCCCCCCAAGAAAAACCCCAAGTTTTTCACACCATCAGTATAGAATTTCATGAGCTTCCTCATGAGTTCAACTTGGTTTAGACTACAAACACCAAATCTTGCATTTCAGTTTTATCAGAGGTACCCATTCTCCAAGATTTAAAACAGCCTAAAGTGATACAAGTAAGCTAGAATTGAACTCACCTGTACAACAAAGTCAGTTTATCTTTGTATTGAGACTGATTCATACACAATTTTGAAACGCTGTGCTTCTTTGTAATATGACACATTTTTTTGTTTCCATGTTAACAAAAATGTCCACAGTACACAACAAATAGTGAAAATTAACAAGTCAATGTGATACAATTTAAAAGAAAAAGTAATGCATCAAACCACAGCTCATTGACCAATCCATTGACTCCATGAAGGCCATCATTCTTCAGGTGGCTTCATCAACAGCGCTGCCTCTGGTCTCTGCCACATCAGCAACCTACGACACACAAGGACGTATATTTACCGACCGTAGGACCGTCAGTCACAGCGAAAAGAATACAGCTCCACAGTAATTAGGCTCAATAATATTGATGCTATTTGACAGAGAAAGTGTCACAGTCAAACACTGTCTGATACAAATGCAAAGAGCTAAAAGATTAATCCAGCACAGGTAAGTTCTTACGATTTGGGAATGGCACGGCACACCTCTTAACAGGTCATGTTAGTAAAATGTAATTCTAGATTTTTGTTATTGTAACATATTATTTTATATCAGTTTGACAATAGATTACTGAAGTTGTTGTTATAGCACATACAAGTTTAAAACGTCCCAATTACACCAAAAAAAAGCTAACTTGCAAACTCATGTCCAGCTAAATCAGCAACTTGACAATGTGGGGAAGTTGAGCTCAGCAGGGTTCAAAACTGATTCACGTGACTGCTGTCGAGGTGCATCATGGGGAATTGGCGGTTAACGACATGCTCGCTTTAGTTGGACATTTTCTAATTTGCACATTCAACCACTGTTGCGGTATTAGCAAGCTAACTCAGCATTCCTTTGAAGTTCACAGGCTGTTGTATTTTGGTGGAAGTTCATTTTGGCAATATTTCCAATAACTGACTGGGTTCAAAAAGATCTTTTTGGCAGGACTCCTATGCTTGTTGTCATCTGTTTACCCCTATGTAATCACTGAAGTTGTTATTAACTGCTGCATACTAAGCTGTGAGAGTGCACTGAGGATTGAGACAAAATATGGTCCACAAACCAGCATTATATTAGTTTTTGTCAGATATCCTCCAGTGTGTTTATTTCTTGCAGTAATGATATTTTGCAGTTATTTCTTTCCCTGAAATACTTTATGCTTAACAACAGCTCCATTTGGACTTATTTTTGAACTCTTGTGATCAGTATGACCAGATTGTGTCCATACTACTGTAGTATGGACACTGTAGTGATAAAATAATTGGCATCAGAGACACTGATTTTTGGCATGATATACTGCAGAAGTCCCTTGGGTTGTTTCTGATTTATTTTTATTTTTATTTTGTTGCATGATTTAGCTTTTAATTTAACTGCATTCCCTGTGTTGTAACAAAAATAACATTGTTTATATGTGTATATGGTAACAACAATATAATTATAACACATATTTCTATTTTATTTTATTTTAGGTCTGTGAAGCCAAACTTGATGTTGGGCATTTATTTTTGTCAGTGGAGTCAAATGGTAAGTTACCTTTTGTGTATTTTTTCATACTGGAAACACCACAGATTATATTCTAACTTAATAGTTCTGTAGAATAAATGATATAAAGATTGTAGTGTCAGGGTATTTCTTAAGAAGTAATATTGCACTATTGATGATCGCATGCAGGTGGCATAAACTAAATATTCAGACGTGCTACCAACGAATGATTCATTAACAAAAGCAGTGGAGCCGACTGTTTAAGTCTTGTGGTTGTAATAACATCCATAACTGAAGGTTTGTCATTAATTTGTTTTCACAGGTCTAGATGATCACATCTGTTTTTGTCATTTAAATGAGGTAGACTTGCAAACTTTGCACTTTCTTTGTGGAAATTGCTGTCCACTACCCTGCACATACACAGAATGTGCACAGTATTTCAGATCTAAAAAAGCCTCACAGGTTAATTTAAGAGATCATGTGGTCACAGAAGGAATATATAATGGACTTGCTGGCTTTAATGTAAAAAGCCTGTTGTGTAACTTTAATGAGGCAGTTGGACTAAAGCAATGTGTTGCTCATCAAGGTAAACATCTGAGGAATAAGGCAGTTGTTACTTGTCCTTTTAGTCAGTGTTCTTTTACATCCCACATTTACTCCAGTTTTACATCACATAAGAGTCGTTTTCACACTCATTCTACTTTAAAAGCTTTCAAGACAGAGCTTATTGCTCTCTGAACTTCCTTGTTCACTGAACGGCAGGTAAAGTGTGTCTTTTTGTTGGTTTGCTTTTGTGTGTGTGTGTTTTCTCTAATGGGCCTCAGATTACAGTTTGCTTAAATTTATGTCTCAAAGCATTTAAAAAAAATTCGGCCTGTACTCCCCACCCCTCTTCTTCTATTGCTCAGGTTGAAGCTGAATTTTCCCGTCTTACATCTGTTGACCTGAAAGGGTCCCTCTTTCCTGTGCTTGACCATTATGGAGAGGTTCATGGAGCTGTACAAAATCAAGAGCGGCATAGGAGGGCTGACTAGGCTCATAAAAGTGTTCAACTGCTAATTGTTCTCCTTTGTTTAAGTTTAGGTTATCCAGTTCAACTGATGAACTCGTTCAAAGAAAGCTGATAAGTAAAGTCTGTCATCATATTTCACAACTGGACATTTAGTGTGTTAACTTTGACAGAATCTGTGTATATTGGTGGTAGGTTGGATATCATATTCCACTTGAATGTGCTGATCAGCCTGACTCAAATTAAAAGATATCAAAACATTAAAAGCCAGGTGTAACTGACCCAGTTATTTCCAATGATAATCATATATTGATGGAATTATGTAGCAAAAAGCTGTGAATTTGGAGCTGTCTACATGCTTCATAAAGACAGTTTGAAAAGTTTCTTTGTTTTCTTTTTGACTTGTTTGACCAGAGCTCTACACAAAGGAAGAGGACAGAGGACCAATGCTCCCTCTAAGCTGCGCACTGCTGGCCCGGTCTCTGTGCACAAAAAATCTGTGTTGCGCACCAAAAATATCTAACCTGAATTGAAATTAACATTAAAACTTTAACAATTCTGTTCTGCAGTGTTAGTCAGTGAGTGACTGGCTGCTCCCGTATGGGATTAGAACGATGCCACCTTATCCTTGTCCAGCCAATCACGCGATTCACATTCATATATACGCAGCTAATCAACGTGGTTGACAGGCTCTGACAGCGCCTTATGTGCCGACACCGGTGTTTTAACTCAAAAAGTTAAAGTTGCTATTTTAAGATTGTATCTGACCTTGGTGAGCAACAATGGTTTGTCTGAGATAGTTTGTTTTTCTTAATTATAATCTCCATAATAAACTGTTGCTTTTAAGGTGTTTTCAAGAAACATAATTACCTCCTTTTCCATTTCCTTTTTCCCAAACTGCTTACAGACTCAGTCTGCAGATCAGAGGTTCTTCAGACCTCGGGAGTTTCGGGAGTAAATGTTGATTAATGCATCTGATAGCACAGCAACTATCTGGTATTTTAGCTTAAACTCAATGATGTTCATAGAACCAGTAGCTCGGACGTCAGGTGAAAACAACAGAGAGACAAAGCACATATGTGAACCATGTGAACCATACACTTTTACAGAATTACTCTTGATAACCCAGTTAGGGTTATCAAGAGTAGGGTTAGTAAGCTAATCAGACAAGAACGGTCTTTACCATGAATATTTAAGATCGTGGTATGGTTAGAGATTAGAGTCTGTTGTTTTGTAATCAATGTCACTGATTCTTCAGTTTTATTTAGCAATACTCACGAGGCACATTATCTTCCTCCACACCAGCATTGTAAGATGAAGGTCCTACAGTACTGGTGTGAGAAAATCAATAACCAGACGATCCCTGTGAGAGACTGTTACATCCTGGGAGGCTGTGGGAGTGTGTGGGCGTGGTGTTGTCTTCTCTCTCTCCTCCTCCTTCGTTCTGGCCCCTCCCCTTGTCTCTCTCTGCCCCTGCCCTCTCCTTTAGGGCACACCTGCTGCTCATCTGCTCTCGTTACAACCAATTACCCTCAGGGGTGATATAAGCTGGAGAAGAGCAGTGTGGAGGGGGAAGGAGAGGTTTCTGGTGGGTTTCCTCTGTGCTGGTCAGAGTGTGCTACTGACTTAGGTGTGGAACAGCCTGCTGCTGCGTGTGACCAGCCTTCTGGTGTGTGGCTCTGGTGTGTGAGTAGTGCTTAACTGAGCAGTGATTTGCAGGAGTAGGAAGGAAGAGTTCACTTTTAACACAGATGCAAAGCAGGGGCAGCCATCTGCCATGACCGGTTGTATTGCCCACACAGTTGTGAGTGATTCCAGTCACTGTGAAACTGATAGCTGAGCTCCAGTCACACAGGCTTAATGAGTGGTAAAAGTGACTACTCATCACTGGCGCTCCTTCAGGACAAGCGAGGCAGGTGATGAAAATCTAAAAGTAGAGATAAAACGTACCAAAGTGAAGCGACCCATCTCCTTTATCTCAGACAGTGCTGTCATAGAGCTCCTCTCAGGTCAGTTAATATGTGCAACAATCCTCTACATTACTGCCATCTTGTGGCCTCAGTCAGCTATTGTTGCTGAAAACTTCTTTCAGTCTCATAGAAAACTGTAGACATCTCAGTCTTTGTGTCTGTCTCCTGTTGAGCCAGCAGCTTTTTTTCTGATGGTTTGAGCACATTGTGCATAAAATTCTCATCGGTTTACAGGGCGAGCTGCTGCTGGCTCTGCTTTCACTGCTCTGAGATCAGTTACCTGCCGATTCCCAATACACACGACCTTGCAAGTTCACACAGGAGTCCGGACAGGAGAACGGGAGCATGCAGCTCAATTTGTGTACAACTGGAACACCAGTTTACTTAATGATGTCCCAGGTCAGCCTAACGTGACCGGGCTCGCTCAAATGTCAGATCAGAACCTTATAATAAACTTATAAATTATACTGTGTTTATTTTCATTGAAAATAACGATGCAAATATTTTATAAATTACTTTACCTGCATGATAGCAAGATGATACAAAAGGCCACTGGCCCATCTGTTGTCCTAGATCAACACCATACAAAGCCTGTACACAAAAGCTTCACTGTGCATCACTGAAACACAAGCTTTACTCTCCATAGACAAACATATTGTCATATAACTTAATAACACAAACAGGACATTTGTATATCATGCTAATGGTCAGAAATACACACTTAAGAAAGCCATCAAAGTTCATATTGTCTTTAATTACAAATTTAAAAAACTAAATAAAAATCATTGTAGGCAATTAAAAAAATCTATTACAAACTCATTTTTGTCACATGACAAATACTAAAAATACCAATAAATAATTCAGTCACTGTTTAATAAATATATATAAAAGGAATTCATATCTATTTAAATAAAAAACTTTAAAAGTGTCTTTTTTAAATAGGAAAAAAGCTCAACAACAGTGTTCCCATCCTTTCAATGTTCTTTGGCGGAGCTGACCTCAAACCAGCCTCCAGACTTTCAAGGACAAGCATCAACATGTTTGTGCAAATGCTCCCCCGGCAAAAACTACACAGTGAGAACCACCAAATCCAGCTGCTTGTAACCATTTACTGACTGGCCTGTGGAGCCTCATATAGATCAACGGCAGACATCTTTGCCATGCCGGTGGCAACAGTGTGCAGCATTGTCCACAGTGTCATTGAGGAAATGATGACTATTCTGCACAGAGGGATTCATTTCTCTAAGATAGAAGAGATGAAGGAGGTTGTGGTAGGCTTTGCATGCCTTGCTGGCAATGAGGCATTCTGTTGGACAGCTGGTGCAGTTGATGGATGCCACATCTGGATTCTTCCACCTAGGGAACCACATAAAAGGTCCTACATCAACAGGAAACTGTTCCCCTCTATTATGCTGCAGGACATCTGTGATACCAGAGATACATTTCTAGATGTGTACAATGGCAATTCAGGATCTGTGCATGATGCACTTGTACTACAAAGATCTCCAAAGTACAAGCAGGCCCTGTATCCACCAGCAGGCTTCTCCCTCTTGGGAGATGGACATGGATATCCATGCCTTCAGCACCCAGTGGCAATAATGACCCCATTTTATCAGCCTGTGTCAAGTAAGAACATAATTCCTTTCTCATTACACCTACAAACACAGGGTAGAGCTACATCTGTTACTGCGATGCATGCTGAGCTTTAAGAGAACACATGCAATATTATAATTCTACCATTTATTCCAAAAAGATTCATTAAGCACTGAATGTACTTTTAAAGCTCAAGTTAAAGAATGGTTCGATCGGCACCATGCAAAGGACAGAACTATCACACCTTACCTTTGGCATCCTCAAAACACGCTCGTGCTCCATCTTCTTGCGAGCCCTTGAGATTCGGCCGCTGCTTGCTGCATCCTTCACAATATCTGTGCAGCAACAGATGATGTCTTGAAAGAAGGAGAGGAGGAGGAGCAAGTACAAGCAGGACCTGAAGCCCAAACAGAAGAAAGCATAGGCACAAACAGGAACCTGTGCATGTACAGTGGGGCAAAAAAGTATTTAGTCAGCCACCGATTGTGCAAGTTCCCCCACCTAAAATGATGACAGAGGTCAGTAATTTGCACCAGAGGTACACTTCAACTATGAGAGACAGAATGTGAAAAAAAAATCCATGAATTCACATGGTAGGATTTGTAAAGAATTTATTGGTAAATCAGGGTGGAAAATAAGTATTTGGTCACCTCAAACAAGGAAAATCTCTGGCTCTCACAGACCTGTAACGTCTTCTGTAAGAAGCTTTTCTGTCCCCCACTCGTTACCTGTATGAATGGCACCTGTTTGAACTCATCATCTGTATAAAAGACACCTGTCCACAGCCTCAAACAGTCAGACTCCAAACTCCGCCATGGCCAAGACCAAAGAGCTTTCGAAGGACACCAGGAAAAGTATTGTAGACCTGCACCAGACTGGGAAGAGTGAATCTACAATAGGCAAGCAGCTTGGTGTGAAAAAATCAACTGTGGGAGCAATCATCTGAAAATGGAAGACATACAAGACCACTGATAATCTCCCTCCATCTGGGGCTCCACGCAAGATCTCATCCCGTGGGGTCAAAATGATCATGAGAACGGTGAGCAAAGATCCCAGAACCACACGGGGGGACCTGGTGAATGACCTGCAGAGAGCTGGGACCAAAGTAACAAAGGTCACCATCAGTAACACACTACAACGGCAGGGAATCAAATCCCGCAGTGCCAGACGTGTTCCGCTGCTGAAGCCAGTGCATGTCCAGGCCCGTCTGAAGTTTGCCAGAGAGCACATGGATGATACAGCAGAGGATTGGGAGAATGTCATGTGGTCAGATGAAACCAAAGTAGAACTTTTTGGTATAAACTCCACTCGTCGTGTTTGGAGGAAGAAGAATACTGAGTTGCATCCCAAGAACACCATACCTACTGTGAAGCATGGGGGTGGAAACATCATGCTATGGGGCTGTTTTTCTGCCAAGGGGACAGGACGACTGATCCGTGTTAAGGACAGAATGAATGGGGCCATGTATCGTGAGATTTTGAGCCAAAACCTCCTTCCATCAGTGAGAACTTTGAAGATGAAACGAGGCTGGGTCTTCCAACATGACAATGATCCAAAACACACCGCCCGGGCAACAAAGGAGTGGCTCCGTAAGAAGCATTTGAAAGTCCTGGAGTGGCCTAGCCAGTCTCCAGACCTCAACCCCATAGAAAATCTGTGGCGGGAGTTGAAAGTCCGTGTTGCTCGGTGACAGCCCCAAAACATCACTGCTCTCGAGAAGATCTGCATGGAGGAATGGGCCAAAATACCAGCTACTGTGTGTGCAAACCTGGTAAAGACCTATAGTAAACGTTTGACCTCTGTTATTGCCAACAAAAGTTATGTTACAAAGTATTGAGTTGTATTTTTGTTATTGACCAAATACTTATTTTCCACCCTGATTTACGAATAAATTCTTTACAAATCCTACCATGTGGATTCATGGATTTTTTTTTCACATTCTGTCTCTCACAGTTGAAATGTACCTCTGGTGCAAATTACTGACCTCTGTCATCATTTTAAGTGGGGGAACTTGCACAATCGGTGGCTGACTAAATACTTTTTTGCCCCACTGTATATTACGCTTGTTTAAATTATTTGTTTTACTTTCACTAAACACATTTATCTGTTGCACACAGAGAAAAAACCTTACTTCACACGTTTGACATTTAAAAGTTCTTTATTCCAAATTTGTGGACAAGTTTGTCAGACAGTGACAGATATCACTCTGCGCTTTGAGTAGCTGCCCTCTTCCTCCCTAGCCAGAGCCTGGCTCTCTTTGTCTTTCTCTCTTCACGCCTGGTCCTTTAAAAACTGTAGGATAGCCTGGGCTGTCCCTGGGCCTCTTCCTCTGGCTCTTCTTTCAATCTTCTGTAGAAGGGGATGAGGCCGGAACGATGCCTGAACCACCTGTAGTGGATGTCAGGTTTGCTGCAACTACCAGGGGTGGACTTAATGAGTGCTGCCCCAGGAGCCCAGCATCCATCAGACTGTACCTCTGCTGGGTGGAGGCAGTCGTGCTACCTGCCACTACCCCCTTCCCTGTAGGTGGCTCCCTAAGCTCGTATATGTAATAATTGTATTAAAATGTATTAATTGCTATATTATAACAGTTACACTGATTCAGTAAAAGGACTAGATGTTACAGTCCCTGATAAAGCATTACTTTAGATGGAGAGACTCTTGAGGGACGGCTGTTATGAGGAAACTTTACCAGCAGCACACATCGTTGTGTGCCTCATCTTTTGGTCTTTTACCCAGGCTGATCTGCCATTCTTTCTTCCTTGGTTAGGTTTAGGGATTAGAGATCTGATCTAGATTATGTTATTATGATTTGGACACATTGTCAGTTGTGGACCTTGGATTCATCGGGTGTTTCGGCCATTATCACTAGACACCCTCATCCAAGGAGGCCCTGCTAGGGTTGATCAGGCCCTGGAGTGTCACTGGTTTATGTTAAACAGTGTTGGTCAAGTTACTTGAAAAAAGTAATCAGTAACTAATTACTGCCCGAAAAAAGTAATCCCATTACTTTACTGATTACTTATTTTCAAAAGTAATTAGTTAGTTACTCAGTTATGTTTTAAAACACGATAACACATAAAATAGTTTTTTGTGTTTACACTCAGTCTTTCAAATAGACGCAAGTAAAACACAGCAGAAAATAAATAAAATCAAAGACTCGGCGGTCCTGTTGCAGGCGGAGGTTTGCCCTGGTGCAGGTGAGCCGCAGCGGTCAGTGGAAGGATACGGCAGCTTCTCTGTGAATGTCACATTCCAGCGGCAGCGTATTTGGTGCTTGCTCAGAAGTTTAGGGGTTTTTTCTCTGTAAAAAGAAGTTTTCTTCCCACGCAGTGAACAGCGGACGCTAATGTTTTTGTCACTTTTTATAAAGTGTTATCCTCGCTGGCACTAAAGAGAGCTTTGTATAGTTTAGAGATGGACCTAGTAGGGGTCATGGTTGTAGCATTTTTCAGGATGTGGAAAAAATGCGACTCAGCATCTGTAAAGTCAGACAAATTGCACTCATGATCAATATATGATCTCAGCTGTAGGTATCTGTGAAAGTCCTATTGTGTCAGGTTTGGATTTTCTCGCAAGGTCTCAAAGCTGAGCACAATTTTTCTATGAGTAAGAGAGAGGAACGTTGTAAGGCCATAAGATATCCATGCTTTAAAGTCAGAGTCGTGTCTGTTTGGAATAAAGTCTGAGTCAAAATCAAACTACCTGAAAATTCTTAACATTTTGTGTATCCCGCAAATGTTGATTACCTTCTGCCAAACTTGAAGGGTGTGGGTTAACCAAGGGTTCCCCAACTTTTCCAGCCGACACATTAGGCCCTCATCTGCCATTACAGCCTGTAGGGGGAATCGGCCCAACAGGCTGGACTCCAGTTCCTTCCACCTAGCCGTGTATGTTTTGTTGCACCAATATAAGAGGGGGGTTATTTGAGTTATTTTTATAATAATTTCTGAGGCAGGGGAGACAGAGTCCTCCCTTTTCCTTGGGGAGCTGGAGGGTGGCATATTTAATCCTTGGCTTTCGGCCCTGCCAGATAAATCTGGAGATCCATTTGTCCCACTCAATGAATTGGTAATCGCTCACTTCTATTGGCAAGTTTCTAAAAAGGTAAAGCAGTCTGGGGAGCATGTTCATCTTAATTGCAGTTACCTGGGAGCTGAGACTCAGGAAGGGGACCAGATTCCATCTGTGCAAATCAGCTTTTATCCTTGCAGATATCGGCTCATAGTTTGCCTGAAAGAGCCCCGAGAGGTCCGCAGTCAGATATATTCCCAGGTACTTAATTTTCTCATTATCCCAATTTACTTTAAATTTCCTATGTAAAGCTGCAGGAGCTGGATAATTTAAAGTCATCACCTGTGTTTTTGAAATGTTAACCATATAACCAGATAGCTTCCCAAAATCAGTTAAAGTAGACATCAACTCACTAAACGACCTCTCCGGCTCCCCCAGGCAGACCAGTACATCAACGGCAAACATTACAACTTTATGTTCAACTCCTGACAATGCAACACCCTTAATATTATGATTCTGTCGAATCGACTGACCTAATGTTTCTATAAATAAATCAAAGAGAAGTGGCGAGATTGCACAACACTGCCTGCAGCCACGTTCCAGAATAAAGGGCTTGGAGAGATCACCATTCACCTTAATACGGGCTGAGGGTCAAACATTAAGAGCTTGGATTACTCTAATAAATTTGTCTTGAAAGCCAAACGTCCCCAGAACCTTGTACAAAAATACCCATCTGACGGAGTCTAAGGCTTTCTCAGGATCTAGACTTCCTATTATTGATCGAGTTTTGTTGTGTTGTATTTGAGTAGAGATGTGTAATATTCTCCTAATGTTGTCAGTTGTTTGTCTATAGTGAATGAAACCAGTCTGATCTAAATTAATGAGGTCAGGTAGCAACTTCTCCAGTCTACAAGCTAGAATAGAGGTAAATGGTTTGTAATCCAAGTTAAGGACACTGATTGGTCGATAGTTTCCACATTCTCGTTTATCTTTCCCCTCTTTTGGGATAATTGAAATAGTTGCTTCCCTCCAAGAACGTGGGACTTCTCCCTCCTGTAGGATGTAGTTAAATGACTTCAGCAATATGGGGACTAGTTCTGCCCTCAGGGTGCAATACCATTGAGAACTGAACCCGTCCACACCAACTGCCTTACCTGGTTTTAATCTGGAAAAAGCTGCATTAATTTCTTCCACTGAAATGGGATGTATTAGATACTCATTTTGAGAGACGGGGAGTGAAGGTAATTCTAGAGAGCTAAGAAAGGCATCAATACAATTCTTCTCAGTAGCATTAGGTTGTGAGTACAGCTCCCTAAAGAAGGCCTCAAAGCATTTCTGAATGTTTTCTAATTTTGTTTCCAGAATATTAGTTTTGGGGTCTCGAAGGACCAAATAAATGTTGGGTCTGTGTTTCCACAAACCCCGCTAATTCTAGAGACTTATTCATCATGAAGAAAACAAGACAGTCGATCGATCGATTATTTGCGCAAGGGAGGCCTCGTCTGTGTCCACCACGAAAATGACCCCCAGATCTGACCTCCTCCTGCTGCCTTTTATTGAGAGACAGTTCACACAAAACACGTCAGAACAAAGCCACGCCCCCTTTGTTCTAAGACAAAGCATTTTATGTATATGTGTGAACTTCTGTAAGAGTGTGTGTGTGTGTCAGACCTCCTGCTGACCAAAGGGTCGTAAACCCAGGAAGTTTACATCAAAAGAAACAGATCTTTCAGATAGGATGTATCTACAATAAAACCTCCCCCAGCACAAAGTGGTTGGAGAGGTGGTCAGGATCAAAGGAATGGCTTTGATCCTACTGCTTGAACTAAGACTGTACAAATTTAAGAAACACAATGGCAACATTCAACAATTAGACTTAACAGGGTCCTTGATTTGGTATATCGTACTTTCCTCTAGTTGTTTGCATAATTTATGTGCCAGGTATTTTGCAGATTTCCTTCCTATCTCATAGTATTTCTGCCTCAGAAAAATTCAATTATTTTGGGCCTCCTGGGTGTAAATATCATTAATTTCACCCTCTATTTTCCTGAATTCCAGTGGGATTTGGGGTGTTTATGTCTTCCTTTCAACTTTGAAATTTGCCTGTAGATCTATTAATTTTTGCCCTTTGATTCTCTTTAAGTGGGAGGAGATAGAAATTAATTGACCACTCATTACCGCTTTGAGCGGATCCCAGAGAATAGCTGAAGATACCTCCCCTGTGTCACTAATTTCTAGAAATTCTTTAAAGTCCATCCAATCGCTTCTGCTTAAACTTTTCAGGGTCGCTGGAGCCTATCCCAGCTGTCATAGGGCGAGAGGCGGGGTACACCGTGGACAGGTCACCAGTCTGTCACAGGGCCAACACACAGGGACAGACAACCATTCTCGCTCACATGACTCCCGCATTCACACCTATGGGTAACTCGGATTAACCAATTAACCTATCCCCACTAACTGCATGTGTTTGGATGGCAGGAGGAAGTCCTAGTACCCGGAGTGAACCCACACAAACACGGGGAGAACATGCAAACTCCACACAGAAAGACCCCGGCCTGATGGTGGAATAGAACTCAGGACCTTCTTGCTGTGCTTGCCACCGTGCCACCGTGCTGATTCTTTAATGTCTTCCTTTATTTTAGAAACTATGGCAGGATCATTAAGCAAGTGCGAATTAAATTTCCACAGAGTGGTACGTTTTTTCCTAGCCACCTGTAAAGATAGAGAGATAGGACTATGGTCAGATAAATCTCTTGTTAATATGTCACAGTCTCTGATCCTAAATCTATCCACATTAAACAGAAAAAGTAGTCCAGCCTTGCATAGACTTTAAATGAGCCAGAATAGAGAGTGAAATCTGTGGTAGATGGGTAGCGATCCCTCCATAAATCTATTATTCCCATCTCTACTTACCAGAATTGACTTTTCTGGTAAGTGCCGTTATCTGATTAGTTGGGTTGGAGGAGTCTAGTTTAGGATCAAGCCTAAGGTTAAAATCCCCCCCCCTGAGACGCCACCATTAAATCAAAAATATTCCTATAGAAAAGCCAATCGCTCCCAGAGGGAGCATAAACATTTAATATTGTGATTTCAGACCCCTCTATCCTTCCTGTTATTCTAACAAATCTGCCTTCCTCGTCACAGAGTTCTGAGATATGTTCATAGGTAAGTGTACCAGAGGTAAGTGTAGCCACGCCCCTTTTGTGTTTTCGACTTGATGGAAGAAGAGAATACATAAAACCCTTTCTTTTCAATCTCAAGTGATCTGCTTGGTTCATGTGTGTCTCCTGAAGTAGTGCAATCTGGGCCTTCTCCTTCCTTAGTCTAAGGAAGGAGATGTTTAGCTTACTCATCTTAATCACATTCAGGACCCTGTTCACATTAAAAGAGATGATTTTCACTATGCATTCTGGGCTCCACCAAGTCCACACCAATCACTGGTCACCGCCGATGCATCCTCAGTGGGAGGAGCGAGAACACATCCGGGCATTCTGAGTGTACTTAGCTTGATGCGTACGTTGAATTGGAACAGTACTTGGTCTGATGATGTATCACGAGAACACAAGTACTTGTGTGTACTTGTGTTCTATTGAGAAACGACCACTATGTGTGCTTCATATGGAAAGACGGGTCCCATTAGCAAGTAGACGAGCTCCAATGATTTATAATCGTAACAGATGATTTCCTCTCAATTACCACCTTGGCCAAAATAAAACGTCCAGATGAACAGAATCAACTGTGTGGGAAACAAAAAATTAGTAAAAAGTGACAAACATAGACTCAACTGTACCAAAGATTATTATTATTGATTTACTCTGACTGACAAAAACCTGGTTACAGCAGGCAGATTATGCTAGTTTAAACGAGTCCACACCATGGTCAGAATCCTTGAAGCTCTTGCTGCAAAGGGGGGGTGGCAGCAATCGTGGCTCCAGCTTAACTGTAGACCCAGGCAGAGTTATGATTCTTTATATACATATATATATATTAGGGGTGCAACGATACACAAAACTCACGGTTCGGTTCGGTTCGATACTTTGGTGTCACGGTTCGATATTTTTTCGATACAAAAAAAATGTTCATGCCTTTTTAATTTGTCATTTATTAAAATTATAAATATATATTTTAACTCAAAAGTACAGTTTTTAAATTTAACCCTAACCCTTGTGCGTGTTTTTTATTTTGACAGCGAATGCGCACCTGCGGACCACTTATGTGCAGCCCTGGTTATATAGCTCGTCATATTGCAGCCACAGAAATTCTTTTGTCCATGAAACCATAAAGCTGCACTTTCTTTTTGCCTTATAGTCTGATTTGTCATAACCTCTCCGTTTTGTGGTAAGCTTTTCTTTGGCTGTCACTTCTTCACCCTGACCTGTCTTATTTGGCTCAGCAGAACTAAAATATATATCCTGCTGCTTTTACACACTCACTCACATAAGCTCAGCGATTCTCTGCGCGATCAACCTCTCACATGTTTAAGCTGCGGGAGATTTCACTTGTCATGTTTGCATAGTAAGCTAACGATTAATAAGACGATGTCAGAGGAATTGGTGCACAAATTATCATCACTCACAGATCAGTGCTGTCGCTCTCTATACACAGTTCGCGCGATTGCAAAGTGAAAGCAAAAAAACAAGCGCAAATTCAAACGCGATTTCAATATGTCACATATTGACAGTGGCTCACCGATGCCAATGACATAATTACCCAGCTACATTTCTGAAAGAATGCAAAAGCATTGACATATATTTTTCCTTCCTACAATAGCCCGACGGGCAGGGAAGAGATAGATTTTGGTAGCCCGACTGAAAAAAATCGCTAGCTCCAGGACGTCGGGCTAGCGATATTGCAAGCCCTGTATCTGATTGAGGAATCACTCATCTTTGGAAAAGAGAGTTTATTACAGAGAAATGGCTCTTTCCAAAATAAAAGCTATACTATCCGCTTCTTCTGGGCTATATTCTCAGCAGCATAAGGAGAATCATGTGCTAACAGCTGTCTAAATGACTCGGCTAAAGTTAGTAGCATGCTTGTTGTTTTTGTCTTTGCACTAGGATGATGTCTGCGTAAATGTGCAGTCATATTCGTTGTGTTCCCACTAGTGCTTTCAGGTTAATCTCGTTGAAATGACCTTAACGCCACAACACGGCAAATCTCCGTTAACGAGCTACCGCCGATCGCTCCGTGCATGGGGCTAGACGGCCAACACGTTAACGAGCTAACTGCGCTAACACACTAGTTCCCACCCATGTAATTGAGCATTGCATGGCACATCCAACATACTGTTTTACTTTAGTCCATGACTCGCTTACCTTCAGGGTCATACGTCACATGAAAACCAAAATAATTCCAAACGCCAGATCTGAATGAGGGTGGGGGAGGTCCATGTGTCTTGCTAGCTTGCCCTGCACTCTTCCTTCTGACTATGCTGTCTGTGTTGAGTGCTCAGTGGATCTGCGCTCGACAGTGCAGCCTAGGCGGAGTAGTCGAACGCAGATTCACTGAGCGCTCAACACAGACAGCATCGTCGGAAGGAAAGTTGATAAAATAAATTACAAATGTTGTATTGTTCGATACATATGCGTACCGAACCGAAAGCACTGTATCGAACGGTTCAATATCGATACGAATATCGTTGCACCCCTAATAAATAAATATATATATATATATATATATACACTCAACAAAAATATAAATGCAACACCTTTGTTACTGCTCCCATTCCCCATGGGATGGACGTAGAGACCTAAAATTCATTCCAGATACACAATATAACCATCCCTCCCAAACAGTGGTCACAAATCAGTCCAAATGTGTGGTAGTGGGCACATCTGCTATATTGAGATAATCCATCCCACCTCACAGGTGTGCCACATCAGGATGCTGATCTGACATCATGAGTAGTGCACAGGTGTACCTCAGACTGCCCACAACAAAAGGCCACCCTGGAATGTGCAGTATTTTGCGCTATTGGGGGTCTGGGGACCCAGAACCGGTCAGTATCTGGTGTGACCACCATTTGCCTCATGCAGTGCAACACATCGTCGCATGGAGTCTATCAGATTGTCAATTGTGGCCTGTGGAATGTTGGTCCACTCCACTTCAATGGCTGTGCGAGGTTGTTGGATATTCATGGGAACTGGTACACGCTGTCGTATACGCCGGTCAAGCACATCCCGAACATGCTCAATGGGTGACATGTCCGGTGAGTATGCTGGCCATGCAAGAACTGGGACATTCTCAGCTGCCATCTGCCCTGAACAATGTGAACAATGATTCATCCGTGAAGCGCACACCTCTCCAATGTGCCAGACGCCATCGAATGTGAGCATTTGCCCACACAAGTCTGTTACGGCGACGAGCTGGAGTCAGGTCAAGACCCCGATGAGGACGACGGGCATGCAGTTGAGCGTCCCTGAGACGGTTTCTGACAGTTGGTGCAGAAATTGTTTGGTTGTGCAAACCAATTGTTCCAGCAGCTGTCTGGGTGGCTGGTCTCAGACGATCTTGGAGGTGAATCTGCTGGATGTGGAGGTCCTGGGCTGGTGTGGTTACACGAGGTCTGCGGTTGTGAGGCCGGTTGGATGTGCTGCCATGTTCTCTGAAACGCCTGTGGAGACGGCTTATGGTTGAGAAATGAACATTCAATGCACGGGCGACAGATCTGGTTGACATTCCTGCTGTCAGCATGCCAATTGCACGCTCCCTCATTGCTTGTGGCATCTGTGGCATTTTGCTGTGAGACAAAACTGCACATTCCAGGGTGGCCTTTTGTTGTGGGCAGTCTGGGGTACACCTGTGCACTACTCATGATGTCAGATCAGCATCCTGATGTGGCACACCTGTGAGGTGGGATGGATTATCTCAATATAGCAGATGTGCCCACTACCACACATTTGGACTGATTTGTGACCACTGTTTGGGAGGAATGGTTATATTGTGTATCTGGAATGAATTTTAGGTCTCTACGTCCATCCCATGGGGAATGGGAGCAAAAACAAAAGTGTTGGGTTTATATTTTTGTTGAGTGTATATATATATATATAATATATATATATATAATATATATATATATATATATATATATATATATATATATATATGTATGTATATATATATATATATGTATATATATATATATATATATGTATGTATATATATATATATATGTATATATATATATATATATATGTATGTATATATATATATATATGTATATATATATATATATATATATATATATATATGTATATGTGTATGTGTATATATATATATATATATATATATATATATATATATACACATACACATATATATATACCTACAACCACGATTACCGACACTAACAAGCTGATCTACAATACGGCAGCAGTGATCAGTGAGATGCTTGGCTACAAGTTGAACAGCCACAAGGGGCAGTACCCTCCATGGAGAAGGAGGCTAGAGGGCAAGATCAAAGTAGCACGGAGGGAGGTTAGCCAACTAACGGAGTTGCAGAAAGGTGCGACAAATAAGGTGCCTAAGAAATACAGCAAGCTGTCCATACCTGAGGCCTTGGAAACTGCCAAGCAAAGACTCACAGCCTTGGCCAGCCGCTTGAGGAGGTACACCAGAGAGATAGAAGGCAGGAGAATAAACCAGCTGTTCTCCACAGAACCAGCAAAGGTGTACTCTCAGTGGCAAGGGAACAATAAGAGAACAGCACCACCAAGGCTGGAGACGGAGCAATACTGGAAGAGCATATGGGAGAAGGATGCAACCCATAACGGCAATGCTCAGTGGCTAGAGGATCTGAGAGCAGACCACAGCGACCTCCCTGAACAGGGTCCAGTAACCATCACAGTGGCAGATATCCAAGAAAGGGTCTCCAGTATGAAGAGTTGGACAGCACCAGGGCCCGACATGGTTCACGCCTACTGGCTGAAGAAGCTGACTGCACTCCACGAGCGTCTGGCAGCACAAATGAACCAGCTGCTAGTTAACGAAAGACACCCGGAATGGCTAACTGAAGGCCGGACGGTCCTGATCCCCAAGGACCCCAAGAAGGGACCGGTCCCCTCCAACTACCGACCAATAACCTGCCTCAGTACTACATGGAAGCTCCTGTCAGGCATCATATCGGCTAAGATGAACAGGCACATGGGTCAATACATGAGCGGGACACAGAAAGGAATTGGCAAGAATACCAGAGGTGCAAAACACCAGCTACTGGTAGACAGAACAATCAGCCGAGACTGCAAGACCAGACTGACCAACCTGTGCACTGCCTGGATTGATTACAAGAAGGCCTATGACTCAATGCCCCACAGCTGGATACTGGAATGCCTAGAATTGTACAAGATCAATGGGACCCTAAGAGCCTTCATCAGGAACTCAATGGGGATGTGGCGTACAACACTAGAGGCCAACTCCAAGCCCATAGCACAAGTTACCATCAAGTGCGGGATCTACCAAGGAGATGCTCTGTCCCCACTGCTGTTCTGCATAGGCCTGAACCCCCTCAGTGAGATCATTAACAAGACTGGCTACGGATACCGACTACGGAACGGAGCAGTTGTCAGCCACCTCCTGTACATGGATGACATCAAGCTGTATGCCAAGAGTGAACGAGACATCGATTCACTGATCCACACTACCAGGCTATACAGCAATGACATTGGAATGTCGTTCGGACTGGAGAAGTGTAGTCGGATGGTAACAAAGAGAGGGAAGGTAGTCAGAACTGAGGGGATTGAACTACCAGAAGGCAACATTGCAGACATAGAGGACAGTTACAAGTACCTGGGGATCCCGCAGGCAAATGGGAACCATGAAGAGGCCGCTAGAAAGGCTGCAACCACCAAGTACCTGCAGAGGGTCAGGCAAGTCCTGAGGAGTCAGCTGAATGGTAAGAACAAGATCCGGGCCATCAACACGTACGCCCTGCCAAAAGCTGGCCAAAGGAGGAGATAGAAGCCACTGACATAAAGGCAAGAAAGCTCCTGACCATGCATGGAGGGTTTCACCCCAAGTCCAGCACCCTGAGGCTGTACGCTAAGCGGAAGGAAGGGGGCCGGGGACTGGTGAGTGTCAGCACCACAGTCCAGGATGAGACAAGGAACATCCAAGAATACATTGGGAAGATGGCCCCAACTGACCGAGTGCTCAATGAATACCTCAGGCAGCAGAAACCCAAGAAAGAGGAGGGAGACGAGGAACCATCATGGAAGGACAGGCCCCTGCATGGTATGTACCACCGGCAGATAGAGGAGGTGGCTGATATCCAGAAATCCTACCAGTGGCTGGACAAAGCTGGACTGAAAGACAGCACAGAGGCACTAATCATGGCAGCACAAGAACAAGCTCTGAGTACAAGATCCATAGAGGCTGGGGTCTATCACACCAGGCAAGACCCCAGGTGCAGGCTGTGTAAAGATGCCCCAGAAACAATCCAGCACATAACAGCAGGGTGCAAGATGCTAGCAGGCAAGGCCTACATGGAACGCCATAACCAAGTGGCCGGCATAGTGTACAGGAACATCTGTGCCGAGTATAACCTAGAAGTCCCGAGGTCAAAATGGGAGATGCCCCCAAGGGTGGTGGAGAATGACCGAGCTAAGATCCTGTGGGACTTCCAGATACAGACGGACAAAATGGTGGTGGCTAACCAACCGGACATAGTGGTGGTAGACAAACAGAAGAAGACGGCCGTAGTGATCGATGTAGCGGTGCGGTGACTCCCAAGCTAGGCGAGTGGCTCCAGCAGATCCCGGGAAAAACATCGGAGATCTCTGTCCAGAAGAGCGCAGTCCTGGGAACAGCTAAGATACTGCGCAGGACCCTCAAGCTCCCAGGCCTCTGGTAGAGGACCCGAGCTTGAAGGATAAACCGCCCGCAGGGGCGTGCTGGGTGTTTTTATACATACACATATATATATATATATATACATACACATATATATATATATATACACACACACATATATATATATATATATATATATATATATATATATATATATATATATATAAATAATAATGGATACTTTATTGATCCCCATGGGGAAATTACTTGTTTTTCTCTGCATTTGACCCATTCACTCAGTGAAGCAGTGGGCAGCCCACTAAGCAGGCGCCCGGGGAGCAGTGTGTAGGGACGGTACCTTGCTCAGGGGTACCTCAGGGTAGCCGTTAAGTGGATTCGAACCGCCGACCTTCCGATCATGGGGCGACCACTTTACCTACTGAGCTATCCCTACCCCATATATATACACATATATATATATATATGTATATATTAGGGGTGCAACGACATTCGTATCGATATTGAACCGTTCGATACAGTGCTTTCGGTTCGGTACGCATATGTATCGAACAATACAACATTTGTAATTTATTTTATCAATTTTCCTTCTGACGATGCTGTCTGTGTGGAGCGCTCAGTGAATCTGTGTTCGACTAGGCTGCACTGTCGAGCGCAGATCCACTGAGCGCTCCACACAGACAGCATAGTCAGAAGGAAGAGCGCAGGGCAAGCTAGCAAGACAGAAGTTAAGCTCTCCTTGCAACAGGCAAATTGACTCTCATTCAGATCTGGCGTTTGGAATTATTTTGGTTTTCATGTGACGTATGACCCTGAAGGTAAGCGCGTCATGGACTAAAGTAAAACAGTATGTTGGATGTGCCATGCAATGCTCAATTACATGGGTGGGAACTAGTGTGTTAGCGCAGTTAGCTCGTTAACGTGTTGGCCGTCTAGCCCCATGCACGGAGCGATCGGCGGTAGCTCGTTAACGGAGATTTGCCGTGTTGTGGCGTTAAGGTCATTTCAACGAGATTAACCTGAAAGCACTAGTGGGAACACAACGAATATGACTGCACATTTACGCAGACATCATCCTAGTGCAAAGACAAAAACAACAAGCATGCTACTAACTTTAGCCGAGTCATTTAGACAGCTGTTAGCACATGATTCTCCTTATGCTGCTGAGAATATAGCCCAGAAGAAGCGGATAGTATAGCTTTTATTTTGGAAAGAGCCATTTCTCTGTAATAAACTCTCTTTTCCAAAGATGAGTGATTCCTCAATCAGATACAGGGCTTGCAATATCGCTAGCCCGACGTCCTGGAGCTAGCGATTTTTTCAGTCGGGCTACCAAAATCTATCTCTTCCCTGCCCGTCGGTCTATTGTAGGAAGGAAAAATATATGTCAATGCTTTTGCATTCTTTCAGAAATGTAGCTGGGTAATTATGTCATTGGCATCGGTGAGCCACTGTCAATATGTGACATATTGAAATCGCGTTTGAATTTGCGCTTGTTTTTTTGCTTTCACTTTGCAATCGTGCGAACTGTGTATAGAGAGCGACAGCACTGATCTGTGAGTGATGATAATTTGTGCACCAATTCCTCTGACATTGTCTTATTAATCGTTGATCGCGCAGAGAATCGCTGAGCTTATGTGAGTCCGTGTGTAAAAGCATTTCAGTTCTGCTGAGCCAAATAAGACAGGTCAGGGTGAAGAAGTGACAGCCAAAGAAAAGCTTACCACAAAACGGAGAAGTTATGACAAATCAGACTATAAGGCAAAAAGAAAGTGCAGCTTTATGGTTTCATGGACAAAAGAATTTCTGTGGCTGCAATATGACGAGCTAAATAACCAGGGCTGCACATAAGTGGTCCGCAGGTGCGCATTCGCTGTCAAAATAAAAAACGCGCACAAGGGTTAGGGTTAAATTTAAAAACTGTACTTTTGAGTTAAAATATATATTTATAATTTTAATAAATGACAAATTAAAAATGCATGAACATTTTTTTTGTATCGAAAAAATATCGAACCGTGACACCAAAGTATCGAACCGAACCGAACCGTGAATTTTGTGTATCGTTGCACCCCTAATATATATGTACGTATGTTCTGCCATCTCCTCAGCAGTGACTCTTGTATGGTGCAGACTGTTTCACTTTACAACATAGAGCTATAATGTCTCTGTGCACAATGTTAAGGAAAACACAAGTTGCTGTGTACATATATTGTTTTCTTTGTGTGCTATGGGTATCTGGCTTCTGGTAAATGTGCTCTTTTTCTCCTGGACTTAAACTGCCAGAGTTATCATGATATCCTGATAAACACTTTCAGGCCCCACTACTACTTCCCCTCCAGCTCCTTATCAATTCCTCATCTAAGTTTCCTGTTGTTGTTCTCTACCATTTCAGCACACTTAATGCTACATAAGGAGGAAGCAAAGGGCTGTATTGCAGATAGATAGCATCACGTTCACACCATTGTGTCAGTATAAACTCCATGGGAGTGAGATTCAGCTTTTATCCTAAATTCAAGAAAGACTCAAGTTCAGCTCACAGTAACTACAATAAATACCATAAAACCATCAAGCATTGAGGGTTTATTGTCAGCCGTCTACACGTGTTGGATCTTGAAATTGCGCTTTTCTTAGAGCCACGGTGCAACATTTGACAGTGCAGGACAACCATGAAGTGCAGCAGAAACTAACTATTAGATTAGCAGCAGGGTACCAAATGACTTTGTAATTGCATACAGTGTTAGTGCAATATAAATACCCCAGAACGTAGTATTAATCACTGTCTTAATGAGATGATTGTGTGACGTGACTTATGCCAGCTTAAGCTGTAGTGCATGTTAAGCAATGTACACAGAAGGTACTGAAGTCAAGCAATGTACGCATACCAGACTGCAACAGGGAGCTTAGCCCAGGTTTACCTTTGCCTGCTTAACTGAAGTATGTGTGGGTGTGTGACAGACGTCTACAGGACAGAAAAATGATCCTGTCTTAGTCTGTTTTTATCTTGTTTAGCTTTTAAACTTTCATACTTTTTTATTTTTCATTTACCTTATGTTTTTATTTATTTTGTACTAATGTAAAGCGACCTTGAGGGTCTTTAAAAGGTAGCTATAAATAAAATGTTTTATTATCATTATTATTATAAAAACAAATGAATTATCTTGTGTTTATTATGCGCAGCAAACCTTGTCTGAACTTCCAGACATTAGTGGTCACATTTTCTAGGAATTTCCTGTCTAGTATCACAAGATGGCGCCTGCAGAATGTGAGTGAGCTCTCGTCCAGCTGAAGGCTTTTCCTCATAGATCATGGATGCATTGCTATGAACATGTATTAACATGCCATGTTCAAACACACATGATATCACTCAGCCTACTGTCAGTCCTGCAGCTGACACACATTACCATCGAATGAACACAAGCCAAACACAATTTTGCCAATAAAATAACTTTTGTTAAGAAATTATTTTTATTTTGTTTTGTTAACATTAGTTAGGGTAAATTTCTGCTCTGACACAGCCATATTTCATCCTCCTCTGGATTAAAACAGTTCCATGGTGCATTCTCAAATCTCAGAGTCAACTTATGGTTTCTAATCTGCTGCAACCAGAGACTGATGGAGGTCATTAGCAGAGTTGCAGGTTTGGAGTCAGAGTTTGTTAAACCTCTTTTCTGGAACTGAGCCCTGGTTTGATCCATCGTGGTGGTTCGTTATTGATGCTGGGGTGATGTAGATCAAGCTGTGCCTGAGTAATCAGAGTGACAGGTTGAGTCCAGATTTAAAATATAAAAAGTCTAGACTCTGACTTTGTATTTAAAACATAGATTTTAGATATAAAACATATTATTCTTTTCCCACTGTGAGATTTTTTTGTCTAACTTTGCGTGATCTACTACTAATGGTAAAAGTACAAATGTAAATGAAATTATATGAAGCGTTTCTACTGTGCCTGAGCACTCAAAGTGCTGTGTCTAACATTTACACTCCTGTGGCTTCAGCAGAGAGAAACATGGGGTATCTTGCCCAAGGATATTTGGCAGCCAGGCATCAAACCACCAACCTTCTAATTAATAGTAACCTGCACACTTGATCTGCAGCTATTTTTGTGTATGACTTTATCATCGTCTCACATTGATGAGGAGGAATTTTCCCCACTCTTCTTCACAACTTTGCTTCACTTCAGTTTGTGGACATTCCTTTCGTTGGATCTCTCCTAATGTCCACCATAACATTTCAAACAGATTGACATGGAGGCAGTAAGTGTGTGCTTAGCAGCACATAGAGTCCAGAAAACAGCAAACAGGGGTTTAGTGAATAATTATGCAAATCTTCTAAATAAGTTGTTGCTTCAGGTACCTGTAACTTTAGTGCTAATACTACTGTTAAATACAACAAACTAACTCTGAAGGGAGCATTAGATTTGTCTGGAATCCAAATTTCTTCCTCAGCTGTACCTGCTGTTCTTTCAGTGATCATCTAGCCTGAGGTGGGAGGTAACAGCTCTCAGTGAAAGTACTTACACTTTGTTGCAGACAGTGCTAAATTAATGTAGTGACAGTCTTGGTGTTCACCAGATTTACGGGTTTTGAATGCAGTGTCAGCCACATTTCACAGACAAGTCAAAGTCCTCGAGAGACGGTAAAGTAGACATGCAGGAATGCAAAGCAGCATTTATTTAGTGAGGAGGAAAACCAGTTTGGAATGTCATGAAATTCCACATCGACAGCTTAGAGGCAGCTGTGGCTGTGGTGGTAGTGTGGGTCATCAAGTGTCTCAAACCCCGGCTCCTCCTGCCCATGCGTTGAAGCATCCTTGGACCATAATTGAATACATCGTACCCCAAGTTGTCCCGGATTCAACCAGCAGAGTGCCTGTGAATGTTTAGGTTATAGACAAAAGCACTGCATGACTGATGGAATGAGACTTGTAGTAGAAAGTGCTTAAATTAATTTTGATTGATTTGTATAACAGTTGCCTCATGGCACTTTGTGTTACAAGGTAAAGACCCTACAAAAATACAGAGAAAACCCAAACAATCAGATAACAAGCAGGCACTTGGTGACAGTGGGAAGAAAAACTCCCTTTAACAGGAAGAAACCTCTGGCAGAACCAGCTCAAGGAGGGGCGGGGCCATCTGTGGGCGAGAAGGACAGGACAACAGACACTCTGTAGAAGAGAGCCAGATGTTAAAAATAACTCATGATAAAATGCAAAGTGGTGCATAAATCTGAATTTAAATGCTCAAATTCAGTAGAAAGCTGTTACATAAGTACGAGTCCCAAGTGGCAATTAAAAAGCACCCTGGATGAGCTCTACTGAAATGACAGTCTGAAGCACAATGTTACACAACTGAACACATCAGGCAGTCCCGATATCACGATATCATACACCTGCTGTGGAGAGCATCCTCACACAGAACATCACATCCTGGTTTGGGAACAGCTGTGTTAAGGACCAAAAAGCTCTCCAGAGAGTGATCCGTACAGCAGAACGCTGCTGCAGGACTGCTCTCCCCCCGCTTCAGGACACCTACACCAGGAGATGCCGGACTGGAGCAGCGCAGATACTGAAGGACCCGTCCCATCCTGGCAACAAACTGTTCCAACTTCTGCAATCTGGTAGAAGATTCCTCATCATCCGGGCAAGGACAGAGAGACTCAAGAGGAGCTTCTATCCCCAAGCCATCCGGGCCCTAAACCAACCCCCCACCCACACACACACACACACACACACACACACACCCTCTCACATCATCCATAAGTGACTGAAACAGGACTCTCTTCTAGACACTCTAAACCCACTGGCACAATGTACATTTGCTTTAATTTTAAATATGTTCATATTGTCTATTTTGTAAAACAGTCAGATTGTCTATTCTTATTCTTCACTTGATGTACAGAATCCACCTGCTTGCTGCATACATGCTACTACTGCACATTCACCTAATGTATATATTTTATATAATGCTCTTCCTCTCTCCCCCCCTTTTGCACAAGTCGAGGAGCGTGTCAGGTTACATTTCACTGTGTGTTATATTTGTATAACTATGCATGTGACAAATAAAGAACCTTGAACCTTGACCCTTGCTCCTGAGTTGGTTTGCCTTCATGTTGCTGTGTGATGCTCCAAACATTTTGAAAAACCAAGCGATCTGGGATCAAATCACAATCAAATCAAAATATTAAAACGATTGAGAAAAGAGGTGTGTGTGAGTGAACGTGGCCGGTGATGTGGTCAGTTTGAAACCTTTCATGAGAGTTGGCAAAAAAAAAAGTAAGTGCTCTGACATTTATGTAGGACTTTTGTAGTCTTCTGAACCTCTCAAAGAGAGTTACACCTCCACACAGTGCTTTTAATCTAGCACTGTTTCTATCACAATGCTTTTAGTATTACAATCACTAAAGACATCTGAGAGGATCTAACAACTGGCCTTTCAACGTGGACAACAGTTTCCATGTCCTTGACTTTAATTATGTTCCACTGAAGAACGTATCTACAACTCTAGCCAGCAGAACTGAACTGTGGCTCCTCTCTCTGTCATGAAGCAACACCAAGAGTGCTACAGCATGACAGTTCACATCTCTGTAAGCTCTGGCTTTCTCTCACACTTTCTCTGAAAAGTAACTTTTCAAGCTAGAAATCCACTTGTTCACAGAGACCTTCCAGCAGTAAGTCAAGCCAGTATTTCACAGTCCACATCAGCCTTTCTCCACATGAAACTATTGCAGGACTGCTAACATACTTTTTGTTCTTTTTAAACACATTCTTCAACCATATTTGCATCCCGACTTTGAGTAAAGTTCACATCATTATGTGTGCTAAGAAGACAGCATGGTGGTAACTATTTGAACAAACTGTTTACTAATGACTTGTCTAGTACGGAGGGGGTGTAGAGTATTTGTTGACATTTCCCAGGCACTTGCTGCTGGGTGGACCCGTCTCTTCCACAGGAATGACACCAAACAAAGCCAGGATGAAAAGCCTACTCTACAGATGTTAGGTCTTCTTGTCTACAGGGTCCAAGACACTGAGTGTCGGCGTCCTTTCCTTGGGAACTGTGGAAACACAATATTGTAAAAACAACAATATTGTAAAGCAACTTCAGTTCAGTTTTATTAGATAGCACTAAATGACAACAGTAGTTGCCTCAAGCCATTTTATATTGTAAGGTAAAGACCGTACAATAATACCCTAAAAATCAAACAACCCTTCTTTGAGCAAGCAGTTGGTGACAACAAGACGAAACCTCAGGCAGACTCATCTGCTGCAACTGGCCGGGTGTGAGAGGAGGAAGACAGAACAAAAGACACGGTGTGGAAGAGAGCCAGAGAGTGATAATAACTAATGATTAAATGCAGAGTGGTGTATAAACATGATGAGTGAAGGAGAAACACTCGGTGCAAGAAAGATTCAGGGTCACCTGGTCCAGCCCTACCTATACGCTTTAGCAAAAAGGAAAGTTTGAAGACTAATCTTAAAAGTAGAGATAGTGTCTGTCTCCTGAATCCAAACTGGGAACTCTCCTACGGGTCCATGGAAGAGGAGCATGAAAGCTGAAGGCTTCCCATTTTAGTTTGAAATACTCCAGGAATCAACAGGTAAACCAGCAGTCTGAGAGAAAGTACTTTATTGGAGTGATGTGCCTCTATGAGGTATTTCAGATCAAATGGGGCCTTGTATGCAAGAAGGGTTTTATAGATGTATGTGTTTTGTATGGCAGCACGGTGGCACGGTGGTTAGCACTGTTGCCGCACAGCCAGAAGTTCCTGAGTTCAATTCCAACATCAGGCCGGGGTCTTTCTGTGTGGAGTTTGCATGTTCTCCTCGTGTTTGCGTGGGTTCCCTCCGGGTACTCCGGCTTCCTCCCACCGTCCAAAGACATGCAGCTTGTGGGGATAGGTTAATTGGATAATCCAAATTGTCACTAGGTGTGAATGTGAGCGCGAATGGTTGTCTGTCCCTGTGTGTTAGCCCTGCGACAGACTGGCGACCTGTCCAGGGTGTACCCCACCTCTCGCCCTATGACAGCTGGGATAGGCTCCAGCGCCCCCTGCGACCCTGAAAAGGATAAGCGGAAGTGAATGGATGGATGGATGGATGTGTTTTGTATGTATGGTTAAATTGCAGAACAGTATTTAGGTCAGTACCTATTTGGACAACAACAACAGTTTTGATCAGACACAATGGATTTAAACAAAGCAGTTAAGAAATGTTCAGATTTATTTGAAATGATTTAACGAGAACCTTGTGCTGCCCTGTGCAAGAATAACAATAAAACAATCAATGGAAAGGACAAACACATTCTTCTATTGGGTTTCTCTCTCAGTACAACAAACTGACAATATTTCTGAGAATAGTCTTCTGTCGGCTTCCTGACAGTTGCATGAAGAGTAGAGGTCTGCACTGCAGCGACATTAATATATAACTGGAGTTGTCCTTTAGTTTGCAGCACCCTCATTTTTCAGAATTACATGTCTTTGCACAGGTAATTTGAAGTGTAGGAGTGTATGTTAAAAACAGTTGATTTCCAGGCTCCAATCTCTTAAATCAATAAAAAAAAGTATTGTTTTTTAAATGATTTTATGCATATTTCAAAACCAAACACGATGCTTTACTTTGGCAATCTTGAAAATGGGAGTGCAGTTACTTTTATGTATAAGATATTTTGGTTGTTCAGAGTGAATTCTAACCACACTTACTTTAATAGTGATGCAGGTCTGTACTGCAAACGTGTATTCTTTCTTGTACACATCAAAGTGTGGCCTTGACGGGACTCTTCAGCCTTTAACTGTCAGGGTCCTGGGTCACTCTGACCCAGGACCCTGACAGATACCTGAGTTATGAATTATATTATTATTGTATGTATATTTGGTGTTGCTGTCCTTCTCCCTGTTTGCGCGTGTGTGTCTATGTGTTTCTGCGGGCGCCTTCAGGCCTGGTGGGTGTGGCCCTGCTGGCGGGCTGGCCACACCCGAAGCCACACACCTGCTGCTGATCAGGGCTCGTTGGGGGAGCTACTTAGGAGAGTCTTGGAGCTCCCACCGACGTGGGATCATTGCGTGAGACTCCACGTTAGTCACCCAGTTGAGCTTAGTTAGTGTGTGTATGCGGTTGTATGTGTCCTGACGGCTGCTTCTATTGTGTCCCCAGGAGAGGTGTGGAGCGCCAGACAGCAGCCAGTGCTGAGACACGGGAGCGGAGAGCACAAACACTGGGAGAAGACACGACACGGGAGTCTGGGGAAAGCACGGGGATTTATTGTTGTTTAGTTCCACACACTGTAAATAAACGCACTGTTTACACACAGAGCACCGCGCCTGGGTCCTCCTTCCCTACACCCCCACGGTCTGCCAGCCACACCGTGACATTAACTCTGTGCAGTTCATGGAGTTCTGGTGGATATGTCAGAAGTACAGTGGACAAAACACAAGAGATTCTAAATTGTGTTTTTCCTGAACAAACAAGCCCATTCCTAAACATTTACAAAGGAAAAAAAATAAACTTTAGGGTTTTGCTAATTGCTACTGAGTCTAATGGAACACATGAAGGATAGAAGGAAAAAACAACATTCACTCACTTGCTGCAAGTTTTACTAGAAGTCCCTGAGGTCACTCCCTGAGGTTTCCAGCTTAATCAGGCTACAGAAATAATTCTTATTTTTTATGACTTTCCCCTGTTAGTACAGCGGTGAAGGGGCAGGCAGAGGTAAGGCAGGGACAGCATTGCACAGGATCCCAGGTCACCTTTAGACTAATAGGGAGATCCCAAAGTGGCATTTAAAATTATGCCTTTAACATCTTCTTTGACTTTACAAATATGAATTTTGTCAGTGCTACCAGGTGAGTCTAGTTCAGTATTGCAGTTCAATGTTCAGTTGTGGAGCCCAACAAAGACAGCACTAAAGTATTTAGTAATCTTTGTTTGAAGAGCTGTCTACATGTGTGTTGTAGACTTGGAGAAGGTATTTGACTGCATCCTTTGCTATTTGGTGGCCTCACAATCTCATCTCCAGTTCCAGTTTGGTTTCGGGAGACAGACACTATCTCTACTTTTAAGATTAGGCTTCAAACTTTCCTTTTTGCTAAAGCATATAGTTAGGGCTGGACCAGGTGACCCTGAATCCTCCCTTAGTTATGCTGCAATAGACGTAGGCTGCCGGGGATTCCCATGATGCATTGAGTTTTTCCTTTCCAGTCACCTTTCTCACTCACTATGTATCAACAGACCTCTCTGCATTGAATCATATCTGTTATTAACCTCTGTCTCTCTTCCACAGCATGTCTTTATCCTGTCTTCCTTCTCTCTCCCCAACCAATCACAGCAGATGGCCCTGCCCCTCCCTGAGCCTGGTTCTGCTGGAGGTTTCTTCCTGTTAAAAGGGAGTTTTTCCTTCCCACTGTTGCCAAAGTGCTTGTTCATAGGGGGTCATATGGTTGTTGGATTTTTCTCTGTATCTATGAAGCGCCTTGAGGCGACTTTTGTTGTGATTTGGCGCTATATAAATAAAACTGAATTGAATTGAATCTCTGCTTCTTGCAGATAATGTGATTCTGTGGCCTTCATCGGGTGGAGGCCTCCAGCTTGCACTGAAGTGTTCAGCATCAGGAATTAGAATTAGCACCACTAGCAGCTACTCCGCTCAACTCTCTCAGTTTCAGTCGTTCACAGAGGAGGAGCCAGACATTTGAAACACCCGGGGCTTAGCCCTAAAGAGTAGTATGCATGTGGGATTTTTTTTTTTTTTTTGAGGGGGGGGGGATGTAGAAATGACTGAAAGATTAATAGGCTCTGTTTTGAGTTTTGTTCAAAAAAGAATGACTTCATATAGGGAAATATATATATCACACATGCAGGACACCTTAAACTAGTTTTTTAATTAAGCAGCAAGGCAGAACAAAGTCGGGGCTGTATCAAGACACAGGGACTAAACCCCAATTCAACCAGACCCAGAACTGATCCAGAATTAAAACAGGACTACAACAGTTCAAAAGCAGGATTACTGAGGACTTAACCAAGACATAACCACAATCAGAACTAGATGATAGTAGCACTAAAAATCATCATAGACCTGCACTACACTTATTTATTTAATTCTACCAAAGTACAATATTTAGATTGAGAAAAGTTTATATAATTATTTAGCCTTGTTGTGCAAACAAGCTGCAGAACTTAATAAATATAGAATTTGAAAAATAGCAAACCTAAAAAGAAACACTAGGTACCAGATACATGAGGACCTGTGATACGGTGATACTTTTAGTAAGCAACCATTTGACTAACATGTGTGTCTCACCTGCTCTTGTTCATCTCTGTTCTGTCCTTATTCTCCTCTCTCCCTCTCTGTTCCTCTCTCTCCCTCTTTGTGCTGACAATCATCAAATATACAGTTGAAACCAGATATTTACAAACTCTTCAGATCAAAACACAAACACTTTTTTAATTGTAACATCAAATCAGACTAAATGTTTATTTTTTTAGATTGATAAATATAAAAACATATTTGTTAACTTTAAGAGTAAAGAGAGAAACTGTCTGTGTTTTTTTAATTGCAAATGGCACCAAATTGTATTCAAATTGAGCCACACTTATGGAGCTCCACGATTCTTTTCCTGGTGTTTTGGTTGACATCTCTGGATTTTCCCATTTCAAAGAAACAGGCTCTGTGTTTTGTCTTATATGCATCCACAGCTGTGCCACCAGTTTACTCACATGGACTCTACGAACCTATCAGAAGCTTCTTCAGCTCAGAATGGAATCGTCTGGAGTTTTCTTACTAATTAACAATAAACTTAGTGTACATGTACTCCTAAATTTGATGAAAGTGATAAAAAATAGACAGTTCTGTCTCTCTTTATTCTGACATTTAACTAATTCAAAATATATTTCAATATTTATCTAAAACAAAAGTTTACTCTAAATTGATGTTGTACAGTAAAAATGTTTTCTCCCTAAAGTGTATGTAAATATCTGGTTACAAATGTGAATATCCTGCTGTGTACTGAAAACCCTCTTGTTTTGCATAGAAATATACTGAACAACATACAAAGCATAATATATTGTCACGAATCGCCGTGCGGCAGGCAGGAGTAGGACCCAAAACGCAGGACTCACAGGCACGAGGGAATGAACTCAAAACTCAGCTTTATTCGCTGGCAGAACAAATATACAAACTAAACTAAACTGGGAAACCACAAACTAGAGAGACACAGGGAGATCCACACACGGCATGAGGGACGACGTCACGCTGAACAGAGGGAGACGCAGACAGAAATACACAGAGGGTTAACGAGGGGAGTGGGAACACACGGGGAACACAGGTGACACTGATAATCATAACGAGACAGGGCGGGGTGAACTGAACACTGACGGGAGAGGTGAAACAGGAAGTACAGGAGGAGAGAGAGCACGAGTAGAACACCAACGTAACAGGCAGGGGAGACATGGAATAAACACGAAAGGGGACGAGGGCTCATAAATACATAGAGGGCACACAGGGGGAAGAGAGAGCACGGGGAGAACTTAGACATAATGGGCAGGGGAAGCATGGAATAAAATACAAACATACAAGGAAACTAAGAACACTGGGCCAACATGGCCCAGGACCATGACAGTACCCCCCCCTCAAGGGCTGGCTCCAGACAGCCCAAACACAGAAAAACAAAACCAAACAGAAAACAACCCAGGGCGGGCGGCGGGGGCCCAGGACGGAGGGCCCGGAACAGAAAACAAAAGAGCACAGCAAACACCGGAGCCCAAGAAAATAACCCAAACACAGAGCAGTTCAGGGGGCCGACCGTGCGCAAGGCAACGGCGGCGACGCGGAAACAGTTCAGGAGGCCGGCCGTGCGCAAGGCAACGGCGGCAGTGAAGGAGACGACGGAGCAGTTCAGGAGGCCGACCGCGCGGGAGGCGGCGGCGGCGATGACAGCGCTGGTCCGGGGGCCGACCGTGCGGAAGGCGACGGCGACCACCCAGGCGAAGGCGGTCCGGGGGCCGGCCGTGCGGAAGGCGACGGCGACCACTCAGGCGATGACGGTGCAGTTCAGGGGGCCGGCCGCGCGGAAGGCAGCGGCGGCGGCTCTCCAGTGTCAGGCGTACTGGCCGAGGCCCGGTGGGCACAGGACCAGTCGAGACGGGACCAGGCGAAGCACAGGCTGAGGCTGCAGCAGACGAAGACTCTGAGGAGGCTGCAGCGGACGAAGACTCTGAGGAGGCTGCAGCGGACGAAGACTCGGAGGCCGGACCAGACGAGGACGAAGACTCGGAGGCCGGACCAGACGAGGACGAAGACTCGGAGGCCGGACCAGACGAGGACGAAGACTCGGAGGCCGGACCAGACGAGGACGAAGACTCGGATGCGGCTGGACCAGGCGACGACGAGGCGGTCGCAGATGGCGGCTGGACAGGCTCCTCGGGCCCTCCAGCCGATGCGGCGTGAGGCTGAACGGGCCCCTCGGACCCTCCAGCGGAGACAGGAGGCTGAACGGGCCCCTCGGACCCTCCAGCGGAGACAGGAGGCTGAACGGGCCCCTCGGACCCTCCAGCGGAGACGGGAGGCTGAACGGGCCCCTCGGACCCTCCAGCGGAGACGGGAGGCTGAACGGGCCCCTCGGACCCCCCAGCGGAGGCCAAAACAACGCCAACAGGCATGAAGTCCTTCGGCCGACATGAGGACAACTGGCGCTGCACTGAGCACTGACTCTGCCCAGGTAATGCGAACATGGTGCAGTTCTTAGGGGGCTGCTTAAACTTCAGGGGTCCAGAATCAGCTGGTGACCGAGACCTAGCCTCTGGGGAAGCCCTGGAGTGGCAAACTGTGCCAACGGCGGCTAAACCATGGAAAGTACCCTGAGTAGAAATCCAGTTACCTCTCTGCATGGAGTGAATGAGCAAAACTGGCGACACAGGAGACTGAGCGGAGAGTGGCTGCTGGGCAGCTAACTGAGTTACTGGAGACACGGGTGAGAGCGGGAGCTGAGCTGCTGGAGACACGGGTGAGAGTGGGAGCTGAGCTACTGACGGTGGTGAAGTAGATAACTGCACGGGAGACTGAACTGAGGGCGTCTTCACTGGCACAGGGGACTGAACTGATGTCTGTTGTAACGGAGGTGGTGAGAGTGGAGAAGGCAGGGGAGTTGATGACTTCACAGGAGAATGAACCAGAGGTGAGTGCACAGGAGACTGAGCTAGAGGTGGTAGTGATAGTTGAGGGGAAAGTGGAGCTGGTGATTGAGTGGATGACTGTGCTAAGGGATGCTGCACTGGGGACAGCAGGGCTGCTGGAGACTGCACTGGGGACACTGGAGACTGCACTGGGGAAAGCAGAGCTGCAGGTGACTGCGCTAGAGACTGCAGTGATGGTTGTAGTGGAGGTGTGACGGGTGGAGGAGTGGCTGAAGTGGCTGCGGGTCGGGCGGCTAGTGGCTCAGCTACAGAGCATATTAACGGCAGGGCTATGGGTTGAATGACTGACTGAGTAGCAGCCTGAGTGGCTGGGTGTAGTGACGGTTGTGGTGGAAGAGAAACAGGTGGTAGTGTGGATGATGGAGCTAAGGGCGACTGAGTGGCAGACCGAACTGATGACTGAAGCGATGGTAGAGGTGAAAATGGAGCTTGTGGTGGAGTTAATGGCTGAGCTAGCGGGGACACAGGAGACTGAGCCGCGGGTGGCGGCGAGGGAGCTAACTGAGCCGCGGGTGGCGGCGAGGGAGCTAACTGAGCTGGAAGTAGCAGCGAGGGAGCCGACGGAGCTTCTGGCAGCACAGAAGGTGAATTAGAAGGCCGAATGTCCGGCTGTGGGGTGGCGCGTCGGCGGCGTGAATGCCGTTTCTTTTTTGATGATGGCTCTGACGGGCCGAGCGGCTCCACATCCGGCCCTTCAGGCAGGTGGGTAGTAGCAGCTGGGGGATGAAGGTGGAGCTCGTTGCGGATTAAATCCTGTTCGAGTGGGTGGAGCGCACTGAGTAGCCAGGGAAGACCAGAGATTAAACGCTGTAGTTTGGTTTCCACAGCGCGGCGAAATTCCTTCCCCTCATGTTCGAGCCACAGATGCAGGAGTCTTTCCACGGAGTAGATAATGTCCAGACGCAGTTCCTCTGGTGGGTTGAGAGCTGCTGGGTCCATATCTGGTGACGTCGTACTGTCACGAATCGCCGTGCGGCAGGCAGGAGTAGGACCCAAAACGCAGGACTCACAGGCACGAGGGAATGAACTCAAAACTCAGCTTTATTCGCTGGCAGAACAAATATACAAACTAAACTAAACTGGGAAACCACAAACTAGAGAGACACAGGGAGATCCACACACGGCATGAGGGACGACGTCACGCTGAACAGAGGGAGACGCAGACAGAAATACACAGAGGGTTAACGAGGGGAGTGGGAACACACGGGGAACACAGGTGACACTGATAATCATAACGAGACAGGGCGGGGTGAACTGAACACTGACGGGAGAGGTGAAACAGGAAGTACAGGAGGAGAGAGAGCACGAGTAGAACACCAACGTAACAGGCAGGGGAGACATGGAATAAACACGAAAGGGGACGAGGGCTCATAAATACATAGAGGGCACACAGGGGGAAGAGAGAGCACGGGGAGAACTTAGACATAATGGGCAGGGGAAGCATGGAATAAAATACAAACATACAAGGAAACTAAGAACACTGGGCCAACATGGCCCAGGACCATGACATATATAAAATAACATTTACCTGAGTTTTTTCTTTGAAAGAACCCTCTAATGTCCATTCTTATATTTCAGTACATAACTGAAACCGAATTAGTCGGGGAGGGTAAGAACTGAAAATATGAAATAAACACACGTAAGCTAAGACTCTCTAAAAAATAGCATTTGTTCGGCTTTTCATTTCGCCATTTGTTGATTCACTTGAAGAGCAAGTAACGTAATATTGGTCAAGTGATCAGTTTCATATCAATCTTTCGTGATGCACCGTCATATTTACATTATTTGTACGGTACGAATGATTTGCTTTGGTACCTGCTCAAACTTAAGCTCTCCTTAGTATGGCTGGCTCCGTCTCTCCAACAGCGCACTCACGGGCAGCAGCTCCCCCCGCCCCCTCGCTCAGTCGCTTAGTGCCTGAGCTCGGATCATACCAATATCAGGGGGGGATTCACGCACAGTCGTAAATTCCCACAGTGTGCACTATGTGCTTCGAATATTGTGTGTACTTTTTGTTTTATACAGTTGTCAGCCAGGCATCTAACTATGAAAAAATTACACTCCAAAATACCCCGGGCTTCTGACAAAACAACCCGGGCTTAAGCCCCGTAAGCCACCCCCCCGCTCCGCCCCTGGTCGTTCAGTAACCACCTCAGTGCAACATGGCCCCAAAGTCCTGTGACATCATTTGCAGGTGACACAAACAATAAAACAATAGATACATCAAGGCAATGACATTCTTGCTGCTAAACCAGTGGTAAATGTCAAAATGTGGTCATCGGACCACAGTTATGGTTCGTGTATAGCCATTATTGCTAGGTTTTAAAAAATGGTTGGCATCGCTCCCATGACTTATTTAGCGTTGCCACTTCCTGACCAGTCTGTTGCGACACTCTGTTGATGTGATGTTTTCATCTTGACTCAATTCGCTTTGAAACCTGGCTGAGTAGGAGCTAGTACCAGTAGGGCTGTATCGTCACTGATTTCTAGAATCGATTTGATCCACAATTCGATTCGATTTGAATTGGGGAAATTTTGCCTCAGACAGTCAGAAATATTAAAATTCTGATCACTTATCAGTACATATCTATATTTTTATATCTATAAAAAGAAAGCTGACACTTGTGAGACTTTATCAAAGGAGTGAGCGTCACAGCAGACGCCTTTGTGTCAAAGTAACTGAGGATAAAACACAGAAAAACATGAAGGCGACTTTCGTGGCCTGGGATTTTATAGCAGATGACTTTAATAATATTGTGCAGTCAAAAACGAAGTGAAGCAGAGCAAAGTTACAGAGGTTTGATTAGAGACACAGCTGAGCATTTTGAAATTTTCCATAATTTTAAAAAGTTTAAATTTGTTCAGTATTGACAAACAAATGAGGCTTTCTTGTCAGAAGTAGACTGGTGGGTAATAAGTAGGGGTGGGATTGATTGTCGATTTAGAGAGAGAGAGAGCTCTACACAAAGTGTGATTTTATCGTGGTGGAAGCAAAACAGCAAAAGTCAGAGTGAATTCATAACAATGTTTATGTGAAGTGTAGTTTGGATCGTCTTTGGCTGCTGGTTCAGTCAATATTTTCTGGAGAGAGATAAAACCTGCAGCTTCAGAATCAGCGCAAAAAGGACATAAACACAAAGCGCCCACCGACGCTTCAAAATCAGTGAGCTGTCGGTTTCAGCCCCAATGGCGTGCCCGTGTCCTGCTCTCATTTACTGTTTTAGCTGTTTGGTGGTTGTAGAAATTTTGTGAGGTTTAACCTGAGATTCTGGCGTTTCGGGCAAAATAAATTTATATTTAAAAATCAATTCAGGATTTTAGTGAATCGATATCACGTTATCCAAGCTAGAATCGATTTTAATCGATAATCAAAACCCAGCCCTAAGTACCAGTACTACCACATTATGTTGAAATCCTAAGAATCAGATTGATGTGTGTACGGTTTTTACTAAGCTAACTACCTTTAATTTAGTAAACTGTGTTTTAACTGATGAAACTGTGTCATACTCAGGCTCGGACATCTGATTGCTGCCTTTTAGAAACTTTATTGCACAAGCATAAGCTAACACCAGTACAGTAACCGTGCCTTTACAGAAGCCAGGTAATCAACTGAAAGACACAAAATAAAACAACCATACAACATTTACAAAGCAACCCTATTAGTGACAGTACAGTTTGGTAATAGTCATATTTATAGCTTCAACACATTATTTAGTCAACAACTCACCAGCTCGGCTTCATCAGTCATAACAGCAATATCAATGAAAAGAAGATCCGGCAGGTAGGATCTATGAGCGGCTGTTAACACGTACCATCCCAGACTTACATAAATCACGTCTTAGATAAATTTGTCATTTAAAGCAAATATGGGTCTGGTTGACAATAAATCACAACAAAAGAAATTGGCATGCTAGAAATATGGGAAAAAACCCCACAATGTGAGAGCCGAGTAGGTACTCTGTGGAACCAGCTCCCAGTTTCGATTCATCCTCAAACAACAAGTTTTTTCCTTTTTGATAAAACATACAGCTAGGGTTGGATCAGGTGACTCTCTATTACAGCGGTCTCCAACCTCTTTTGTGCCACAGACCGGTTTAATGTCAGACAATATTTTCATGGACCAGCCTTTAAGATGTGGTGGATAAATACAACAAAATAAAATGACCAAGACAAAAACGGTGGTATTTTGTAAATATAATCATAAAAGCGAGTTCACTGTGTAACTGTGTAACTTTATTAGCAGCGTCCTCCTGAAATGCACCAACAACATTGACAGTAACATCCTCCTCTCTGCCGCTTAATGCTCTCTGCTCGCTATGGTAACGTGTAAATATTTCTTTCAAAACAAGACACACAACTACAACACGGGAAAGACCCAGGGAAACCGAGTTAATGATAAAAACCCTGAAAACCATCAATTTCACAGCCGAGCCTCAACTACTTCTTTTAGACATTCCCCACAGTTTCTCTTTAAAGCACCGATACTGGTGGGAAATCACTGAACATTTGATCTGCACCTCATCAGTCAGGTGTAGCATGCGTTACTTTAAACTGTGATTGTAAGTGTGTTGTATGGGCTACAGATCTTAACCTGGGTCAACACACCTGAATCACATGATTAGTTCATTACCAGGCCTCTGGAGAACTTCAAGACATGTTGAGAAGGTAATTTATCCATTTAAATCAGCTGTGATGGATCAAGGAGACATCTAAAACCTGCAGGGACACCGGCCCTCGTGGACTGTGTTATGGTTCAAAAATATTGGAGATGGACACCAGAGGAAAAACCCACAATAACAACACTGGTCCGGTCGGGTTGAGTCAAACGATGATTTAATGATCACACACGTGGGAGATGGACACTGTATGCAGACAGTCTCAGATCTCATCTCAAAAAACACATTTCCATAGTTTTATGAAATCAGGGTATTAGAACGCCCCCTCATGCGTAGTGACAGGTGTAATACAATCAATGTTGACAATTTTATTTAACACAAAGAATAACATTGTCTCCTTCCCGAGGGCAGACGCTAACTGCCCCCCTTCTCCTGGAACCGTCTGTACCCTGCTGAGACACAACATGGCAGCTACAAGGACTCTTTCATTTATTAAGACCATCAGTGTGTATTGCTCTAAATCAAGTATATAATATTAAATGAATATTGCTGAATCAGCTACTTCTACTTAAAACATATTAAAACATGACTAAGCACAAAATCACCAAGAATGACATCTTATAAGTGCTGTGTAAGCGCGTGCGGCCTTCCAAGCTCAAAGCCTTTGCCCTCCATAGATCAGCCAGACTCGCGCTGGCTATAGCTTTTAACCTTTAATTACCTTGAGCACAACTCTAAAATGAGCAACAAACTGCAATGTGTATGGAATGATCATGGTTACATCTGCAATGGAAAATCATGTTATTATTCTGATACCTGTAAGAAAGATCAAATTAAAGTTATCACCATCACTGTAATGCAAAGAATAATATAAGATCAAAAACTTCAATTTATGCTTAATGCAAAGCTGGTTATATACTTCTAAGGAACTAATAATGGCATATTAAAATATTAAATGATAATGAGAAAAACATCCCCTCCTTATTCTACAATTCCCTCTGTTGACCTCTGGAGAATCCAGAGGTCACAAACAGTTGTGTCCCTCCTTGGCCTACACATTCAGCTCCACATGCATCATTGGCATCATGGACATTGGAGTAATGACTCCAGGGTCCACTGCCCTCACAGACA
This sequence comes from Astatotilapia calliptera, assembly GCF_964374335.1. Classification (NCBI taxonomy): domain Eukaryota; kingdom Metazoa; phylum Chordata; class Actinopteri; order Cichliformes; family Cichlidae; genus Astatotilapia; species Astatotilapia calliptera. The sequence continues at coordinate 820,395 of NC_137433.1, forward strand.
TACTTTTGAACATTCGTCTGGCACAAGGGATGAGACAACAACAAATAACCATAATACCCACCACAATAGACAAAGAAAACATGACCGCAGCGATGACCCCCTTCCACCGTCCGAACACTGAGGTCAGCCAGCCTTCTAACGGATTACCAACACCGGAGTGATCATGCATAGTTTCAGAAAGGCTCTTTAGGCCCTCCAGAGCCTTGGTTACCGACCCATCTGGAGCAGTATTGTTTGGAATAAAGGTGCAACACTGGTCAGCAAACATAGCACATACGCCCCCCTTTTCCGCTAACAACATGTCAAGGGCCATTCTATTCTGCACTCCCATTAACGAGGTCGGACCCACCTGCTCCGCTAGCCCCTCCAATCCGTCTCTGGTCAGGTTAGAGAGCCTCAGTACATTGTAATGAACATAATTAATCCTATCTACATTCTTGTTTGGAGTCACTGGAAAGAAAGCAGAAATTATTGGAATATTTTCAAACCCGGCTGCTATTTGGTCAACAAGTTTAAACTCATTTGGAACCCCCCTGGGCACTCCAATGGAGTCGATCCAGGTGGGGGAATTCATTCTAGGGTCATAAACATTTGTGTTTTGTATTCCTCTCTTTCTCAAAATGTGTCTTTTGCGCCTGGCTGCCAAAGTGCGCGTATTGTGTGAGGGAATTGATTTTACCTTATTTCCGATTAGCATAAGTGGCGCTCCTAGTCTCACCATCGCACACGTCCCCACGCTCCCAAGAGGAACACGTACCAGTAGAGTCCTGTGCCCGCAATAGTAATACAGCCCGCTCCTAGCCCAAGTCCCAATTAGGGTGGCTGCATCACTCACATTGTTGGTGGTCCTCCCAATCTGGGTGACCGAACACCAACTGGGGTCAATTTCCCCCAACCGATATTTAACTTTATCTGTGGTAAACTTAAAGCACGTATAATTATCTTTCCGGGGCATAAACGGCCCTACTTGCGTGAGCTTGCCAATAGGGGGAAATAGACTGGACAACACAGTGCAGTTCCCCGTATTCACAGCTCCTCTAGTTATTTGCAACATACAATTATAGCCCCACTGATCCTCTGGATGCAGAGGTGCAGGCTCTATAAATAAACGCGGCCTTGCTGAAGCGCAGGCTACACAATTAGCCACTTTTTGTTCTCTAGCATTTTGGGCTATCCAGTCCAGCCAGATGTTACTGTCACTGAACCCGGTAGCGCGTTCAATCAAATCCTGAGGTTTCAGGGTGGTGTAGTCCACCGACACTACTCGCCTCTCTCTTGGTTCGTGCTCCTCTGGTGTAGCTTCCGATGACCCGCTCCCCTCCTGCCCTGTAACAGATGCAACAGAGCTGGTGGGAGTAGAAATCACACGAGTTGTTATGTCTTCTCTACCTGACGGTACGCGATTAGTTTTTTCTAGGAAATTAACTTTAATTAACCCTTTTGGATCAACCCCCGCTATTTCCACCCCCAAAATTAAATACATAGATTGTTTGCGATGCCAATTCCCCAATGATAAAGTTAACGCGTTTCCAGAGGGGCTAAAATCCCTCTGTAGTTTAAGCCCGTTTTCTGATCCTGATTCTAACGGTTCCCAATTTTGCCCAGTGTAACCCCTTACCTGGTCCCAATTACGGCACCAGCTGTCATAAGGACGATTTCCCCTCTCGCAGTGCGTACTCACTGAATAATCCCAACAGACCCACACATTGTATCCCCTCCAAGCACTGCCGACGTCCCTGCAATTAACAACATCACACAGATCAAACGTAAAGGAAGTTGTGGAGCCAATAACATAATCTAATTCTAAACCACCATATGTGCTGAGACACTCATCCTTTTTACCAGAGACCTCGCGCTTCACTCTTGCCCGCAACCTTAAATCACTATGGACCACGCGTGATGTACTTGGTGTATCAAACAACGCCGGACTGGCATGGCCTCCGTGCTCAGACTGGTTTCCCGGGTCGGTCTGCAACAAACAAATCAAAAAACAAATAGCCATGATTAGCAACATCGTTAACATCAAACTCATAATAATTTTAAACATTGTGATGGCTTTTGAGACTCTTTTTTCATCACCAGTGTCTAATTGTTGTGATGGCATGGTGGTATGTGAATGTTATGGTGTAGTAAAAAGTTCAAAGCCCTTTATCAGAGCCTCTCTCTTGTTTTAGGTGTTCAGTGTGGTACCGCTCCTTTTCGTTGGCGCGGCGATCTCCTCCTTGTCTGCTCCTCTTTCGTTGACCTTCCGGGTAGACTACCGGTCGGTCCGTTGCACAGGTGTGAGGGATTATTGTGCCGCTCAATTTCACCTGCGTCGGGTTGAGATTGATCCTTTCTCACCAAGCCCTCGTGCGCAGCTGCGCACTGCGTCCAGTGATACCAGGTGTCGCCTTTCCCCTTCAGTTGGACCGCTGTCGCCGTCCGAGCCGATACCTCATATGGACCAGTCCAGCGGGGCTCCTTCCACTTTCGTTTGATGACTCTCAGCCACACTGTTTTCGCGTCCGGGACCTCTCCTTCTCCTGTGGGCCCCTTACAAGCCGCCTGTTTCGTGAAACTGGACACTAGCGCCTTTAGCTCGTTCCAGTAGTCTGCGTGGGACCGGTTCCCCTTTTTGTCCCGTTCACCCGAGCCCACCGTCCAAGGTGCCGGAAACTGTCTCCCGGTTTGCAGCTCGTATGGTGTAAAACCTGTGGATTGATTAACAGAACATCTTATGGTCATCAACGCAACCGGCAGGGCTGCGACCCAATTTAGCCCTGTTTGCGCGCAGATTTTTGCCAATTTGTTTTTCAAATTTAGGTTCATTCTTTCTACTTTCCCCTGAGACTGAGGATGATAGACCGTTCCAAATTTATGCTGGACGCCCAACATTTTTTCTACTTTTTCCAAATCTTGATTTTTAAAATGGGTTCCATTATCTGATCTAATTCTTTTCGGGAACCCATGACGGGGAATGTAATGATTGATTAAACACTTAATGACAGTCTTAGCATCCTCCTTTTTTGTAGCCCAGGCCTCTGGCCAGCCGGTCAAAGCGTCAACACACACTAGCAAATATCTTACACCGCCCGGCCCGGAATCAATCATATCAGTGAAATCAATAACAATCTCCTCTCCCGGCCTCTCAGGGGGCCGAAACTTACCCACTTCCGGTTTTACTGCTGGCTTAGGATTGTGTGCCCCACAGATTAAGCACATCCTGGCCTTCTCCCTTATCATTCCTCGCAGCTCAGGATGCCACCAATGACACAAATTTCTTTCCATCTGGGCTCTCCCCACGTGGGCAAGTCCGTGGGCTTCATCCACCTTCTGTTCTGCCATTTTGGCTGTCAGCACGGGGCGCCCGTCTGGCCCCCTCCACAAATGTCCATCCTGCCAGGCTCCTTTGTTTTTCCACACCCCCTTTTCCTCTGGGGATGCCTCCTCCTGGGCCCGTTTAACTTCCTCAATCAGGTCAACAGGTATCTCTTCTTCTGATGTTACCTGTATCATTTGTCTCTGTCCTTTGTAGCCTGCGGCCTCCTTTGCGGCTTCGTCTGCTCTCTGGTTTCCTTTTTCCACCATACTGGTTCCTTGGGAGTGAGCTTTGCATTTTATAATGCTCACCTCCTCTGGGTCAGCCAAGGCCTTTTCCAGTTCCTCCATTTCATGTATGTGGGAGATAGGTGCATTGGTTGCTGTTCTGAATCCTGCTCTTTTCCACTGAGGCAGCTCCACATGCGCTGCTCCAAACGCATATGCCGAATCGGTGTAGATGTTCACTCTCCTGTTCTTGGCTAGTCTCAAAGCTCGAGCTAAGGCTATCACTTCAGCTCTCTGGGCCGACTGCTTTCCCTCAATCCTTCCTGACTCTCTGACCTGATAATCTCCTCCTACTCTGCAGACCACCGCATACCCTGCTTTCAGTCCTCCTTCGTCTCGGTGGCAACATCCATCGGTGAACCAGTCCTCAGCTCCCGGTATGGGTTCGGCCTTCAGGTCCTCTCTAATCTTTTCCTCGATCTGTGCTCTTTTGGCGCAGTCATGTGGTTCCCCTACACCCATTAAATCTGCCATGTTAATTCCTTCATGTGTGAATGTCAAATTTGGGGCCTCTAAGACTTTGCTCAGTCTCTGTTGTGCCCGTGGTGACATACAAAATGCTTGTGAATTTACGTATGCCACTATGCTATGTGTAGTGAGTATTTTTAGTGGGTGTTCTCTCACTACATGTGCTGTTTTTTGGATAATTCTAGCAACCCCTGCTGCATGTTGTGTACATGTAGGATGCTTTGCTTCTGTTGGATGTAGTTTTACACTAACATACATGAGCACTTCTCTACCCCCCCCTTTTTTCTGAAACAACACTCCATTTACAATTGAGTTTGTTTCAGAAACATCTAAATAGAATGGCTCGTCATAATTAGGTGTGGCTAAATCTGAGGCCCTTGACAAATCCTGTTTTACCCTAATATATGCGGCTTCAGCTTCAGGCGTCCAAGGCAACTCAGCCTTAAAGTTTCGAACACCAACTTGCTTCATTAGGCCCCTTAAAGGGGCAGTTTTGCCTGCATAATCCGGAATGAACTGCCTGCTGTAACCTGTTAAACCAAGAAAAGAAAGCATTTCTCTCACAGTTCGCGGTTTTGGGTGTGTCAAAATTTGGTCTCTGTGTGTGTTCATCAAACCCACTGATTTGTGTGCGATTACCCGGCCCAAAAAGGTCACTTCAGGGCGAACTAACTGCAGCTTGTCTTTACTTACTTTAAAGCCACATTCCGCCAACCTATTCAACACAACGAACGATGCCGCTGAACAATCCGCTGCTGACGGGGCTGCAATGAGAAGATCATCAACATATTGTATTAATGTACAATCATTAGGCAAATTACATGACGACAGGGCTTCTTTAAGCACCTGATTGAAAATGCCTGGAGAAAGTGCAAAGCCTTGTGGCAAACGTGTGTATCTGAGTTGTTGGCCTCTGTATGTGAATGAAAAAATGTCTCTGAGTGACTCATGCAGAGGAAGACAAAAGAATGCATTTGCCAGGTCAATGCATGTGAACCACTTTTGGTCACATGTGATAGCTGATAAAGCTGTGTACGGATTTGGTACCGGTGCAGTAGTAGAGAGCAATATTTCATTAATGGCTCTCAAATCATGTGCCATACGGTATTTTCCTGTTCCATGTTTCTCCACTGGTAGAATTGGTGTGTTCCACAGTGAGGGAGAGGGCTCTAACACCCCGGCCCTTAGCAGGCCTTCTATTGTTTCTGTAATTCCTGCCTCTGCTTCAGGCTTGTGTTTATACTGTGGTCTATTGATTGGTGTGTGTGACTTGAGCTGGAACAAGACAGGAGGACGCTTAGCTAGGCCAACATCCGTGGGCCCTTTTGACCATAGACTGTCAGGCAGATTCGACAGTCCAGCAACTGCGTGAGGATGATCTACACACTCCTCACCATGTGTTTTTGAAATTTCTTTATGTTCCAAGATCACTATATCCTCACAGGCACAAGTTATGCGATAGGTTTTACAATTTGGAGCATAAGATAAGTTAGGAATTTGGGTTCTTTGCCACCCTGTGTCGTCCAGTGCTCGCCTGACCATTGGACCTAGATCACCTGCACCATGACCTTGGTGGACCGCCAATGTAATGTGAGGGGTTGAATTGGGGACCCCTGGGCTACAGTATTTAGTCTGCTCACCTTGTATGATTGGGCATCTGTCTGTTGGCAGCCTCTGAGATTGTTGTTTCCCTTGTTTCTTTGTTCTTTGGTTAAAATGTTTCTGGGCATGATTCTGGACTGCAGCAGGGCCACTAGTTCCCTTAGAGTGACAACAGCCTTTAAACGTTGCCTCCACTGCTTCAGGCTACAGCCTTGGGTCAGCTGGGGACTGGACCTCCACCTCATGGACCTCGTGGCAGCCATGGTCCCTTTAGCTGTCTTTATATGTATCACCAGTTCAATAATGCCTGCTGAGTCAACCTTGCAGAACAACAGTCCATGTCTGGGTTCGGTTGCCATAGTGCACCCATGGCCCCAGACTCTCCTGTACAGTTTCCCTGCATCCAGCCAGTTCTCCACCTGTGCAGAGATGAGACTCTGCAATCTGGACCAGCACTTCTTTGGCTGCGCTTGCTGTGGTTTTCAGCAGTCCCACAAACCTTGTATTGAACCCTTGTTGTGGAAGCTTCTGCTTTAGACTTCTGTCTCAGGCAAGCAGGATGCTGTTCCATCCCTCCTCTGGGACCAGGTTGATGACCACAGCACACAGGCAATTCTGCAGTTCCTGCAGGTGTCCAAATCTGCCATTAGCCTATGGCAGGCTAATAGCAGGCTAATAGGCTATTAGTTGTTATTGCTGACTGAAAGTTTCTCTGCCTCTTAGGCTTGGACTTCATATCTAGCAGGGTCTTGGCCTGGTTGGCATGTGAACATGTACACTACCAATCAAAAGTTTGGATACACCTTTTCATGACTGTTATAGCCACCCTTTGCAGCACTCCATCACTCTCCTTCTTGGTCAAATAGCCCTGACACAGCCTGGAGGTGTGTTTGGGGTCATTGTGCTGTTGAAAAAACCATTATACCTCCTCCTTCCTGCTTCATGGTGGAAACCATGCATATAGAGACCATCCTTTCACCCTTTCTGTTCTGCACACGGCAGGTGGAACCAAAGATCTCAGATTTGGACTCATCAGACCAAAGCACAGATGGTCTAATGTCCATTCCTCGTGTTTCTTGGCCCAAACAAATCTCTTCTGCTTGTTTCACCATAAAGGCCTGATTCACACAGTCTCCTCTGAACATGCAGAGATGTGTCTGCGACTGGAGCTCTGTGAGGCATTTATCTGGGCTCTAATCTGAGCTGCTGTTAACTTGTGATTTCTGAGGCTGGTGACTCGGATGAATGTATCCTCAGCAGCAGAGGGACTCTTCCTTTCCTGGGGCGTCCTCATGTGAGCCAGTTTCATTGTAGTCTTGATGGTTTTTGCGACTGGACACATTCAAAGTTTTAGCAATTTCCCAGACTGACTGACCTTCAGTTAAAGGTCATTACTTAAAGTAATGATGGACTGTTGTTTCTCTTTACTTAGCTGATTGGTTCTTGCCATAATATGAATTCTAACAGTTGTCAAATAAGCCTGTCAGCTCAGTACCAAGCTGACTTTTGCACAACGCAACTGATGGTCCCAACGTCATTAAGAAGGCAAGAAATTCCATAAATGAGCCCTGACAAGCACACCTGTGAGGTGAAGCCATTTCAGGTGACTACATCAGATTTTGAGACTTCTGGTCTGTTTCAGACCAGAAGTCTCAAAATCTGCTGGCCATCCAATAGATTTTTCTAAACACTGAAGAATCCATCGTCCACCTCTGGTGTCAGTGTTCTCTGGGCTTAGTGGAGCAGCCAACACAAGTGAATGACAAACCATGGAATGTGATCTTATTAGTAGGAGGTCACTAAGCACTAAAGGTGTTCAAAGCCTTTAAGCCTTGGGTTTCATAAATATTCTCCTCCTGTAGTTTCAAAGGTATAAATAAAAAAGAATGCTTTGGATTATGAGTGTGTAGATTTCTCAGCAGCATGCTCTAACTGAGGTTTCTGTGGAATTGTCTTTGCATATTTATTCTTTCCCTTACCACCAGAGAGGAGTTTGACACATTTGACCAAGAAAAACAAACGCCAAAAGTTATGTAGCTGTTAAATTTAGATTTCATTAAGGATCAAAAGATCAAGAGAAAGCACGACTTGTTTTGAAATGTAAACACAATTGAAAGTCAGATAGCAGATAACAAGATAAACACAATGCATGTGCAACATGTTAACATGTTGTAGCATTAGGCAGTGGAGTGCATGTGTAAAGTAGGTGGTTGAACCATAATAATGAGAAACCATGTTGATTTACAGCAACTGTTCCTGCAGCTCCAATTACCCTTACAAGAAATGAGGTGAACAGCAAATAGCTGGTCAAAATGCTTCTTTGTCAGCACAGCCAATTGACATTCCTGTTGTCAAAGTAACAAGTCAAGAGGAAACTGATGCATGTAGCAAGCATAACACTCTGTTCCCCTGGTAACGGTTGGTGTGGAGGCAGCTGTAGGCAATTCTCAATAATGACCAACTCTGTTTGAACTGCTTATGAGTGGGCTATTTTTGCTTACACTGAATAGCTTTGTGAGTGTAAGTATATATTGGGTAAAATTCCAAGTATATTTGGAATTTTACCCAATGTTTATATATGTGTAATAGTACTTCTACAAATGTGTGAAATATCCAAATAAGATTTCAAAGGTCAAAAATAAACTCAGACAGATGTTAGATTTTGCAGTTTTGTATGTGTTGTAAAACTCTCCAATATAACGGAGGATGCAAACATGAAAATACACTTTTAACAACCACAGTTTTGTATATTTTAGTCAAATATTCAAGGACTAGTGTTAACAACAAGTCTTTCCTGCCTCATTGGCATATTTTAACCTTATATTGGCTTACATCAGGATGCTACTGCTGTTTCTGGTCCATTGGAGTGAACATACAGCAGTATGTATCCATGTATTGGTGTTTTTCTAACTATTAGAGTGCTCTGGGCTACTTCTTGTCAATCAGTACATAAAGTTGTATACGTGTTATCAAGACTAAAACAGGTAGGGTTTGAGCCATGTTAAAATGGGACAGGTAGCTGATGTGATACCACTGCAAATTAGACTGATATGTTTTCTGTTGTGTGGCTGTGATGGATATCAAGTGTGTTGAACACCAATTAGAAGGCTGGAGGTTTGATTCTTGAGTCATCAGCGCACATGTGAAAGTGTAAAAACCGAGCTACTAAACCCAAAATAGCCTCCCAATAAGTTCATGGGCATGTGATAAAGCATCTGCTTGCTTCTAAGAAACTGTATGATTGTAAAATAAGATGAAAAACACACTATAATATGTAAAGCTTTAGCGTGTGACTGACTATTGTTTCTGTTTGGGGTTTGCTGTAGACATTTGCTCTACTTTATTGCCTGTTGGTTTTATTATTTCTGCTACTGTCACAATACAACATGATACAACATCGCAGATGCAGCATTGCCCCCTGAACCTCTGCTCCAAACCTCACCTGCAGCTGAGCCACAAACCACACCCAGGGTGTGGGTACCAGGATGTGGACAGATGTCAGAAAACAACAGCCAATGCATCCTGCCCGCGTGCCAAGACCAAAAAGGAGGTGAGACGGTTCTTGTGGCTGGCTGGTTACCACCGCTGGTTCGTCACTGGATCTGTAGAGCTAACCAACCTCAAGCCCTACTGTGAAGTTGGTGGTGGTGAAGATGTTTTTGGCAGGACACAGCTAGTGCAACATGAAATCCACACTAAGTTCACTACCCTATAAGGAGATAAAGACACTGGTGACGGGAACATTGGAGAAAGGTGAGAGCCACTGCCCGTACTGGCACAAAAGAAAGATGGTCATTGGTGGCTGTGTTCATTATGGGAAGATGAATGCTGCTACTCACAAGAATGCATTCCTTCTCCTTAGGACAAAGGAAACTCTGAGCCACCTGACTAAAGGAGAGTTTTCCAAGCTTGTGCTTGCTGGAAGGTACTGGTAGGTAGAGATGAATTCTAGAGATATGCAGAAATTGCAACCCTTCTGGGGGTTTGAGTTTGAACCTGTGCTTTTCCCCATGTAATGCCCCTGTAAGATTCTAGTGGTTCATGCAGCAGTGTTTGAGTGTCTAGTTAGCATACTCCCTTCTAGTATATTTATTTTATAGTATATTTGACACAATATACTCACTTGACTTTCCCTCATACATTTCAATTCAATTCAATTCAGTTTTATTTATATAGCGCCAAATCACAACAGAAGTCGCCTCAAGGCGCTTCATAGATACAGAGAAAAGCCCAACAATCATATGACCCCCTATGAGCAGCACTTTGGCGACAGTGGGAAGGAAAAACTCCCTTTTAACAGGAAGAAACCTCCGGCAGAACCAGGCTCAGGGAGGGGCGGGGCCATCTTCTGCTGTGATTGGTTGGGGTGAGAGAAGGAAGACAGGATAAAGACATGCTGTGGAAGAGATGGTTCGCAAATGGAGGAAGCTAGACAACGAGCTCCGTCAGGTCAAGAAAACGCAGCTGAGTTTCTGTGGACATAAGGCGAGGTGGCCCGAGTTGGAGGAAAGACTCGAGCAAAGAACGAGCAGGAGAAGCGTTTCGACGGTCTCCATTCGGCTAAAAGCGGTTTCACTAGCTGAAGAGATGAACATTGAACATTTCCAAGGAGGTCTGTCTTGGTGCTTTTGTTTTATGAAACGGTGCTATTTTTCCATCCGGACCAGGACTACGGTAGCGCAGCAACTTCCAGCGGATTATAAGGAAAAGCTGGCCATCTTCCGCTCCTACTGCAGCAAACACATCGGCGACAAAAACATCCAGCCCAGCCACATCACTAACATGGACGAGGTGCCGCTCACTTTTGACATCCCGGTGAGTCACACTGTGGAGAAGCAGGGGACCAGCACGGTAGCGATACGCACAACGGGGTATGAAAAGTCTTCTTTTACTGTTGTGCTTGGCTGCCATGCTAATGGACAGAAACTGCCGCCTATGGTGATTTTTAAGCGAAAGACTTTGCCTAAAGAGAAGTTTCCAGCAGGAATCATCATTAAGGCAAATGAAAAGGGCTGGATGGATGAGGAAATGATGAAAGAGTGGCTGAGGGAGGTGTATGTAAGGAGACCAGGTGGTTTTTTCCACGCATCACCATCGCTCTTAATCTGTGACTCTATGCGTGCCCATCTCACAGCCGATGTGAAAAAACTAGTGAAACAAATGAACTGTGAGCTTGCTGTCATTCCGGGAGGCCTGACAAAGGAACTCCAACCGCTGGACATCGGTGTGAACCGCCCGTTCAAAGTAAGGCTGCGAGCGGCCTGGGAGCGATGGATGACCGATGGAGACCAGTTTCACCAAGAGTGGAAGGCAGCGCCGGGCGAGTTACGCCACAATTTGCGAATGGATTGTAGATGTGTTGCATCTTCAAAAAATAAAAATACAATAACTGAGACTTACAATGAAGTATCGTTGCCACTGGTTTACTGAACCTTTCCTTCAGGGCATGTACAGAACATGTGCATCCATTTTCTACTGCCTCCTACAGGACACACTCTTCTTCCACTTCCTTACACATTAATGTAACACAGAACTAATACTGCCTCTCCTGGCATTACCATTGTACGACACACTCATTCTGTTTCTTTCAGAAGAATAACAGGAACTTAGGATGTAGGTATCTATGAATAATAACTATTATTCATACTCATATATTCATATAACCTACTAATTTCTTGCGATACCACAAGATGCTTGGGCTAACATGTCTGCTGGCACTGTTGTTCGAGCTTTCGCAAAAGCCGGCATCATTTCCGAGGAGCCGCACAGCACGGAAAGTGACTCTGACAGTGAAGAACGTGAACCTGGCATGTTTGATGGAGATTTAGCGCAGCTGTTCAATTCAGACACAGAGGATGAGGACTTCGATGGGTTTGATTGATGATAAAAATGTGAGTACCAAACTTTGTTTTGCTCCTGCTTTATTTTTAAATACGCATACGGTACTTGTATGCGCCCTATGATCCAGTGCGCCTTATGTGTGTGTTAAATACAGTAATGGCACACATAACTGAGACTGCGCCTTTTAGTACAGTGCGTCTTATGGTTGTGAAAATACGGTATTTAGAATGACTCGGGGGTGTTGATTCATTTAAACTAACATAATCATCCTGCTGCAACCAGGTTTCTGTAAGGCAGAGTAAATCAATTTGTTGATCAATTATTAAGTCATGTACTAACAGAGACTTGGAGGAGAGAGACCTAATATTTAATAATCCACATTTCACTGTTTTACTCTTTGGTTCAGATGTGGATACTGTATTGTTCTTTCTTTGTAATTGTTTATGTTTAAGTTGTTTGTTGCTGGTTTTTAGTTTTTTTTTTTTCTGTTTGGGAGCTGACACAGTCTCTATGGAGATGGGTTTTTGGGGGGTAGCAGGAGGAGAGAAGCTGCAGAGAGGCGTGTAAGACTGCAACTCTGCTTCCTGGTCCCAACTCTGGATAGTCATATTTTGGGGGGTTTAATAAATTTGTCCATATTTCTAGAAATGAGAGCTGCTCCATCCAAAGTGGGATGGATGCCGTCTCTCCTAACAAGACCAGGTTTCCTCCAGAAGGTTTGCCAATTATCTATGAAGACATGTACATGCTTATGTACATGTATAATATGTTCATAAGCATTCACATATTCGGAAGACATATTCCAGAGGTTATGGTGAGAGTGACTGAATCAAAGGTTAAACTGGCCCACTCCTACTGCAGTACACCAGGTTAGAGCTTTTTTTAGCCTTGCTGGACACTTTGTCCCTAGCTATGGTGAACTAACATCCCTTAATTCCTAATCTCAGCTAATGAAACACAGTAACGAGTGGTCTCATTTGAGCTTTTATATGCATCTCTGACACAACCTCCTGTTTTTGTTTTTGATTGGTTTAGTAAAATGTAGCATTTATTTACTTTCCAGCTCTTTGAAAATTTGCACAAAATGTTGAGGAAAAGCACAGAGTTTTATCTGGAGCTATCTGCAGCATGTACAAACTGATATTAATCTTTAATAGGGCTGTCAAAATTGAGAGCAAACAAAGCAACTTCTGTACAATGCTGTACGCCATCTTAGTTGAATTGGTCACATGACTGCATCATATGACTACAAATAATTCATCGTTTTTGAAAGCCTCCATCTTCGCTGTCCACACTGCGACGCGAAAACAACGTTTTCAAATGTCTCCACTTTGGAAAGCGTTTTCAAAAAGCTCAGTTTTCCTTGACCGAAAACGCCGTCTCCGTGTGGACGGAAGGCCAAAACGGAGAGAAAAGATGCGTTTTCAAGCAAAAACGTATTAGTGTGGACATGGCCTCAGTTAGGATTTTTGTTGTCTGTTTCAATTACTGCATGCTTTTGTTTGGTCATTTATGTGTCAGGCCACATCATGTGGGAGTGGAGGTGCTACTCTAGTCCAGCTGCCAACTATTTGGATTTGACTACAGTGGGAAGTTGACTGGTGTGGGTTTGGGACCCTTCATTTTCTCTACAAAGGGGGAAGAAAGTTGAAGACATGTACAGAGAGACAGGAAACAACGGGCTGTATAGCACAGCTGGAGCTTAGTTGTATGGAGTAAAGGACACTTTTAAAGGAAAGATTTTTAGCCTGGCCTGTCTGTTTATTAAAAAAAACTAAAATAAAATCAGGGTTTTATAGAAAAGAGAATACATTTTTAAATCAGGGCATATGTTGTGTTATTAATCAAAGACCTGGACTGGGAAGTGCATGTAAATGGCCTGTAAATGGTCTGTATTTGTATAGCGCTTTTCTAGTCCCTAAGGACCCCAAAGCGCTTTACACATCCATTCACACACACATTCACACACTGGTATGTAGGAAGCTGTGTGCTATGGGAGTCTAAGGTGGAAAAGCCTACTTCAAAACTGGGAGATGGCCCACCTGATGGATGTACCTAGAGCCTGGAGAGAGAGAGACTGAGAGTCGCTTTCCCAGGACCTAGCATGGAAACTCATTCCCCACAAACACAAGTCTATTAAGGAGGGTGGAAATGCTTTTGTAGGAAGATCTAAGACTAACATGTGATTGGTTATCCCCTGAATGGCTCACCATTTTCTGTCAGTAACCAGGCTGGTAACTCTGACTCCCAGCCCACTAGCCTGTAGCAAAAACACTTACAATTTTGATTATTTATTAATTTGTTTGCACCAACAAAGTTACTCTCAGCACTGTCTGTAGTGTGTCCTTGAAAACAAACAAACAGACGACAGAAAATAAAGTGAGAGCTACTTTCGGCTGCTGCTTTGCTATAAGGAGTCCCCGCACAAGTAACTCTGCATGCTTGATTTGAAAGAGTTTCACACCAGATGCATTTGGGTCTCTGGCTGGAATCAAACCAGAAACCTTTCCCTTAATATGTTTACAAATACATAATTGAAGGCACCAAAGGACAAACGTAGTGGCAGCCATCTCTGCATCACTATATCTGCAGCACATGGACAGTTTCTAGCAAAACAGGGAAGAAATCCAGCAAAGACCTGACACACAACCCAAGAGATGCATGTGTCAGTGGCAGGGAACTGTCAAGAAGCCAGATTTAAGGAAGGGAAAGTGGGAGAAAAGGCTTACCAGATTGGCCAAATTATCCAGGAACTGGACTAAAAATAAGTGGCAACCTGATGAAGTGATCCAAACTAGAAATGTTTGCTTCAAATCATCATGTATGGAGCAGGTTAGCAAAAATGTGCAATACAGGAGGCTGGTGGAGGTGGAGTCAGTGGTTGAACAAAAACTCTGCTTTCAATAATGTGTACATATTTACAACACCAGTGTTGGTCAAGTTACTTGAAAAAAGGAATCAGTAACTAGTTACTAATTACTCCCCCCAAAAAGGAATCCCGTTACTTTACTGATTACTTATTTTCAAAAGTAATTAATTCCTTAGTTACTTAGTTACTTTTTAAAAACACAATTTACAACCTGAAGAGGTGATAAAGTGATAGATCTTTCAGCCCAATTCTACTTTTTCTGCATAATCCATCATACAAAATGTAATCAAATGGAAAAGTCTCTTTTTTTAAACTTGTTTTATCAGTTTTAATCTTTTAACTTTATGCATCAAGCAAAAATTTAATTATATGCAACATTCTCTGACTTGAATTCAATTCAATTCATCCATCCATCCATCCATTCGCTTCCGCTTATCCTTTTCAGGGTCGCGGGGGGCGCTGGAGCCTATCCCAGCTATCATGGGGCGAGAGGCAGGGTACACCTGAATTCAATTCAATTCAATTCAATTTTATTTATATAGCGCCAAATCACAACAAAAGTTGCCTCAAGGCGCTTCATAGATACAGAGAAAAACCCAACAATCATATGACCCCCTATGAGCAAGCACTTTGGCAACAGTGGGAAGGAAAAACTCCCTTTTAACAGGAAGAAACCTCCAGCAGAACCAGGCTCAGGGAGGGGTGGGGCCATCTGCTGTGATTGGTTGGGGTGAGAGAAGGAAGACAGGATAAAAAACATGCTGTAGAAGAGAGACAGAGGTTAATAACAGATATGATTCAATGCAGAGAGGTCTGTTAACACATAGTGAGTGAGAAAGGTGACTGGAAAGGAAAAACTCAATGCATCATGGGAATCCCCGGCAGCCTACGTCTATTGCAGCATAACTAAGGGAGGATTCAGGGTCACCTGGTCCAGCCCTAACTATATGCTTTAGCAAAAAGGAAAGTTTGAAGCCTAATCTTGAAAGTAGAGATAGTGTCTGTCTCCCGAATCCAAACTGGAAGCTGGTTCCACAGAAGAGGGGCCTGAAAACTGAAGGCTCTGCCTCCCATTCTACTTTTAAATACTCTAGGAACAACAAGTAGGCCTGCAGTGTGAGAGCGAAGTGCTCTAATAGGGTGATATGGTACTACAAGGTCATTAAGATAAGATGGGGCCTGATTATTTAAGACCTTGTGTCATGGTCGCTGTGTGGCAGGCAGGATGAGGACCCAAAATGCAAACTCACGGACTCAGGGGATAAACTCAAAATGCAGCTTTATTGCTGACAGGTGACAAATGAAAGCAGTGATACCAAAGCAATACAAAACTAAACTACACTGGGAAAAGCTAATGTAACATATACCAGAAGACACGGGGAGAACCACACACAGCATGAGGGAGAACGCGACGCCGAACAGAGGGAGACGCAGACAGAAATACACAGAGGGTTAACGAGGAAAGTGGGAACACAGCTGACACAGATAACCATAACGAGACAGGGCGGGGTGAACATAACACTGACGGGAGACGGGCAGAGTCAAACAGGAAGTACAGAGGTTCAGACAGGAGGAGAGAGAGCACGGGGAAAAACACAGACATAACGGGCTGGGGAAACATGGAATAAAACATAAGGAGAGACGAGGGCTCACAGATACACAGAGGGGCACACAGGGGGTAAAAGCCACGAAGGGAAAACACTTAGGGAACAACACAACAGGGCAACTCAGGAAACATGGCCTAAATAGGGAACAAAATACAAACATACAAGAAAACTAAGAATACTGGGCCAACATGGCCCAGGACCATGACATCACCCCCCCCCCATAAGGGCTGGCCCCAGACAGCCCAAACACAGGAAAACAAAAACCAAACAGAAAATGACCCAGGGCGGGCGGCGGGGGCCCAGGACGGAGGGCTCGGAACAGAAAACAAAAACGAGCAACAGAAAACACAGGAGCACAAGACCATAGTTCAAATAAAGTTCAGGGGGCCGACCCAGAGCCCACCGGCACAAAAGTTCACGGGTCACACGGTCGGGGGGCTGACCAGGCGGGTGGCACAGGTGACAGAGCTGGTCCGGAGGCCGGCCACGCGGAAGGCAACGGCAGCGGCGAAGGGGACAACTGAGCAATTCAGGAGGCCGGCCGCGCAGAAGGCAGCGGCGGCGGTGGAGACGACTGAGCAATTCAGGAGGCCGGCCGCGCGGAAGGCAGCGGCGGCGGCGGAGGAGACGACTGAGCAGTTCAGGAGGCCGGCCGCGCGGAAGGCAGCGGCGGCGGCGGAGGAGACGACTGAGCAGTTCAGGAGGCAGGCCACGCGGAAGGCAGCGGCGGCGGCGGAGGAGACGACGGAGCAGTTCAGGGGGCAGGCCGCGCAGAAGGCAGCAGAAGGCAGCAGAAGGCAGCGGCGGCGGCGAAGGAGACGACGGAGCAGTTCAGGGGGCCGGCCGCGCGGAAGGCAGCGGCGGCTCTCCAGTGTCAGGCGTACTGGCCGAGGCCCGGTGGGCACAGGACCAGACGAGGCAGGACCAGACGAGGCAGGACCAGACGAGGCAGGACCAGACGGTGGCGATGCGGGGGCCGGACCAGGCGTCGCTGCAGAGGCTGAGGCTGGACCAGGCGATGGCGAAGCAGGAGCTGAGGCTGAGGCCGGACTGGGCGAAGCAGAGGCCGAAGCCGGACTAGGCGGAGCAGAAGCAGAGGCCGACGCCGGACCGGGCGACGTTGAAGGCGATGACGGGGCTGGACCAGGCGATGACGCACAGGCTGGAGCTTGACCAGGCGTGGCAGAGACGGAGGCTGGACCAGACGAGGATGAAGACTCGGATGAAGCCGGACCAGGCGAGGCAGAGGCGGAAGGTGGCTGGATGGGCTCCTCGGGCCCTCCAGCTGATGTGGCATGAGGCTGGTGCGGTTCTCCTGAACCCCCAGCTGACGAGGAAGGTTGCTGGATGGGCTCCTCGGGCCCTCCAGCGGAGACAGGAGGCTTAACGGGCCCCTCGGGCCCTCCAGCGGAGACAGGAGGCTGATCGGGCCCCTCGGGCCCTCCAGCGGAGACAGGATGCTTAACGGGCCCCTCGGGCCCTCCAGCGGAGACAGGAGGCTGAACGGGCCCCTCGGACCCTCCAGCGGAGACAGGAGGCTGAACGGGCCCCTCGGACCCTCCAGCGGAGACGGGTGGCTGAACGGGCCCCTCGGGCCCTCCAGCTGACGTGACGCGAAGCGGTGGCGTCGCCGCAGGGTGCCGGATAGGCACACCTGGGAGTCCAACAGCAGAGGCAGGATAAACTGTTATGAAGGCCCCTGGCTGGACTAGGAGCTGAGGAAACACAGGCTGCTGAGGCACAAACCCAGAGAGAGAGAGCAGGTAAAAAACAGTCTATAGGGCTTAACATCTTAACACAAGAAACCATGAAGTGGACAGTGGTAGGGACCACCAGTTCTGAGCCAGCAATCACTAGGTTCCCAAAGTCTGCATCAGTCCAAAGTGGCTCAGAGGTTACTAGCCCAGTCTGTGTAGTCCTAGGAGAGGTCAACATAAGCTGGTTGGACTCAACCGGTGGTAGTGTGCGACTCAGAGGAGCTGGTTCAACCATACGGAAAACAAGAATTGCCACTCGATCCACAAAAACAAGGCTTAGATCATCAGGAGCTAACTCCTGGAAAAACAGTAAACACACAGGTATGGACCTAACCAATGGCACCGTGGTAGCATGACTGTGGTGTGTTGGATGGATGTGTTTGTTGGAACCCGCACCCGCAGTGATCTGTGGCTTCAGAGTGATGACTATATTGAGTGGAGAGACAGATACAGGTAAAACGGTACGTAAACCATTAACTGAAGCGGGTGACACTCCAGGCTGAGAGTGAGTGGTTACACCATTGTTCGAGGCCAAAATCCTATCTAGTGATGAGTTCACAGAGGCAGGAGAAAATGGTGTCACATTAACCCTGATCTCAGCCTCCATCTCCTGAGTGGAGGTAATGGTGCTGGAGCAAAACAGTTCAAAATCACCCTGTTTATTACCTTCAGGAAGACAGAAGTCATGTTGTGACATTACAGAGTCCAGGTCACCATGATCTGCAGTTATGTTTGCCTCATGATGACTTAACATGGGTTCATGATCAGTGTTCACAGTTTTCCGTTTGTGAGAAACAAGTGTAGCTGGGCAAACCGGAGCACTAGTTATGCTTCCGTTACCTTCATTCAGAGACTGGTGGAGGAGCAGGGCCGGGTCAGGAGGGAAGACATTAGCCACCGGCAACTCAGACTTGGTTGGAACTGCAGACACGGAAAGGGACACAAAAGGAAACACCTCCCTCCCACTATCAACATGAGAAGCAGTGGAAGTCTTTCTCAGTCTATGTGAGTGAGTGAATTAGTCGTGAATGACTGAGAAGAACTGTCTCTAGCCTGCGGCTTGGTGAACAGCTCATTGCTAGCCATATCACTGGCTAAGTCTGTAGCCACCTCACATGCCTTCTGCTCAGAGGTAACTTGGAGTGACTGGACAGTTTCACTCACCTCCGAGCGTCGGGCGATGCGATGGCGACGCGAACGCCGTTTCCTTTTGGCCGTGGGCCCCGTTAACGTGGAAGGTGGAGCCTCCTGTGGCGTCACAGAGGCTGAGGAGGCGAGTGTTGGCGGGGCGGCAGGCGGGAGCTTCAGGCAACTCCGGGGGCCCCCAAGGGCTAGGCGTGTCCCGCGGAAAATCTCACCGTAGTGAGGAGCAAGCCATGGCTCCTCCCGTAGCTCTTCCTCCAGTTGCGCGCATGCGGCGCGCTGCCGCTCCTCGAGGTCGGAATCCGCGCCCCCCACAGCCACCTCGTGTTGCTCAGTGGAGGGCAGAACGGGCCATGGCGGTGCGCGACAGCGGCGGGAACGCCGTTTCCTCTTAGGGGCGGCCGTGGGCTCAGCCTGGCCTTCCGTGGCAACCGGCTCCTCGCCCTCAGACCACATCCGTGCCAGGCAGGAAGCAGGAGACGAGTAGCCCGATCGCGGCGGCAAGGGTGGGTGGTCGATCTGTGGTGGGACAGCTGACGAGAGCTCCTCCTCGGTGATAAGCCAGGGCTTCCAACGGAGCTCGTCCTCCCGATATGCCCGTAACACCTGCTGCCGCTCCTCTTCACCGAAGTCGCTGGCCTCTGGCATCTCCGTGCGCCACGTAGTGTAGACAGGCGGTGGCGAAGATGTAGAAGCCGATGAGAAGCGAACAGGCGGCGTAACGGTGGTGACACCTTGTATGTGAGGAGCAGGATTTTGAATTCTGGATTTAACAGGAAGCCAAAACAGGAGAAATCTGCTCTCTCTTTCTAGTCCCTGTCAGGACTCTTGCTGCAGCATTTTGGATTAGCTGAAGGCTTTTCAGGGAGTTTTTAGGACTTCCTGATAATAATGAATTACAGTCGTCCAGCCTGGAAGTAATAAATGCATGAACTAGTTTTTCAGCGTCACTCTGAGACAGGATATTTCTAACTTTAGAGATGTTGCACAAATGGAAGAACGCAGTCTTACATATTTGTTTAATATGTGCGTTGAAGGACATGTCCTGGTCAAAAATGACTCCAAGGTTCCTCACAGCGTTACTGGAGGCCAAGGTAATGCCATCCAGAGTAAGAATCTGATTAGATACCATATTTCTAAGCTTTTCAGGGCCGAGTACAATAACCTCAGTTTGATCTGAATTAAGAAGCAGAAAGTTAGCGGCCATCCAGGTCTTTATGTCTTTAAGACATTCCTGCAGTTTAACTCATTGGTGTGTGTTATCTGGCTTCATGGACAGATAGAGCTGGGTGTCATCTGCATAGCAGGGAAAATGTATGCTATGTCTTCTAATGATGCTGCCTAAGGGAAGCATGTATAATGTAAACAGAATTGGTCCTAGCACTGAACCCTGTGCAGCAACAAAAAAGCAACATTTTACAACTTCAACCTAAAGCGCTCTATCTATGCAAGATAGCATGGGTGCTGTGTAGGAGTAAAGTCAGTTTCAGTCCACTTCACAAATAAATTTGTTTAACGTTTAAACTTATTTTCTGCACATTCCAGCACAGAAAATAAAATATTTTTACACTCAGTCTTTCAAATAGATGCAAGTAAAACACAGCAGAAAATAAATAAAGTCAAAGACTCAGCGGTCCTGTTGCTCTATTTTCACCTGTAAAGCAGGAGTGGGGCAGGCGGAGGTTTACCCTGGTGCAGGTGTGCCGCGGTCAGTGGAAGAATCCGCGAGTTTCTCTGTGAGTTTCCCATTACGTCGTAGCTACTCGGTGCTTGTTGGAAGTTTAGGGGTTTTTTTGCTGTAAAAAGAAGTTTTCTTCCCACGCACAACAGACACTAATGTTTTTGTCACTTTTTATGGGATCAAACTCAAAGTAAGGTCAGTACTTCCACGCTTTAAACGCTGCACGCTCATACTCTCTCCCATAATCGATATGTGATCCATTGTTGATCTGCACACAGCTGTTGTCACTAACGGCGCACTCGCTTACGTCACTGTCGTGAGACATTCTCGCAAAAAATCACTGTTTTAGTAACGCAGTAACGCAGCGTTCCTACGGAAAAGTAACGGTAATCTAATTACCGTTTTTGCAATAGTAATCCCTTACTTTACTCGTTACTTGAAAAAAGTAATCAGATTACAGTAACGCGTTACTGCCCATCTCTGTACAACACAGAGGTAGGAACTGATGACCCACAACTTTTCATTTTAAATGCTTAAATGGTTCACATATACAGTAGACTGTGACAAAATCACATCATGTTAGGGTCATGTTTGATCTCTTTCAGACTGCATCTGATGCTGCAACTGCAAATGTGCCTCAAGTATTTTTCATAAAACCAAACAAACGTATTACACTTGCCACTTGGATTGTGTGTATTCTGGTGATTCTTAATTCCAAAGAAAATAAATGGACATTATCAGATCTGCTGTGGCTGTAGCCTAAGGCCTAACAGCACAAAACAATACAGCTCTGATTTACTCTGCGGTCCCCAATACCAGCACATACACAAAGAAGGCATTAATGCTCTCATGCATCTGTGCCAGAAGTTTAATTTGCATCTACATGATTTTAAAGGCCATAAAAATGTGATGCTGGTGATACAGTAAAATTGGAAATTGAAAGAGGAGTGAAGAAATTAATGCAGCATAAATGGATTGAGTCTGTTTGTACGAGGTATCAGTGTGCACAGAGTATGCATTCAACCAGCAGCCCATTCGACATGGCATTTATTTGTTGACAGTAAGGTTAAATAGTACGGTTCCTACGTTTTACTTATTTATACTTAATTTTAAAATGTCATTATAAGCTGTGTGGCAGGCCAGTATAGGACCCAAATTCAGGACTCTCAGATGGAAAACCTGACTGACTGACAGATGGATGGATGGGGAACAGGTGGGAACACAGCTGGGACTAATCTGACATAACGAGACGGAGGGGAACGAAAACTGATTACACTGAGCGCAGGACAAGGACTATCAAAATAAAACAGGAAACAAGAGACACGACAGATGAATGAATGTGAGTTTGACACAGTGACTGACAATGAAACACAGAGCTACAACCTAACAGAAGCTAAATGATCAAAAGTACAAGAAAAGCAAACATGACAAAAAAGGTATACACGAATGAAAAGAAAGTTACTGCATGACTTATAAATACAACCCAGGTCTTTGCTCTAAGGACTGTCACAGCCTCCCTATTTACTGCCTGCTTTAGGTAGGTGATCACTGATAAGACTGTGGAGCACTGCTTGTTTTCCCTTTCCTCGCTCGTCCCCTGAGATGCTAAATGCAGGGAAATGAGCAGCCAGAGCTGTATTTGATGTTCTAAGATTTGGGGAACAAATGGGAGCACTTTATCCTTGATGCACTCAGAGATTAACATGGCAAACATCAGACTTTGATGTATTAATGAAACATGTCTAAGTAGACAAATCCTGGTGGAAACATACATGCAAAACAATTTAACTTGTGGAACTTCTGCAATAATCGGTGCTGCTTTCATATTATCAGAACTATTCGGTGCATCTGGAAAGTATTCACAGCACTTCACTTCTGCTGCCTCCTGTCATGTTGCTGTCTTATTCCAGCATAAATTAAATTCATTTTTCACCTCTAAATTCTACACACGACACTCCATCATTACAGACCGAACTAAGTTTCATTCAATCATTAAAAATAAAACACAAAAACGTATACACAAGAATTCACCCCTTTTGCCATGACACTGAAAATTGGTGCATCCTGTTTCCACCGACCATTAGTCATGTTTCTTTAACTTGATTGGAGTTCATCTCTGGTCAATTCTACCAAATGATGTGGTGAAATGCATACATCTCCATATATATAAGTTCCCATAGTTGCCACTGCATGTTAGAGCATAAACCAGTCCCAGTCTGTAGACCTCTGAGACAGGATTGTACAGAAACATTGTACAGCAGCACTGAAGGTCCCAGTGAGCACAGCGTTCCCCATCATCTGTAAATGGAATACGTTAGGAACCACCAGGACTCTTCCTAGAGCTGGCCGACTGGTCAGTCTGCACTTTGGAAGGACTGTAATCATCAAAGTCACCTAGAACCCAATGGTTACTCAGACAGAGCTTCAACATTGCTCTGTAGAGACAGCAGAACCTTCTAGAAGGACATCCTTGATGACAACCTGCTTCAGTGCTCTGGACTTGGGACTGGGGTGAAGGTGAAGAACACAGCCAACATTACAAAGACAATGTTGTCAAATGGCCGAACCAAAGCCCAGTCCGACTGAACATTTCTCAGAGATCTGAACATGGTGTGCACCGACACAGCAAATCTGCAATGGGAGCTTGAGAGGTCCTGCAAAGAAGAATGGCACAAACTCCCCCAAAATAGGTGTGCTGAGCTTAAAGGACCATACTCAAGAAGACTTGAGGCTCTAATTGCAACAAAGTATTGAGCAAAGGCTGTGAATATATGTGTACATGTTTTATTTTATTTGTCATTGTGAAATTTTGAGGTTAAAAGAGAATTAAATCTATTTTAAAATAAAGCTGTAACATGACAAAGTGGAACAAGTGAAGCTGCCTCCACATGCACTGTACTACACTGCAACAAGCCACATCCAGCCATTTCCCTCTGCAATAGATAAAAAATACCGGCTTTTTTGTCATTTACAATATACACCAGTTAGTGCATTAATACGATATGTATAAACAAACCCAAATCTAAAAGTATAAAATACAAAAAATCAAATATATACTAACTGTACAGGAAATAAATACACAAATATAGCAACAAAAAAAAAAAGCGTACATCATCATTCCAAAAATATTGCACTGCCTAAACGTTCAGTCATTTGAACAGTCCGGGAGCAGTAAATGTGCACTCAGTATAGTTGGATGAGAGGGTAAGCTGGCTTTTCTGTTCCTGATGCTTCTTTCTAGGCACAGGGAGAACAGTGTGTGGTGGGGCTGGGCGGACTCTCTGATGTTGTGGGCTCTGCTGAGACAACGTTAGGTCCTCAGCACTCTCTGCAGTGATATCTCGGAAGACTGGAACTTCCAAACCAGACAGATATTCAGCAGATCATCTCTATGTTGCCACAGGAGAGAGTGGTGAGGGTCTGAGGAGAAGGTGTGCAGGAAGTACAGATGCTGCTGAGCCCATTTAACCAGTGACGATGTGTTTACTGACCCGTACAGACAATCAGTTATCTGCACCCCCATGAAAAGGCTGCTGACTACCTCCACAGCTCTGCTGTCAGCTAACGAGGGCTGAAACACTTCAGGACTATGTCTGAAGTTGATTATCATCTGTTTGATCTTCTTGATTTTCAGAATGAGATTTTTATCATTCCTCCCATCATTAACCACCTGTCTATAGGATAACTGTTGTCTCTAATGTCCCGTCCCCATCCCTGATGATGTCATTGAAAGCAGATGAATTCTGTTGGTGAGGAAGCCTAGCAGCCAGTTAGAAATGGTGACGCTGAAACCCAGGAGATTCAGATTTCTCACCAGCTACTGTGGGATAGTACTCAAGTCCAAAAAATACATTTGTGTGTAAGTGAGCTCCTCCAGAAATGCCAAGCTCAGGTGAAGAGCAGAGGAAATTGTGTCCTCTGTGGAGCATTTTGGCCAGTAAAGCTCAGTCAGATTAGGTGCAGGCTAAAGACTGGCTTTTATTGCAAGGGTGTTGTTTGTTACTGCAAATCAGCAGAAAACACAGAGACACACAGAGAGCCTCCAGCCACGTGGTGGATTTGAACTCAGGTCCTTCTGGCTTTGAGGCAACAGTGCTAGCCACCGCACCAGCATGCTGATAGCTCAGAGTTTCAAACTAATTTTAATAGTAGACACAGCTAACCTAAGAAAATAGAAAACCCAGGTTTTAAATGATGAATTCATTGACAACAAGATCCCAAAGTTGGACTCCATCACTCTGTCCGTTGGAGTCACCTCGCCTGAAACTAATAGCTGTTAATAAGAAGAACATCATATCAACAGTCAAACATGGTGGCGTTAGGACTGTTCTGCTGTTTCAGCATCTGGACAACTTGCTGTGGTTAATGGAACCATGTATTTTGCTCTCTGCCAAAAAGGAGAACAAGTGAGTCAGGAAGTTAGTGGAGGGTCAGAATTTGGGGTCATTGTGCAGTTCATTGTAGACTTTAAGTACTTCCCAGTGCTCAGAGGGCAACTGGAATGCATGGATACACATATACATGTAGTATATGTATACATGTAGTTAAATTATGTAGTTAAAATGTATTGATAAATCAGATATTCAAGATATTCAAAATAGTTTTAACTTCAAGCCTTACCTGTGTCCTCCACATATTCTAAGTTTCAAAAAGGACAGAATAAGGCCTGTTTCTTATTATAACAAGATATACAACAACTCCTGAAAAACAATGCTACACCATAATAACCCCAACTGTCATACTCAGCACTTTGTGGCTGAGTTGCTGTCATTCCCAATCACTTCAACTTTGTTATAAAACCCCTAACAGGAAATTTCACAATCGGTTAACTAATTGGAACGCGTGAATTTTGTCATTTTGGGAATATACTGGATGCCAGACAGATATAATATTAATCCATAGTGTGATAGCATGTGATGCAGAAAATTTCTCGTATCTGCCGCTGCTGCAGTGGAACTGAATTAGTCTGTTAGAGAAGGGGCTCTGTTGCCTGTCCATCCATACGAGATAACAGTTTGTTTGTATCAAGAAAACAAGATTTATACACCAAAACCAAAGCAAAACACAAAAATCAAGCAAAACACACCACAGGCTGGAAAGAAAAGCTGCGTAAAGTAACAAAGCGACTAATTTGTCTGTAAGAATCGTGGAGTCAGTGAAAAACAAAGAGAAAAACATAAAAACACAAATGCTGCTGCAACAAGCTGCCACTCCGCATGGCTCTGTGGTTACTATGGAAACTGAGCGCTCATGGGTTCAGCTTATATTTGAAAGGAAAATTCTCAGATACATTTAACAGCATTTTAATACAGTAAAGTCACAATGACAAAAACTTTCTATTGATAGTTACATTTAAGTTGGTTACATGGATCTGGATTCATCTGAAAAAAATCTACATATCCTTTCATAAAATAGCAAATTATGCATAATAAACACCGTTTATTATGTTCAAGAAATTAGATGAAGTTCCATCGAAGGCTATATGTTCACCTAGATGTCTTTTTCCCCCCCTCCTTTCCTGTTTGGTTCTTTTGCCATCAGAATTATTGTATAAAGGCAAAGAAAGATGCCCAACGGATTTACTTTACCAAATGGACCATCCCAGCCTTGTCGTATTGTCTATTTGATTCACCTTTGCTTTTATTGTTTATTCTATTTTATTTTCACTTGCTAAACACGGGACAGACTTGACTGGGGAAAAGAAAGAGGGAAAGAAAAACAGCGGGGAAGAGGGATGGTGATAAAGGGCAAAAAACAAAAACTAACAAAACAAACAGACAACAAATACATCTATCAATCACCTGGGTCACCTGTTGAGAAAGAAAAAAGAGAAAACAAGCAAAAAGAGAGCACCCTGGTGACACACCTTTACCCCGAGGGCCTGTATGTGTGGGTGATTGTGGTGGAGCGGGAAGAGGGAGGCAGCTCACCAAGACATCTCGATAGATTTCGATTAAACATAATCAATTTCATTATAGCCATTTGTGTT
The DNA here is from genome assembly GCF_964374335.1 of Astatotilapia calliptera. NCBI lineage: Eukaryota > Metazoa > Chordata > Actinopteri > Cichliformes > Cichlidae > Astatotilapia > Astatotilapia calliptera. The sequence continues at coordinate 846,940 of NC_137433.1, forward strand.
GCCATGGCAGATTTAAGATGTTTTCAAAAATCTCTTCTGTTCTAGGGACTGCAGATCTACATGTCATGTTCACTTCATGTGCATTGTCAGCGATCTTAAAACTCTGCTGTCCATGTCGTCTTTGTTTTACTCATAACTCTATATTTTATGCAGTAGTGTGTGTGTGTGTGTGTGAGTGTGTGTGTGAGTGTGTGTGTGAGTGTGTCTGTGTATGTGAGTGTGTGTGAGTGTGTGTGTGTGTGTGAGTGTGTGTGAGTGTGTGTGTATGTGAGTGTGTGTGTGTGAGTGTGTGTGTGTATGTGAGTGTGTGTGTCTGTGTGTATGTGTGTGTGTCAGCAGGAGAGAAGATGACAGCTGGAGTTGTGCAGGCAGAAGTACAAACATTGTGTCAAATTAGCAATGAAGAGTTATCCTGAGCATTAGTGCCCAACAAAGGCGGCCAACCCATTTATCCAGCACAGACATTGGGGTAGGTGGTGGCAGAATTGGCCTCCATGCATCAGGAGCAGGAGGCAGCGCAGAGAAAACAGCTTCAGGTCTTTCAGGCCAAAGTCAAGAAGTGCTGGAAAACCTGCTGGCTCTGTGTGGTTCCACGTTTCAGCCGCCGTCACGTCCCCCTACCATCACACACTCATCAGATGGGAGAGCCTGACCACCTACATTCCTTTTTGGATACGTTTGAGGCCACAGTGGTGGCAAGCAAGTGGCCAGAAACTGAGTGGCCATTCCAGCTGCTACCCTTTGGTCTGATGAGGTGCAGACGGCGGTGCTAAGATTACCACCGGCAGCATGGGGGGCAACTTCACACACATCTTCAGGAGACACACACCCTCTTCCACTTTTAAGATTAGGCTTAAAACTTTTTTTTAATAAAGCATATAGTTATGGCTGGAGTTCAAAAAAGCCATTCCTCTGCAGATGATCTGTTAGCTGTTTGACAACTACTCTTTCAAGGATGTTTGATATAAAGGAAGGTTGGAGATTGGCCTATAATTAGCTAAGACTGCTGGGTCTAGAGATGCCTTTTGAGTAAAGGTTTAACTACAGCCAGCTTGAAGGCCTGTGGCACATAGCTGATTATTAGAGATAGGCTGATCATATTTAAGATTGAAGCATTAATTAATGGCAGGACTTCTTTGAGCAGTTTTGTAGGAATGGGGTCTAAAAGACACATTGATGGTTTGGAGGAAGTAATTATTGAAGTTAACTCAGAAAGATCAATTGGAGAAAAAGACTAACTTAACATCAATGGTACTAAGAGTAGCTGTAGATAATATTACATCTGTGAGATGATTATTGGTAATTTTTTCTGTAATGGTAAAAATGTTATTCGTAAAGAACATGCAACACCATACAGAGCAGGCTGTGATCCTGAGTCTTGACGCCAGAAAGGCATTTGACTCAGTTAGTTGGCAGTACCTATACAGAGTACTGCATAAATTTGGTTTTAATGATCTGGTGATAAACAGTGTAAAGGCATTATATGGCAATCCAACTGCAAGGCTGAAAATAATGGTTACATACAGTGGGGCAAAAAAGTATTTAGTCAGCCACCGATTGTGCAAGTTCCCCCACTTAAAATGATGACAGAGGTCAGTAATTTGCACCAGAGGTACACTTCAACTGTGAGAGACAGAATGTGAAAAAAAAATCCATGAATCCACATGGTAGGATTTGTAAAGAATTTATTCTTAAATCTGGGTGGAAAATAAGTATTTGGTCACCTCAAACAAGGAAAATCTCTGGCTCTCACAGACCTGTAACGTCTTCTGTAAGAAGCTTTTCTGTCCCCCACTCGTTACCTGTATGAATGGCACCTGTTTGAACTCATCATCTGTATAAAAGACACCTGTCCACAGCCTCAAACAGTCAGACTCCAAACTCTGCCATGGCCAAGACCAAAGAGCTTTCGAAGGACACCAGGAAAAGTATTGTAGACCTGCACCAGACTGGGAAGAGTGAATCTACAATAGGCAAGCAGCTTGGTGTGAAAAAAATCAACTGTGGGAGCAATCATCAGAAAATGGAAGACATACAAGACCACTGATAATCTCCCTCGATCTGGGGCTCCACGCAAGATCTCATCCCGTGGGGTCAAAATGATCATGAGAACGGTGAGCAAAGATCCCAGAACCACACGGGGGGACCTGGTGAATGACCTGCAGAGAGCTGGGACCAAAGTAACAAAGGTCACCATCAGTAACACACTACAACGGCAGGGAATCAAATCCCGCAGTGCCAGACGTGTTCCGCTGCTGAAGCCAGTGCATGTCCAGGCCCGTCTGAAGTTTGCCAGAGAGCACATGGATGATACAGCAGAGGATTGGGAGAATGTCATGTGGTCAGATGAAACCAAAGTAGAACTTTTTGGTATAAACTCAACTCGTCGTGTTTGGAGGAAGAAGAATACTGAGTTGCATCCCAAGAACACCATACCTACTGTGAAGCATGGGGGTGGAAACATCATGCTATGGGGCTGTTTTTCTGCCAAGGGGACAGGACGACTGATCCGTGTTAAGGACAGAATGAATGGGGCCATGTATCGTGAGATTTTGAGCCAAAACCTCCTTCCATCAGTGAGAACTTTGAAGATGAAACGAGGCTGGGTCTTCCAACATGACAATGATCCAAAACACACCGCCCGGGCAACAAAGGAGTGGCTCCGTAAGAAGCATTTGAAAGTCCTGGAGTGGCCTAGCCAGTCTCCAGACCTCAACCCCATAGAAAATCTGTGGCGGGAGTTGAAAGTCCGTGTTGCTCGGCGACAGCCCCAAAACATCACTGCTCTCGAGAAGATCTGCATGGAGGAATGGGCCAAAATACCAGCTACTGTGTGTGCAAACCTGGTAAAGACCTATAGTAAACGTTTGACCTCTGTTATTGCCAACAAAGGTTATGTTACAAAGTATTGAGTTGTATTTTTGTTATTGACCAAATACTTATTTTCCACCCTGATTTACGAATAAATTCTTTGCAAATCCTACCATGTGGATTCATGGATTTTTTTTTTCACATTCTGTCTCTCACAGTTGAAGTGTACCTCTGGTGCAAATTACTGACCTCTGTCATCATTTTAAGTGGGGGAACTTGCACAATCGGTGGCTGACTAAATACTTTTTTGCCCCACTGTAACTCAACATCTAAGACTGGAGAGAGGAGTGAGACAAGGCAGTGGTTGGTCTCCTCTCCTTAATATTCCTGGAGCTGCTAGTTCAACGCATGAGGCAAAACAGAAAAATCACAAGTATTACAATTAGCGATGTAGAACACAAACAAGCATGTTATGCTGATGATGTACTTTTATACTCCTGCTTGTCCTTGCCAGAGGTAATAAACTTAAAAACGTTGGCCCGATAACAGGATACAAACTGAACCTAAGCAAAACTGAAACCCTTCCCTATAATTATAGACTATCCAAAAAACTCAAACAAGCATACCCACTGAAATAATTAAATACCTGGGGGTAACACTTATTAAAGATATAAAAATACTAATAAGACTATTTGATAAAAACTACAACCATTTATATCAAAGAGTCAAAGATGGACTCACATCCCATGTTTGAGCATAAGCTCTATCTGGCAGATACAGATCTACAGGACTTCATGGTTAAAATAAGGAATCCACGGGTATAAAAGCCACAGTAAGGGTTTGGAAAATGGTGATAAAAGAAAATAAGCTGGAGAAGGAATTAAAATATTGAAATGGTGTGCATATGATTTGGAATTTACCAAATCAAATAGACTCTACTTTTAAGAACTGGATAGAAAAAGGAATCACATCAATATGTGGCATTGTAAAGGAAGATGAGTTTTCAAACTTTAAAGCAAAGTTCTTATTTGGAAAATCAAGAATATCATTTATCCACAAAGGACTGTCCTCTCCCCCTTCCTCTTCACCCTCTACACCACAGACTTGTCCACTGCACAGAGACCTCCATCTTCAGAAGTTTTCTGATGACTCTGCGGTGGTTGGATGCATCAGCAGGGATGATGAAACAGAGTACCGGGCTCTGGTCGACTCCTTTGTCACGTGGTGTGAGCAGAATCATCTGCAGCTCAACGTGGCAAAGACCAAGGAACTGATCGTGGACTTCAGGAAGACCAGGAAACACTTAGACCCTTGTTTCAATCCAGGGGTCAGTGTGGACGTTGTGGAGGACTATAAATACCTCAGAGTATACATAGATAATAAACTGGACTGGGCTAAAAACACCACAGCACTTTACAGGAAGGGCCAGAGTCGCCTCTATTTTTTGAGGCCACTGAGGTCCTTCCACATCTGCCGGACAACGCTCAGGATTTTCTACGAGTCTGTTGTGGCCAGTGCGATCCTCTATGCTGTTGCATGCTGGGGGACCGGGCTGAGGTTTGCAGATGCCAACAGACTCAATAAACTAATCCGTAAGACCAGTAATGTTGTACGGATGGGGCTGGACTCGGTTAAGGTGGTGTTGGAGAGGTGGATGTTGTCCACAATCTCAGTTAGCTTCCCAGCAGCCACCAGCTCTGTTAGCTGCCCAGCAGCCACAAGCTCAGTTAGCTGCCCACCAGCCACAAGCTCAGTTAGCTGCCCACCAGCCACAAGCTCAGTCATCCTTTCTTTCACTAGCTTCAGCAGTGGCTTCGGCCTCAGATGCAGCTTCAGCCTCATCCTCCTCCTCGCCTGGTACTGCTGCTGGCATGCCGCCATCCAGCCTGCGTTTGGCGCCTCAACATCACCGGCCATTTTCTAGGCCGCTGGCTGATCATCATCGCCACCCTCCTGAACGGGATTGTCGCCGCCACCACCTTCCGCGTGGACGGTCTCCGGACTTCTGTTGCCGCCACCACCTTCCGCGTGGACGGCCTCCTGAACTGTTTGCACGCCGCCACTGCTTTCTTCATGGCCGGCCCCCTTGAACTGTCTCATCTTGGCCTTCTGTGCTATTGGCCCTGAACTATGTTTCGGATCTGCTCCCCTCTGTGGTTTGTGAACATTTTGTTTGGGACTCTGGGGCCTCCATTTTGGTCCTGGTCTGGATATAGTGTGTGTTTGCCTCTGTTCCTCGTCATGTCGTCTGTGTTCATCCTCTGTGTTACTCCACTGCCATCTGCATCCTGGATCCGCATTCATTCAACCACACGACTGCTGCCCAGCCGTGACACTTCTTGATGTGATATTCTTCTGTTTCCCTGGCTGCTGTGTCTGTGGGGATGGTGTTCGGTCTGTGTTGTAGCGTCCTGATGACACCCAGTTTATGCTCCAGTGGATGGTGAGAGTCAAACCTTAAATACTGATCCGTATGCGTAGGTTTACCACAATATTTTACTACAGAGATTAGAACACACTTTTGGTATTAAAGGAACTGTGCTGCAGTGGTTTGTAACATATCTGATAGAGTCCAGTGTGGTTGCGTGTACAGTAAATGGGGAGTCTTTTTCCACAGTGTGTAGTTGTCATGGATCGCTGTGTGGCAGGCAGGAGGAGGACCCAAAATGCAAAAACTCACAGACACGGGGATGAACTCAAAAATCACAGCTTTAATGCTGGAGAGGCAGAACGTAGGAAATACAAAACTAAACTGGGAAAAGTAAATTAACACCCGGAGAGAGACACAGGGAAATCCACGCAGCATGAGGGAGAACGCGACACAGAACTGAGGGAGACGCAGACATAAATACACAGAGGGTTAACGAGGGAAGTGGGAGCACACAGGGAACACAGGTGACACTGATAATCATAACAAGACATGGCAGGAGTGAACGCAACACTGATGGGAGACGGGCAAAGTAAAACAGGAAGTACAGAGGTTCAGACAGGAGGAGAGAGAGAGCACGGGCATAGTAGGCTGGGGAAACATGGAATGAAACACAAGGAGGGGAGACGAGGGCTCACAGATACATAGAGGGGCACACAGGGGATAAAAGTCACAAGGGGAAAACACATAAGGAACAACGTAACAGATCAACCCAGGAAGCATGGCCTAAATAAGGAACAAAATACAAAAATACAAGAAAACTAAGAATATTGGGCCAACATGGCCCAGGACCATGACAGTAGTACTGTTTACATTATACATGCTTCCCTTATGCAGTATCATAACAATTTCATTGCTATGTAGATGATACTCAGATTGATTGATTTATTAATCAATGAAGCCAGATAATACTGATCAGCTCGCTGAATCTTGACATCTAATTTCATTCTAAATTCAGACAAAACTGAGGTTATTGTCCTCTAACCTAAAATATTGGAAACATAGTGTCCAATTGGATTCTTACGTTTGATGTCGTTACCTTGGTTTCAGCGATAACACTGATTAACCCGGGAGTCATTTTTGACCAGGACGGGTCGTTCAGTGTGAACACTGAGTAAATACAAGGTTACTTTCTTAGTGGGCTTCCCATGATGCAGTGTGTTTTTCCTTCATCTGTTTTTCATGTGTTTATACACCACTGCTGTGTTTGACTCGCAGTCATTTTAGCATTCTGTCTCATTGTCCCACAGTTTGCCTCGTTTCCTCTCTCCCTGTGCTCTCTTGTCTTTGCCCTCACAGTCAGTTGCTGCTCCTCCCTGAGTCTGATTTTGTCAGAGAGGTCTTCCTGTTAAAAGAGAGGTTTTGCTTCCCACTGTTGCCAAATGATTGCTCATAAGGGCTTGTCTGATTTTAATATTGGTGAGTCTCACAATATAAAAGTGCCATGAGCCAACTGTTGCTGTGAATTGCTGCTATATATTGCATTAATTTTCTCCTAAAAATTTAACTTTGCGATGGCTTAGGGTTTGGGCTAACAGGCTAACAGCTTATTCAGTTCAGGGATATTAAGGGAAGCTGGAACCCATTGTAGTTGTCCCAGGGCAAAAGACATTGCACATCCTGGACCGGTCAGCAATACACTGCAGAACTGCATTATAGTGCAACTTGTCTAGGGCTGGAAGATACAAAACCAAATTATATTGACTGTGTTTTTACCGAAAGTGACCGTGTTGGGCAGACATCTCTGTTTACAAACGACTAAAAACAAGAATCGGCTTACATCTATACTTAGCTGCTATAATTCCTGAGTGGAGCTTCCATGTTGTTCCACTCTTAGAGGTGGTTGGTGGTCATCTAATTCTTTAACACTGACCAATACTGCAGCAGTGAGCTCAGCATTTTTATGCAGTTTATTGAAGTTCCAGCTGAGTTTGGAGCTGTGAATGTTAGACCACTACCAGGTGCTCTGTGTTCACTGGGAATGTTGGTCTCTGCACTGGGAGTATAAGCCTAGAGACGCTTACTGGAGGCTTCTCTTTGCTGTTGCAAAGGGAGCAACATTTTATATACAAATAAATATAATATATACAAATATAAAGTTTTGTTTTTACTGATTCACAAAAATATTCATTATAATCCATTCAAAACAAATCTGTGAAACCTCATAGAAGTATGGGTGTTTTGTTTTTTTTAAACTCAGAAACACGGTGGTCTCAACACACACACACACACACACACACACACACACACACACACACACACACACACACACACACACACACACACAAAACAGAAAAAACTCAAACATGCATGAGGGTTTGTACAGGACTAATGGGAAAGGAAGCATAAAGTAAAGAAGGAAGGAAACTATTTCTTCCAGAGCTGAGAGGGAACGCATTCCGCTGCAAATCATCAACTTGGCCATGTAGAGTGTGAGAATTTTATCTGATTAAAGGTTTTTGACGTCATCCAAGTGGGCAGATGATGGCTAGATGGAAAATGTCTGAATCAACATCATAATAGGATGATAAGGAAATGGGCAAAATTAGTCTTCTTTGTTGAGGCCAATGCTGAATTGCTTCTTTGGGGATGTTTACAACACTGATACTAATCACACGTCAGTTATCAAGCCAAACATCCCGCCTCAGTGCCAATGTTTTTCAGCCTCACATGCAACTGCATAATGTCAACTGAGGGTTTTATCTTTCACTGTAAAGTCCAAGCACCACGTGCTCTAGATAAATAAATAACTAACTCTACACAGAAAAATCCATGAACAGCAGCACTTTAATTTACAGTTTTTTACAGACGCTAGGACACATTTCTCAATACTTAGGTCACGTTTGCAAAACTCCTCACACAGTGAGCACAACAGAAGTCTATGTGGGCTAAACTGAGGACCAGTTATCATTGTTTTGGCACAAAATGCATTCAATGACTACATCTCTCAAATTTCATGAATTATCTTCTCACTCAGACACAACAACTGCCAAAAATCTTTGTACGTACAGGACATTTTGCATGTGCTTACATACTGTTTTCAAAACTGTTAAACTTATGGCCAAAACAATAACACAATGCAAAACTTGAAAAGACAGCAAAATGCAACAGCAATATTTTATTGAAACATATTTTAAATCTAAAAATGCAGTTTAACCAGCCACAGCTGATTCTCATTGTAGATGAACATCTACACAGGTGTTACTCCTTCAATTTTTCAACTCCTTCAATTCTGGCAGCCAGAAGATTCTTTCCTAGGTGTATTACCCTAGATGACATAAGATGTGATGTGGATGAGAACCTGTGGCCAAATGGAGAAGACCGAGTAGATTAGCATTACTATTGTATGTGTATCAGTGGATGGTGTGTATACAAATTCTTGTATTTTGGGATTACTTAGTGCAAAAACATAAAAAATACATAAACAAATATTAACGAATTCTGCATGATGTCTGATTCATTCCAGTAACATATATTGAAATTATAAACAGAGATGTGTCCTTGTTTTACACAAGAAAACACTGTAATGCTACATGTTGTTAGTGTTTTTTAGGTCATTGTTTTGTGGGTGACAAAGTGTGTTTGTCGGCTGTCAACCTTTGCTAGTGTTCTGGAAGAATGAGGTTATTTGAGACCTGAATGAAGTGTTTTGGTAGTTGTAGTGCATTTTGAATGTGAAATGAACTGCTTTGCCAAGCTGACGGTCAGTTAGGAGGATTGTGTGAAGAGTTTTGCAAAAGTGACCTAAGTATTGAGACATGTGTCCTAGCGTCTGTAAAAAACTGTAAGTTCACATGTCTTGAGTTCCGTCAGTGTGTTTCCTGTTTTACTTTCACAGTCTGTTCTATGTTAATGTTTCTAGTTTTGCTTCCCTTGCCTCGTCCTGCTTACTCTCAGCTGTGCTCTCCTCCTGTGGCTCATTCCCCCTCGTTATCCCTCAGTGTATTTAAGCCCCATGTTTCTCTTTGTCAGTGTTGCGTCCTCCCTCATAGCTGTGTGATTTTTCCCTGTGGCTCCTTGTGCTTTAGTTTTCCCAGTTTAGTTTATTTTGTATTGTTTTTCGTGTCCCACTTCACGCCAGCAATAAAGCTGTGTTTTTTGAGTTTACCTTTTGACTCTGTGAGTTTGCGTTTGGGTCCTACTCTTGCCTGCACACAGCCGTATTGTGACAAAACCTTACCCAAGCACGGTGTCTTTTACTGATGAGTTTTAACAAATCACTAGAAAAACATGATTCTGCACCTTGTTTGAGTCTTTTCTGCAACAACATCCAAGACTTTCAACAGATTTTCAAAGAAGTTCTGCCATGCTAAATTTACATCCTTTTTATTAATCGCTTCATGCAAGTCTTGAGCTCTCATCAGGTCGGTGAACATATTAATATCCTAATTTCATATTGATCTAATTTGTACAGCACATATTATGATCACTGAAATGTAATTTTCTGCTGTTGTAAGCAGTTCTAAATGTTCCTCCTTATATTGAGGCCGTAGTCAGGGATGTATACTTCACTAGTGGAAATACACTCATCTAGCCAAGTCTGTGAGACTGTGACGACCTCTGTGTAACACTGATGTAGCGCTAATGAATTAATACAGGCTAGGGATTGAGTGTAATTTTATGGTTATTATTAATCAGAAGATTTAGGGACGCCACTGGAGCTGATGGGCAGTAATTAATAAATACACACAACACAAAATGGTTTTGCAGGTACCATGTATTTAACCAAACCCCAAAAAAGAATAACAAGAAAAGAAAAACTTAAATAATCACTCCTCCTGCAGCTATCCAATTAATCAAAAACCCAGTGAGGGTACACAAAGACAACTAAACAGATTTGTCTGGCTTATACCAAGCAACACAGGTTCTCAAAAAACAGTTCCCCCATAAACACCACATGTTAATATCAAATCCACTGATCCACACTGAAGTCCATGAGTTTAATCTGAATGTCCATGAGAGATGTCCAAGCGCTATTGTCCATAAATGAAGGGAATGGTGTGTATGATTGCGGAAATCAGTGTATTTGGAAAATGGGGACAGAGCGTTGTCTTTGATAGCTTCCTACCCAACCGGTGGAAGCGTCAATTGCAGAATGTGTCCTGCTCCTAGCCGTTCATTGGCTCGCCATCCTTTTTCATACCCCAACAAGGTTCACCTGGCCAATTCCGTTCTGTTCAGTGCACAACAACATTATGGCTCTGGCTCACAGTAATCAGCATCTGCAACAGCTCTGTCACCTGGCTTGCCTCCACGCATGTCACGGGAGGAAGCCGGGACAGGCTTACTATGACCTACATGCCATCCGATTGGCTGAGCAAAGTCATGTGGTTGGAGTCATGCATTTGTGATGCGTTCAATGGCAGGAAATAAGTGCAGGAAATTACTCTGGGTTACACCTGCATTTGAACACTTGCTGTGTGATGGATGTTTACACAGAATATTACAAGCTTTGATATGAAGGAAACCCTTTTTGTAGAAAACAGTTATATTGATTTACCTGGGGAATAAGGGTACAGAAGGTCCCAATAATCACAGTGGCTTCCATCATGTGCAAAAATCACCAGGACTCTTGCTAGAGCTGGCCATCCAGCCAATCTGAACAATCGAATGCCTTCATCTCCTCCTCCTCAAAGGCTTCTTTAAATCACCTTCAAGCTGTCGAAAATGTGGCAAGACTCTTAACTCACAGTCATGAATTCCCACATATCACTCCGTCCGTTAGGTACAGATATCAGTTTGAAATCCTCACTCTTACTTTTATGGCCTGAGGAGGAGAGGCCATACCAGATGCTTAGATCCACTGATCGTCTGCAATTCCACGGACCTGTCTGAGAACAGTTTACCTCCCCCTCTATGCACCATTGACTCTGTGGCTTCTTTTGAAAAACAGCTGAAAGCTCATCTATTCAGACAGGCATTTGGGTAATGTTCTTGTGTAATATGTTGTTTCTGTCTGATGTATTTTTAAACTCCCTGTAAAGCATTATGTAATAGATTCCTGGCTTAAAAAAGTGCTATATAAATAAATTTTACTTACTAAAAGATGTGTGGCCATAAAAGATGGACATGGTCGGCAATAACACTCAAGTTGGCTGATGATACTCTAATAGTACCAAGGGCCCAAAGAAAGCCAAGAAAATATTCCACACACTATTACACCACCAGAAGCCTGAACCAGATGTATAAGGCACAGGGGATGCACGCTTTTATGCACTGTTCAAGTCTGACGGTGGCTGTTGGTGATTGCATGCTCGGCTGTTTCTGTCTGCATGCCAAAGCATCCCTGAGCAAGATTCATTAGAGAGAGAGAGAGAGAGAGAGAGAGTGTGTGTGTGTGTGTGTGTGTCTGACGATTAGATAGAAAGCACTTAGATGTAGACAAGAGTGTGTGTTTGAATGGGTGAATGAGACAAATGTGGATAAAGTGTTTATCTGTGGGACCAGCTGTACAGGAAGTCTCTCTGTTTAACTAACCCTATTCTCTGATCCTATGGGTCTTACCCAGTAGGCAGTGCAGAGCTCAGATGGAGCTGATAAGAAACAGGAAGCCCTGAGTAGCCTTGCAGGCTCAGTCTCCATCAGCCATATCCGTTAACAGCAGCTCTCCTCTAGATCAGTGGTCTTGGAATATGACATTATTTAGTTCAGTGGCCTGGACAGTCGGCCCCAAGGGTCAGTTACTTAACTTAATTAATTTAATTCTGATTTTGTCCTGATCTTTGGGAAGAGAAAGGTTGGAGAGAGAACAGGCAGACCCACAGCTGAAGATGCATCTATCCCCATGAGCCATGCTGAAGATAAGAATCCAACACGGAAAACTTTGGAAATCTATAATCCACGACGGCACATGTGAGCGGAGAAAAAGCCAAAAAATACAAAACCAGTTAGCAAGTTCACAGTTTGGGCAGCGGTTGATTCCTCTGTCGTTGCACCTGTGAACTCCTTAGATCCAATCTGCTCATCTCGCAGAAGACAAAGGGAAAACTGATTTATATTTTACACCTGGTCATTCTTTCTACCTCCTCTTCTTCTGGACGTCACATCTTCTGTGATGACATCTGGTCTCACCTATTTTGACATCCAATCAAGCCTTACCATCCTCTCTCTAGCTATCTGGCTTCTCCACATACATGATTTAAAACACAGTTTATACTTTAAAATCAGTTTATCACATTTTCTTTCTTTATGTTCTATATGATTTGTCATACATGTTTCATTTAGTTTATGCAACTTTACTTGAAATGAATCTATGTGTAGGTCATTCTCACAAGGAGATTTTAACATGATCCATTTTTAATTCAAATACAGCGGAATACTTTCTCTCACATTTTCTCTTCCTGGCTCTGTTTGTCAGTCACAACATACACAATACAATTTATTTAATTAAATCATGTTTAAAAAATCTGACATTCTTTGAGATCATGTCTCTCTCTCACACACACACACACACACACACACACACACACACACACACACACACACACACACACACACACACACACACACACACACACACACACACACACACAGACACACACAGACACCAAGTGAGAAGTCTACACTATTATATTATTCAGTATATTGATTGAATTTACACCAGATTACATTCTGTTCAGCATTAACCAATTAAGCATAATTAACTATCAGCAAAATTGCATATTAATTATGGTTCTGGGTGCACCAATCTTAACACTTAATACCATTCCTCTTATTCAGACACAGACCGGCTGGAGACACATTTCTTTTTTATTTCTTTACATTCTTGCAGAAGAATGTAAAGAAATACATTCTTTGGCTGCAGAAGATCCATGCAGCCATGGATCTTCTGTGGATGGATCTTCTCTTGTCAAAACCAAGTGCTCAATTAAAGGAGAAAAGTACAATTTGTGCCAAATTCTGACCATCTACCATCTGAAGCTGCAGCAAATTTTAAGACTTATCAGACCATGCAATATCTTTGTCCAAACATCTAAATTATAGCCTCAGTTTTCAATTCTTAGCTAATAATGGTGGCACCCAAAGGTGTCTTCTGCTGCCGTAGCCCATCTGTTTAAAGGTTTCATGGTTATTGTGCGTACGGAGATGGTCCTTCTGCTTGGTTGTAATAAGTGGATATTTGAGTTACTGTTGCCTTAATCTCAACTCAAAGAATTATCTTCTGACCTCCGTCATTGGGTGGCGCTGTCACTTGGTGGTCGCTCTTTCTGCCGTAAAGTATCACTTCCTGTTACAACACACAGTGGTGTTTTTGTGTAGCTTATCTACGTAGCAATTTATTAAAAACTTATAGATAACTTCTTGTGTCATAGAGTAATCTTCATGTGCTTTTCTGTGTATTCACTCATTGTGTCTTTACTGTTTCGCTAGCCTAGCTTAGCTCATAGCTGACTCGCTAGCAGCATGGCCTCTTCACCTGTCCCTTCTGCACTTTCCTGCTCATTGTGTCAGATGTTTAGTTACTCCTCGGCCTCCTTTAGCAGTAATGATACTTGTAACAAAATTAGCATATTTGCAGCTCTGGAGGATTACTGAATTGGAGACTGTTTGTCGTAGGGCTAACACATAGAGACACAGACAACTATTCGCACTCACAATTAACCTATCCCCACCAAATGTAAATTCAGTAAAATTATAATTTTACGCTGGCAGTAATGACACCCGGTTACGCTAATCGGAGGTCACTAAAATCAATATTGAATCGGTGTGTACCTTTGCCAAAACAATGTGGGACTCTGTAGTTTTCTCTGGTCCCCTCCCCAATCAGACCAGGAGTGACATGTTTAGCCGCATGTTCTCCATAAATTGCTGGCTGTCTAATTTTTGCTAATTGGCAAACCTTCTGGAGGAAACCTGGTCTAGTTGGGACGATTGTGGCTCAAGAGTTGGGCGTTCGCCTTGTAATCGGAAGGTTGCTGGTTCGAGCCCCGGCTCCGTCGTTGTGTCCTTGGGCAAGACACTTCACCCGTTGCCTACTGGTGGTGGTCAGAGGGCTCGGTGGCGCCAGTGTCCGGCGCCTCTGTAAGTGCGCCCCAGGGTGGCTGTGGCTACAATGTAGCTGCCATCACCAGTGTGTGAATGTGTGGGTGTGTAAAGCGCTTTGGGGTCCTTAGGGACTAGTAAAGGGCTATACAAATACAGACCATTTTTTTTGTTAGGAGAGCTGTGAAACTCAGAAACCAGTCTTACTTGTTATCATCTATCGTCCACCTGGGCCTTACACAGAGTTTCTGTCTGATTTCTCAGACTTTATATCTAATTTAGTTCTGAGCTCAGATAAAATAATTATTGTGGGTGATTTTAACATCCATGTAGATGCTAAGAATGACAGCCTCAACATGGCATTTAATCTGTTATTAGACTCAATTGGTTTCTCTCAAAATGTAAAAGAACCCACCCACCACTTTAATCACACTCTAGATCTTGTTTTAACATATGGCATAGAAACTGAACATTTAACAGTGTTTCCTGAAAACCCTCTCCTGTCTGATCATTTCCTGATAACATTTACATTTACAATAATTGATTACACAGCGGTGGAGAGTAGACTTTATCAAAGTAGATGTCTTTCTGAAAGTGCTGTAACTAAGTTTAAGAATATAATCCACCCACTGTTATCATCTCCAATGCCCTGTACCAACACAGAGCAGAGCAGCTATCTGAACACCAAACCAGACGTGCACGAGGTTATGCAGGCTGAGTCGGAATGAGGCAGTCGTGTGGCAGCCACAGAATCAGACATGGCAGGACCACACGAGGCAGGACCAGACAAGGAAGGACCGGATAAGGCAGGACCGACGAGGTAGACGAGGGCGCATCAGGCAACGGTGCAGAAATCGCAGGTGGTTGCACTCCCTCAGACCCTCCAGCGGAGGCAGAAGGCTGAAGCAGTCCCTCAGACCCTCCAGCGGAGACAGATGAAAGCTGCAGGAGGCCCTTTGGTCCCTCCAACGGAGACAGGCTGCTGAACGGGCCCCTCGGATCCTCCTGCGTGGTCCCTGGTACCTTCCAGCAGAGGCAGACACAAAACCAGCAGGGCACTGGCCCTGCCCAGGGATCCAGAATCACCTAAGGGCTGAAACCCAGCCTCTGGGGAGGCCCTGGAGGGAATAACTGTTTAAAAAACTGCCAGTTCACGAGAAACACCTGTGGTTGGAGTGAGACTTTCTCCCTGTATAGAATCAATGGGTGAGGATGGTGGCCGAATGGGTGGCAGAGCTGCGGGCTGAATAGCAGGCTCAGCTAGGGGCGACGGAACAATTCAATTCAATTCAATTTTATTTATATAGCGCCAAATCACAACAAAAGTCGCCTCAAGGCGCTTCATAGATACAGAGAAAAACCCAACAATCATATGACCCCCTATGAGCAGCACTTTGGCAACAGTGGGAAGGAAAAACTCCCTTTTAACAGGAAGAAACCTCCGGCAGAACCAGGCTCAGGGAGGGGCGGGGCCATCTGCTGCGACCGGTTGGGGTGAGAGAAGGAAGACAGGATAAAGACATGCTGTGGAAGAGAGACGGAGGTTTTCAAATTGTCTAAGACCTAAACTACCATCTTTTCTGAAACCCAAATAAGTGTTTGTTGTCTAGACCAGTGTTTTCCATCCACTGTGCCATGGCACATATGTGTGCCGTGAGAAAGATTATCTGGTTTCACCTGATTGGTACTCTACCATATTTTAGATCTCACCCTGGGTCAAGATAAGATAAGATAAGATAAGATAACCTTTATTAGTCCCACACGTGGGAAATTTGTTTTGTCACAGCAGGAAGTGGACAGTGCAAAAGTTATGAGGCAAAAATTAGAATACAATAAGAATAAATACAGTACACAGCTGTACAGAATAGAATAAAATAAAATACTATATACAGTAGAATAAAATAAAATAAATATACAATAAGATAAAAATAGAATACAAATACAAATACTATATACAACTGAGTAAAAATACAACGATGACAGAAAGGATTATTGCACTTAGTATTATTGCACATGTGTGGATGTGTGTGCTTGATCAGTTAAAGTCTTTATTATGGAGTCTGACAGCAGTGGGGAGGAAAGACCTGCGAAATCTCTCCGTCCCACACCGTGGGTGCCGCAGTCTCCCACTGAAGGAGCTGCTCAGTGCTGTCACAGTCTGCTGCATGGGGTGGGAGACGTTGTTCAACAGGGATGACAGCTTAGCCGCCGTTCTCCTGTCACTCACCACCTCCACTGGGTCCAGAGGGCATCCTAGAACAGAGCTGGCCCTTCGGATCACCCTGTTCAGTCTCTTCCTGTCCCCAGCAGAGATGCTGCCGCCCCAGCAGACCACGCCATAAAAGATAGCAGAAGCCACAACAGAGTCATAGAATTTCTTCAGGAGTGGGCCCTCCACTCCAAACGACCTGAGTCTCCGCAGCAGGTACAGCCTGCTCTGCCCTTTCCTGTAGAGGGCGTCTGAGTTATGAGTCCAGTCCAGTCTATTGTTCAGATGAACACCAAGGTACCTGTAGCTGTCCACAGCCTCAATGTCCATACCTTGGATGTTCAGTGGTTGCAGTGGAGAATGATTGTGCCTGCGGAAGTCTACCACCAGTTCCTTGGTTTCACTGGCGTTGATCTGGAGGTAGTTCAGCTGGCACCAGTCCACAAAGTCTTGGGTCAGTCCTCTGTACTCCTTGTCGTCCCCATCAGTGATGAGGCCGACTATTGCAGAGTCATCAGAGAACTTCTGCAGGAAGCACTGGGTGGAATTGTGGGAGAAGTCTGCAGTGTAGATGGTGAAGAGGAACGGAGCCAGAACCGTTCCCTGTGGGGCCCCCGTACTGCAGACGACCCTGTCCGACACACAGCCCTGAGTCCTCACATACTGTGGTCGGTCGGTGAGGTAGTCCAGGATCCAGGTAGTGAGGTGATGGTCCACTCCAGAGTTCACCAGCTTGTCCTTTAGAACCGAGGGAAGAATGGTGTTGAAGGCACTGGAGAAATCAAAGAACATGATTCTCACAGTGCTTCCAGCGGTCTCCAGGTGAGCGAGGGAACGATGTAGGAGGTGAATGACGGCATCATCCGCTCCAATGCCAGGCTGGTAGGCAAACTGAAGTGGGTCCAGTGATGAGCTTGTTAGGCGCCGAAGCTGAGCCAGGACCAACCGCTCCAGGGTCTTCATCAGGTGGGATGTCAGAGCCACCGGCCTGTAGCTGTTGAGGTCCTTGGGGCGT
Source organism: Astatotilapia calliptera (assembly GCF_964374335.1). NCBI lineage: Eukaryota > Metazoa > Chordata > Actinopteri > Cichliformes > Cichlidae > Astatotilapia > Astatotilapia calliptera. The sequence goes on from NC_137433.1 coordinate 864,385, forward strand.
GAAGTCTTTGGCACTGGTACAACACAGGAGGTTTTCCAGAGCTGTGGGACTCTTCCCAACCTCAGGCTCAGGTTGAAGAGGTGCTCCATCACCCTACACAGTTGGTCCGCGCAGGACCTGACGACCCTCGAGCTGATGCCATCTGGACCCGCTGCCTTCTTGCCATTAATCCTCCTCAGTTCCCTCCTAACCTGGGTGGTTGAGAGAGACAGGCTGGAGCCTTGTGTTGAGTGTGTATTGGATGCTGTTGTTGGGGGTGGGGGGGAGTGAGCAGGGTGAATAGAGGAGGTGTGAAGTGTCTGAGGTGGAGCAGCAGCAGTGGGGGTGGGTGAGTCTGCAGCCGATGTTGCAGACTGCCTCATGGCTGAATCAAATCTGTTGAAGAAATGATTCAGTTCATTTGCCCATCTCACATCCCTCCCAGGCAGAGAGTTCTGCTGTTTGTGGCCCGAGATGGTTCTGAGGCCTCTCCAGACTTCACCAACGTTGTTTTGTTGAAGCTGGTTCTCCATCTTCTGCCTGTAGCTCTCCTTCCCATTCCTTATCAGTCCCCTCAGCTCTGTCTGCACCCTTTTCAACTCCTCTTTGTCTCTGGATTTGAAGGCCCTCCCCTTCTGCTTGAGGACGGTTTTAATTTCTGGGGTAATCCAAGGTTTGTTGTTGGAGAAACACCGTACAGTCCTGGTAGGTACAGTGTTATCCACACAGAAGTTTATATAGTCAGTAATGCATGTAGTAAGGCTGTCGATGTCCTCACCGTGGTCATCACAAATCACCTCCCACACAGTCGACTCAAAACAATCCTTAAGAGCCTCCTCGCTCTCCTCTGACCATCTCTGTACTGTGCGGGTGGCTGGTGGCACCCTGCGCACTAAGGGCTCATACACAGGGACAAGGTGCACCAGGTTGTGATCAGATCTGCCCAGGGGAGGGAGAGGTGATGAACTGTATGCCTCTTCTGCATTGGCATACAGTAAGTCCAGTGTTTTATTGTCTCTGGTTGAGCAGGTCACATACTGGGTGAAGGTGGGCAGTGTGGAGTCCAGTGAGGCATGATTGAAGTCCCCTGATATTATGAGAAGGGCTCTCGGTGATTGTGTTTGCAGTCTGCTGACCACAGAGTGGAGAGAGTCACAGGCTGCATCCGCGTTGGCCGAGGGGGGGACATACGCTGTTATCGCGATAACATGCGAGAACTCCCGGGGCAGGTAGTACGGACGCATGCTAACGGCTAACAGCTCAATGTCTCTGCTGCAGAGTTGCTCTTTTACAGTGATGTAAAACACCCCTGAATCAAATGATTAGTTCATTACCAGGTCTCTGGAGAACTTCAGGAAATGTTGAGGAGGTCACTTAGCCATTTAAATTAGCTGTGTTGGATCAAGAACACATCTAAAACCTGCAGGACACCGTCCCGCGAGGCCTGGAGTTGGACAACCCTGCTCCAAGCGAACAGGCAGAACAATTACATTCTCTTCCACTAGAGGGAAGTACAACTTCTTGCTCCAATTAAATAGGTTGCCAACTGCCAGTAAAACAGAAGACAAAGAAGAAATTGCATAAAAGTCATCCTGTGAGTGAGACAACGCAGTGCTTATTAGCAGTAGATATTTGAAAAGAACAAGTAGTCAATCTGACCTGGGTCCTGGAGAAAATTCCAAACTAGTGATGGGATTTCCGGCTCTTTTTGGAGAACCGGCTCTTTTGGTTCGGCTCATTAAAAAGAGCTGGCTCTTTCGGCTCCGAACCGGCTCTTCAAGTTATTTTGTTGCTTTAATTAATTAATTATTAACAATAATATAACATTATGCACGAAAGGAATTACTAATGTATTTATATATGTTTATATATAAAAATATGCGGTGGCCCCTAGAGACAAAGCACGTACAAACTCCAAAACACATTTCTAGCGTTAACTGAACTTCCACAACAGAGCTACCTAGATCATTAAATTACACAATCGAAAGCATGCGTGTATTGTTTGTGTATTTATACACAGGCACTCATATATATTCAAATAATTAAAAAAAATGTTTACCTGTTACTACCACACACCAAATCTGGTCGTTGGTACTTTCTGGCTTGTGTAGCCACTAGGTAACAAAAGCTCAACACTGCCCCCTAGCATCCTGGAGGACTTCTGTTGTGTTTTGTATGTGTTTTGAGTTTTTATGTGCTTCTGAGTTTTTACGTGTTTTGAAGTTTTTACGTGTTTTGGAGTTTGTATGTGCTTTGTCTCTAGGGGCCACCGTAAATATACTTTTATTTATTCACTCCACATAAAATGTAATAAATAAATCATATAATACAAAAACCAACTATTTACATTTCAACTTTTAACTATTTACATTTTCAGCTTTTTCCTTTGAAAACAAATTTAAAGTGAAACAACACAAAACACTACAAACCACAACACAATTAAATATAAATATGAAAAAATATAAAACAAAAAGAAGATGCACATTCTCTGTCATATGGACCTGCATGAATAAACTTTCTGAATCCTTTATCATCCGCATCTGAAAATAGTTGTGGATGATTACTATACCTTTCTAATGTGACGTTGTTGTCCCCGGCTCTCTTTCTCTCTCTCTGTCTCCCGCTCTGTTCCTGTGCTACTGCGAGCCTTGTGCTTTCCCAGTGCTAAGCACAAGGCTGACGTGCGGAGTGGAGTGGAAAAAAAGTGTGAGAGAAAGAGAAAAAAAAACCCACGGCTCACGTCGTTCACTTCAAAAAGTTGGCTCTAAGAGCCGTTTCGTTCGCGACCGACGCACCACTATTCCAAACAGGATGAAGGCCCTAGCATGAGTAGTGGTCAAAAGAAGGCAAAAAAGATATACTGCGGACAAACTGAGCCAACTCTGCTGAACCTGGTGTGCGGGGAAAAATTATCAACATGCTTTTTGTGACATTTTTGTTTGCTGGTGTGCTGTGTGATTTTCCTAATGTGAAATATGTGTCGTGTCTCCAAAAGGTTGGGAAACACTGGTCTAAACTGAATCAAAAAGTAGAGGGAAAGAAAAGGAAAAGAAATAAGATCTCTTAAAAATATCATTAAACACAAAGCACTCAACTTGTTTTTTAATCACCTTTTAGCAGAAAACGTTCAATTTCTTTCTTTTTGCATTGTATGTTGTAGGTCCCATAGAATATTATTTCCCATGTGTTCATATGCATTTGCCATAAAACCTGCCTAATGATAAGTTCTGTTACATCACTGGAATTTACTTCCGTTTGCTGCTTATCTCGTTTCACTAAACAACAGTAAGTCACTTCTTGTCCTCTTCTTTGTCAAAGAAACATATTGTCAGTCGGTATGATATCAAATAGTTTTATAACTTTAAATTTACTATGAAATGTGATAAACCTGCTCCATCATTGTCTTGTATTATTTGGCCTTTGAATGCTCATAAAGAATTCAATATCACTTTTTATTCTCATTATTCATTATTTGCATGTTATTAAACAAAACAATGTTGATGACATTTCAGACAAACCAAAAGTTTAATGACGTAGGATAAACTGTATTCCTATCACAACGTATACTCTAATTAAAATAATATCAACATTAACACTGGCTTATAAAGAATTCCCTATATTTGTATTATAAGTGATACGTGAGAAGTATTTGTAGGGTACAACTGAACTATTATTGTAGTAAAAGTATGCTTTAGAAATAATCATAACAAGAAAATACAAACTTATTATAAATTCAAAATTGAGAGAAATATGTAACATAATAGATGTTATAATTTACAAGAAATAAATTAAACACACCGCGTTCAATGTTCAGTCATCCTAAACAACAACATGCCAGGAGTCATTATAATAATATTACACACAGATTAAAAAAAATAACCCAGTGCTTAAGAATAAAATTGTTTTTGTTTGCTTTTTTAACGAAATGATAAACAATAAATCAGTTCTTGCTGAAATGATTTTCCCCTGCGTACAACCTCAACAAGTAAGCTAGCAACCTTATCTATAGATCTCTTTATTAAACAGCCTGTAGAAAAGAGCTTATTTATGTTACTAAAAACCACGACTGTACTAATATAAATAAACCACTAACTAATTAATGAATGTCTCAACAATACGCCCTTAATAACAATAACTTACTTCTAATAACTTATTCTTGTTTGGCAAAAAACTTGGCCTTGGTGATCATGTGCTGTTGGGCTCCTGTCCAGATTTGTGTTTACGGACATCAGTTCATTGAAAGTGAGACAAGTGTCAAAAATATCAGGTCGCCTTTCTCTTCTCTTTGCAATTTATTTACAGCCTCAAAGGCGATGTAGACACACAGAATGAAAGAGAGCACAGAGGAGAACAGCAGGGATGCTGAAAGTAAGTAAATATGAATAAAGTATTGTTTTTACTACTTTGGGTTTTGGGGCTGAGTGTACTCTGTCATCTCACTTTCACTTTCACGTGTCTCTTTATGAACCAGAACAGTGTTTCAAAGGTAAGGACTCGTGAAATGTCATGTATGAGACGCTTGTATTGCAAGACACAGACAGGAAGTGTGAAGTGATTCTCTGCAATTATGCTTTTATACACATCTTTACACAGAAAATATTGTTTACTGCTATATTAAAGTTTCATAAAGAACCAGTAATAAAAATGCAACGTAAAGTACACATTATCAGTAAAAATATCTTTAGTATCTTTTCAGGTGGTGAATTAATTATATGAGGAATTTTTCAAATAAAATTATTTAAAAGAAAACAATCATTAGAAATCAGCATGATTAGAAAACTGATGGAGCATGATTTGTATGGAGGCTACCAGACTGCAGCAATGTTGTAATGGACTGAAAACCTTACAGTATCTGTAGCTTAAGATCAGTAGCTTATCACCTATTGATATAGATCGAGTCTATACCCCTGTAGCTCTGTTATATCCTTAAAGTGTTAAGATGACATTTAGGTTTACTACATGTATACACTGTTTTTAAAACTGCAAGGTAAAAATAGATCTCAACAACTCTGCTAGTAGTGCATGCCAATATAGTGTTAAATATGCCGTCTGTTTTGAATTATTCACAGTTATTAGTTAGAATGGTGTGAATAATAATAATAATAATAATAATAATAATAATAATAATAATAATAATAATAATAATAATAATAATAATAATAATAATAATAACAGATGCCTAGAAAAACCTCAAAGAACATTGTGGCCAAATATCATGAAACACCAATACAATCATTTACCTTTGTGTGGGGAAAATCCAAGTGAGTGGTGCTTTGTGACTGTTACAGCTGTCCTGAGTTATAAGTCAAAACATCAAAGGACACAAAAACGAGTGTCTCATGATTAACACTGTGGGTCTACTGACAGCCACTGCAAAGTCTTTGGTCACATGTGTGATTCTCCATGGACTGTGTCAGCCTCTCATTATGCTGCTGAGAAGTTTGACCTAATGGAGTCTTCTCGTAGCTGACGATGCTTCCCAGAGTCACATTCTTCGCCGTGTGTGCGACGCTCAATGGTAATTCTGTAGTTTTTTCTGCACAAGAAGGATTCAAAATAAAGTAGAAAACGATGTCTTTCAATATGTTTGTTTTTCCTCTACAATTTTTACTTTAATTCCTCTCTTTCACCATTAAATCATACTCAGCAAAGTCATGGAGACCTCTGAAAGCAGGGGCTAAAGTTAAAACGCTATAACATGCAAAATAAATCAGGAAAATCTAATATGAAAGTCCTTCACTTGAATGTTTGATGATGTGACTGCTGATTAACTCTGAAGTTTTCATTTCTTCTTAATTTCAGTAAGTAAACCAGTTTTGAGTCAGTAAGGTTTCATTTGAGATATAATTCCTGAAGTGTACATAGTTTTTATCCAAGGCAAAATTACACCAGAACATGCCACTGTCCAGAAGAGCTGACTACATAGTTTTTTACCTGAAAAAGTAGAACGCTACGAGGATCACAGCCCCCAGAACAGCTCCGACTATGACTCCAGTCAAAGCTGACACTCCTAGTCCACCTGTTTGGACGAGCACTCATTAGTGAAAACAAACACTGCACCAAAATATTGTTCATCAATGTCACACGTGTCATTAACATACATTTACAGGGTGTGTCTGATTTATCGGTTTTCTCAGGGTGGTCTTTATCCCCTCCTTTCAGAGTGAAATGCTCAGTGTTGAATGCTGGCAACAGCTGAAAAGTCCCATTTACACCAAAGTAATTGGCCACCACCTGTAAATGAGTCAGATTGTTGTTGTTATTAAGCTGCACAACACATTCCCAATACGAAGCCTGTTAGAGATCTTAGAGCTTCTTCTTACCTCATAGGTTCCTGCTTCAACATTTATCATGGTCATCAAAGAGAAATCTCCATTTCTATCACCATTGGCATCTATAGACACTTGGCCAGCAATTCCTGCAACCCATTATGAAGCAGCATTATTTGACTACAATCCCAGAAATGTAGAGGGAAAGATACCTCACTACCTCATAGTGCATGAAAAGGTTTTTGTTTTGTTTTCCTTTTTGGCATATTTGTCACGTTTACATCTTTCAGATCACAAAATAAATTGTAGTACTAAACAAAGATTTTAAATAATCTTCCCAGGAGTGACTAACCTACCAAAATTATTCCAAAAGTGCATCGACATCTCCTCCAGGAGGTCACAAAAGAACCTAGAACAACATCTAAGGAACTGCAGGCCTTCATTGCCTCACTTAAGGTCAGAGTTCATTATTCAACAAGACGCAGAGCAAAAATGGCATCCATGGGAGAGTTCCAAGGAGAAACCAAAAACAACACAAAGGCTCATCTCACCAACAAGTATCCTGATGATCCCCAACACGTTTGGGAAAATACTATGTGGACTGACAACCAATGTTCCCTCTGCTGGCACGTCTCTGTGTTGCGCACAAAAAAAAATCTAACCTGAACTGAAATTAAGATTAAAACTTTAACAATTCTGTTCTGCATGTTAGTCAGTGACTGGCTGCTCCCGTATGGGATCAGAACGATGCCACCTTATCCCACAGTCCAGCCAATGATGCGATTCACATTCTAATCAACGTGGCTGACAGGCTATGACAGCGTCCTTATGTGCCGACACCGGTGTTTTAGCAAAGCGGCTGATGTGGAGTGAAGCCACGTTAATGACAACGTGTACAACCATTGGAGATGTGAGCAGGACAGACGAACAACTGACGGACAAAGTGTGGACTTTATACCAGTTTTTAAATCGTGTTGATCGACCACGTAAAACCAGAGTTATGATAAAAATATCTGCAATGTTTGATTTTCTTCCTGAATACTGTCGTTGTTTATATTTACTGCAGGAAGAAACGGTAAAAACGGCGTTTTATAAGGAAAACGCTCGAAAGCCTGTGAGCAAAGACAACACCAAACCCCTCCCCCAGCCTGTGTGTCAGAACAATGAGGCGACTGCTGAGTGTTACAGGTGTTACAGCAGTGATACATCTGCTGCTGTCAGGCCTGCAGGTATCAGGCTGTTGTTCTCCTTCATCTCATAGTGGACAGAAATTATTTTTTGGAGCGGCACAAATAATTTGTGTGGCATCAGATTTGATGCAGAACAGCTGATTGTTCTGTAAATAGTTTGAAATGTTTGTTTAAAAAACGCTTTGGCTGCATTTTTAGGTAAAAGCTGCAAAAAACTCTGTTTGCAAAACTCAGTTACTTTTTTGAAGAAGTAACTATATAATTAATTGCCCAACATTGGTCATTATTTACTGTATTTTGCAGACAGAGAGTTACAGACTCTCTCCCAGACCACAGACTCATAATACAAGTCAGAGCAAAAAAAATAAAAAAGAAGGTTGTGTTTTCAAAATTGGAGTTCAAGTTATTTTTCCTTCCAATAGTGTTAACATGCTGCAGGTCATGAACAAGATTTTTTTTGTAAGTGGGCTAAAGCAGTTAATTAAAAGTAGTCTAACATAAAGTTGGTTCAAAAACTGCTTCTCAGATTTGTTAGTTTTCTAGAGAGCAAATGATTTCAGAGCGATCATTATCATTTTGCACAGTACCTGCAGAGTCATCAGTCACTGTATTTTCTGTACAATGGTATATTAATGTCAGTGTTAATTCCACGTCAGCCTGATGTTTTTTTACTCCTTTGCATCAGTGGCATTTAAAAGTTCATTCTTCATTGCTCTTGTTTTGTCGATGTGCAGATGTTGCTTTAGAGTTAAGCAAATATGAAGTCTGCAAGTTTATATTTGATCATATACAAAATAACATCAGACTAAATGATGGTCACATAACACCATCTCGTGTGTTTACCTTCGAACGTTCTGTTCCACATACGTGAGGTGATCTCTGTTCCATTCTTCTTGCTGTACCCATTTTTCATGGCTTCATGCAAGGCGATGGTATACAGTAACAGGGCATCATGGAACCCCTCCACAAACATGTTGACCTGACATGAAACAAATTCATGAAGTGACTGTGCTGTTCACATAATCACGATGGCTTTTTAGGACAGATGTCACGATGCTTTGCATACATTTATCTTTTGAAGAACTGACAGAATATATTATCAATTTACTCAATATGCAAATGGTAAATGGACTGATTCTTATATAGAGCTTCTCTCCCACAGTACTCAAAGCTTAATACAACACACAACATTCACACAGCACTTTCTTCTTTGATTTTAAGTGCTTACTAAACTAACATTCATACTCCGATGGACACATCGGAGAGAAACTTAATGTCTTGCCCAAGGATAGTTGACATGCAGACTAGGGGGAGCCAGGGATCGAACCACGAACCTTCTGATCAGAATCTACCTTCTGAGATACAGCCAGACAAAGAGACTAAGTGTAAGTTTCTTGATGCGTGCACAATCATCCAGGTAAGTACATCCCAAAAAGTTGATTCTGTTCATCTGCATCTGTTTTCAGTGGGAAAAACGTTCCATCACTCATCCAAGTGACTTCTCCAGTGACTGAAACCAGCCCACTGAATGAACAGTGGACTAGTTTCATTCGTTGTGCAAATGTCCTGTTTATAAGGTTGGAAACCTGCAGTCAGCTGAGACTAAAGAAGTCACCTGCATGAGTGTTGAAACGTTTTTCCCACTGAAAACATCCAATTATTTCTCTTGGTGGTTTTATTATGTAGTCTTAATCTACTTTTAGAACCTCTACAAAGTATCCCATTTTAGGAATTTTCTGTAGTTTAAATAGCACTGCGATGTAAAACACATTTGCTTCTGCTAGTCTCTGAAAGAAGTGGTACACACCATTGTATGAAATCTTGCTGCCCCTGGGGCTAAAACTGGGATTCTGACAGGCTCCATAAGTGAGTTAATTCCCACAGACTCCCATGATATCATGGTCCTTGGTCTTTGTCCAAGTATCTTTAGTTTTATTCTGGACTTATGTCTTAGAAAGTTATTAGATAATGAAGGTTCTAATTCCTAAATATGTTATTTTTACTGCATGTGTTTGTTATTTATAGTTCTTGATTTTTGCTGCTTTATTTTAGTTCCTCTTTTGTGTCCAGTCTGTCTCATCTCTGTGTTCCAGTCTCCAGTGTTGCTGATGGCCCGACAATCAGCTGCAGAAAAGAACAAAGTTATAACATACAAAGGTTGAAGTGAGAGTCCACTGCAGCCTGTCTGTACTGTTCATGTTGTATATTCTTCATGTGGCTTTTTTTTTTGTTGTCATTTTTGGCACAATTTGTTGTTTTTTTTACTTTTTCCCAATTTGAACTTCCCTAAAACCTCTGACATATATGGAAATAATGCTTGGGGTTTTACTCACCAGTTTGACGTTGTACTTGCTCTGAGGGGGTCGTCTAATTGTTGGGGTTATCTGTATTATTGTAGGATCTTTACCTAGACGGGTTTTATTGTTGTGGTTTGACACTATATAAATCAAACTGAATTGGAATAATCTTAACAGCAGTTTTAGTGTGAGCTAATATGCTAAACTGCTATTTTTAACACTAGTCATATATTATTCTAACCCTGGAAAAGTCCTGTAAGGTTCCAGTTATCACACATATTTTTTTAGTTCTGTTCACTTGACCCTCCAAAATCACTACCTAAACCATGAGGCAAACATATCAGCATTTACGCTCAGTTTTCTTATGCCGTACACTTCTTTATTTTAGTCTGATATTGATAGACATACTTACATTTTCACAGTCGTTGCAGTCATGAAGCCCTACTTTTTCAAAAGGCATTTTCATTTCTATGGAGAAGTTCTCAAACTCAGGCTTGACAGTTCTCAGAAGAGTCACAGTGTTCAGAGCAGCGTAGGCTTGCCTTGCATCGTTGTCGTATTCATCACCTCTCTTCCATGAGCCATTGCCTAGAATTTAAGTTTCCAGGGACAAAAAAAAACTACATTTACCAAATAATTTACAAATGTAATGCTTTGCTTGTTACATAGAGCATACATTTACACACAAACCCCATCAAATTAAACCTGTGAAGTAGAACTAAGAACTACTGAGTCTTTCTTTAATCGTTTCACATCTACTGATGCCTCACAAAGAAGAGAACTTGTGCTAGATCAATAAAATTGAATTAAAGTGAACTAAAGTAGTCTGCAATTATTCTAATTTGAATGAATTAAATGGGTAATGTCACTAATATCCATCCATCTATCCATTTTCTTCCACTAATCCAAGGCTGGGTCGCTTGGTCAGCGGCCTAAGCAGAGAAGCCCAGACCTCCCTCTTCCTGGCCACCTCCAGCTCGTCCGAGGGAACAACAAGGCATTCCCAGGCCAGCCAAGAGATACAATCTCTCCAGCCTGTCTTGGATCCCCCACAGGGCTTCCTCCTGTGAGACATGCCTGGACCACCTCAAACAGAAGGCACCCAGGAGGCATCCTTGTCAAATTTCCAAACCACCTCAACTAGTTCTTTTTGATGTGGAGTAGCAGCGGCTCCTCACCCTATCTCTAAGGGAGAGGTAACTCGTCCCTGACCCGGAGCCTCATGAACGCAACGACCACTTCGGACTAAATGATGTTGTTTTTGTGCTTTTTATCACACACACATTTACACATCAAGTTACTTTTTGCACAATGCTCCGTCTTTATGTAGTCCTGTGTTGATTGTCTGTTGTATGTAGCACCATGGCTTCGGAGGAACGCTTCACTGTGTACACATGGTTTTACTGACAATAAAGCCACTTGACTTGACTTGAGTGGGCACTCCATCATTTTCCGTCTGAGGACCATGGCCTCAGATTGGAGGTGCTGATTCTCATTCCCTCACGTATCCACGAGAGGATAAAGAGCTGGACCAGTATTCTCTGACGGGAAAGAAAACTGCATTGTTTCTCCTGTATCCGAGGTTCGACTAACAGACGTAATCTCCTTTCCAGCACCGTGACATAGACTTTCCCGGAGAGGCTGAAGAGTGTGATCAACGTATAGTTTCAGCACACCCTCCAGTCCGTCTTCTAAAAGATGGGAACCACCACCCTGGTCTGCCAGTCCAAAGGTACCACTCCTGATCGCCATCGTAGAGGTGTGTCAACCAAGACAGCTTTACAACGTCCAGTTGAAGTCAGCAGTGCTCCACCAGCACTTGTACCCCTCCTGAGTCGCCTGAGTTTGCCAGAAACTCTTCAAGGCAGTCCACAAGTCTTTTTCCATTGCCTCTCCAAACTCTTCCCACACCTGAGTTTTTGGTTCAGTCATTGCCCGAGCTGTGTTCCTCTTGGCCTGTCAGTACCTGCCTCTGAAGTCCCACAGGCTAACCAAGCCCGATAGGACTCCTCCTTCGGCCCAATGGCTCCCTTCACCTTTGTCCACCTGGTTTGGCGATTACCACCACGCAGGCACCAACCACCTTACTTAACTGGTACACACTTTAACAAACCTTGACAGACAATGCCAGTGCTTTCTAATAATTATTTACCTTAAATATGTATGTTAGACACATTTAAGGTAATGGATGTTAACTTACCATAAGAAGAGGCATTAAAGAGTTCAACATTAAAGAATATGCATTTGCCAGTTGTCATCTGTCGTTTGTGTGCAGCCAGCATGATCTCTCTTATTTTTTCTGCTCCCATGCACATAATCACCACTGCAGAGAAAATCAGACAGAGACAAAAAGTCATTTAATAGGCTCATCAGTTTATTTGGACACAATAAGTTATGAAAAGGGAAAATTAATTTAGGTAAGCTTTAGTGTAATTTACGTTAAAAGATAAGCTCCACAAATAATAGTGAAAATAATAACAATTCAGTCGGATTCACAGTCGGGTGGGTGGTGTGGTTTTGCCACACTTGTATACATTTTTCACACAGTCATCAAATAATCGTAGTTCCTGACAGATTTTCATTCCAAGCACATCAGATATTTAATGCATGTAATTTACTGTGTAGCCAGTTACAATCTTTCTCGATGTGCAGGTTAGTGCTCCACAATAGCATCGAACACCACATGTCCCAGATGTAATTCTTTTTTGAGGAGCATATCATGTTAATCAAATTCTAACACACATACCTCACATAGCTTCAAATGATGAAAAGAACCATCAAAGTGAAAACAGTAAGAAATTTACTACAAGCCTATCTCCAGCACAGCTGCTGATAATTATTACTGTAAGCATCAGGCCTGATGTGCACGTATACACAGAGCGCTCTGTGGACTATTTCCAACACAAAATGTAACCAGTGGATGTGTGGTGTGTAATCCTGGATGCACGTCACTCTGATTAGAGCCTGCAGATGGAGCAGATACTGGACCAGCTGCCGTCAGAGACAGCTGGCTAAAGCTAATCAGCTGATGGACTCCATGCAGTGTGCTGCTTTTGGGCCACATTGGCACAATCAGTGCTGTTACTTAAACTGTATATTTTCAGTTTAATCAGTCATGTTAGTCAGACACCGTCCTCACATCTGATGGAGCAGATAAGCTTTTAACTTAATCAAGCTGTCTGTACAGAGTGCATCATGACTCATATTTCATTTCAAAATGTGATTCGATCTTCAAGATTAAGAACTTACTGATCCTGCTGGGCTGCTTGATGTCGCTGCACAACAGACTAAGCATTTAGGTACACACTAATGAACTGTAAGGAAAAGATTCATTACAGCAGCCCAGCTTCTTCCATTTCTCAGTATTTGGTGTTCATATGGAGATGTGGACAGGGGCCAGCATGGTACCAGCTGAGCATGCCTGAGAACACATCCTAAAGAGGAAGGTGCTCAAGAGGTATGTTGATCAGATACTGAACTGCACAGCTGACTCATATCAACACAAACAACCAAGTTGTCTCCAGATGTACAAGCTCCTGTTTCTAAGATGGAGTTAATACACTACATAGATGAAACCTATATTTCGTAACCTTTATATACTTAATATAATGTGTTGGTTTACTACCTCAATCACTGCCAGGGGCTTGGACTGTAGAACAACCAGGAAAACACGCAACACATCAACTACACATTTAAATAGTGCTTTTCTACTCTTGCTGAGCACTCGGAGCATTAAGAAGCTGTGTACCGATGAAACACAGTCAAAGCTAGGTGCAGGTTCACTGTTCACTGTGTCTTTCTCAGGAACAACACTCCAAGACTCCTGCACTTAGGGACACACCTCACTTGCTTTTACTGTATGTAACTGTATCCACTGCCACTCATTGTCATTTGATCAACATTATTGGATTATTATTATAATTATTATTGGATGTTTCAAGTTCTGTTGAGTAGTGGACTTCTATAAAATTGAAACTGGTACTGGTGCTTTTCTCCAAAGCACTTTCTAGTAAAAGTCTTATTCGTCCAGTCTCACACGCTTTCATACCAGGACTTTAGTCTAAAACTAAAACAGCTGCACTGGAGGCAACTTATCTCTTGAAGGCAACTTCAGCATCTTGTCTCGGAGGAGCCAGCGATCCTTCTTTCACAACCAAAGTAGTTGCATTGTGCAGACCATTACAATGCAGAGTTTATATGAGTCCTACATTGTTTCACTTGTTATAAGAAGTACCAGCTGCTTGGTGGCCTGACACACTAATATGCCCTGAGAAAAAAGAGACATGTGTGTAAGCAGTAAACCATAACAAGCTGATTAGAGGACGTTTAAGTTTAAACACAACACAACTGTGTCTTTTTCCCTTTTGCTCTTTGGAAAAGCTGTGATGTCCGTGGCACGGGTAAGCACATGCTTTGGTAGACTGGTGCTGAAATGGGAGTCGTATATGTCAGTGCTAGAAATGGACCACACTACGTTTTTTACAGTTTGATTCACTGCAAGTCAGGATCAGTGCTGGATTTGTATTTTTCTCAAAAGAAGAAAGCTTTACACACATACAGTGTGGAGACATTATTGTAGCATCTTTAACTTCAAATATAAAATGTCTTGATCCTGTTGTGATTTGGTGCTGTACAAACTGAACTGAGACATGCTCAGGAGATGCTGGTTCTCTTTGGATGCACTTTCATGTGTAACTTAATCTCAGCGAATAGATGAACAAATACAGATGCAGCTTCTTCTCATCTGTCCACGCTGTCCAGTGCATTTGTTCAAGCTCCAAAAAGAACTCTGGAGTTAAAGTTAAAGTGCAGAAAAAGTCACTAAACTATGAGTGAAACAGCAACAGCACTTTGTGAGCAAGTGTGCACACTTTAGTCACACTTGTGGAATACTGATTTAATATAAAATTAAATTATTTTACATTTGACTGGTCTTCACACTCCAACACGCTGGGAGTCGGTGTTTCTCGAATGCCTTTGAAGTAAAAACTGACCACTTTTCAAATTGTAATTGTAAAATTTTTATTATTATTATTCAATTCAACAATGCAAAGTCCTCGAAAACTAGGAAAAAAAATTAATCAAATTAATAGAGTTCATATAAAGCACCCTGATTTGCATATTAATTGCAGGAATTTAAAGATAATCATCTGAAGAATTTAAGAAATCCATGTTAGTAAAGAGACTCCTCACTGCTCTGTAGACCGCAGAGCCTTTTCTGTTTACTTTAAATATTTAATGATCAAAATGAGTGAAGTGAGCCGAGGAGGAAAAAGTCAAATGTAACGAAGGATTTTGCTGGGTTGTATAAAAGGGTTTTTTTCCCCTCTGGTGTCCCAGTGATTAAAAATAAATAAACCAACAAACACATGGCTGCACAAACAAGGCTTGCAATTGAAAAACAGTAACCCCAGCGCCCCGTCTAATAAGGAAGATTCAGAGTCTCGCTGGAACATTCCTCACAACTCTGTCACTTAAACACACCTCCTGAAATATCCCTTGAGTCAGTGGGACAAACTTCACCTCAGTACTGCCAGCACTGTAGCACCCTTTAATTACACTGGGCTCTACACACTACTGGCCCTGTATATGCTCTGCAAGCCATTCCACGGGGCAGCGCTTGCAGCCAGCAATATTTCAAAACTTCTGGATTTTCCTTTTTGCTGGAGCGCTGATGCTCGTTACAAATGAACTCAGGAATGGGCCAGCACATGGAGCACTTACTGAGTGCCCACACTGTATTTCAGATGCCCTGTTTCGCCTGTTAGCTTTCGAAATATAACATAGTGAAAATGGGCAGAGGCAAATTGCAATGCCATTTCCATAAAACAACAAGCAGTGATGTTGGATGTGCTTGTCAGACAGGTGAACGGGATAAGGAAAAGAAAGGAGGGTGGAAATTAAATATGTATATGTAGGTCAGTTAAACAGAGTCCTTAAGATACAGAAATCAATATTTATTTCCTGACTAACTGTTTCTCCTTATTATTATAGTCCTGGGGTACATATCACTGTCTGAACCTTGCAGCCTGATTATCAAGTCACTTGTGGTCGCAGAGTCAAAGTGGATCTCGAGTCCTACCGGAGCCCTGGAGGAGTTCTGTCCTTCATACAGATTCAGGATCAGAGTGCAGGTCTCACATGGACTAACAGTGGAAATGAACCAATCACAAGAAAGGTGCTTTATTTTCAGTTTGTGTTAGAATCTTTATGATGTGATGTTACAAAATCATCTATAACAAATAGTTTGGGTTTTTTGTTTGCATATGTTGGGAGAAGCACATAGTTTTGAATTATTGGAGATAAATTATGAAAATTTCAGGGGCGGATCACGCCTCCAAACACGGCCCTTCCGTGTATTTTCTATATATGACCCGCACCCCCGGCCCAGTTCTACAAGCTGTTCGTTCGCGTTGATCCCCCCGTGTTCTCTCATTAGTACACGGGGGGATCTGCCAGGCCCGGGAGCTGCCGCCAGTCCCTATCGAGGACTTCGAACAACCGCAGCTCAATTCTTGATTAACCCTCTCAAGGCAGGTGTTGCCAATTTACAACAGTTAAAAACTAACAACCTGATTACCCCACATACATATTTTATGAGTTTTTTTTACTCAGAAGTACCACTGGAGGACTTGGTTGTGCATTAGCAACAAAAGGTTTAATTTGAGCATGAGAGGGCTAAGCCATTTGCCTTTATATACTAAAACTAAGCTAAAACTAACCCCTGACCCTAACCCTACATCTTACATTGTAATTTTATTTGCATTTCAAACTGAGTATGAAACAATAAATTTTTTCAGTTATCAGGAAAATCAAACTAAAGGATCAAATTCCAAATGACATCACCTCAAAAAACCAATCAAATCTGAGAAGCTGGATCGTCAGATTATAACGGGCAAAGCTGACGACAGCCTGAAACTGAAGCTGATAAACATGTGATTCACTGCCTTTAATATTCATGGTTTAAAAGCATAAATGAAGCCTTTAGAAAAATAATATTACTCTTCAAATCTGTGCTTCACGCTTCATTCAACATAGAAACATGACACCCAGCTTGACTTAAGGTTTTATTGTACAATATCAGCTCTGGGAATTTGGGACACGGTCTAAAGTAATAACCCAACATGTGGCTCTCAGTCAAACAGAGGAAACATATCAAATCTTTAAACTTTTACATTTGATGAAAATCTCATCTGTGTCTTATTTTTCAATGGCAACACATCTGAGAAAGCTGGAAGAGTATGAAGGAAACTGCATATGTCAACGTTTACCTGAAGTGGGTCTGAATCTAGTGTTGTATACCACAGCCACAGCTCTATCCATAATGCAATTACAAACACACAGGCACTGCTTTTTCCAGACCTGGTGGAGAGAAACTGATGGCTGATGACATATTATTAGTTGCCTACGGTAACCTGAACATGTAAAGAGGAGCAGATGGTGCCCAGGAGGAGTATTAATGTCATGGTAGTGTTTCAGTTTTTGTACTTCTCACCACCATTCCTAGAGGAACTGATGAGCTTGGACTGATGAGCTGAGACTGTAGTTAAGCTGTAACAGTGTATAAACCTTTTTACTCTAACAGTAAAGAAACATTATTTCCTTACTGTGTAGATGGATAAAAATACATAGTTAACATTTTTAGAAAAACACAAGAAACAATGTAGAACCAGGTTTGCAAGCTTTGTTTTAGAAAACACCTGTTCAGTCTCACGTGATAAAATATCTAACCATGGCGTAATTCCTATTAGCAACAAGAACAACAGGAGACACCCAGAGAGGAGGCAGCGTTTAGCATTTAGGATAACATTAGCATATGTTAATCACATAATTTAACACTGATAATTAATGTTATTGGTTACAGTTTTTTCCAGTCGCTAACAAGCGTTTGTCCAAACAGTTGTCACATTTGCAAAACTCTAAACACAATTAGCACAGCATCGGTCTGTTGTGGCCATACCATTCACACATTTCATGTCGTGTTCACCCAATATGCAGTCAGTGAACACATTTCCACAATGCTTACATTTTCTTAACAGACAAGCTATACCTCCCAACAGAATTATGGACTGTTTTTGTAGTATCTACGAATGTTAACACACAACATCCCACAATCGCAAAAACAATATCCCAAACCTTAGATACAGTATAAAAACCTCTGCCTCTGCAATGATATCAGTACAAAAACAATATCAATATCAAAAACATATCTCAGCTGATAATAAACAAACAATTGAATAATTGACACACAGCTGATTTATGTTGGGTAAATTGGGCCAACCACAGCTTCTTCCATTCTGGCTTAGACTCAGTGGGGTTTATAAGGCAAGACCTTGAGGAGTGATGTTTTTGGAAACAAAAAAAAGACAAACACTGTAATGTCTGGTCGAGGAAGAGTAAGAGCAAGGGGCCCAGGGAGAAGAGCAGGCCCAAGGAGAGGGCAAGGTAGAGGTGTGAGAATGCGTGGTGGTGGCATTCCAAGGGCTGCAAGAACAGTAGTCAGTGATGAAATCCGTGCCACTATCATTGACCATGTAATCAACCATGGTCTTTCACTAAGAGAGGCTGGTGAAAGAGTGCAGCCCAATTTGAGGCGGTCAACGGTTGCCTCCATTATACGCATCTTTCAACAAACCAACAGGTAAGTATTGCATTTTACATGGATTGTTTCTATTCTCACTTGACATGTCAATATTGTCATACAGTAATGCATATGTTGAATTTTTTGTCTTTCTAAAGAATACAACATCTTCCACCCTCTGGGGGAAGAGGAAAGCTCCTCAGTAATGATCAGGAGCTTGCCATTGTAGAAATGGTTACTGCAAATAATGCAATAAAACTGCGTGAAATTCAAACTAGAATTGTGGCGGACCATGAGATATTTGACAATATCGATAGAATCAGCCTCACAACCACTACGCGGACATTGTCCAAACATAGAGTGCGGATGAAGCAGCTCTACACTGTTCCCTTTGAGAGGAACAGTGAGAGGGTCAAGGAGCTACAACGACAATATGTCCAGGTATAGTGTATATTCAATCCAATGTCCAGTTCTATAAGCTTTGCACTTTGCAAGTAGGTAACCTACACAATACTAGGTTACAGTACAGTATGGTATACAGTAATAACATGACTTACATAAACTTTGTTTCAGAGAGTTATGGAATTGGAGGCCAACCAGGCCCCTCATGAATTCATATACATCGATGAGGCAGGATTCAATCTGGCCAAAAGGCGTCGACGTGGACGAAATGTAATTGGAAAAAGGGCCACAGTTGATGTGCCAGGACAGAGAGGGGCAAACATTACCATGTGTGCAGCAATTGCAAATGCAGGATTACTCCTTCACAGATGTCAGGTTGGACCCTATAATACAGAGCGCTTGCTTGCCTTTCTCAATGATCTCCACCAGCGCCTGGTTCCAGAGCAGGGTCCGGAGGGTGAAAACATGAGGACCTTTGTAATTACCTGGGACAATGTGGCTTTCCATCACTCGCAAGCAATAACAACATGGTTTGAAGTCCACCCAAGACTGGTAAGTCTCTTCCTTCCACCCTATTCACCTTTCCTCAACCCCATAGAGGAGTTTTTTTCTGCATGGACGTGGAAGGTTTATGACCATCAGCCACATGACCAGATGTCCCTCCTTGAAGCCATGGATGCTGGCTCCAGGGACATCACAGTTGACGATTGCCAAGGGTGGATCCGACATACCAGGCGGTTCTATCCCAGGTGCATCGACTTGGATAACATCAGATGTGATGTTGATGAAAACATGTGGCCTAACCCTGAAGATCGCAGAGATTAGATGCAAATTTTTTGCCTTTTTTTAGCCCCCCTCCCCCCCTTTTTATCTTGGCTTTTTGCTGTTGTTTTTTTGTTCAGAATGCTCTTGTGTGTTTCATGGATATTTTGTTCACTGTAAGCAATACTGTAAAACTTTCTCTGTCCTATCATACCGTGTTTCTACTGTACCTCCTGTGGTAAACAGTAAAGAAACAAACACTTGTTTGCTTTTTACTGGAATGCTTTTGAATGTGAACATTACTGTACATGTGGACATACAGTTACCAACCAAGACATTTCTGGTGTCAAAATGGTGGATTGCATGTTTCGCATGCAAATACCTGTAAAACTGAAACATAAAAGTCTATGCAGTTTTTGTAATGTCAATAATAGCCAGTATTTTGAAACCTGGTGTACTTTGATTGACTGCATGTACCTTGTGAAGTGAAAACAAGTGTTATTCTTTGACAGACTAATTTCATTTTGAGTCAGATTCATAGTGTTTTTGTACAGTTAGTGTGTGCAGAGAAAGATGTGTTCTAATTTTGAAATGAGGAGTTAGTATATATTTAACAAAGTGTATTTTTGAGAAGGAAATTATCCATTTGGCCAATTGTGTTTTGTAGGTGTGGGTCTGTGTTAAGAGTTTAGAAAAGTATCTGAAGTATGGGTAGGCGCTTGTTAGCGATTGAAAAAAACTGTAATATGTGCTCTCCTAACCAGTTTCACATAAATGAAACTCCTGCAGACAGGTTTGCTTGCCACATTTATTGGTTTACAAATTTTCAGTCTATTGAGGCTTCATCAGGTATAGGGTAAGGCAAACGTAAGGCTATAGGAAGCAACACCTGTAGAGCAGGTATTGCTTCCTGGATGGATGGATCATTTTTAAACTGTTGCAGTTTAAAAATGTTTAAAAAAGTTAGCTTGCACTTCATGTTGCATGAAGTGCAAGCTAACTTTGGGCGATACGTAAACATGTTCCAACAGAAAATCATCAGTTGCACATGCGCAGACTTTTTGATGGGCGGAGCAATGTAATCATGCACGGACTGATTTGCGCGTTTAGAACATAGAAAAAGTCCAAACATGGACGAACTAATTGCCAAATTGCACACTGGAGGAGAAGGCGCAGATAGAAATGGACTGTTACCTCAGCGAGGAGGTTGTAGACGGAGAAGACGATCCACTTGTTTGATGGAAAGTACATGAAAAACGTTGATGTCACACATGGCACAGGCTGTGTACACCAGCCACAAACACACCTTCAGAACACGTCTTCATCACCGCTGCTAATATTGTTAACCACCTGTGCACGCTGCTGAAACCTGATGAAGTAAACATGCTCGTTTGCCTGTCACAGAATTTTGTTTAGGGGGAATATTTTACCTTCTTTTCTTGTTTGTTTCAGTATTAATATAGATACTTTTTGGATTATGTATGTATGTATTTATTTATTTATTTGAGACACGCCGAATCGCACAAAAAACGTAGCTTTACGTCAGAGATTTCTTTTTATGATCGCTGCAAGAGACATTTTGATTTTTTATTTATTTGTTGTTTGGTCGAGTGTGTCATACAAACACTGGAACGACCTGTAAACACGTTAGTGGAAAAAAGAAGCCAGTTTCTGTCACAGCGGGACTGAACAGACTCACGCGCAGGCTCTGAATAGAGAACACAAGAGTCTTTATTTACAGCAACACCAGGTGATCTATTTACAAACTGGGGAAAGACGGGCTCCGGGGATCCGCACACGAACGGGGGACAAGACGCTGGAAGTCCACACACACTCCTAACTCCACACTCCGTCCACGCTCCACGCCTCACGCTCCTCTTCACACTCCACAGAAAACACAAAAGCTCACTCCAAACTTCACTCACTTCACTGTGTTACCTGAACTTCGCTCAGGTAACACAGGGGTTGGTCCAGGGAAGTCTATTCACAGAGACACGGAAGGATCACTACGGGTAGATCGCTAAGAAAACACGAGAGTAAGCTGAGCTGGGTTTACACTGACGAGAGTCGGCAACGGTCCAGCGACGAGAAGCACGGTGCTGCCATCTTATAAAGGGACTGGAACACTGTCGGGTGATGAGCCACAGGTGTGTGATTGCGACCAGGTGCGTGAGCCAAAGGCAGGAGCCCACAGGTGAGCTCCACCCAGGCGGAGGAAAGAGAGGGAGGGAGAGAGCAGGAACAAAATCTAAACAAACACACATGTAGCCACGATGAGCCAACCAGGTAGACCAGGGGTCGGCAACCTTTCTGATGACGAGCGCATCTAAAATCTCCTCAGAGGTCAGTGTGCCATATGGTTGCATTAGCAATACATTTAATAATGCTCTATATTAACAGTTACGCACTATATAGAACCACTTTATAGAATCATATTTGTCCGCAGATGTTGGCAGCTGTCAGCGAATAGCTATCAGCTATTTGGAAACAAAAAAGACTTTTTAACCATAACAGCAAATGAACTGTACAACAGAAAATACAAATGCTATTTATGGTCTCCTCACAACAATGATAAGAAAAATAAACTGGGCCAATATGGCATGTTTGTTATCTCTGAGTGGGAGACCATGTGATCTCTCCTCTCCCACTCAGAGACACAGGTCTCCCAGTGTCCAGCATTCAGAGGCTACCTGAGGAGTCGTGTGAGAGACAATCTGCTCACACAGACATGTAGAGCCAAATACTGTCAATAAGGCCTCTGCAATGTTCTGAAGACAGTTAAACTTGTCAGATAGTGACGTCCAGCAGGTGAACATGCAGCTCCATGAACACACACAGCTGTGGATTCCAGCTGCATCTGTAGTTCTGCAAACTTTGACACCACAGAGTCGAGGTTTTTATTTCAATCAGCTGCATTTTGATGTCATATTAACTCAGACAGTTAATGCGAGACAAATCCAGCTGCTCATTAAAGCTTCTGGTTTGATCAGAAAAGAAAACATTGGTCCAAACACCTGAAAGTCCCAAAAACACATAGTGAATTCTGTCTCGAGTCTACGGATGTATCCGTGTATCTCCGCGGTGCTGATGCTGCGCCGAGCGGAAAGCTCCTGAAGCTTTTGAAGTGTCGGAATGTAGAAAGCTAACAACGTCTCTCTCACCAGTAGCTAAGTTATTTTAACCCAATTACAAGTTGAATCTGGTAGTTGGGGTTGTTAGCTAAGATACCGTCATTAAGAAGCAGCACAACTAATGTGTCTATGCGAGCTGATTTGCGATGTGCACCGCTGGCGTGGCCATTTATTTTCTAATGCTCCTTCTCAGATTAACTCACTGCATGTCGTGCGCAGGGCTGGACTGGGACAAAACATCACATAAATATTTAATAACAGCGAGACATTTTAAATGAGAATAAGAAAGTATATCTTTGTGCCCCCCTCTCCCTGTTAATGCCCTACCTGCCCCCCTGGCAAAACTTTGCTTGATCCGCCCCTGCACAGTTACCAGCTGTCAGCTACACAGAAAAGGATCCTGGTGTTATTTGTCTCTCAGAAACAGTTTATAACTTCAACTCTTTCATGTCACCTAAAAGGTAAACCAACTCTACTAACTAACATTATGAATAAAGTTCACTATCAGTAACTTCATAGCACCACCCATCTGTAGAAACTCCATCATGCTAGCTAGCACGCAGTACGAAAAAGTCAGCACAACGAAAATAAACTCCACCTAAACTTGGTTCATATCTGACCCAGATAGACTGCAGGTCATAACTTCTTACCTGAAGTTCAGTTCACCTGACACTCGGACCGGCGGCCGCCTCGCGTCTCTCCTCCTCCTGCCTCCCCTTTCTCTCATCCACCAGCTGGCCTCTGTGGAAGAGTTTTTTTTACACACCGGCCAGCATCTGGCCAATCCACCACCTCTCATTGTTTATTCCATTACAAAAAAAATCATCAGCCCATAAAATCGAAAAATCACCATCGGCCCACCGAGCAAATGCCCGGTATCCCGATGGCCAGTCCAGCTGTGGTCGTGCCATTTGTTAACCCTTCGTGTGCCGACTGTGGCACGTGTGCCCAGGGGTGCCGACCCCAGGGTAGACACAGGGACCCTGACAGTTTCTCTTTGTTTCCATTATTGTGGTTTTTATTTATATATAATGCTTTTTTTCTGAACATAGGCTGCTGCTGTTCTTTCTTTCTGTTATGAGTCTGAGTAAATGAATCTCTGCATTTGGGCACACTCTGAGGAGGAGGCTGTTAAAACAGTGCGTTTATTTACTTCTGTTGACTGCTTCTGTTAGCTTCAACCACAAACTTACTCATGGACAAATAAATAAATAAATGGCTCTTGTAAAAACTATCAACGATAGGGCGGCCTATCGTCGATATATTCGCCCAATCACCCAACCTTAGTGCAAGCACATCACAAGATATTGTGAAATATCAATATCTACAGCCTGAATCTCATACATTCTACAAGAGCCTGAGGTTATGGTTAGGTGTGGAATATACGGCTGGAACATGTGTTACCGCGGGAGTGTCATCCTAATCCATTTCATCCACAATCCGGCAGGTAGCATAGGAACGTGGAAGGTCACCTTTCGCGTTCCCATTGAATGCCTCGGGACGTGACAAATTGTCGGTATATTACGTGTCGTGAGTGAGAACGGGCTGAGGTCATGAGCTACCTCCACCAGCTGAGCCAAGGCAGCATGGATGCATGCTTTCATATGTTGCAACAGAATTTGAGACCAGACAATATTTCTTCGGTCATCTAACGGAAGTCTTCTAGCTAATGGAAGCACCTGTCATCTTATTACCTGATGTGGGGGACAGGTAACATCTGAAAATAACACTAACTCTATTTTGAGTGATTTCATCAAAATGTACTAATTGGCTTTCATGAATAATAAAATGGGATTACCTGTGAGACAGCTTTACACCTTGACTCTTACTGCTGAGCCGTACTGTTGGAATATATGCAGACTGTATTCTGATGCTATCAAAATAAGAACGGTCTGTTCTGAAAAGCACATCAAGCGTTGGTATGTTTATGCTGTTCTCCATTAAAAGTTAAGGTAAATTCACAACAAAAGCAGATTAAAGGTTATTAAAGGATAAACCGACCTTTATAAATATGGGTCTTTATAAATATAGTAAAAGAACACAAAACTCAAAATACCACAACACAAGAATCTGATTCTGTGGCTTTTCCAAGTAGAGACATGGATGTGAGGTGGTTGTAGCTTAGGAGGTAGAACAGATCATCTATAAATTAGAACAGCGGTCCCCAACCCCCGGGCCTCGGACCGGTACCGGTCCGTTAGTCGTTTGGTACCGGGCCGTGAGAGTTGAGGCTCAGGTGTGAAATGTCTGGTTTTCAGGGTTTTTATCGGTTTTCGGCGTTATTTTGTTATCGTTTTTATCGTTTACTCTGTTTTCCTGGGTCTTTTCACGTGTGCTATGAATAAATCTTCTTTTTTTCAGTACCGGTACTAGTTTTATTTTGTTATATTTATCCGCGACACCTCACGTGTCCGTGAAAATATTGTCGGGCATAAACTGGTCCGTGGCGCAAAAAAGGTTGGGGACCGCTGAATTAGAACATTGGTGATTTAATCCCTGGCTGCTACAGTCAGCAATTTCCCCCAGGGATCAATAAAGTATTCTGATTCTGATTCTGATACCCAATGTCTTTGAGCAAGATCCTATCCCCAAGTTTCTCTCCAGTCCATCCAGAGAGGGATGTTGGAAAGTAAACCCTTAACCATAGAAAAACCTCATGAATGTGTGAAAGAGATATGTTGTATAAAGTGTTTTGAGTGCTCAGAACCAGCCATTTACCATTTACCAGTACTACAGATAAGAAGCTAATGACTCGGCAAATCCCTTTGAGTAAGAACTTTGCACTGGGAGAAAGAGCACCTTTTAACCGGAGCTCTCTGTCAAAACAAGCCTCAGTGAGGGCAGGTATTTGACATTTGAAAAGTTGCAGCATCAAACGAGAAAGCAGAGAGATAAGCACAGAGAGTCTAACCACTAACAGCACAAAGCACACACAAAAGTCTGTACTAGCTGAGGTCTTAATGCATCGATCATCCAGGTAAGGATATCCCAAAACTGGACGTGGTGTTTTCACAAAATGCTTTTCAGTAATGATGGGAAGTCCCCCAGCAGCCGGAGCTTATATCAGAATAACTAAGCTCAAAGTCACCATCACTCAAAAGGAAAGACTGAAGCTCGATTTTTAAAGTAGATGACTATCTCCTGGACACCTAAAGGCTTTGAATCCCATTTTATTTTTGGAAACTGCGAGAAATGCAGGACAGTATGAGGTCTTTAAGACATAACTGACCTGATCATTCAGGACTTGATACTGGATGGAGAAGGATTTTAAATTTAATTTGAGAGTAAGTCAGTAAAGAGAGCTCATATGGGAGAAATATGAGCTCTCTTTTTAGTTCCTGTTAATATTCTGCCTGCTCTGCTATTAGAAAATGGCAACCAATACTACATTTGTCATGCGCCGCGGCGCGCGTGCACAAAAAGGATCCAGACGCAGACACCGCGCTAACAGAAAAGACACGTTATTGTAATAATGAAAGGCGACCCGGGAAAACTAGGGAGCAAAACAAGAAACTAAAAACCCAGGGAAACAATGACACGAGGAAGCCGGGATCGGGACCATGGGAGGGATAGAACGGGACCGTGGGAGGGAAGTGTGGCAGTCCGTGAGCAGGAAGTCCGTGGGGATAGCGAATAGGCCAGATGATGCACCGAGTGATCCAGTTGAGCCGGAGGACAGGCAGGTGGCAGACGCCGAGTAGAAACCACTGTGGGGGTGACTAACGGACTGGCGTGGAACATCCGTCAGCGCCGGGTTAAGTAGATTTTCGTGTAGTCACCGTGATGGAGAGCAGGTGCGCCAGTGATGGCCCAGCCCGGGGGTGTGGCTACCCGAGCATCATGCATTCCACAGACACAGGACCACGGACCATGACAACATTATTATTATTAAGGAGTTTCTATTACTGAATGATCCTATTAAAGATTGTCATTGGCTTCACTCTGAGAGTCACTACTAAGCAGCATATTAATGATGCTACATTTGTGCACATTAATTGGATACAATGTGGTCAAATGTCTGTGTTTGTTGTATCTCCCCTGTCTGTTGTGATCAGTGCTGGGGTCGTCATGTGTTACACACATTACACAACACTGTTCTTCAAAGTAACGCAGTGTGTTACTTAATTACTACCAGGAGAAAATAATTCATTATGCTACTTGTTATAATAGTGTTGCATTTCTCCATAAGATGACCTGAAACACATTTAAATCCAAGGCTACAGTCCTACACAACAGCCTGTAACGTTGAGTTGTGTTGCGTGGTGGAGCGGAGGCGGCAAAACACCTAGCAGGCTAATCGGAAGAACACACACTCACGCTGGTATCGATAATCCACGGTGGTTCTTTAATACGCGTTCTTCGACAACCATATAAAAGCCCGGCTGAACGGCTGCGGCTCAACAACATAACGCCCAGCATTCATACAACCCAAGCGTTGCAAATAAAACAAAAAAAGGTCTGGAGAAGAAAACATAAATCTGTCCCTCGTTAAGCACAAGCGTGAAGGCACGTGTCCTCATAATCCCGGAGCGAGAGAGAGAGACCAGTGGCACACACTGATGACACCATCAATCCTCGACTTGGGTGTCTTAAAGGGACACCACACCATAGTGGCTGTTACAAGCCCTGCCCTAATGAGGACACACACATGATTTTTCTCTCAGTATTTAGGTATGAACAAACACAAAGCAAAGATGAAAATCAGAACAAACTTTATCACCACAGTGACTCTAACTTAGAAAGAAGAACAGGTCGAAACAGAGGCTGCAGTCCAACTGCTCACCTGTTTGTCACCTGTTGAAGTTCAGGCTCTGGCTGCTGGGGTAGGGTCAGCATTCGCCCACTCTAACATCACTTGGCTAGCTTAGCATTAGCATGGCGTCTGTGCAGATAGATGCAGCTTGCACTTTACCGTCGCGTTCTCGTCCTTTTATGTAGTAAAATAACGTCCATATCCATGCTGTAGACTGCAACAGACTGAAACCAGCTGATTGTAGCTCGAGTGCATGTCACACTGATAAGCAGACTAACTGTTAACCCGAACTGAACTACTGCGACTCAGCTCTGCAAAACTGAGTCTCATCCCTACTGTTTATACAAGATATTTGGACATTATTAGTGTTTTAGCAGTAATAACTCACTATTTACCACAGACGTCATCATTTTCTTATTGCTGATCAAGCACCTCTGTGCTGTCAGGTGAAAGCAACACCATACAGCGAAAAATAACGAATAATATGTAATTATTATCAAGTTGACCTATTCCTGTTGGTGCCAGGACACCACTCTGGTTTGTTTGGGCCCATCCTGAGCCCTGGTGATATTTCGCAGTACAATAGTTGCTTTGCAGGCTGTAACGCTGCACTGTGACAGGCCAACAACACCATTTATAAGATCATGTTGGCAGTTGTTTTACACTGAAGTAGTTGTTCATCTTGAACAAGTTGTATAATATGCAACAGTCCATGTTTGTGGGCATTTCTGTTCTTCTGAACTCTCCATACAGAGTTTTGTGTAAAAACTGATCATTTCCTACAAACATGACTATGACATCATAACAGATGAGAGTAGCAACTGAGTGCCAGCACGGGGAAAAGCTGAGAGCTGTCACAGCATCATCAGACATGATGCCTCTCACTGGAAGCTAGTTAGGAAAGATTTACATTTCTTAGAAAAGCCTGCTTTTTGTGTAGCCACACATGAAACATGGAGGAGCGTTCAGCTCTGCCCACTGCTCGGCTGTTGAATCCCATAAAATATCTCAAACTCATGTCTTGCTATCAAGTACCCTTAGCCTCTCGTCACCATTTAAAGTTTATCACAGGCAACTCTGTATGACACCGGCGCAGCTACTCTGATATGGTTCCACCTCCTCAGGGCTGTCATGACCACAGCAGCGGTGCCAACAACCTGCTTATCAGTATTTTAGCCTCGCGCTTTAAGCACATATCACATGGGTTCAAATGTGTTGAGTGAGTCCCTGGATTGATTACTGGGTGGCCCTATGATTTGCTGCGCTTCATTACCATGCTTTATTTACCAACAGTAATCCCACTGGTTTAAATGGTTTTGGCTTACTTTACTTTCCATTGGCAGTTTTTAATGGCTCCATGCAAAAACACCTCTGGACACACTCGCAGAGAAGAAGCTGTGTGACACAGTGATGAGCAGTGAAACACAGTGATACAGCAGCAAACAGAGCAATCGTGTAGAAATGACAGCATACACGATGCTAGTTGGCTGGTGTGGTTCAAGGTGAGTTGGAAATGTTCCTGGAGAGAAGAAGGAGTCCAGATTGTCAAGTGAGAAGCAACAAAACCATTAGACACGAGATGATGGACCATGCAGACAGCATGCAGGATGTTATGTAAGTCTGTCTAAGCAGTGGAGGCAGTGGGCGGGGTGAGGACAAACAAACACACACATGCCTATCACCACCGATAGCTTGTGCTACACGAGGGATGTTTGCTTGGATCTGAAAAGGAACAGGCTGAAAAATCGCACATGTTTTCAGAGCTGTGAGGAATCACTGCAGAAGCAGCAGAGCTATATCTGACAGGGTTTCTCTCAGTTACAGGACAGCTTCCTTCTGTATTCATCTTAATTTTCTAAAAACACCAGAGATCTTTAAAAATCTGGGATTATGATTGGATACATTATTATAGATGTTACATTATTTACTGTAGATAGTGCCATGCAAAAGTATTCGACCTCTTTCTGATTCCTTAGTTTGTTGCATATTTATCACACATGATTCAGATGAAACAAATTTTAATAAGATAACATTGTTGGTTTTTAATAATGATTTCACTGTAAGATTAAACATATCAGATGGACTTTGAATAGGCCACTAAAAAACCTGTTTCTTAAAAACTATTCAGAGGAAGACACTCTGTGTGTGCTGCTGCAGGACATGAGTGAGCAAACTGACATTGTCCTAGAATTCATGGTTCCACTAATTACATCCAGATCCTGAAGCATGAAAGCAACCCCCGACCATCACACCACCACCACCATGTTGGACTGTTGGTGTGATGTTCCTGTTATGAAATGCTGTCTTAGTTTTACATCAGCAGTGATGTCCACAGACTATTTCCTCCAAAAATAATCAAACATCATCGTGAGATGAGCCGGCGTTTCTCCTGGAAATCGCCCGTCGATGCCGTTTCGCTGTCTCTTTCTTATTGTTGAATCACAGGCTTTGACATTAAAGGGGTGTGGCTAAGGAAATTAATAATAATAATGGATTGGATTTATATAGCGTTTTTCAAGGCACCCAAAGCGCTTTACAATTCCACTATTCATTCACTCTCACATTCACACACTGGTGGAGGCAGCTACAGTTGTAGCCACAGCTGCCCTGGGGCAGACTGACAGAAGCGAGGCTGCCATATCGCGCCATCGGCCCCTCTGGCCAACACCAGTAGGCGGTAGGGTAAATTGTCTTGCCCACGGACACAACAACCAGGACAGAGAGCCCGAAAATCGAACCTGCGACCTTCCGGTTACAGATGCGCTTCCCAACCCCCTGAGCCACGGTCGCCCCAAACCCAGGTCTTAAAAAATGATGTGGTTGATCACATGACTCATGATTTATCAAATTGGGGCTTAGGGCTGTTTGATATAACGATATATATCGGATGACGATATAAAAACGTCTATCGTTTCATTTTACCCTATCGTTTGTTTCGTGGTGTCGCAAAATAAACTGTTTACTGCAATATTTGTTCATGGTTCTGATGTCGCTGTTGTTATTATTAGTTTCTTAAAGTTCTCTCTTTCTCTTATATTTAATATAACCACACTACGATGGACAAGCGCCTGTTTTTATGCGTTGTCGTTAGCAACAACGACAGTAACACCATCGCCTGTCCGCTTGTTTTCCACATAAACCTTTCACAATAAAGCTCAAGATCCTGTTGAGACTTTTCAAAATAAACTGAATCACGTGAAAGAATATGCAGAGAGTTTACGGATGAGAAGCAAAAAAGAGCCACCAGGTGCTAAAAAATAAACCTTAGACTCAAACGTTAGAACAGGCTTCTCCCCGCAGCACGCCGTGTAATAAATACTCACGCAGCAGTTACAACTTATGTCTAAAATGTGTCGTTTCATGCATCGGTATGATAGATACTCGAGATCCAGATACACGACGCCCAGCTGGAAACACTTCAGCTGCCCGAGATTCACAGAATTTACAGAAAATGTTACATTTTTGTGATTTATATCGTTATCGGACGATAGATGTTTTACAGCGGGATATGAGATTTTGGTCATATCGCACAGCCCTATTGGGGCAATTACTTTTTTTAATACACAGGACCAGGTGGGTTTTTTAAATCATCATTTAAAAACTGCATTTTAAATTTGTCTAATATTAAATTTGTTTGATGATCTGAAACATGGAAGTTTGAGAAATGTGCAAAAAAGTGAAAATGCTTTTCATTGTATTGTCTAGTATCATTTCTGAAGCACTGCCTTTTGTTATGTGAATAGTGTAGTAAGAGAACAGGACAGAACAGTGAATAAGAGAAAACATCTCTCACAGCTTCAGGTTGCTTATTGTGTCTGATAAAACATTTAGTTGATTCAGTGAGCTGTCAGTTAATCCCTGTGCATGAGCAGATCGTGCTGCTTTTGGTAATAATGCCATTTATTGCGTGTACTGAGAGGCTGCTGTGGAGGAGGAGATTAAAAGAGCCACAACACTGACCGAGTTCAGACTGCTGAAGCTGAAATGGGCTGAAACGTGAAACTTGGATAGTTGTTAATGTACAGACTGTGAATACTAGTGTGACAGTGCAGGTATATACTTGTACTTACATTTGCTGGCAGTGGCTAATTTAGCCCATTACGATTGTTGCATTCACTGAAATCTGCTGTAGAGGAGGACTATGAGTGCATGTACAAACTGATATGTCAGATAAATGCAGGCTTGTGAAGGGCACGTCAGTGTAGGGCTCATTGGTTTCATCAACTGAAACTCGCTGGCTTTCATACAGAACACAAACCATATATAGTCTACACCGAGCTATGAATGATGGTTAGCTGTCAGCCAAATCCAGTGACGATGAGCTAAAGTCAAGACTTATTTCAGCTGTCATTAAGCACACTGTAGACACCGTCTAATTAAAGAGTAAGGAAAGCTGCTTTACCTTCCATGTCACTGATGCTTCGCAGCAGCTCGTCAGTGTCCAGGGGTTTGTCATCAGTTAACACATAGCTTTCAATGTTATAGTTACTCATCAGATGGTATACTCCTTCTAACGTGAAGTAGCAGTTCCGCTGCTCCCGGTCGTCCTCGAAGACCAGCAGAGCGCTCCTCCAGGAGAAGTGTTCAAACATCGCCGTGAAAGTCTCTGCCATTTTCACGTATGGCGGGGCGATGCGAGTCAGGTGGGAGTATTCTTTGTTCTTGTTCGCGAAACCTGTGGCCAGGGCACCTGCCGAGATCACCGGGATGTTCCAGTGGGACGCCAGCCTTACCACTGCCGCAGCCTCGTACTCGCACACAGGACCCAGGATCAGGTCGGGCTTCTGTCCGCAAGACCTGTCCGCCAATGTGAAGAAAGCATCATAGAGGCAGTCGGAGTTTTCAAACTGGATGTTGAAGTTGAACCCGGAGTACTGACCCCCGTCTGCCTTCAGCCTCTTTTGTGCGTAACGGATCGCCGGTGCGACTCGTTCATATGAAAAAAGATAAGAATTATTTTGTGGCAAAAATACCAAAACATCTAAGTCCTCGGTCATGGTGTTTGTCATAACTGGGCTCAGGGCTACCAAGAAATAGACACATAGTGTTCTCAAATGTGGCATGGTAGCACTTCCTCTTCAAGACAGACAGCCAAAGACTTTTAGAGAAATATTCTTCCAATGTTCCTTCCCTCAAGTTGGCTCTCGGCAGCGCACATAGAGCTGCAAACAGAAAGCCCTCTGTCGTTAGTAAATGCCTTAATAGTAAATAACTGTATTTGTCTTTTGGAGAAGCCAATCTACCAGAATGGGTGTGTTTTATTCTGCATTTAGAGTCGCTTCCCAAGCTCCTGAACCTGTTCAAACTATTTTCTCAACAGTTGATCGTGCCAGGCTCGGAAATTCTTCCAGCTCAGTCAACAGCCATCATACACGCTGGCTCCGGCCTGGAGTTTAGAAGCGTCTTTTCAGGATTATTCATGCGTCATCGGAGTGCTGCCCACCTCCTTCTTAAAGCTACACCGCTCCCGAGCGCACAATGAGCCACTTCAACGTAGCGTGACTTAATGCGCTCCAGTTAATGCAGCTGACGCTCTTTACTTTTTGTTGATCGAGCTCTAACCATCTGTAACACAGCTATAGATCATTTATTTAGACAGGGTTTAATTAACAACAACACAAGCCATCAAACTGCAGGTGTGCATGGACTCTGCAGTAACCAAGATCTCTGTATAGACATTTTCAGCATTAGTAGCAAATAAGTCGAAAGACTGGTGGAAAAATGTGACCAAAAATTAAAATTGTGATGTTGATGGTATACAAACGATTTAAATGAAGCCCTAAGTTCTTTATTTTTTTAAACCTTGGGAGTGAACTGGCAAAGAAATCATTTTAATCTCAGCAGTGCATGCTGACACTGCCGACAAGCCTCTGGCAAAAACACCGTAAACAACAGTATAAACGACATATTACAAGTCATGTCTGTGAGAAACA
Source organism: Astatotilapia calliptera (assembly GCF_964374335.1). Classification (NCBI taxonomy): domain Eukaryota; kingdom Metazoa; phylum Chordata; class Actinopteri; order Cichliformes; family Cichlidae; genus Astatotilapia; species Astatotilapia calliptera. The sequence continues at coordinate 897,682 of NC_137433.1, forward strand.
GGAAGAAACCCAGCAAAGATCTGAGAGATGCATCCGACCCTCCAGTGGATCCATCTAACGTCACCGAGGCCTCATCAGAAATGGTCCCAGTCAAAGTGTGGTTGTCAAGAAGCCATTCTTAATGATACAGGGAGGAAAGGCTGAGGTGTGCCAAATTACTCCAGAGCAAGAAAAAACAAGATAAGGACAAACATAAAGCAGAGATGTGTTTCTGTCAGAGGGGTTAATGTGTGGAAGAGTTATGACAGTGATTTCAAAAGATCTAGTTCATTTTCCTTGTTTAAAAACATGTTTAAAAATAGAGCCATAATAATACTGAAACTCTTTTTTGTTTTGCTTTGATTATTGAAATGTGATTTATTATCTAAGGTGGAAGGTTTTTGTTTTGATTTTTGTTTGTTTTACTCTTTTGCTTCGAGCCCTGTGTATATGAGCTGCACGCTAAATGAGCTTTTGTTAAAAGGCTTGGCGTAATAAGCATCTTTTGATTAGCCTTGCCTCGTGCTTTCTTGCTTTGTGGTAGATCTTAATTCTGTATTCATTGATCTATTTGAATGCTAATCAAATAAAAACACATTTTAAAAAATCACTGGAAGGCCGCATGGAGTGGTGAATCCAGATTAGCCTTTTTGGATCCAAATCGCCATCAGTATGTTCAGAGGAGCTCAGGATGGAGCTACCACAGTGAGGGTCTACAGTCATCTGTGGAAAACAGTGGAGGCTCAGTCGTGGTTTGGGGCTGGGTTTCAAAGCCTCTGATTGGACAGTGATCCCAAAGATGCTATCAATGCAGTAACAGCATATCAAGGTAGAAAACACACAACAGAACATTATCAGTAATAGACTGGCCTGGTCCAGATCTCAAAATCATTGAATCAGTGTGCGATCATCTTGACAGAAAAGCTTTGAACGTCCTTCAAGAAGCCTCGAAAACTATTCCTGGAGACGACTTGGAGAAATTACAAGAAAGCTGCCAGAGAGAGTTCAGTCTGTGTTGAAGAATGACTGCAGCCATCCCCACAATGATTTGCCATTTTCCATTGTAGTGGTGAAGCCGTATGAAACAGATAAATTGTAAATAAAATAGTAGACAGGTAGAACAAGTGTGTGCACAGTGATGGAGTTCACGGCCTGTAGTAACAGCAGAGAGATCCAAGCGAACAGAGTGAGCGACTCCTGTGAATGAATGAACAAAGCAAACCAAAAAGCTTCAGCTTATAACCTCTGCACTTATCATGGCTCATTAACGTGTCACTAATGACCCGCCCGCTGACGCTGTCTAAAGACACCTTTTGTTTGCTGGCATTCAGACTGCAGTCTGCTGACGTTAGTGCTGATGCTTTCCACAGATTTTGCAACATTTAAAATCATTACATGGAAAATGATGTGAAAAGCATTATACAGAATGTAAAGAATAATTCTGCACATCTTTATTTATTGTACAAATTATACCAATTAGACCACTGCCTAGAAAAATTATGAAATTATGGTCATTAGGCTCAGCTCAGCACACATGCAATCTCATCTTTTACGTCTGGATTCATGTTTATTTTGAGAAGGCAGTCTGAGCAGACATCCTGCTGAACCTGCAGGCTCAGCTGTGCCTCTGCTCTTTTTGTTGTTGATCATTTCTGACATCAGAAATATACAGATGCAGTACTGAGTGCTGTGTGCATTGTGCAAGAAAACGGCCAATTAGATTTCCACGGCTGTGCGTTGATAAGCATGACTGCACTGACTCAGAGCACTGATTCAAGAATATCCAACACCTTCAGGATGAACATGAAAATCAGTTGTGGCCAAGTCCTAATTGCTCACGTGATGTTCCTGAAATGATTTCATGTGATACACATTCTAATTGTTTTATATGTTTTATGTTATATTTACTATTAGTTAAAGGCATCAAAATACAGTATATAGATGACATTTTGCCAGTGATCCATTGCACAGTTACACAGCCTGACCTCAGCGGTCTGCTTCATTAGTCTGGCCATAAATGTCTTTAAGATAAATAGATTAAAACAACTAAAGCTTGCTTTCCCGTGTTTTTCACATGCTGTCATAGCACTGATGTACTGAAGCAACAGTATCTCACACACAGAAGTGTGTGATTTTACTCCCCTCTGCTGGTCTTACACCTGGACACTGAAAATGCAGCCAATTTGATTTACTGTAACATTTAAATTCAGTGTTCAGAGATGCACTGCTTCACACTGTTGCCTCACAGAAGGCCTTTAGTTCAAGCCAGTTGGTTTTTCTGTGTGGAGTTTCATATGTACTCGATGTGCCTGCATTGGTGGTGGGTGTACTTTGGCAGAGAGAGAACTCCAAGGATCAGACAATCCCACTTCACAATGACGGGTTGGAGGAATTCCTTTTTAACTGGGAGAGAGTAGACAAAAGTAGACACGACGTGCAGCACTGGCATATAAAGGCAATGGTACTGAAATGAGGTTAGTGGGGGAAAAATGCTCAGTGCATCATGGGAAGTCTCCCACAGCCTGAGCCTCAGCCTGTGCTCTGAGACCAAACTGCTGGGATATACACCTACAGGGGGAAATAGTACCATCACAGTGGCTACGTCCACACTGGCCTGGATACATACGAAAACTGCATTTTCGTCTGAAAGCGCTCCGCGTCCACACTAGTGTTTTCAGTTGTTTTCACAGAGTTGTGCGTCCACATTGAAACGGCCAGAAAACGCTTATGTTCCAGTCTTACGCATGCGTGAAACGCAAGAAGATTCGACCGGCCTCATTTCTGTCTGCCGCTTATTTACTTTCCTGAGTTTTTTAAATGGACTCACAATGAGGTGGAGTTGTTGCTGCGAGTAACACAAAAGTACAAAGTTGCAAAAGCGAGTGAGAGTTAAAGAATTAGAAGAAAAGCTCTCTGGAGCAGACTGATATTAATCTTTAATAGGGCTGTCAGACAAAACAACTGCTGTATAATGCCCTCCGCTATCTTTGTTTAATTGGTCACATGACTGCATCACATGACTAACATGCGTCTCCGTCTGTCTCCGTTTTCACTGTCCACACTGCAACACGAAAGCACCGTCTTCAAATGTATTCGTTTTCGAGAGCGTTTTCCAAACGCTGCGTTTTCGGGGAAAACACCGTCTCAGTGTGGACGGGAGGCCAAAACGGAGAGAAAACGATGCGTTTTCAAACAAAAATGTATTAGTGTGGACGCAGCCTGTATCTGAATCAGCATGCTTTATTAATCCCTGGGAAAGTACGTGGTTACAGTTGCTCCAGACAGTAACTGTAACAGACTGAACATTAAATGATACAATATATTACATAGTTACAAAATATAAGAAATAGCTCTAATACATACAAATAGTTCAATTATAAATATCAAGAATATTACAGAGATATATAAGAATGGCATTTCGATGAAATAACTTCCTGTGTCTCCAAAAGCTGATTCTGTTCACCTGGACGTAGCGTTTTGTGGGAGAAACGTTTCGTCATCATCAGGTGACGTCTTCAGTCTCAGCTGACTGCAGGTTTCAATCTTATAAACAGCACATTTGCATTTGACTGAAACCAGCCGTGAAGGAACAATGGGCTGGGAGGGCAGTTCCTTCATCATAATTACGCAAATTCTCATGACCACTGATCAACAACCACTGATCAATGGTCATGAGTCCCATTCACAGAGAGTTGGGGAATGGCTGCAATCACAGCATTGTAAGATGGTGACAGATGGACCCTTAGGCCCCTCCTCCATTCAGAGATGGTCTTTCCCTTTTCACGTAAATGGCCTCCTTGACTCCGCACTCAAACCAGCGTTCCTCCCTGTCCAGGATGTGTACATGTGGTCTTCCTGTCAGGTAATTAACAATCCAGGACACGGGAGAAGCATCCACCTGCATCGCTGTTAACTCATCACCCAGGAGGATCGGCCTGATGGTGTTAAAAGCACTGGAAAAGTCAAAAAACACGACCCTCACAGTGCTCGTCGGCTGGTCCAGGTGGGTGTAGGCACGATTGAGCAATAGATGATGGCGTCCTCAGCTCTGAGGTGGGGCGGGTAAGGGAATTTAAGGGGATCCTGATGTGGTCTGCCAATGGGTCAGAGCTGGTCCAGGATGAGTTTTTCCAGGGTCTTCATGATGTGGGAGGTCAGGGGCACAGGTCTGTAATCCTGGGGGCCACCGGGACGTGGCGTCTTCGGTACAGGGACGAGGCATGATGTCATTGGGACCCCCTGCAGACTCAGACTCAGCATAAACAGTTTATCCACTGGATCAGCTGCTGGAAGAAAAAAGAAGAAACACACAAAAAGAGAACAACACAGCAGGGAGACCACAGCAACAACCGAGATAAGTATAAGTTTCAGTAACTAATAAAGTGTGATAAGTAAGGTGTGAAGACCTCTCAGCCCACTCATATGTGTTGTTGCTGTGTGCTGTTTTAAAGTGTGTTTAAAACACAGCAGGGCATGGTGCCTCCCCTGCACCCCAAGGCCCTGCTGTAACCATATCATTGTTCTGTAGTATGTCAGGGTTGTTCCAGATAGGCGTTTGCATGAAGACTCCGTCATTGTTACAAACTCCCACCATGCTGTCAGAGAAGAGCTGATGTTGATGCTTTTAAAGCATCATGTCGTTTGATGTTTGAGCTGATAAATGGTCTGAAATCTCTGGATTAGTGCAAAGTTTTACATCTGCCCAGGGCTCATCTAAGAGGGTGTGTTTAAACCATCCTGAGATGAAGCCTGTGGGCTAAGAAGTGTTGTTGAAAGTTAGGCAGATCTAGTCCTTTGTCCTTGGTCCTTTGGGTAGAGATTTCCATGTGGCCAGATCGTCTTTTTCTTTCTCTAAAAGTGGGATGTGGTTTAATTTAGTTAAATCTGCAAGCTTAGGAGAGACATTAAATAATTAATATTTAATATTTCCAGATTGCAGTGGGGTAGAAGAAGAATTATGGAAGGAGAAATTAATCAGAAGAACTGCAGATTTTAACCAGTTTATTGAATAATCTGAAACTCTTGAAAAACAATTTATTAATACAATTATCTCAGAGAGATTGGTTTGTGAGTTTTGGAGAAAAAGCAACACATTATCTGCACAGAGACTGACTTTATGTTCTACATTCTTGCATCTGATGCCTTTCATTACTGCAGCCTGTCTAACTGCTGCTGCTAGTGGTTGGATAAAAACTGCAAACAGTGAAGGGGAGAGTGGGCATCCCTGCCTGGAGCCCCTCAGGAGACAGAAGCTGGAGGATGTCTGGTCGTTTGTTCTGACACGAGCTGTTGTTATATTTTTAACCAATTAATGAAAGAGGATCCAAAACCAAATTTGTGTAAAGTTGCAAATACAAATTTTCAGTTAACTCTGTCAAACGCTTTTTCTGCATCTAGAGACAATATTGTGGTTTTTACTGCATGAGTAGTCTATTAAATTAAGTAATCTACGTCTGTTTTTTGATGAGTGTCTGCCTTTTATGAAACCAGTTTCATCAGGAGGTATCTTCTTTAATCTCTTTGAGAGAACTTTGCAGATTATTTTGAGGTCTACATTAATAAGGGATATTGGACGATAGCTTGAGGGATATACAGTGTGTTGCTTATTCTTTCAGGGTCATATATTGTGTTCCCAGATAAATCTTTAACAGCACATATACTTGTTTTTTCTTTCTTTATTTTTAGCTGGTTAGCCAGAAATCGACCGGATTTATTACCATGTTCAAAATTCTGCAAGTGAAGTCTTTGTACTAAGAACTGTTTTTTTTATTAATGATTTCATTTAATTCTAGTTTTGTTTTGCGTGTTTTGTTCAGTATTTCCTGATCTTGACACGTAGGCTTCTTGTAAATATTTGATGGTTTTTCTAGTAGGGCTGGGTATCGTCACTGACTTCTAGAATCGATTCGATTCCGATTCACAAGGTCCCGAATCAATTTGATCCACGATTCGATTCGATTCGGGGAAATTTTGCCTCAGACAGTCAGAAATATTATAATTCAGATCATGCATCAGTACATTTCCATATTTATATATCTATAAAAAGGAAGCTGACACTTTCCAGACTTTCAAAGGTGTGAGCATCACAGCAGAGGCCTTTGTGTCAAAGTAACTGAGGATAAAACACAGAAAAACATGAAGGTGACTTTCCTGGCCTGGAAAGAAACGAAAGAAAACCATTAATCAACATCTGAACATTACCTGATGTTGCTGAGGTGAAGAAGAGCAGAGTTACAGAGGTTTTAGAGACACAGCTGAGAGTTTTGCAATTTTGCATAATTTTAAAAACTTTAAATTTGTTCAGTATTGAACAGCAGAAATGAGGCTTTCTTTTCGGACGTAAGTAAAAGGAAAAAAAAACAGCGTCCGACAGCCTGTAAACAACGGTAGACTGGTGCGTAACAAGCAAGCGAATAATGCAGAAAACAGATTTTTAAGAAACTGTTCTTGAAGTACAGAGAGAGAGAGAGAGAGAGAGAGAGAGAGAGAGCTGTGCACAAAGTGTGATTTTATCCTGGTGGAAGCAAAACAGCAAAAGTCAGAGTGAATTCATGACGATGTTTATCTGTAGTTTGGATCTTCTTTTGCTGCTGGTTCAGTCAATACCGTTTGGAGAGAAATAAAACCTGCAGCTTCTGAATCAGCGCAAAAAGGGTGTAAACACAAAGCTCGACCCGCCGAAACACCGGAATCAGCGAGCTGTCGCCTTTCAGCCCCGACCGTGTCCGTGCCGTCGGGTGAGAAGGGCGACATCTCACTGATTCTGATCCGTCGGCGCTTTGTGTTTACGTCTTTGTGCAGAATCCGTGTTCCTGCTCTCGTTTACTGTTTTAGCTGTTTGGTGGTTGTTGGAAATTTGTGAGGTTTAACCTGAGATTCTGGCGTTTTGGGCAAAAAAAATTATATTAAAAAAGCGATTCTGTATGTATTATTGTAGGGTCTACCTTACAATAACACGCTCCCTGAGGCACCTGTTGTTGTGATTTGGTGCTGTATAAATAAAACTGAATTGAATTCCCAGAGAACAGATGCTGATGTTCCACACAGCTCATTATAGTCTAAATATAAAGTCCACTCTTTAAGCCTTCATCTTTGAGCAGTGATGTATTAAATCCCCAGTTTTTACGTGGTGTAGTATTCTTCTTATGTCTTAGTGTTAGAAATACAGGAGCATGATGGCTAGGGTGAATCTCAGTGTCTAAGATGTCACTGAGCAGTGAGCTGCTGATGGGAAATAATCCAGATGAGAGTAGGAGTGATGGACATGTGAGAAGAAAGACGATTCCTTAATGTCGAGGTGAAGGAGTGCCATGCATCGCAAAGCCCAAAGTCGCTCATGGACTGTTTGATTATATTTGTCGACTGCTGACAGCGCTGAGGTTCTGCTGTGTTTCTTCATTTAGTCCCAGGCTGAGATCACCCCCAAGAACAAGGCTGCAATCTGGAAGAATGAGGGATCATCAACATTTGGGCCAATACATAACTTATTTGTGAAGTATCGATTTTTTAATGATCTAATCATTAAATATATAAATATATTTCACCTTTTAAAAGGACTCCTCCGTGAATCACTCCTCGAACACTTTCAGCCTTGCACTGGATGCTGCAATTGCAGGCTAAATTTCCAGTTGCTCCATTTTAGCTTTTATCTGTGTTTGTTCAAGGTCAAGAGCTAGCTTCTTGAAGCTGAACATCTTTAAAACAAAATAACTCATAACTGACTTCAGGAGGCACAGACAGGTCCACTCCCCTCTCATTATACATGGAGAACAGGTGGAGCTGTCTCCACCTTCAGGTTTCTGGGTACCAACATCTCAGCTGATCTCACCTGGACCCACACCTCCATCACCCTGGTGAAGAAGGCCCAGCAGCAGCTGCACGTCCTCCGTGTCCTCAGCAAGAACAACCTACTGCTGCTGGCCTTCTACCGGAGCACGTGCTCTCCTACTAGCTGGGTGTGCCACAGCTGAGAACAGGACAGCTGCGCAGAGTGTAATTAACACTGACCAAAAAATTTATTGCCTGCCCTCTGCCACCCCTCGAGGCCATCATCAGATCTTCCTGTCTCAGGAAAACCAGGGCCATCACAGGTGACCCCTCGCACCCCACTCAGCACCTGTCTGACCCGCTGGCCTCTGGTTGGCCCCTCACATCAATCACCTCCCACACCAACAGACTCAAAAACAGCTTCTTCCTGTGGGCCATTCAGGCTGCTGACAAACATTTTGTGCACTTTAGCGCCCTCCAATGGTCAATGTCAGAAATAATCAAATCAAATCAAATCAAATCACTTTTTATTGTCACATCACATGTGCAGGCACACTGGCACAGCACATGCGAGTGAAATTCTTGTGTGCGAGCCCCACAAGCAACAGAGATGTGCAAACACAACAACACAAACGAGCAAAATACAAGAATGGCCAACCTGAAACTAATAAATATATGTACAATATATAATAGTGTATGCATTTGTGGATGTGTATACTAAATATTTTCCTACGTGTGTGTGTGTGTGTGTGTGCGTGTGTGTGTGTGTGTGTGTGTGTGTATACACATTTTTACAAATTAAATAGTAAAAAAATAAAATAATAATAATAATAATAATAATAAAATATATAAAATATACAGAGTTGTATATGTGCAAAACAAGTGGCATTACTGTACAGTATGGAGTGCATAATGTTGACGTTCCAGTAGTGAAGCTGAGGTGTCTATGAAGTGTTCAGCAGTCTGATGGCCTGGTGGAAGAAGCTGTCTCTCAGTCTGCTGGTACGGGACCGGATGCTGCAGAACCTCCTTCCTGATGGAAGCAGTCTGAACAGTTTATGGCTGGGGTGACTGGAGTCCTTGATGATCCTCCCCGCTTTCCTCAGGCAGCGCTTCCTGTAGATGTCTTGGAGGGAGGGAAGCTCACCTCCAATTATCCGTTCAGAGCACCGCACTACTCTCTGGAGAGCTTTGCAGTTGTAGGCGGTGCTGTTGCCATACCAGGTGGTGATGCATCCAGTGAGGATGCTCTCAATGGCACAGTGATAGAAGGTCCTGAGGATGCGGGGGCTCATGCCGAATCTTTTCAGTCTCCTGAGAAAGAAGAGGCGCTGCTGCGCCTTCTTCACTGTTTTGTTTGTGTGTACTGACCACGTAAGATCCTCAGCCAGGTGTACTCCAAGGAACCGGAAGCTGCTCACTCTCTCCACAGCAGCGCCGTTGATGGTGATGGGGGTGTGTACTTCTCTGCACCTCCGGAAGTCCACTATCAACTCCTTTGTCTTTGCGACGTTGAGGGTGAGATGGTTGTCTTGACACCAGTGGGTCAGGGCGCTGACCTCCTCCCTGTAAGCCGTCTCATCACTGTTGGTGATAAGACCCACCACTGTAGTGTCGTCTGCAAACTTCACAATGATGTTGGAGCTGTTAGTGGCTGTGCAGTCGTAGGTGTAGAGTGAGTACAGGAGAGGGCTCAGTACACACCCCTGTGGAGCACCAGTGTTCAGTGTGACGGGGGATGAGGTGATGCTGCCCAGTCTGACCACTTGGCGTCTGTCAGACAGGAAGCTAAGGATCCAGCTGCAGAGGGAGCTGCTCAGTCCTAGATCCTGCAGTTTCCTGTCCAGCTTCGAGGGAACGATGGTATTGAATGCTGAGCTGTAATCTACAAACAGCATCCTCACATACGTGTCTCTCTTCTCCAGGTGTGACAGGGCAGTGTGTAGTGTCAGGGCTATGGCATCATCAGTGGACCTGTTGTGGCCGTATGCAAACTGTAGAGGGTCCAGTGAGTCGGGTAGTGCAGAGCAGATGAAGTCCCTGACCAGCTTCTCGAAGCATTTGCTTACGATGGGGGTCAGGGCTACAGGTCGCCAGTCGTTCAATGAGGAGATGGTGGAGGATTTGGGTACAGGGACGATGGTGGCCACATATATATGTGTATATATATATATATATATATGTATATATATATATATATATATATATATATATATATAGGGATGGGTACCGGTGTCCGGTGCCATGGTGGCACCGGTTCTGACATAAACGGTAGTAACCAGACCGAAAAGCAGCGCACATTTCGGTGCTTTATTTTCCTGAGCTGTGATACACTTTGAATTCTAGCCAATCATTTTACGTTTCCAATGATAGTAGGCGGGGCCAGGTACGTACGTTCTTTTAGAGCAGAGCTACAGATTAAAAATGCCCAAGGCGAAGCGGTCAAAGTCTGGCTGTACTTCACAGCAAAAGATGCAAACTCAGCAGCAACAAGTGCTTTAAGGTGATACTGTGATACTGTCAAAGGAGGTAACTCCTCAAATCCGATGAAACACCTGGCGACGCATAGCGTTTTTTTTTAAAAGCCGAAAAATGCGCCGTATTTGATAGCTTGCTGCGAGACCTCACATCGAGCACATCTACTGCGGGTGTGGTGCCTGTTATCGACCCGGAGTTAGCAACATCCCCCAAGAACCCGAAGAGGAGCGTCCTGGCCCCTAGCCCTGCCAGTGTAGCAGAAATGATGAGGATGATGATGCAGCAGCAGCCGTTCTTCTCTGCGTGAGTAGCTTAATGTTGTTCGTGTGTAATTTACGTTGAGTAGGCTAACCACGTTATTACATTAATGCATGTAAGGTGAACTAGCAAACATCATCATAGCTACATGCGGCTGTCTTCTTGTTTGATGGCAGATACTCCCTTCACCCTGGCCAAAAAGGCTAAAATGACCAAAGAAAAAGTGGAAAACAGTTAAACATGAGAGGTTTTTGGACAAAGTTTGTGTTTTTTCCATTGTTTAAGCACTGCTTCCAGCCAAGAGTGATACCATATATGCCCTCTAGCTGTATATACATGTGTATATATATATACATGTGTATATATATATACTCGTGTATATACATGTATATATATATACACATATCTGTGTCCAGCACCGGAAAGATGGCTGCAGCACCGGATGGAGCCATTGTCCATATCGGCTACCTTCATACCCGATACCTGAACTCCTCCATTAATGGCAAAGAGCTCCCTCGTCTTGATGTCCATATAGGTGAATAGGTACAGAGGCATATAGTGTGGATGTATAAGCTGGAATGCTAGAGCCACAGTCACCTGCAAATTTTCTGTCAACATATCAACTTTATTTTAAAAAAGGAATGCCTTACAAATGTATTATTTCTGAGTGTTCAAAAGTTAATTTATTATAAATAAACTGAACTCTTCATTCGAAAAATCATAATTACGTATTATGCACCACAATAGTGTCCAGCCAATTATTAAATACAAAGATATTTTAAAAAGGCTAACCAAAAAGTCCAACCATCAAAATGTATAACTGCTTTTTTTAAACGTATCCGCTTGAACAGTAGAGCCTGTCAGGACTCCGTTTCCTTGTTTTTTACCATCACATTGCTCTGCTTGCGTATGAGGAGCTGGTTAGGCCCTTCATTAGTGGCTTTGATCATTTTCCAGGCATCATGGTGCATGAGTCCCTCCAGAGAACCGCCATTGATAGACAGGACTTCATCGCCAACCTCGATAAGCCCGGAAAGCTCTGCAGCTCCTCCTGTGTTAGACATGAACAGCAATTCAGACTCAGATAAAGCTCCTTATTTTACTCTGGTCTACTTATGATCTACACGCTGAAGATATATTCAAATTATAGCTATGATTTGAGAGATGGCCATTCACCTGGCTATAACCAACCTTCCCTGTCAGTGTCTGTCAGATTTAAGCCTCTGATTTCTCCTCTAATATATGCATATCTCACAGACTCTCATTATTTGAATTAAGTCAAAGATTTGTGTTTAAATAAATAATAAAGGTACTTTCACACAGGATACACTGCAATCATTACTTTCAGTGTGGCCGTTCCAAGAAAACACGCATGCAGCTGTCATGGTCACTGAGGTCAAAGTTCAACAAATGTAAAGTTTGATTTTGTTGAACTTTCCAGCGTTCCATCTATTCATCCTCTTCTGTTTATCCTTATCATGGTCGCAGGGGGGTGGAGCCTATCCCAGCTATCATAGGGCGAGAGGCAGAGTAAACCCTGGACAGGTGACCAGTCTGTCACAGAAAGACAGACAACCATTCACACGAACATTTACACCTGTGGACAATCTAGAATCACCAGTTAACCCAACCCGACTGACTGCATGTCTGTGGACTGTGGGATGAAGCCGGAGAGAACCCGGGCAAACACGGGGAGAACGTGCACACAGACAACTGAATTCAGGACCTTCCTACTGTGAGGTAACCGTGCTAACCCAAGTGCCACAAATTTTAAGTTATGCAACAAATTTTGACCACAAGAGGAAAATGCTGTGGGGGAAACAAGTTTCCATCCAAACAGAAATGTCAATGCTGTTATAACAGTCACGTTGTTTGATTTAAGGCAGACACAGTGTAAACAGCTTAGATTTTGTGTTTCTCCCAGTAGCACTACAGCTATTAAAGCTCTTAAAGAAATTAGGGGTAAAGAAAATAAACTGATCTCACTGTGATGGCTGTGTTTACTTTCTCTTCTAATGCTCAAACACTGCACTGAAGTCGGCTTCAATCACTAACTTTTACTGAATGAACGAACACAAAGGTAGCGTCCACTCTGTGTCCCACTGATGAAAGTATCTGTGTCTGTGGCTAAAGACCCGGAAAAATATACGTTAAGTTTGTGCAAATGCAAGCAGAAGTGCTGCTGTAGCTTCATGATTAAAGTCCCGAGAATTGCAGTGAGTGTGCCCTATCCCCTGATCCCTGCTGTTCATTACAAATGCACCTACAAAATAAGAGAATGACCGTTTTGGGATTTTTTTTTAAGAAAGCATGAATGAAACCAGGAAGGAGTGTACACTGAAACACAGGAGGTGGAACGACTTTAGTCATGTTCCCTGTGATTCACACCAGGCTGAATTTGTTTGCTAAGCTAGTTATCTATGTAGCATTATGTTTATGTTTGAGCCCGAAGGTTTATGTGATAAAATCTTTAACAAACAAGAATCAGTATTCATGTTAACATTATCGTCTGTGACACCAGCAGTTACAAAGACACAGTTTACGTCACATGGAAACCTTGTGTTCATTGTTAACAGCGGCACACACACTGTGACGTCACAGTGTGTGTGCATTTTGTCTGAGAAGAAAAAGTCACCTTTAAAGATGCGTTTGACAGTGAGAGGCCTGTCTCCGTGGCTCAAAGACCTGCCCCCCTCCAGACTGAAGCCCAGTCCAACAGAAGTATTATGAAGCTCCACTGTTACAGCACCATCTGGACTGACATCCACAGCTGAAAGACATCCCACACCAAGAAGGACAGAAGTTAGATATAAACCTAAGAGAGGATGCTGCTGCTGACCGCTGGACTTCAGCTGATTGCAGAAACCACACCACGGGCAGAGCTGTTTGCAAGGTTAATGTTTGTATTTAAAAGGGTCAAATGCTCTGACGAAAGAAGTACTCTAAGTCAGACAGCATCAGAGTGATTTAAAACCGACGTTACAGCCAATGAGAATATTACAGGAAGCTCTGTGTACCCACTGGAGATGGAAACCTACCTCCGCTACGCTCCAAAGACTTCTGGGTAGCCGAGGCTTGTCTGTCAGAGATACACTGCACACTGTCTTTGTCTCTGTGAATGACCACTAAGACCTGGTTGGACTGCTTGGCTTGATGAAGACAGGATCTAGCCTCTGCGTGTGTTTTACCCTCCAGACTGGTGCCATTTATGGATAAAATGCTGTCATCTCTTTGGATTGTACCTTCAAGACCAGCTGCACCTTTCGTGAAGACCCGATGAACCTGAGGACAAAAACATATTAATAATACATATCATTCAGTCATGTATTAAATACATTTATTATGTGTTCATTAAGCAGATGGGTCTCCTGAATTATTGGAGGATCATGGCCTTTACAAAACTGTGAGAGGTCACGGTGAGTTGGTGCAACAGTGACAGTTACTCACTGAGCAATATGTGACTGATTTCAGTCGATCACTGTTGCTCTCAGGTTAACCAGTCCTTTCTGCATCTGCCATGAACTAATTAAGTGCACTGATCAAACACAACATTATGACCACCTGCCTAATATTGTGTCAGTCCCCCTTTGCTGCCAAAACAGGGCTGAGCCATCAAGACTCCACTGGACCTGAAGCTGTGCTGTGGCACCAAAATGTTAGCAAAACATCCTGTAAGTCCTCAAAGGTCCTGTGAGTCCTCAAAGATCCTGTAAGTCCTCAAAGGTCCTGTAAGTCCTCAAAGGTCCTGTAAGTCCTCAAAGACCCTGTAAGTCCTCAAAGATCCTGTAAGTCCTCAAAGGTCCTGTAAGTCCTCAAAGGTCCTGTAAGTCCTCAAAGATCCTGTGAGTCCTAAAACCTCCTGTAAGTCCTCGAAGACCCTGTGAGTCCTCAAAGATCCTGTAAGTCCTCAAAGATCCTGTAAGTCCTTAAAGATCCTGTAAGTCCTCAAAGGTCCTGTAAGTCCTCAAAGGTCCTGTGAGTCCTCAAAGATCCTGTAAGTCCTCAAAGACCCTGTAAGTCCTCAAAGACCCTGTGAGTCCTCAAAGATCCTGTAAGTCCTCAAAGGTCCTGTAAGTCCTCAAAGATCCTGTAAGTCCTCAAAGGTCCTGTAAGTCCTCAAAGATCCTGTAAGTCCTCAAAGATCCTGTAAGTCCTCAAAGGTCCTGTAAGTCCTTAAAGGTCCTGTAAGTCCTCAAAGGTCCTGTAAGTCCTCAAAGATCCAGTAAGTCCTCAAAGGTCCTGTAAGTCCTCAAACATCCTGTAAGTCCTCAAAGGTCCTGTAAGTTCTCAAACGTCCTGTGAGTCCTCAAACGTCCTGTAAGTCCTCAAAGGTCCTGTAAGTCCTTAAAGATCCTGTAAGTCCTTAAAGATCCTGTCAGTCCTCAAACGTCCTGTAAGTCCTCAAACGTCCTGTAAGTCCTTAAAGGTCCTGTAAGTCCTCAAACGTCCTGTAAGTCCTAATAGATCCTGTAAGTCCTCAAATGTCTGCTGCTTGAAGTTTTGAAAGGCTTGTTGTGTTTTGTAATCTGAGCTGCTGGTAACCTTTGACCTCTGTAGCTGGTGACTCTAATGAACTTTCCCTCAGCAGAGTGGGCTTTGTCACACTGTTTGGTGCATTTTGCTCTTGAAGAAACTTTTCTTGAGATTTTCTGGACTAACTGAATCTTCATATCTTAGTGAGGCATTCAAGGCAAGTAAATGAATGTGCAAGAAAATGTGCTTTAAATTGTTGCAACAGTCACCGTACATTATTGTTTAAATCTGAAGGATGTGAATCTGAACAGAGATTCAACATCTTGTACTTACAGTTATGTCCTTTTGCTCGAGGTCAACTCCTCCAG
The DNA here is from genome assembly GCF_964374335.1 of Astatotilapia calliptera. NCBI lineage: Eukaryota > Metazoa > Chordata > Actinopteri > Cichliformes > Cichlidae > Astatotilapia > Astatotilapia calliptera. The sequence continues at coordinate 913,005 of NC_137433.1, forward strand.
CAATACTGAAACCAAGTCCTGAACCTTCTCCTTTACTCAGGACAACAAGACGAGTATTTCTGTTAGTCTGCAAAACACACAGAGAGACAAATAAAGAACACTCAAACTCAGCTGGACTCTGTATCTGCAGTGAGACATTACCTTGGTTTGCTGAAGCAGGGTTGATATGTAAGCTTTCGCTGTTAGTGAGGACAGCAGTGTTTCCAGTTTACACTGACTCACAGGTGAAGCCGACAGCTCCTCTAAACTGCAGAGAAAAAGCCATCGAATCAGGACATTTAATGTGTTTTTTTCACCCACATTTCACAGTTATGTTTGGAGCAAAGCAGCTGCTGTGATTTACAATGACTGGTTTAAAGTCTCACCTGATGGACCAGCCGAGCTGCCGGCCATGGGTCTCTCGGGTCCTCTGAGCAGTCTCTTCAGTGACTTCAGCCTCACTGTGGTTAACGCTGTTCAAATCTGCTTTCATTGGAGTTGCACAGGTTGGAAAGCTGTCAGTCACTGGGGCTATAGTGGACTGGGTGTCAGAGTCTGTTTTATCTGCATTGCTGCACCCTCCTGCAACGTCCTCTTTGCACAGTTTTTCCAGCTCAGGCATGCTGAGAGCCCTGAGCTGCCGTAACCTACTGTAGAGAAGTCTGCCATGTTTCTTGCGCAGCACTGGAGGAGTGTGTGGTGCAGCCCCATCTGGAGCTTTGTGAACTTCATTCTTAGAAGACTTACGAAGACGAAGAGAACAGGATGTGGCTGGAAGCAGATTTTCCACATAAGAGCTAAAACTCCTTTGCCGTGTCCGGAAGTCAACAGCATTAACCAGTTCCATATAACCTGCAATCCTTTGGTTCAGCGGGGCTCTATATGCCAGCGCATACGGCTGAGGATCACTGCTTTTCACCAGGGGCTTGTCAACATTAGCCAGATTCTCAAAGGATTTGATTTTATGTCGGACAGAGAAAGGACTGTAATCTGCAGACGAGGCAGTGTGTGCGGACAGGGTCTGTGTGGACAGGGTCCGTGTGGACAGGGTCTGTGTGGACAGTCTGGATGTGCTGGACTTCGCTGTCTCTTCTGTCTCCATAACTGTCACAGGTTTGAAACCTTTACTTGTTGAATGAGCTGCTGTAGAAGACAGTGAATGAAATGCTGTGTTGGTGACCGAGGCAGCTGTTCTTTCTTCTGCGGTGACAGTGGATGAATGCATTGCTGCTAATCGTGCATCTGTATCATTTCTGTGTTTATTTTCTTTTGAAACCTTTTTGTCTCTATGTGACATAGCTGCTGCTGCTGCTGACGATGATGATGATGAGGAAGACAGTCGCACTTCCATGAATGTCCTCTGAGTGGCAGGTCCATGTGATTCAGCTTTTGCTTCGTAACCTACGTGCATATCTTTTTTGGGCAGCTGCACAGTTTGCAAAGCTCCATCTGAATTTCCATGCTCAGTCATTATTTGCTTTGTGTCACCTGCTCCGGCCACAGCTAGGCCACTCCTGACATCAGGCTGGTTAGTGGGCTTCAAAATCCCAATGGTTACCACAGCTGCTGGATTTGTTGACTGTCTGAAGGAAGCCTTTGTATCTGCAGGGACTGGACTCCCCAACAGTTTTTGAAGAGGCTCCTCTGGGCTGTTCTTCTTTTTAATACTCAAACCTTTAAGTGTGGAAGGACCACTTTCAACCTGAAGTCTGAAGTTACTCCTCCACACAGGACTGTCTGAGTAACCGAGGTGTTTCAGCTTTGAGCTTGTCTTAGGTAAGGAGCGAGCGTCAGGCTTTAACGTATCTTTACACTGCACAACTTTGTGATTGTTGCTCACTGACGCTGACATTTTGGATAGCCTGGAGCCTGAGGGGTTGGATTCCACTGAATATGTTTGTGTGTCGTCACACCTCAGTAAATCTGATCTTTGGGAGACGTCTGCATGCAGATTTTCAGTGACGGAGTGGGCTGCTGGTGGAGCATGGTTTCTGTAAACGCTCGTGTGTCTGGATGCTGCACACGCTTTAACTCTGTCAAAGTGTGGCTCTGTAGCAGAAACAGGTGCTGTACTGTTAAGAAACTGGCATGGTGACCGTGTAGAAGAGACACCACCAATACCATCTGCCATGTTCTTTACCACTGCACTGCAATCACTGTTTGAACCACTGACATCTGCAGTGGGATCCATGTGTTTACAACTAGGATTTGATTTTTCTGGACCTGATCCGCTGAAAACTGCAGAGCTGCCTTCTTTCTGTTGGTTCACACATTTATTCATCAGAAAGGCAGCACCCTTTTCATCTCTGGCTTCCAAAGGAGGCTTCTCACACAGGGCTGCACCATGTTGGCCTGGACAGCAGGTTTCAGGCTCATCACATGATATTTCCTCACTGGTGTCGCGGCTCACATCTGATAACACGTCGTCTACATTGACGATGGGCAAGTTACAGTCTGGTTGGATTGTGGCTTTTCCTAAATGTGTTCTTATTACTTGATCAGTCCCCCCCTGAACAGATTTGGCTGGATCCACTGTGGATCCATCACTGCTCTGTGACCACACAGTCCCTCCCAGGCTGAGCAGTCGATCTACAGCTGGCACAAGACATGAAAAGATCAGGATCGAATGAGAGGAGGTTGGTAACAACGAATAATTTACATTACATATTTTTTTAAATATGAAACCAGTGAATTGTAATTTATATGATATAATTTGATGTGTAAGTTTAATTATTTATGTGTACATATTAGTGATGCAACGGATCAAAAATCTCACAGTTTGGATCTGATCAATTTTCGGATCAGCAAAAAAAGAAAAAAGACAAAAATTTAACATTTACTTATTGAAGTATTTTTTGCCTGTTAAAAACATTCAACTCAAGACTCATTCCACGCAGTTATTAAAAAAAATTATGGTACAATATAGTGCAGTATAGGGCTTTGTATCTACCACTCAATTCAATTCAATTCAGTTTTATTTATAAAGCGCCAAATCACAACAACAGTCGCCTCAAGGTGCTTTATATTGTAAGGTAGACCCTACAATAATACACACCGCTCATTACATCGCACTCCGCTGCCCTGGAGCTCCACCCATTTGTAGTAGTTGGGCAACAGAAGATGCCTGGGACAGTTCAGCCATAACTTTAAACTTCTCCTGCTCATACATGCTTGGAATGATCTTGCCACTAAAGTGGACGCGCAACCGGATATCATAGCGTGGCTCAAGCACATTCATCATAGTTTAAACCCCTTGTTTTGCACAACAGAATACGGCCTCCCGTCTGCAGCTAAACACCCCAGTAGCTTCTGTAATAGCTTTAGCCCGGTCGGGCTGGGCAGCAAAGGGCTGCTTAAATGCCACAAACTCCTCTGCTCCTCCACTTGGACCGCTAGCGCTGGCCATAGCTATCGCTTGACAGACCTACCACGCGCACCATACACATACTTTTTTTTCTTCTTTTTCGAATCTTCGGACCACGTGCGTGCCGAACCGTGGAGTGGGATCGGTTCAGATTACGGATCAACCGCGATCCGCTGCACCACTATATAACATGTATCTATGTAATTCAGCCTGTTGCATGAGAGGTGAGGCGCCGTCATGAAGGTGAAGTGATTAAAGACCTTTTCTCATGTTAGCGGCATGAAATGAACCCGAATGGATTTCTCTCTGATTTGAACCAATGACTCTATCAACTGTGTTATATTTGATACAGTCATTGCTGTGAACTGCTGACTCCTAACATACAGAGGGAATGCATACAGCCACACTGTACAATACTATTACATACGATACAGTGATATGCATCAAAAGGGTTGCATTATATTATAATCTACAATCTCATAAGGAAAGACTAAAGCTACACAGATGTATACTCAGCTGGTCAACTGCAGGACTTAGCTGGAGACATTGCTGTGGCTGATCCAGGAAGTCACATGATCGACTGCTCTCTCTTGTATTACACATGTTTGCACTTTAGTGTCTAACATGCAAAGATGTGAAGAAGTCTCTGTTTACCAGTTACAGAACTGAAACTGTCAGGAGCAGCGTATATGGACAGGTTATCATCAGAGGAAGTGACTTTTCCTCCTTTTTCCTTCGCCTGCTTATCAGTAATGTTGATCTATGATGACATGTTTACTCAGAGAGACATGATGACTTTAAAACAGACATGTGGAAAGACTCCCCGTTTTAGTGCCCCACAGCAATCTCTGTGTTACATAAAGATTAATGTTACACTACGCCTAGTGTGAAGCTACAGGGCAAATCTAATATTGGTCATTAAAAGTAAAATGTAAAGGTTAGTCACCGTGAACAGAGAGTCAGAGGCGTGCAGGTTGCTTTGGGGAGGAGAGAGCGGGGATGCTGATCCTACATCTGAGGTCAGCATTAAAGGAAAACACACAGCAGTCTATGTGAAAGCTTAAAGAGTAACACTACCTGGTGGCTTAGAAACAGCACTACACAGCAGTGTAAGCGCACATTCAAAGACACACAAATATACGATTTAATCATGTCGTAACCATTAAGTGGAGACGGTTTTCCTCCCAGCAGCTGGAGGTTTGAGTGTAAGCTGATGGGCAGGCTGCAGAAAGTGAACGAGCAGTGTAGCGTGACAGAAGTGACATGTTCAGCTGCTTAGTGTAGCTGAGCATCTAATCAGGAATCCAGCCTGTATATTGTTAGTGCTTCTTCCCCAATGCAAAGACAACTGTGTGATGAGACGCAGACCACAGCAGCTATAAACATATTATTACTGCACTGAGGAAATGTAGAAAGGGTTGGGTGGAAGGAAGAGTCTAAAGCTCTGAGTAGCCAATGTTTGTTTTTATTCTCGTCTGACATTGGCCAATCAGCTGGGCAGTCCATATATACGGTTTTTAAATGGAGCTTTTCTATTTTCTCAAAGCTTTACACAACTAGGCTCTTTCATCCATTCACACAAAAACTTTTTCTATTTAACTGCTTTCTATCTAACATTCAGAGACATTCACACTCCGATGGATGCATCAGAGAGCAAGTTGGGTTTAGTATCCCGTCCAGTATATTCAGCAGGGATTGAACCACCAACCCTCCGATCAGTGTTGGGGAGTAACAGAGTACATGTACCGCCGTTACGTATTTAAAATACAAAATATGAGTAACTGTATTCCGTTACAGTTACTGTTTAAAAGGGTGGTATTTAGAATACAGTTACTTTGTTATAAATGGATTACATGGCAGTCCTCTGTAATTCTGGTCATTCCACGCTGCGCATTGCGGCTGGAAACCCAAACAAAACACGCGAGAAGAGGCTGTAAAAAGAAAACGCGTCCTGTTGGTGGCGTCAATCACACGATGGACCCGGAGCCAGCGCCAGCGCAACAGAGTTTCGGACTTGGAAGTTCCAACACCATTTCATATTCAAAGAAGAAAGGGATGGGCGAAATTTAACAGTGCAATGCAAAAAAAGAAGATGCTCTCCTCGCCAAAAACTCCACCTCCAACCTAACAAATCAAGTAAGTTATTTTTAAAAACTAACGTTAGCCTACTGCAAATATCTCATTTTAGTTGTGGTAGCTACCTGGGCTATGTGCCACTTCAGTAGCTTCGATGTGATATTGCTGTGATTTTAGCTAACATTGTTAGCTGACATCAGCTAACAATGTTAGCTGACGTTAGCTAAAGTTAGTTCATAGACTGTTAAACTTGATGGATAGCATTAACAACCTGCTAGCTTCAAATTATCGTGTGCAGTTCTGAAAGCAATCCCAAAATGATTAACAGTAAGGTGGACATTAAGGTTGGGCGAGATTTAAAAATTTTCCAACCAACAATCGTCAGTCAAACAAATGATGATAACCAACATATTCGCGCAGGTGACTTGTTAGTGGGCGGAGTAATGTAATCATGCACGGACTGATTTGCGCATCTAGAACATAAATAGAAAGTTTTCCTTGTTGGAGTTTCTGTATTAACATTGCTCCTTTTTTGGATTATTCATTTATTTATTTGAGATGCACCAAATTGCACAAAAAACCTTAACTTTACCTCTGATATTTTTTTATGGTCGCTGGAAGTGACATTTTGGTTTTTAACTTATTTGTTGTTTGGTCGAGTGTCTAAGACATAAACACTGGAACACAGTTAAAGTGGAAGAAGAAGACAGTTTCTTTGTATCCCTACCCACCATTGCGGTTTCTTTATTTAAATTAAATGTTTAATTTTTTCCTGAACATAGACTACTGCTGTTCTTTCATTCTGAGTTTGAGTAAATGAATCGCTGCATTTGTTCATGCCGTTAAAACATCACTATTATATTTCCCGTTGACTGTTTCTCTTGCCTTCAACCAACATTATTATTATACTTACTCATGGGCAAAAAAATTAAAAATTCGTCTTGTAAACACAATCGGCGAAAGGCTCAACCTATTGTTGATAGTCGATATATTCGTCTAATCGCCCAACCTTAGTGGACATTAGGTAAGGCTGCACTTTTTGCAGTGATCTCGAATACAAAACTATTTCTTCATCAGTAATATTTTGTCTTTTGTTCGGTCTCTTTTTTTTTCTTTCCAGAGGACGCATCCCAGGGTTATACGCAGTTTACCCAAAGCAAACACATCGGATCATGGTGATGAACAAAGTGGCAAAGACACAGCCTCTCCTCCTCTCAAACAAGCCATCCTTAGCACTCCAGCCATCACCCAAAGGAGAGTAAATTCCTTGGTATTTGACTTCATAGTCAATGAAGTGCAGCCCTTTTCTACTGTTGAGAACACCTCATTCCGTAAGACGGTTGAAGGACTAAGTGGGGGCAGGAGTCCTGTTTGCAGAAAAACATTGATGACTCGTGTTGAGAAAACCTTTCCAAAAAATGAACGAAGCAATAACTGAAATTCTTCTACATACTCAAAATGTGTGCACAACAGCAGATATCTGGACTGCGCATCACAGAAGTTTCATTGGCATCACATGTCACTGGATCGAGTCAGACACATTGGATCGCAGGTCTGCTGCACTGGCATGTGAGAGGATAAGAGGCCATCACATTTATGATGTTATTGCCGCCAAAATAAGTCAGGTTCATGCTGAATTCCATATCAGAGGCAAGGTTAGTGCTACAGTCACAGACAATGGGAGCAATTCTGTAAAAGCTTTCAATGAATATGGAGATTCAAAAACAGAAGATGATCTGGAAGACACAGGTGATGTACAATTTCATGATGTCACTACAGTACTTGAGGAGGAGCAAGAACACGAGGAGCTGAACTTCTTTTTGCCACCACACCATCGATGTGCTGCGCATACACTAAATCTCATTGCCACGACTGACCTTGATAAAGCTGCTTCACAGCAGGGTGTTTCCAGGAAATTATACAGGAGTGCAAAGGCAAAATGTGCAGCCATCTGGAATAAGGCTCATCACTCATCAGGTGCTTCTGAGGTAATTGAAGAAATTGCCCAAATGAGATGTGTTGTACCTTCAGTGACTAGGTGGAGCTCAGAGTACCATGCAATCGAGAAGCTAATGAATCTACCTGAAAGTCAGCTCAATGAAATCTGTGAACATCTGAAGGTGGCAAAACTGCATCCTCAAGAGACAGTGTTTCTCAAAGAGTATGCAGCCACTCTGAAACCGCTTGCCTACTCAGTCAACCTGCTCCAGGGGAAAAGAACTGCTACTTCGGATATGTGATTCCCACCCTTCTCAGTCTGAAAGCCAAGTTGACACAAGTGCAATTTTCAACTCACATCCTCTTAGCGATCATCAAAGCAATTGACACTCGATTTGCAGCTGTATTAGCCTCCCATGAAGCAAGGATGGCAGATGATGAGAGAGAATCCACGAGAAGAACGATGGTCCAAGAGGCCCGTCTCCTCAACACAGAACCTTCTAATGACACCAGCACCACTGGACATGCCTCAGTGGGAAATGAGCCAGAAGATGATGACGACAACAGCTTCTTCAGTTTTCAGAGTACACAGGTGACCTGTTCTACAGCGGAGGATGAGGTACAGAGGTATCTTCAAGATTCAGATAAGACATTGACCTCATTAATGGGACATCCAGTGATCAGAGCCCTCTTCTTAAAACACAATACAACTCTGCCGTCAATTGCTCCGGTCGAGCGTCTCTTTAGCCACGGAGGACTCGTCTTCACCTGACACCATAACCGCATGACAGACAAACACTTTGAACAGGTGCTCTTGCTGCGTTACAACCGCCTTTACTGGACTGCAGACTAGGCGGAACAGATGTAGGTAGTCTGCTGAAACTATCCTGGTATTGTTCACAGATGGGGCTTGCAACCTCAGTATTTTGTAGTCTTTAGTATTTGTTTTTGGCATGCATTCAAAAAGCAGCACCTCATATGTTTACTGCAATTGTTCGCCAATTATTTGATTTTTGGGGCCATTTAAGGTTTTGAACCAAGCAGTTCAGCACTGACACCTCGGACAGTTCTTTGTTGCTTGCCTTTGTTAAATGGCCATAAGGTAATGTTGCTGAGTTGCATTAAAACATATATTGTCTTGTTTTAAAAATTATATCTAGGGTAAGGTTTAAAATGTAATTTCTCATTGTTACATTGAGTTTGAATATCTGAGTTGTATTGAAAAATCTTTTGTAATTTAAAATTTTTGGTGGAAGAATAATATTGACAGTAAATGCCAAAATAATATATTTTTCATTTTTGAGTATAATTTTATATATTGCCTTTTTTTGTCCTAATAAGAAAACAGTCATTGAAAATGCTGATATTTTTTCTCCTTGTGCCAGGCTACTTTTGATTTTAACTAAGTGATGTTGGTGACCATAACAGTAAATACTCTTCAATGGCAGATTTTATGTTTGTCTAATACTCTTCCACTTGTCAGCTTTATAAATAAAAAAATATTGTTAAGGAAAGATGGTGCTTTTTTATTATCTTTAAGAAGACAAAACAGCTTATACAAACATACCCAAGTCTTTGCTCCTCTACATTAAATATATTAAGTTGGGCTTAACAGCCAAATGGTAAAGAAAAACAAACAAGAATGTGCAGGATGTGATAGCGACATTTGTGTAGTTGTAAAAAGCATGACAATATATTAAGTAATCCAAAGTATTCAGAATACGTTACTCACATTGAGTAACTTAATGGAATACATTACAAAATACATTTTGGGGCATGTAATCTGTAATCTGTAGTGGAATACATTATAAAAGTGACCTTCCCAACACTGCCTCCGATCAATAAAAGGCCTGCTGCGACCCCACAATGAGGGACAATCCAGACTGGAGTCCCCTGTGCCTGTTTCACAGTGCTTTCAGCATCTTCTCCCTGACTCGACAGCATCAGGCTGTAATTTCTTGAAGCAGGTGAGCTGCTCATTTTCATCTATTCAGCTTTAGAATAAAGTCACACGGTGAGCGTCTTACCTGAGATCGGTCTCCTGATGTCCAAGGCCAGTGTCAGAGGAAGGCTGTGCATGAGTTCACAAATGTCCTGGTAGCTGGAGGAGCAAACTAGTTTATCTCCAATCTTGACGATCTCATCTCCGGGACGCAGCCTGCCCGCAGACTCCTGGGACCACAGTTAGAGAAACAAGCTCAGCCTTTACATGGAATATTTTTAATATCTTAAATCGTTTGATCCTTTAAAGAATCACCAGAAAATTCAAATATTCTTGTTCATATTCAGTGTGCATAGAAAATTTTGCATATATATTTGAATTTGTAGCATCTTTGCTACAGCCATCATTTTTTTGCTTTGCAGTTTATTGCCAAAAACTGTGTTGTTGAATTTATTTTGTTTTTTGGGGGGAACCCCCAACCCCCATCCCACTGGTGTAGGGTTGAAAGCAATCCCACGTACCCTTTCTGCTGCACCTCCAGGCTCCACCCCAGCGATCACCAGCTTCAGTGGTGATGACATAATCTCCAGTTCAAGCCCAAATGAATTCCCGTCGTTCCTTCTTAGGATCACCGTGTTAATGGGACAAATCCCTGCAAACTCACTGGCATCTTCCTTCTCATATAGCTGACTGGGGATCATGTCAGCAGCCACCGTGGGGTTTGTTCCTGTGCTGTGGGATGGGAGCAGGAATGGGGCCAAGGCCAGGGTGGGTTCATCCGTTTGGGATGTTTGCTGCTGGGGTAGGTTTGGTGCTTCAGTGCTCATAATGACCCTGTTCACTGCTTCAAGCTTGGGGGACTGCTTTGACTCCAACTGTCCGTGACTTTGATTTGGACAGTCCTCACTGCTGGTGGTCATATCAGTGAGCACAGAGCTGCTCGACACCCCTGCTGTGTGATCTAAAGGCTGGTGGATGAACATGAAGGTTAACTCACAACCAGGTGACTCTGACTTATTGGGAAAACCATCCTTACTTTGAGTGGAACTGTCACAGAGTGCTGTGGGTATATCTCTGCCTCCACTCTGCAAATCTCCACTATCTTCACCGTCTAACACCGAGCTGCTAAATACACCTGCTGAATCACTCTGTGACACGTCACTGCAGGTAAAGGCTTCAGATTTTGTGGGTCTGTGGAAGGGCTCAATTTTTCTGCTGCTGGCTGAATTTTCTCCCTCGCTGAGGTCATCCTCGAAGCACTTCACCTGGCAGAGAAGTGGGCTGCGTGCTGTGGGGGGGCTGGACCATGTGATGGGCTGGCACACGGCCTCCACATGGTGACTGAGAGGTGCAGAGGTTTGGTCTTGGATGTTGTTGTACACACGGCCGTCTTCCACTTCTGTCAGAGATGGGCTGAATCCTGAAAATAAAGATGAACTTACAGCTAATTTTTACAAAACTGGATGCTGTGTAATTGTTTAAAGAGAGATGATAAATGCTTGGTCTCTAAAAAAATCTCATAAATGGTCGGTGGCATGTGTGGGGGCAGGGCTCGAGGCTCTTTCCTCTTGGATGCCCCGAGTGCCCTTTTCTTCTGGCTTTTTTGTTTTTTAATGTATGTGTGTGTGTGTGGAGTCGTGGCCGCTCCCCTCAACAGTAAAGTTTAACGATTAATCACAATTTTGCTAAATAAAAGGATCTGGCTTGCATCAGTCACATGATGACCTTTAACCAATGCTCACCCTTGAAAGCAGAGTGCGCTGGTTACGAGCTGGGAACCAGTTTGCAAATACCATGCACATTTTCTGCCACCTGGGCGGTGCGGAGCTGTAAACAAATTAACTGGGAGACACAGAGTGATGCAACAAAAACCAGTAAGCAGGTGTACAGCGTACACTGTAGTATGTAGCACACAGGAGTATTAGCTCATTATGGACACGCTGGTCAGTTGCCTTTTGGCAACTGATGAAATGAGCGTGCTGTGTGTGCAACAGCTCGGCAAACATTACCTGTCCTTTTATTACCTGCACAGGTGTGCTGGTCACAGCTGCTAGCTGACTGGCTAAGACTCTCAGGGATCTGTAGCTCTGTGTCTCAGGGAACACATTTAGTTTTACAGTAAGTTACAGGGCTTTCCCTGACTTTGTGGAGGACTTATATTTCACTAATATACATATTCACATACAGTCAGGTCCATAAATATTGGGACATTGACACAACATTTTTGGCTCTATACACCACCACAATAGATTCCAAGTGAAACGAACAACATGTGCTTTAACTGGAGACTGTCAGCTTTTATTTGAAGGTATTTACATCCAAATCAGGTGAAAGGTGTAGGAATTACAACAGTTTGCATATGTGCCTCCCACTTGTTAAGGGACCAAAAGTAATGGGACAATTGGCTTCTTAGCTGTTCCATGGCCAGGTGTGTGTTATTCCCTCATTGTCCCAATTACAATGAGCAGATAAAAGGTCCAGAGTTCATTTGATACAATCCAGCACATTTTTATGTTTGTTGCAGATCAAATAGAGTTAGAAGGTAGGATCCCATTGTTCCTGTCTAGTTCCTAGTGGATATTATCATTTTATTATTAGCCTTAGCTTCTAGCCACTGTATTAATGGCAACAGCCACAGGTAATGTGATCACTGGTAACTCCTAATAGTTATGTTAACCTTTTAATACTTCAGTCGTGTTGTTTAGAGGTCAGTAAAGTTCTCATTTCATCAACTACTGTTCACATGTCAAGCGTGGTGGAAGCAAACTTTAAAGTTAAATCTGTGAAATATTCCTAAAACGTCTTCCTGGGATTTAATCAGTAACATTTTACCATGTGGTTTTGATGAGCAGTCAGCCTTGGAGGTAATGCAGCTCATCTGGTGGAGGACATCGTCACTATCTGAGCCCATCAACATGGATTCAGATGGGAATGAGTGGCTGGAAAGTTCCTGCAGGAAGTACTGAGACAACTCTGCCTCTGAACTCAGGGAGCCCTGTTTAAGAAACAACCAAATTGGACAGAAGTTGAAATGAAAGGAAGTTTAAAACTATTAAAATACATTTAACTCATTAACTGGGATGAAAGGGTGTATACTATAACTGTAAGATTTACTTTGTTACACTGATTAGCTGTTTATTTAAAACCCCAAGAAAGTTGATGAAACAAGAACCAACTACGGAAGGCCAGGAGTGACAAAATGAATAGATAAATACACCATTAATTAATAAAAAGAGTCATTAATTAATTAAACTTGGAACTAAATAAATAAATGCCTCAGAGGCATTCACACTATTGATTTCCTGTTTCTCTTTATTCTTTCTTCTACCTTATTCTAGTTGCTCAGACCTTTGCTGGTTAACTACTCCCTCAGTTTTCATCCGATTTTCACCATTCAAACTTCAAACTGTTCTGCTCCTTCTGCTAACGCCTACTCTTTTGGTGCTCATAACTTTTATACTTTTTGAAATATTAAGGGTTTTTTTGCAATTTTTTGGCACATTAAGATGACTAGGACAACATTACAAGTGTGGTCACTGATTTTGCTGTGTTTTAGCTCAGTGAGATGAGCAGAGCGGGAGGCCCGGGTTCGAATCCCGCCTATGGCAAAAAAAAAATTTAAAAAAAATTCAGGTAACAGTTAAACCTTTTAAACTCTTTTCAGCAAAAATTCCAGATTCTTCAGCTGTTTTTTAGCAGAAACTACAGCTTTGTTACCTCTTTTCAGTGCAAAGTTCTGCTCCTTTCCCCTTTTCTGTAGAAAGTTCTGCTTCTTCACCTCTTTTCAGCAGATTTTTCAGCTTTTTGGCCTATTATCAGCAGAATTTCCAGTTTCTTCATCTCTTTTAGCAGAAAGTTCAACAACTTCACCTCTTTTCAGCACAAATCTCAGCCTCTTCTGCTCTTTTCAGCACAATTTTCAGTTTCTTTAAATCTTTTCAGCACAAATTTCAGTTTCTTCACCTCTTTTCAGCACAATTCAGCTTCTTCTGCACAGTGCACATTTTTTCTCTTATATCTTTCTTCGGGACTAGAATTGGTTTGGCTCAGTGGGATGAGCAGCTGAGATCCAGTGGCGAAGGTACGAATCCTACCTGTGGCAGTTGCCACATCTTCCGTGCTCACATGCACACTGCTTTCTTGACAGTCTGCGGTGTACCCTTTCAAATACAGCCATCTTCAGCAATTACTTCAGCTTTTTCAGCTCTTTTCAGCAGTTTGCTCAGCGTCTTCTGCACCCTGCAGATTTTTCTCTCATCATATGTTTGACTCAGTTGAGAACCAGTTTGGTTCAGAGAGATGAGCAGCCGTTCTCAAAGCGGGAGGGCCGGGTTTAAATCCCGGTAATAGCACCATTTTTTTTCCCAGTAGACAGTTTAACTTCTTTAACTCTTATCAGTAAAAACTTCAGCTAGTTCACCTCTTTTCAGCAGAAATTTTAGCTCCTTCACCTCTTTTAGGCTAAATGTTATGCTTTTTCACTTCTTTTCAGCACAAACTTCAGCTTCTTCAGCTCTTTTCAGCAGATAGTTCTGCTACTTCAGCTCTTTTCATTAGATTCCACTACACGGCATTCACACTGCATTTTCGCAGGAAATGCAACTTTTTCTAGTTACACTTTTATTCCATGCACAGCTGGTGTGGAGCACCTACAGTTTCATTGTACATGTAAAATAACAATAAAAGTCTATTCTATTCTATTCTATATGATTGTGTAAGAAGGTTGAAACTGAACCTATCAATGTAGCAACAAAACTAAATATATGTCTAAATGAAAACGTACCCTGCTGGCAGGCTCAAGGAACCTCTTCATGGTCCAGCTGAGAACAGGCGACCTGTCTTCCTGCATGTCCTTCACTGCTGGGCTGGTGTTCTTACAGGACACACCTACACATTAAAACCACAACAGACAAACCCAGACAAATACAGAATTCAGTGATGCCATCATTTTCACACGCCACACGGAGCAAGTTAGTGACCGTATTTCTAAGGTTTAACCTCAGCTTTATCTGAGTTTAGAGGGAGGACATTAAAGATCATCCAGGCCGTCATGTCTGGATTCATAGATAAATAACTGTATAACTGTATAGCTGTATATCCCAGATTCTGTAAAGTTATTTATTTCATATTCTGTATAGTTTTTCATATTTATATCCTGTTCATAGCCTGTACATAGCTTGTACTCACTACAGCCTGTACATACTTATAGTTATAGAATATTCACAACATACCTCATACCGTGTACATTATAACATACCATAATAGACCCATTTCACTAATATACTTACATATCTATATTATTGCTAATATATATTGTAATATATCTATATCACTAAAGCACTTCTGGATGGATGCAAACTGCATTTCGTTGCCCTGTACCTGTGCATGTGCAATGACAATAAAGTTGAATTCTATTCTATTCTAAAACTGAGTATCAGCTGCACAGCAATGAGAGTGTGGTTTGTTGGATAGTTTATGTGTGGATGGGAACTGGGGGGTGCTGGTAACAAGAGGAGGCAAGCTCCTAAGAGGCCTGTAAGACTGTAGGACTGGGGTTTTATACAATCTCACCAATTTTTATAGAAAGAACTAAAAAATCCAAAGAGGTATAGATGCTGGGTCTCTCCTAATAAGAACAGGTTTTCCTCTGAACATTTAAGTTATCTATAAAAGTTACATCATTTTCTGGACAGCCGCCATTTGAAGACCCACATGTGGACATGCATATACACTACATATACATATATACTAGGGGACTAGAGGCTGATGCAGCCTTCAAAGTTGTTCCAGTGTCACCTGCTCTGGCCCCTGGAATACTTTGACCATGGTTGCTGGGACTCTAGTTTCACATTTCTAAGAGTAAAATCTTCCTAGCACATTTTGTTCTTTGGCAGGTATTTCACAGATTGGGGAAAATTAACTGGCAGAATCAATTTTCCCCAGAACTGAACAGGTTGGTGGGCACTTCTGTTTTTGACTACACTTCTTCCACAGTCACCTGCTGGGGCACAGCTGAGGAGGAAAGTGCAGTTAACCCCTAACACACAAACCTGCTGCTAGTGGTTTGGCTAACTGCTAAGCTATTAGCTACACTAAGCTAGCAAATCCCTAAGGACACAGTTAGTGAATATTTGCATGTGATTCTGAAGAAATGATGCTTTAATACAGCCCCTGTAAGTTACTATGAAATAAGTTTCAATGAGAAAATTTGCAGTTAATCAAGCTACACAGATTGACCTACAGAAAAACACCACAGTGCACCGTAACAAGAACAGGAAGTGATCTAATACCATGGCGAGACCAGGACTAAGTGAACAACATCAACCCTGTCTTGTCACAGTACAGTGTTCTTCATTGAAACCTTGTTACAAACCAAAGAAACAGTGCTCTTGCCTACACAGTAGTTAAACTACAATAGTGTAGCAGGGCCATGTGTAAAATGATGGAGCTAACTAGTAAAATAGTTGATACAGTTAATTAAAATGTGAATGCTGGTACAGGTCAGACCTTGCGAATGAAATGAGTGCTTGTTCCTGCTCATTTTGTCCCTGTGAGTGGATCGAGTTATGATGTCATCCATCTCCTGCTCTGATACCTGAGGTGAGACAAAGAAACACAAAAAGATGCATTTTAGCATCAAGAAAGACAAACACATCCTAAAGCACCAACCTTCAGGAATCTACCAGAAACACAATAATTAGCACATGTGCCGACAATCCCATTTAACAGAATAAGGGGTTTTTGAATGAGGATGCACTACGATAAGAAGAAAAGCTGGTGGAGGCCGTCTGATGCTTTGGGCAAAGTGATAGTGGGAGACATTGGGTCATGCTACTCATGATGTTACTTTGACACGTACCACCAACTTGAGCATTGTTGCAGACCATGTATTATTTTATATTTGCATAGTGACTACTAATACCAATGACTAACAACGGGCCGTGTGGTCAGTTTCATGACCATTGATATGACCATCAACAACCATTGATTAATGGCCATGAGTCCCATTCACAGAGAGTTGGAGAATGGCTGCAATCACAGCATGTAAGATGGTGACAGATGTACCCTTAGGCCCCTCCTCGATTCAGAGATGGTCTTTCCCTTTTCATGTAAATGGCCTCCTTGACTCCGCCCTCAAACCAGCGCTCCCCCCTGTCCAGGATGTTACATCCTCATCATTGAAAGAGTGTCCACTGGCCTGTAGGTGTGCATAGACTGCAGAGTCCTGGCCTGACGAGGTAGCTCTTCTGTTTTGTGCCGTCCTCTTAGCCAGAGGTTGTTTGGTTTCCCCGATGTATAAATCCTGCCAATCCTCCTGCACACTATGTTACTCTGTTTGTGTCGGGGGACCCGATCCATGGGGTGGACCAGCATATTTTGGGGCTTAAAAGCCACAGAGACCCGGTGTTTAGAAAAAATGCGTCTCAACTGTTCCGATACTCCTGACACGTATGGGATCACTACAGGTTTTCACTTAGGCAGCGGTTGTCCTTCTCTCCTGGATCAGCTGGAGCTTTCTTGGGTTCAGGAAAGGTTTGAGTAGCCCATTAGTTTGAGGTGTTGACGAGGCTCCCGTGTGTCAATCCAATCGAGCATCTGTGGGACGTGCTGGACAAACAAACCCCAACTGACACCTTCAGGGGTCTAGTCGAGCCCATGGCCAAATACCTCAGGGCTGTGTGGCAGCAAAAGAGGGACCGACACAATATTAGGCAGGTCCTTATAATGTGATGCTTGATTAGTGTATATACAGAGCTAAAAAGAAACCTAGGATTGTGTTTATGGAACATAGACTGTGTTTTTGTCTGGGTGAATGAGACTCAATTTACTTTGAATTCTCAATTAAACTAGAAACTGGTGAGTAGATCCGGGCTATGTGATACATTTTTGGCTCAACAACCCCTGAATGTCATTGGAGGAGAGGAACATCATGAGGATCAAGACAGAGGATGCAGGAGCAACTTCATCCAGTAGCTTGAATCAAACCAACAGTTAAGGCGGTTTTACAGGAGGCTGAACTTTTTATTTAAAAGCAGATCAGGTCTTACCTTTGGATTAGGATGCCTGCTTACAATAAGAGTAATGGGCCCAGGCCCACACTCACTGAGGATGGCATAGGCCTCACTGAGAGCAGCGTGACGAAGGCTGACCGAGTCCACCTCAAGTATCTGATCTCCACGACTGGACAAAGGCACAGGTGTCAGCACAACTCTGAACGTTGTCTCCTCAAGATTCACACACACGTCAGTGAGTAGATTATCACAATTACTGAGAAATACTCTCATTAAAACACGTTTTACTCTTCTGATATTAGTAAAACTACAAATTTTTACCTGAGCCTGCCATCCATCTTGGCCACAGAGCCCAGAGCCAGGCTATGGATGTAGATACCAGGAGCAGCGTTCTCCAGGGTCAAACAGCACACTCCAATTCCAAGGCCCACACCGTGCTCTGCAGGGGGTTAAAGCCGTAGTAAGTCCCAAAGTCAAGAAAGCCTCTGATTGATGCAGCAGTGAAACTGCTGTGATCATACTGGAACATACACTCAACAAAAATATAAACGCAACACTTTTGTTTTTGCTCCCATTCCCCATGGGATGGACTTAGAGACCTAAAATTCATTCCAGATACACAATATAACCATCCCTCCCAAACAGTGGTCACAAATCAGTCCAAATGTGTGGTAGTGGGCACATCTGCTATATTGAGATAATCCATCCCACCTCACAGGTGTGCCACATCAGGATGCTGATCTGACATCATGAGTAGTGCACAGGTGTACCTCAGACTGCCCACAACAAAAGGCCACCCTGGAATGTGCAGTTTTGTCTCACAGCAAAATGCCACAGATGCCACAAGCAATGAGGGAGCGTGCAATTGGCATGCTGACAGCAGGAATGTCAACCAGATCTGTCGCCCGTGCATTGAATGTTCATTTCTCAACCATAAGCCGTCTCCACAGGCGTTTCAGAGAATATGGCAGCACATCCAACCGGCCTCACAACCGCAGACCTCGTGTAACCACACCAGCCCAGGACCTCCACATCCAGCAGGTTCACCTCCAAGATCGTCTGAGACCAGCCACCCAGACAGCTGCTGGAACAATTGGTTTGCACAACCAAACAATTTCTGCACAAACTGTCAGAAACCGTCTCAGGGACGCTCAACTGCATGCCCGTCGTCCTCATCGGGGTCTTGACCTGACTCCAGCTCGTCGCCGTAACAGACTTGTGTGGGCAAATGCTCACATTCGATGGCGTCTGGCACGTTGGAGAGGTGTGCGCTTCACGGATGAATCATGGTTCACATTGTTCAGGGCAGATGGCAGCTGAGAATGTCCCAGTTCTTGCATGGCCAGCATACTCACCGGACATGTCACCCATTGAGCATGTTCGGGATGTGCTTGACCGGCGTATACGACAGCGTGTACCAGTTCCCACGAATATCCAACAACCTCGCACAGCCATTGAAGTGGAGTGGACCAACATTCCACAGGCCACAATTGACAATCTGATAGACTCCATGCGACGATGTGTTGCACTGCATGAGGCGAATGGTGGTCACACCAGATACTGACCGGTTCTGGGTCCCCAGACCCCCAATAGCGCAAAAAACTGCACATTCCAGGGTGGCCTTTTGTTGTGGGCAGTCTGAGGTACACCTGTGGACTACTCATGATGTCAGATCAGCATCCTGATGTGGCACACCTGTGAGGTGGGATGGATTATCTCAATATAGCAGATGTGCCCACTACCACACATTTGGACTGATTTGTGACCACTGTTTGGGAGGGACGGTTATATTGTGTATCTGGAATGAATTTTAGGTCTCTACGTCCATCCCATGGGGAATGGGAGCAGTAACAAAGGTGTTGCGTTTATATTTTTGTTCAGTGTAAATCAATGCTTTGGTACTTTCACACAGCTGTGCTTGCTGCTACAGCTGGCCACGACACGCACAGACACACACACACACAGACACACAGACACGCACAGATACACACAGACACACCCACAGACACACACACAGAGACACACAGAGACACGCAGACACACACAGAGACACACAGAGACACGCAGACACACACACAGACACACACACAGAGACACACAGAGACACGCAGACACACACACAGACACACACACAGACACACACACAGAGACACACAGAGACACGCAGACACACACACAGACACACACACAGACACACACACAGAGACACACAGAGACACGCAGACACACACACAGAGACACACACAGAGACACACACACAGACACACACACAGAGACACACACAGAGACACACACAGAGACACACACACAGACACACACACAGACACACACAGACACACACACAGAGACACACAGAGACACGCACACACACACACAGAGACACACAGACACACACACAGACACACACACAGAGACACACACACAGACACACACACAGAGACACACACAGAGACACACACACAGACACACACAGACACACACACAGAGACACACAGAGACACGCACACACACACACAGACACACACAGACACACACACAGAGACACACACAGAGACACACACACAGACACACACACAGAGACACACACAGAGACACACACAGAGACACACACACAGAGACACACACAGAGACACACACACAGACACACACACAGAGACACACACACAGACACACACACAGAGACACACACAGAGACACACACACAGACACACACACAGACACACACACAGACACACACACAGACACACACAGACACACACACAGACACACACACAGACACACACACAGACACACACACAGACACACACAGACACACACACAGACACACACACAGACACACACAGACACACACACAGACACACACACAGACACACACAGACACACACACAGACACACACACAGACACACACACAGACACACACAGACACACACACAGAGACACACACAGAGACACACACACAGACACACACACAGAGACACACAGAGACACGCAGACACACACACAGACACACACAGACACACACAGACACACACACAGTGACACACCATCTCAGGGGTAATAAGAAAATCATCCAGTGACACCTGAACTGGTTCCTGGGTTCAGTCACACCAGCTCACCTTTATTAAGTGTAACTTCCATGACAATGCAGTCCTTCGGACCTGGGCCAGGGCCTCTGCGTTCATCAGCTTCGTTGAAGCCTGATGGGACTGGTGTACTTCCACTGGTATGAGAGTTGGGTGAAGTGGAACGGCTGAGGAGGGTGGGGGTGGGACATGGTGTCAGGCTGGGGCTGCGCAGCCGTGTTCTAATGGTCAGCGTTACAACGCCTTTCTTAAGTTGCTGTTAATGAAGATGAAAGTGGAAATAAAAACGTCTTTAGTGACTGTGCTGAGTGTTTTCTGTTTGCGGACGTCAGCACCAGAAATTCAGTCTATGGTCTCGCCCTTCAGCTGTCCTCGTCAGTGTCAATGTCAACATGATGGGGACAAAATATGAAACAACACATCCAAAACTTACAATACATTTATGTGACATTTGTGTCATTTAGTGAAAGACAAACAGAACTGTCAGCAAGCAATGCAAAGGTTTAAACCTACAGCACCGAAACAATACATCAGCGTTTAAGAGATGACTGACATATTAATCAGCTTTTAGCTTTTGTCAGACACATTTCAGAAAATGCTGACACAACACTGAAAGGTTCACACTGTCTCCTTTAAGCTTTAACTGTTTAGTTGTTTGACAGCTGACTAATAAGTGGTTTAATATCAGGCGAGGCCTGCTCCGTTATTATTTCATGACAAATGCAGCAGACATAATATCAAAAGTTAACAGTGCTGAATTGTATTTTATAGCTTTTCACTATGAATTTGAATACAAAGCTCAACTGGATGCAGCTGCCAGACGGCCGTCTGTAGGCTGAAAACCAATCAGAGAACTTAAGGATACTTTAGAAGTGGTCAAATCAATAATCTGATATGTCCCCCCCCCACCCCCGACCCCTCACCCATGTCCCTCCCTTTGCTGCCCTCCTCCCCAATGTTCCCTCTAATTTTTCATGTGTCTGAGCGAACACACAAACTCCCTGAGCGTCCCTTGGACCACTGTGAGCAACAGCAGACGTGTGCACTGTGGTCACGCCAGCATCCAATCATCCAAGTTACATGTTTATTAAAATAATCAAATTACAGCATTTACATTTATGTTAGACAACTTTTAATTAACTGCTTTAGCCCACTTACAATGAAAATGTAAAAAATCTTGTTCATGACCTGTAGCATGTTAACACTATTGGAAGGAAAAATAACTTCAAATCAAATCAAATCAAAATTTATTTATATAGCACATTTTTAAGACCGAAGTACACCAAAGTGCTTTCCATTTCCAACTTGAACTCCAATTTTGAAAACACAACTTTCTTTTTTATTTTTTTTGCTCTGACTTGTATTATGAGTCTGTGGTCTGGGAGAGAGTCTGTAACTCTGTCTGCAAAATACAGTAAATAATGACCAATGTTGGGCAATTAATTATATAGTTACTTCTTCAAAAAAGTAACTGAGTAATGCAAACAACAAAGTTTTTTGCAGCTGTTTACCTAAAAATGCAGCCAAGGCGTTTTTTAAACAAACATTTCAAACTATTTACAGAACAATCAGCTGTTCTGCATCAAATCTGATGCCACACAAATTATTTGTGCCGCTCCAAAAAATAATTTCTGTCCACTATGAGATGAAGGAGAACAACAGCCTGATACCTGCAGGCCTGACAGCAGCAGATGTATCACTGCTGTAACACCTGTAACACTCAGCAGTCGCCTCATTGTTCTGACACACACAACAACACTATTGACTACACTACACACTAACTACACACTAACTACACAAGATTTGCACTAAACGTCGCAAATCTCTCACATCTCAAACACGCCGTCACTTCTAAAACTTCCCCCCGTTTCTTAACAACTAAATGCCATGTTTTGATTGGTCCACATGGTACATTTTTCCACCAATAGGAAAGGCTGGGAGTTTTGGTTTTGTTTTTGCTCACATGCTTTCGAGCGTTTTCCTTATAAAACGCCGTTTTTACCGTTTCTTCCTGCAGTAAATATAAACAACGACAGTATTCAGGAAGAAAATCAAACATTGCAGATATTTTTATCATAACTCTGGTTTTACGTGGCCAATCAACTCAATTTAAAAACTGGTATAAAGTCCACACTTTTCCCGTCAGTTGTTCGTCTGTCCTGCTCACATCTCCAATGGTTGTCCACGTTGTCATTAACGTGGC
This sequence comes from Astatotilapia calliptera, assembly GCF_964374335.1. NCBI lineage: Eukaryota > Metazoa > Chordata > Actinopteri > Cichliformes > Cichlidae > Astatotilapia > Astatotilapia calliptera. The sequence continues at coordinate 935,603 of NC_137433.1, forward strand.
TTCACTCCTCATCAGCCGCTTTGCTAAAACACCGGTGTCGCACATAAGGACACTGTCATAGCCTGACAACCACGTTGATCAGCTGCGTATATACGAATGTGAATCGCATCATTGGCTGGACTGTGGGATAAGGTGGCATCGTTCTGATCCCATACGGGAGCAGCCAGTCACTGACTAACATGCAGAACAGGATTGTTAAAGTTTTAATGTTAATTTCAGTTCAGGTTAGTTTTCTTTTTTGTGCGCAGAGACCTGCCAGCAGTGCGCAATTGCGCATGCGCGCAGCTTAGAGGGAACATTGCTCCTCCCCCTCTCTCCCTGTGTGTCCCTCACTCACCCCCCCCCCCTCGATGTCCCTTGTCCCCTCCTTCCCCCCCCCCCCCCCCCCTCACTCACCCATGCCACTCGCTCCCCCGTTGGGAGTCCCCCCTCCTTCCCTTGGGGTGTAAAAACACACCCCTTACACTGGGTTGATGGCACTTTCTTCTTTTTGACTTGGATTGTTGGCTATTGGTAATTTTCTCAGTATTATTGTAGAGTCTATATTTTATAATACGAAGCACACTGAGGTCACTGTTTTGATTTACGTAAAACTGAATTGAATGAATTTCACCTTCTTTTGATGGCTTTCGTTGGTAAACCTAAAAATATAAAAACTGTATATAGATGGATAAAAATTTACAGACACCTTGAATATTACGATGTTAACATGTTTAAGATGTTATTTCTGAGACTGGTGGAATTTCATTTCTCATTGGTTTGCTGTTTGCTGGGTTGGTACCTGTTCACTGATTTATGAGCACGCCATTCAGTTTTTCTGTTGGGCTGCAACTTAACATTTATTCTTTAGATTTCCTTGAACTCTTAAGTTATGCAGAGGTCTTGGCCGACCCATCATTTCTTTATAAGATAAGATAAGATAACCTTTATTAGTCCCACACGTGGGAAATTTGTTAGGATACTAGCATATGAGGCCAGACTTTCAACTAATTTTTATTTTAAAGTGCTTTTGAGGCTTTATGAAGGTGTTCCAGGTGCTCTTTGAGAGTTTTTAAATCATTTTAAATCATTTCTGTCCAAACAAATGTTTTGTCACACTCAGTTTTAACGTTGCCAGCTAAAGTTTATTAGACCAGCGTTAACAGAAGCATGTGCGTGAGTGTGAAACTTATCAGCTGTGCTGGGATGATGTCTTTGGAAATGTGGACCAGGACTGAGAAAACAAACTAACAAAGGTGCATCCTGACAACAGGAAACAGCCAAAGAAATGTCAAGACTACAAGGGGAATTCCATAAATTTAGGATTTTCCTACTTGATATTCACTTTTGTTGTTCTGCTGAACAACAATTTCTTTCACAGAGGACAGTGTATGCTCTCACAGTGACCCCCAAATAAAAGGTGTAATATTGTGATGTCAGAGTTTCACGAACGCAGCTCTGTGCTGAAGACGGGCCTGTTCTGACCTGTCAGCTCATTCCATCAACTACAGAACAGCTACACTCTTTTATAAATACAACACCATGTCACAAAGTCTGCAAATGTCAAAAATCAACCGTTTTAGTAACACATTACATACTTTTAAAAATGGGGTTTTAACGATAATCTAAAAATCAGACAAATCTTTTGTTTGTAACTTTATAAGAGGACAAAACACATCAATGAGATTCACTACAGACAGGTTTTACAGACAGGCAGAGAGAGGGGCTCCTTATTATCATTAAGGGACAATGTCATGCAAATGAAGCACAGCAGCCTAACAACATGCACTAAAATAAGAAAAAGCAAAAATCCCTCATTTAAACTTTGTCGTAAAGTTTGGGAAAATGCAGAGGAGGTTTTTTATAATAGTGTTCTTTGTCAATGACTCCTGCACTTTTAACAAATGTGAGCGAGTTAAAGTCACAGCGACAGGGCAGAGGACATTTGGGACGGGGTTTGAACGTCATTGTTCACCTGCTCTACTCACAGTCGCTTCGCTTCTGCTTTCGCTCACAGTATCCCACAGTAACACTCGGGTATCTAGTCATTTTGAAGTTGTACACCACGATAACTGTGTACAGAAGCAATCTACAAAAACTGCAATAGTTCAAGCAGATTACAGCATAATGTCAGCAGCTGGATACAGACGTCAGTGGCATTGGTGTAATTACTCTCACCACCATCAGGAGGAGACAACAGTTCAAGTTTAACATTCTTTACATTGTTGATGAAATATAAACGCTGAAAGCCAACCTTGAAGATTTGGATGGCCTGTTGGTGTGTGAGTCCTTGCAGAGACTCTCCGTTCACCTCCAGAATCTCGTCTCCTGTGTGGGGAGGCATAAAATCACCGTTAGTAGGTAATGATCTCTGCCAGGTGCTGTCAAGCTTTTCCTTCCAAGTCAGTAACACAGAATGAACAGGAAGTAATACCCTCCTTCAGCCGTCCATCAGCTGCCGCAGCACCGTGGGGGAATATTGTCCTGACAAAGATGCCCATCTGACCACGTGCTGAGTCCTGCCCACCAACAATACTGAACCCAAGGCCCTGTGGGAGTTGGAGTCAGGCAGAACAGCAGGAACCAAGGGTTCAGTGTTATCATCACAGCTTTTAGTAGTGACACATGACAGCGCACATTTAGATGTATCGCCATGCATAGGTTTCTTTTCTCCTTACATAGATATCAAGGTCGGTAGAAGTTCCTACCAGATATATTGAAAGTTGCAGTGAAAACATCATTAACAAAGTAAAGTGTGAATGTAAAATGTTTCAGTTGATAACAATGATGTAACACAGGTCAGAGGTCAGTCTCTACTACAGGATGACAGTCGACTGCACAATGTGGGTTTACTTTGAAAAGCTTATGGAAGTAAACACAGTCAGAAGATCCTGCAGCCACATACTGCAAAGGGCCTTTGTGACAAAGCACTGCTTATGGTTTTGGCTGCGGGCTAAACCCTGCCACCTGCTGTCCAGCCACAGGAAGACTTCACAACTCCACAAGCGAGTACGGAACAGAAGGGTTGAAAGTGAAGTCCACCAAACAGAGAGCAGTAGGCCTGACAGCACTGTTGTATCAGAATCAGAATCAGAATCAGAATACTTTATTGATCCCTGGGGGAAATTATTTTTTGTTATAGTGCTCCATTTTAAACCAACATTAAGACAAGACAGACAATACGCTAACTAAGAATAGTACAATATATACATATATATACATACATACATACATAAGTCACTTATAAATAAATAGTTGGAAAAGAAACATGTGTAGCTGTAGCAGCAAACAGTGTGTTAAGTGGATGCGTTGTACAGGGAGATGGCCACAGGCAGAAATGATTTCCTGTGTCGTTCAGTGGTGCTTTTCGGTAATCTCAGTCTCTCACTGAACGAGCTCCTGTGACTGACCAGCATGTCATGGAGTGGGTGGGAGGTGTTATCCAACATTGTCTTTATCTTGGACAGCATCCGCCTCTCCGACACCACCTTGAGGGAGTCCAGCTCCATCCCCACAACATTGCTGGCCTTACGGATCAGTTTATTAAGTCTGTTGGCATCTGCGACCCTCAGCCTGCTCCCCCAGCATGCAACAGCATAGAGGATCGCACTGGCCACCACAGACTCATAGAAAATCCTCAGCATTTTCTGGCAGATGTTGAAGGACCTCAGTCGCCTCAAAAAATAGAGACGACTCTGGCCCTTCCTGTAAAGTGCTGTGGTGTTTTTAGCCCAGTCCAGTTTATTGTCAATGTGTACTCCAAGGTATTTATAGTCCTCCACAATGTCAACACTGACCCCCTGGATTGAAACAGGGGTCAAGTGTTTCCTGGTCTTCCTGAAGTCCACGATCAGTTCCTTGGTCTTTGCCACGTTGAGCTGCAGATGATTCTGCTCACACCACGTGACAAAGGAGTCGACCACAGCCCGGTACTCTGTCTCATCATCCCTGCTGATGCATCCAACCACCGCAGAGTCATCAGAAAACTTCTGAAGATGGCAGGTCTCTGTGCAGTGGCTGAAGTCTGTGGTGTAGAGGGTGAAGAGGAAGGGGGAGAGGACAGTCCCCTGTGGTGCCCCTGTGTTGCTAATCACCTTGTCAGACACACACTGTGGGAGACGTACATATTGTGGTCTTCCTGTCAGGTAATCAACAATCCAGGACACCAGAGAAGCATCCACCTGCATCGCTGCTAACTTATCACCCAGGAGGGTCGGCCTGATGGTGTTGAAAGCACTGGAAAAGTCAAAAAACATGACCCTCACAGTGCTCGCCGGCTGGTCCAGATGGGTGTAGACACGATTGAGCAGGTAGATGATGGCGTCCTCTGTTCCGAGACGAGGTGTGGGTATGGGTGTGACTCTACTGTAGACGCGTCAAGCTACTAGATCAGTTTCACCAGCCCTGCCTCATATGAATTGGTACAACAGTGTCTCTAAGGTAAATGTACTTTTGCAAGCCTGCTGCAGTCTAAGATGGTCTGGATTTGCATGTGCATGCCTGTCCTCTTGGACAATGATAGCCTCTCGGTCCAAGAGGACAGCAAAAAGAAGACACTAACCCCAAGTTGCTCTCCGATGCATCCATGGGAGTGTGAATGTGTGTGACTGTTAGCTAGGAAGCACTGAAAAGCATCGAAGAAAATGCTTGTGTGAATGGGTGAATGTGGCATGTTGTACAATGTGCTTTGAGTGCTCTGGGGGCATAGACAAGAGATGTGTAAGAATCAGACAATCCAGCAACAACCAGAGAACCACAAAGGGCTTAAATACAAAGAGGGCCAACAAGGGAAGTTGAAACACACAGGGAACACCACTGGGAGGGAGACGGGCAGGAAGCAATACACTAAACACAGGACGTTAGACTTTCAAAGTAAAACAGGATGAACACGGGGAACAGAGACAGAACTAAACATACATGATAGACATGATAGACACAGGGAAAAAACTAATGACATGATTATTGATTTTAGGAAGTCCTCTTATAGCTCATCACCCACTATCATTAAAACTGCCAATGTTGGGATCGTTGAGAGTTATAAATATCTAGGTATGGTACTTGACCATAAACTGTGTTTTGAATCTCATGCTGATGCCACTACTAAAAAAGTTCAACAAAGACTGTTCTTTTTAAGGAAAATAAGATCTTTTAATGTCTCATCTCAGATATTGTCCTTGTTTTATAGAAGTTTTATCGAATCTGTGATGTCTTTTTGTATCGCTGCCTGGTTTGGTAACCTGACGGTGAAGAACAAGAATCGGTTGGGACTTCTGGTAAAAACTGCTAGCGAAATTTCAGGGCGCTGGCAAGATGAACTTTTGGCCATTTACAATAGAAATGTGCTTAGAAAGGCTCATTCTATTATTAATTGTGTGAACCACCCACTTCACAGTGAGTTTGAGTTGTTGCCTTCCAGCCGCCGTTATAGAGTACCTGTGAGGACTCCAGGTCTCTTTTATCCCTACTGCGTCTTGTCTCCTTAATGGCAAATAATTGTCCTTGAACTTTCTATCATTATTATTGTTATTATTATTTTATAGTATTGTTCTGTTTATTGTTATCCTCCTGCTGCTAAACTAATTTCTCCATGTGGGACAATAAAGAAATTGAATTGAATTGGGAGGCACAAACAGCAACAGACTAAATGAACAAGAACTCACAACCAGAAATACAAATGATTAAAGCAGGAAGAATGAGGAAACTAAACAATGCTAAATGAGAACATAGGAAACCTAGAAACATGGGTCACAGACCCAGGACCATGACACAGGCTGGAACTGTATTTTTGTGTCCTTTGTTTGTACTTTAGGAGATTTGTAGTAAAAATAACACATTTTGGCATCAACGTAAAGAACAACAGATGTAAAATGTAAACGTGAGGTCAGAGTTTAAATGTGAAATGATATTAGAATGTGATATTTACAGTCCCCATATGCCAGTATCATGTCCTAAATGTTGCCAATACCAACAAAGGCAGCAGAATGTATATCGTACAGCTATAACACGTAGTTTTAAACGACTGCTAATGACAGTCTGACAGTACGCAGTTCCTGGGGTACAAGGTTTCTGTCAGTTTTCAACCAATAAATGATGAACCTTCAAGACCTTGGTGGATGTCAGTCAAATTTGAATGGATTGTTAACATGACAAGTAAAGAAATGGACTGGCACTTACAGTTTCTAGTGTTTCTGAAAGCTGATCTGTTATCAGCTTTCAAAATGCTGACACGTTCTCCAGCTGCACTTAAAAACTCACTTTAGTTGTTAGCGCAGTTCAGTTTCTCCAAGCTGTAACCGTGACAGCCTTTCTTCATTCAACGTGAGCGATCTGTGACACGACACATGATCAATGCTCAGCATCTAAAGCTTCATCCAGCTAACTGTTACACTGTAAACCTGGAGAAGTCAGCAGAACTTAAAACACCTGAGGTCACCGACTGCCTGAAGTTTTTTTTAAACTGATGAACTTAAAAGTAGAATTTTGTTTGACCCCCCCCCCCTAGTTGAATCAGAATGAATGTTTTACCCAGAATATTATATCCCATATAAATGTTGCCTCTCAGGATCAACAGAAAAACATTCTCAGAGATTGAGGGATATCTTCCTAAATGTATATGGCATGGGAAGAAATCTAGACAAAAGATACAGATTTTACAACTGCCTACAGATGAGGGGGGGCAGGCGCTTCATAACCTTCTATATTATTACTGGGCTTGCCACGCACAAATAATCTCAGGGTGGTTCCTTTCTATACCAAGGCGAGCCACCAGTAGATACTTGGTGCTGTGACCCTCTTTCGCCTCTGTCTTTTATCTATTGGTCTGGCTGACCTTCCTCTTGGTGTCAGAAATCATTTTATTTTGATGCCTACATTTAAGGTTTGGCATAATATTGCTGCCCACATGGGAAGAAGAGGTTTCTCTAGTGCACTGCAGCCTCTAATTAGGAATAAAGCTTTCCCTCCAGGTATTGGCATTAGTATATTTGATGACTGCTCGAAGTTCAGCTTAGTGCAGAAGCATGGTCCAAACCTTTTAGATCTGCCAAGAAATTGTTTTCCTGTAACCGACTCCAGGAAAGCCGTTACAGATTCGTACACAGACTGCAGCGTACGCCAGAGTTTCTAAATAAAATTCATCCTCAGATTTCTCCTCTTTGTGTAAAGTGCAATACGGATGTGGGGACTTACTACCATTGCATATGGCAATGTCCTTTAGATTTTGGAAAAACATTGCTATAGAGCTTCGCTCAATCTTTCAGCAGACGATCCCACTGAACCCTGTGCTGTTCGTTCTGGGTCTGTCTATAGAAGGGCTCTCTGTGTCTTCTGTGCAGATGCTTTCGTTAGGTAAACTTTTACATTTAGCGAGGCGATGTGTACTGTTTCAATGGATTCAGAGACGGCGCCTCACTGTTACACAATGGTACAGAGAAACGTTCAAGGTGCTGCCAATGGAGCGCCTTAGTGCCATCATAAATTGTGATGCTAAAGTGATGCTAAAATAAACAATATGCTAAAGCATATAGTTAGGGCTGGACCAGGTGACCCTGAATCCTCCCTTAGTTATGCTGCAATAGACGTAGGCTGCCGGGGATTCCCATGATGCATTGAGTTTTTCCTTTCCAGTCACCTTTCTCACTCACTATGTGTTAACAGACCTCTCTGCATTGAATCATATCTGTTATTAACCTCTGTCTCTCTTCCACAGCAGGTCTTTATCCTGTCTTCCTTCTCTCACCCCAACCAATCACAGCAGATGGCCCCGCCCCTCCCTGAGCCTGGTTCTGCCGGAGGTTTCTTCCTGTTAAAAGGGAGTTTTTCCTTCCCACTGTCGCCAAAGTGCTGCTCATAGGGGGTCATATGATTGTTGGGTTTTTCTCTGTATCTATGAAGCGCCTTGAGGCGACTTTTGTTGTGATTTGGCACTATATAAATAAAATTGAATTGAATTGAATTGAATTGATGCATTCTGTAGGATATGGCGGCCTTTGCTTGATCACCTACCTCGTGACCTTGCTGTGCTATTACATAAAGGGGATCACATTTTGTTTTTAAACACAATAATTAATGTCTTTATTCACTTTTTTTCTCTCCCCTTTTTCTTTCTTTTTTCTTTCCCTTGACTTGAAATGTGGAATGCTGTACATATTCTGAGCCAGACATGTACATCTATAACTCATGTACCTGTATTTGTTTAGTTCTTCTCTTCTTATTATTTCTATTTGGCTGTGCTGATTTGTTGCTGTTTGTATTGTTCCAAAAAAATCAATAAATCATCGTTAAAAAAATAATGTTGAAGTTTATCAGAACTTCAATATTTTGATCAGTACCTTCTTGGTTAACATTGATACTCAAATCAGAAATGTTTTGTAGTCCAGCTATTACTTAACATAAATAAGAAAATGAAATAAAATAAAAAAAAACAGAAAACACCTCGTCTGGACTCTGTAGGGTTCTAGTAGTAGTCTGTTTGACATTTTTCCAAGAGGCTGATAACAAGTCCAAAACAAGAATTCTAGCTTTCAAAAGGCTGCTTAATATTTCCCTGAACAAAAACACTGCGACATTGTTTCAGAAAGAGAAGAACTCAGCATTTGCTCTGAATGAGCAGCAAGATATTCCTCCAATAAATTTCAGCCATTTCTCTACATGATCAAACCACTTTCTCTTTGCTTTAACCAGCTCATGTCACTTCCCTAACAATTACTGAGCTTTTTTCATTAGTTCAGATTTTTTCTTTAGCTCCTTCATCTTAAATGTAAAAGATTAGACACTGTTATCTCCATATACAACAGAGAGCACTGCAGTAAAAACAAACTGTATGTATGTCAGACTAAACGCACTGTCTACAGTTTAACATCTTAGCAGTCTGCCTCAGTTACCATGGTGAACTCAGTCAGCTGTTAGCTTATTAGCTGTTAGCTTACGGTGTCACTGAGTGAGAACTACTTTGCTTGTCACTAAAATGACTTGAAAAACAGAAATTTAAATAAAATAAGGACACTCACCGTGATCTAACAATGCTGTAACATGAATGAATGCAGAGTAATGTATGGACAGTGTTTCTACGCTTTCAATAAGATTTCAATCACATTTCAAAGGCAACAACTGCAGACAAGTAGATGCACCTCCACATCTGAGAGGAAATTAGCTCACTAATTAGAAACAAGAAATAAAAGATAAAAACCTAAATAATTATTTAAGTTTTTCAAATATCATCTTTATGTTTCATAAAGATGTGAAAGCAAACAAAAAACAACAACAATAATAATAACTGCAGGAAAATCTAAGTTTAAGAACCTGGGAGCAACTAATAAAAGACACAGAAATGTTACTTTTACCCCACTGTCTTAGATTAATTCAGGTATTAGATCAGACTAAAGACATATTATATGTTTGAGGACAAACGGACCCTGGGCGCAAAAGCTATTTGAGCTAGCTCTGAGACTGAGACATTTGTTATGTACATGTTTGCAGTGCCGGGAGGAGCTGCATCACCACCCACAGCTTTAGAAAGATGGACACTGAAGATTTTATTCTGAGCTGATTATAAATCAATGACCTAATCGCTGTTTCCGTCCTATACTGATGACTGAATCACCGTCAAAGTGCTCATGTTAAGTACACAAAGCAGCAAACTAATATCTAATTGTGATTTTATCCTGTGCATAAACTTCCACAAACCAGTTTGCTCCGAGTCAGAAACACATCCATCGTTTGTTGATGAAAATCTGCCAGAGAGCAGGTTAAGGTTTCAGTTACACTGGTAACTGACTCAGATTTCAGGTCTCTTTCTGGAACAGTAAATCTGAGTTTCCTACATTTGGAACAGGACCCTGTACTATCTGGTTTATCCTGGTAACCTCAGGGTTAACCCTGGGTCTTCTCTAAGAAGAAGCTGATTTACTTCTTATTGGGATAAATCACCACGGTAACTTGTGCAGATTAGAGGTCAACACATAGAAAATCCCTCAGACCTCTCTGCAGGAGAATAGGAGGGTTTAAAGTTTTTAATTAGTGTCTGATGTCTTTGTTTTAATTGATAAACTTCAGCAATAAATATAATGTTTTTATATTTAATGCTTTTAAATCCTGAGACAGTACTCTGCAGCTAAGAGAAGAAAAACTAAAACTGTTGGGAACTGGGTTACTACGCAGCGAAAGGGTTACATGAAAGGATGCGGGACCTCTGGAGTCTTTGATACCCAACATCCAGACTGACGGTGAAACAAAGAGTAGCTCCGTGTTCCAGCCTTCCATAGAAGGAACTGCTAATCCCAACTAATGAGGTACAACACAAGTGCTACAGCAAAGGGGAACCAGGGCTTCAGGTCAGGGGGAGATGTCATCACTGTCACCTGTATTGGGTACCAAGCCCACGAGAGGTGCATTGAGTGCAAGAGAAGATGACCTGGTGAAGCTGGAAAACTAGACCACAGTCAGGGAGGGTCCAGGTTTCTGACTACCAAGACTACGTGAAGTCCCCTCTGAAGGTCTACAAGAAGAAGTGAATGCAACATTACAGGCAGTCCTTACTGGGATCATCAGGGAAGCCAACAAGCTGATCTACAGCACAGCAGCAGGGATCACAAAGATGTTTGGCTTTAAGACGAACAGCAGCAAGGAGCAGTGCCCTCCATGGAGAAGGAGACTCGAGCTAATCTAGAATGAAGTTAGCCAACTATCAGAGCTGCAGAAAGGTGTGATAAAGAAAGGGACGCCTAAGAAGTACAGCAGGCTGTCCATACCCGAGGCCTTGAAAACTGCCAAGTAAATGCTCACAGCCTTAGACAGCAGCTTGAAGAGGTACACCAGAGAGTTACAATATGAGAACAGCCTCACATGAACTGGAGCCAGAGCAGACAGGAGAAGGATGCAACCCATAACAGCAATGCTCAGTGGCCACTGGATCTAAGAGCAGATCAAACCTCCCTGAACAAGATCCAGTGACCATCACAGTGGTCCATCCAAGAACGGGCCTCCAGTATGAAGAGTTGCACAGCTCCAGGCCCTGACATGGTTCACGCCTGCTGGTTGAAGTTGTCTGGCAGCACTCATATGAAAGAGAAGGGTGACACACCAGCTACTGATAGACAGAACAGTCGCCTGGGACTGTAAGACCAGACTGACCAACCCGTGCACTACCTGGACTGACTACAAGAGAGCCAGTAACTCAATGCCCCACACATGGATCCTGGAATGCTGAGAACTATACAAGATCAACAGGACCCTAAGAGCCTTCATCAGGAACTCAATGGGGATGTGGCGCACAACACTAGAGGCCAACTTCAAGCTCATATTTCACCACTAAGTGCGGGAGCTACCAAGGAGATGCTATGTCCCCACTGCTGTTCTGCATAGGCCTGACCCCCCTCAGTGAGATCATCAACAAAACTGTCTACAGATACTGACTACGGAACGCAGCAGCTGTCAGCCACCTCCTGTACATGGATGACATCAAGCTGTATGCCAGGAGTGAAGGAGACATCGATTCACTGATCCACACCACCAGGATATACAGCAATGACATCGGGATGTCATTCGGACTGGAGAAGTGTAGTCAGATGATATCAAAGAGAGGGAAGGTAGTCAGAACTGAGAGGATCAACATTGCATACATCGAGGGCAGCTACAAGTACCTGGGGACCCTACAGGTAAGTAGGAAAACCGAAGAGGCCACGAAGAGGTCACTAAGAAAGCTGCAATCACCAAATACTTATACTTATATACTTATATAAAGTAAGGCAAGTCCCGAGGAGTCCACTGAATGGTAAGAACCAGATAGAGGCGAACAGCATCTACTATTATAACCTGCTGGGATAATAAGCTGGCTAAAGGAGGAGACAGAAACCACTGGCATCTAGACAAGGAAGGTCTTTACTATGCATGGAGGGCTTCACACCAACTCCAGCACCCTGAGGCTGTACCTGAGAGAGAGGAGAAGCAACCATCATGGACAAGCCAAACTGGCCAAACTGGCCAAACTGGCCAACACGTCAAACATTCAAACAGGCAAAGATACTGCACAGCAGGACGCTCCCAGGCCTCTGGTAGAGGGCCGAGCTTGAAGGATAGACCGCCCGCAGGCGCGAGAGGGGAATTAATAAATATATATGTTTGTGTGTGTGTGTTCTACTTTGTATAGTCTACATATTTTCTTCATCTGTCTTTTATAACATTATTGTTGTTCGTCTATGCTGCATCTATCCGTCTCTGTCCGCTCTGCTTCGGCTGTGCCAACTGTGGGAGCCCTTTCATTACTTACGTCATTAAGAAGAAAGACAGCACAAGCAGATGCTAACAAATCATGTAAGGACACATTAACAGCAGAGAGATGGGTCTTTTCAGAGGCTCAAAGCTTTATTCATGTACACATGCCAAATGAGTGCACTTACCTTGCCCTGACCTTTCATTAATACTATACTGGAGATAATGGATGGCTGGGCCAGTCGCCATGGAGATTCCACTTGAACAGTGCTCAGGGAGCGAGCTGATTTCTTAATGATCTGATATTCCTGGAAATTGAATGAAGCAAAACAAAGTCTGACAAATAAATTTCCAAACAGTTATTTGCATAGTGATGAGACCTTTCACTCAGTCTCTGACATAATTTGCATTTTCACACGTTAGGAAAATACCTTTTTTCCTGTTACACGTTACAGGTCTATGTTAATGTATATCTAGCTACACAACATTAAGAGGCTATCATTCTGATTTATTTTTCTCAGGTAAGCGCTCATGCCATTTTTCATCTAACACTGGGAGAAAGAACCTGCGACACTGACTGACCTGTCTCACTCCAGACGGGTCCAGCTGTTGAGGCAGGGAGTGTTTACGTCGGCCGGGCTTCTCCACCATTTCAAAGGAGCTCGTCCCATTAGCCACAAACAGCTCATCATCCTCACCCACTGATTCCAGGCGAGTGCTCCCTCCTAGGTCGAGAGAAACATTTAAAATCTTGTTGTTGTTGTTGTTGTTACTGAGCAGTGTGTTTCTGTGAAACACTAACCCTGGGGTCGGCTGCACAGCTTCGTGGCTGTGGGGCCGCAGCAGGATCTTTGGGCTGTTTCCTCCTGACTTTGCTCTTCCAATTTCTCCAGGCTATCAACCTGCAAGGACACGCACACGCTCTTTGTAAGCAGCTATGAACATCTGACACTCCTTTGGCACCTACCAAGGAACACACAACAAATATTTGTTCAGACAGTAAAATACATTTTACTGATCTGCCAAAAAACTAAAGCTATTTCTGTGTTTCTGTTATTAGACTGTGGGACAGTAACACTCGACGCTCTAACACTTCAGTTCAAAGCTTTAACACTGTAAAGTGCAGCCGTCACCACAGATATTAAAAGCAGCACCGAGCGCACTCGCTGCGTGCTAAATCACCAGATTAATGGTTTTTCTGCGACACTAATTTCATCTTTTTTGCAGCAGTGTTTAAGTTTACTGTTATATTTGGGGTTTCACTTCTGATTCTCAGGGTCCTGATTTAATTCAGTTCAATTTTGACTCAGACAGAAATATTATAATTATGATCGTGTATCTTGGACATGTGCTGTCGAAAGAACCTCTCTAAACCACAGCTGTCAAACTCCAGTCCTCGAGGGCCGCTGTTCTGAAACGTTTCCATCTGCTGCAACACACCTGAATACAATTAGCAGGTCATTAGCACGACTCAGTAGAACTGCCTGTGTGCTGAGGTGAAAGCCCTGACCCTACATACAAGTGTTGGGAGAAATTATATCCTGTTCATTCACTCATGAGCTGCTGTAACATTTGACTCTGGTAGCATTGACTACTGGAGTCACTACTAACTGACTCAGTGACATTCAAATTCATTTATAAGTTTCAAATCGTGTCTTCCTGGATGTTGGTTGATATTCTCCCTCACAGTGAAAATAAAACTACCATAAAACTTTTTATTCTAAGTGAGCAAACTTTCATATTCAGCAAGAGGTCAAAAAACGATTTGTCTCACGTTACATATTATCTGTTTGTACCATGTAGGACTTGTGCAGACTGGTGCTACTGTTGGAAGTCTTGGTGTGAGCAGCCTGGGACAGGGATGAAGTGGAGCTGCAGGTGCTGACAAGGTCTGGCAGACTGGCGGATGGAAAAGGATCAAAGCCTACATCTGAATCCTCCTGCAAGGACAACAATGGATGTGTACATGCAAACCTTATTTTTTACAAAACCTTCAAAAATGCAGCCTACTACTGTCATACTAGTTTAAGGAGCTTGCAAAGAAAAGCATCTGGACTTCTTTAAGTTGCTTGAAGACATTTCACCTCTCACATCTGAGAAGCTTCTTCAGGATCATTAGGGGGTCCATGTCCCTCTTGGGGGGGGACACTCCCACAGGGCTTAAATCTGGGACCCCGAAATTTCCTTTTCCCTTTCGGATTTCCTTACCTGGATGATTGAGCATGCATCAAGACATTTTAACCCACTTTGGCAAGGACTGCCTAAGCTAGTACATAAGTACAAACAAACAGCACGTAGGATGGCTGATTTCCTCCAGAAATGGAGGATCGTGTGCCTGGCGGGACTGTCGATCGAGGACGCTGAAGATATCTACCTATTCGGAACCATGATAACAGGGTTCTTGCTGATCGGAGCTGGCTTGGCCCTGATTTATTGGAGAATTAAGAAAGCGGAACCAGCTGTTCAAACCCCCACAAGGCTGCCCGCTGGGATTGAAACGATGGGACGAGGTGCGGCTTCTCAGAAAGGGCTCACTGAATGCAGCATGGTTAAGAGCTTGGAGGCGCTTACAGCCGCAGTGAATACTCAGAATAACACCTCTGAGCGTATGTTGGATTACATCAGGGAAGAATCCACTCGGAACAACATCTCTGGGCGGAAGCTGGATTACATCGCGGATCAGTTGGCTGCGGTCGTGAGGTCTCAGAATCTGCTATGTGAGCGAAAGACTGAAAAGACCATGGAATTGAAGGTAAATAACACCATGGAGAAACTCGCAGCTATTAACGGGAGATTGAGAGACCAGTGTCGGAGTGTTAAAAACAGCTTGAAATTCTCCCGAGTTGTTTGCAAAAGAAAAATTACCATCATAATGCGGCTACCCCTTCGCCGCCAGCTGTGAGCTCAAGGCCGGAGCCGAACAACACCACCCTGATAACGACTGTGTTTAGTCTGTTCTTCCCATTCCATGCAAGGCCACCTGGGTTGGCTGGAAGACTGTTTACTTAGCCTGGCAGGGCGAAGGACACTGTCTCAGCTGAACTATGGACACACACACACATACATATACACTGATAAGCACTCACTCATCCCCCCTCCCCTTCCAATGCCTTCGATGCTTGTAGCCTCCTGGGAACACGAGGCGGGTCTGTGCCCGTGCAGTGGCAGGATGGCTGCTGTGTTGCCTGGGATTACTCCTTTCCCCTACCCAACCCTGTTGCTGGTCACGTGCTCTATAATGTTGTGCTGTGGACATTTATGTGCTTTCTGTGCAGAGGAGTTTTTTTGTTTCCTGTTCTCACGCTGTCCTCTATAGCCCAGCATGAGCAGAGGTCTCTTTTTTTTCCTCTTGTACTTTCCCATTGTAGTGTATATTTCAGTGTTTTTTTTCTGTAATGCAACCGTTCTCTGACTTGTATCCCCGTGTGATGTCTGTGTTCTAATCGCTCTAATAGGATATTATGGTCGACAGTATCGAACGCTGCACTGAGGTCTAGCAGGACAAGCACAGAGATGAGTCCACTGTCAGAGGCCATAAGAAGATCATTTGTAACCTTCACTAAAGCTGTTTCTGTGCTGTGATGAGCTCTGAAACCTGACTGAAACTCTTCAAATAAACCATTCCTCTGCAGATGATCTGTTAGCTGTTTGACAACTACTCTTTCAAGGATGTTTGATATAAAGGAAGGTTGGAGATTGGCCTGTAATTAGCTAAGACTGCTGGGTCTAGAGATGCTTTTTGAGTAAAGGTTTAACTGCAGCCAGCTTGAAGGCCTGTGGCACATAGCTGAATATTAGAGATAGGTTGATCATATTTAAGACTGAAGAATTAATTAGTTACTTTAGTCTCAGTTTCACGTTTTGCCTTTTAATTATGTTATGGTTCTAGCCTCAATAAATGGCTCACTTTCTGTTCAAACTCACTCATGCCTCCAGTGTCTGTGTTTGTGCACTTACCCTACTGGCAACCACCAACTGGACCAGACCTGTAGCAGAGCGGAGGATATCAACAGCCTCCTGATGAGTAAGACCCACCAAAGACTGATTATTAATCATCAGTAACTCATCACCAGCATGAAGACGCCCATCCCTGTAAAACAGACACACACACACACACAGAAGGGGGTTGGAGAGAGGTCAACAAATATAAACTAAACCATGTATTTTATACATTTTTCCTTCCTAACTTCACCTGTAAATGGCGCCTCCCTCCTCTATATGTGTAATGATGATGCCATGAGGGGAACGCTTGGAGCCACGCCCCCCTGTGATCTTTATGCCAAGGCCCTCCTGACCCTTCACCATGTGCATTTTCCAGATGTGGTTGGTATCTCTGGGCTACAAAAAAACACATGAAAAAACAAACAACTTATCACACAGAGTCAGATATAAATGTTACTACATACTAGATATATTATCAGTAATGTGCAAAAACATGAATTATGTAGAAAACAGAAGCAAAAATAAGCTAGCTACACACATTTTGCATGATATACAGGAATGACATACCAGTTGTTTCTCACAACACTGACCTACATGTTAAACCGCTATCCCATTACTCTCTTGCTTTCCTTGGAGATCTTTAATTAAACATGGACTAACTTACATGGACCGGCTGGTCATATGCAATCATGTGGTTAAGGTCCATTGAGGCACTGTTGATAAATCACCAAAAAAGCACCAGCTCTTCCCCTGCAAACGACTATATTTTCTGCCCTGCTGGTTGGTTGCTCCACATTGACAATGCACAGTGGCTTGCAAAAGTATTCGTCCCCCTTGAACTTTTCCACATTTTGTCCCATTACAGCCACAAACATGAATCAATGTTATTGGACTTCCACATGAAAGACCAACACAAAGTGGTGCACACGTGAGAAGTGGAACAAAAATCACACATGATTCCAAACATTTTTTTACACATAAATAACTGCAAAGTGGGGTGTGCGTAATTATTCAGCCCCTGAGTCAATACTTTGTAGAACCAACTTTTGCTGCAGTTCCAGCTGCCAGTCTTTTAGGGTCTGTCTCTACCAGCTTTGCACATCTACAGACTGAAATCTTTGCCCATTCTTCTTTGCAAACAGCTCCAGCTCAGTCAGATTAGATGGACAGCAGTTTTCAGATCTTGCCACAGATTCAGACTCTGTGTGCCTTCCAGAGTGTTCTGGCATATGCACACATCCTCAGGCCATGAGAGGTCATACCTTCCCTTCCTGATTTATGGTACAGGAGGATTGTATCTGTATCTCTTTTAGTATAAGAGCCTTTTGTTTAGGTGGACCGCTGGACTCCTAGTACCAGCTTTTTAAGGAGGCGTTCACAGGGCCATATCTTGATACACACACATACACACAGATGGTACTCTTTGTTCACATGTATGCCTGTGTAAGACGTCATATGTTAATGAACCTATGCATATTCATGTAACCACGATAAAGAGCAGTGCTATGGGGGAGCTGACTGAGAGTGGCTGGGGTTTGAGCGGCAGGAACAGCGCTCGTCTCAGGCGTCTCCCTCGTGCACGAGGTCACACAAAGAGCTGGGGTGACTTTCGTTTTGCTGTTGCCATTGGAGTACAATTGTCTTGGCGTTCCAGCAATGGGTTTATGCTAGATGAACCTATCAACAGATGCACCACAGTAGATTGTATTTGCTTCTCATTGAAACAGTTACTGAGTAAAACACGTTGGAAGCTTCTAACAGACGAGCATTGATCCGATTTGTCTCACCTGGCATAAATATTCACTGCAGGAAGAATCCATTTTGAACTCTAGCAGCTGACTGTAACACCTTAGCGGCTGGGGGGCAGCCTCGCCACCGTGTTGACGCTGGGGAGCAGCTCTGAGCTGAGAACAGTGGTCCGGGCTTTCCTTAGAAGGTGTGGGGAGGATGTGAGCTGAGTTATCTGGAGGACTAGTTTCTATATTCTCAGGATGAGAACTGTAGTCATGATAAGACCTCCGGACTTCTGAACTCGTACGCTGCCTGTCCTCTTGGTTGAAGGATGAGCGTGATATCACTCCAAATTTACGTGTGCGTCTGTAATTTGCAGAGCTGTCGGAGGACTCAGATGTGCTGCGACGCTGGTCTTCACAGTTGTCACTGGTGAGTGGGATACAAACACTTTCAGCTGCCTCGCAGGGAGGACGAGGAGCCTTTCGCTTGACTCGCCGCAGCAGTATCAGGTAAATACAGCCTCCATTCCAGCACTGGTCAGTCAGGTAACTGTGAATAAGGCAAAGAAAAGATGAAATAAGATAAAGGTGTCATAAAATAAAGGCAGAACTATTTTAGGAGTACAGTCTTTGCACTTAGGTCAGTATTTCTACACTTTTCTACAATAAAATGCTTGATTTGTGTTTATATTCGTTGAAATATAGTAATATGCATAAGTTTCAAAACACCAGCTCTCACACCGACACGCCTTCCTGTGAATCATTCAAACATAAAAAGGCTCCTGACTCAAGGAATGGACCAGTGTTTGTCTACACAGAGCAGACAAATTAATAACAACTATTTTAAATTGTTTTACAAGCACTTGTCACAAACACACATAACTGGTTGACATTTGTTTAGTTCATTTTATGCAAAATGCCAAAGATAACAGTTTGACAGTTTGGCATGAAATAGTATTTTTGAATTAGGAAAAGAAATCCATCAAAGACCTGACAGATGCATCTGACCCTTTAGTTTATTCTACTCTGTGGTTCACAGCAGAATGAAGGCTTCCACTTGGGTGGCCCCAGAATTTCATCTCTGCTTGTCGTTCTGTTGGCTTCATCAGGTGGAGCACAGCCGAGTATGAAGTGGCGGAAATGGGAATCAGCACCTCCAAGTCTGAGGTCGTGGTCCTCAGCCGGAAAAGGGTGGAGTGCCCACTCCCGGTCAGGGTCGAGTTACTGTCCCAAGTGGAGGAGTTTAAATATGTCTGGGTCTTGTCTTGTTCATGAGTGAGGGGAGAAGGCAGCAGGGGATCCACAGAGAGGTCTGTTGGTCTCTCACAGATACAGATGCTGTACCCATCCATCTTGGTGAGGACAGAGCTGAGTGTAAAAGCCAAGCTCTCAATTTACCGGTCGATCTACGTCCCTAGCCTCACCTATGGTCACGAGCTGTGGGTAGTGACCCAAAGAACGAGATCGCGGATACAACCGGCAGAAATGAGCTTCCTCTGAAGGGTGGCTGGCCTCTCCCTTAGAGATAGGGTGAGGAGTTCGGCCATTCAGGAGGGGATTAGAGTAAAGCCGCTGCTCCTCCACACCGAAAGGAGCCAGTTAACATAGTTAGGGCTTCTGATAAGGATGCCTCCTGGGTGAGGTGTTCCAGCCGTGTCCCATCGGGAGGAGGCCCCGGGGCCTTGGTGTTCCCCCGGATAAGCTAGAGGATTTGACCCTGTGACCTAGCCCTGCATAAGCAGAAGAATATGGATGGATGGATGAACTGAAAACAGATGGAAAGCCATCAAGCTGTGACCAGCAGGTCTTTGTAAGGCAGGATAAATTAATGTTGATCGATTATTAAATCATTTGCTAAGAAAAATAAAGGTAACATTAAAAAACATTGACTCTTAAGCCCACCAGAAGTGTGGGAGCATATTTTAGATCTACAGCAGAAGCATGACTTAACCTCAGCGTGACAGAAGTTTGATGTAATCACCATGAACTGAGCAAAAGATAGACAGTCACTGTAAAACAAATGATTACACTACCAGACATTTCAAAGGAGCTTGCAAAGAAAAGCGTCTGGACTTCTTTAAGTTGCTTGAAGGCGTTTCACCTCTCATCCGAGAAGCTTCTTCAGTTCTAAGGTCAAATGGTGGAGAGTCCCAGATATAAACCTAGTGGGAGTTTCCCCCCACAGAGGGACAAAAGGACCCCTGATGATCCTCTAATCGCCTGAGCCAAGGTGGGAAACTGGGCGTGGGTCCCAATCCGCCAGAGTTTCGGGTGTGTTCATTGTGAAACCTGGCCCCACCTTATCATGCGAATTCCTGAGGTCAGATGGCCCAGGATGTGAGTGGGCGTTAAGGCGTCTGGGAAGGGATCTCAAAACTGGATTATAGATGGCAGACAGTTGGTGTCGTAAACCCCCGCCTCTGTTCAAAGATGGTCGCTCACAGTGGACATAGATGCTTCTTTCACTCCTCTTTCAAACCATCTGTCCTCTCTGTCCAAAATGTGAACATTGGCATCCTCGAAAGAGTGTCCTTTATCCTTAAGATGCAGATGGAGTGCTGAGTCTTGTCCTGTGGAGGTGGCTCTTCTGTGTTGTGCCATGCGCTTGTGAAGTGGTTGTTTGGTCTCTCCAATGTAGAGGTCTGAGCATTCCTCGCTGCACTGTACAGCATACACCACATTGTTAAGTCTGTGTTTTGGAGTTTTATCTTTCGGGTGAACCAGTTTGTGTCTGAGTGTGTTGCTGGGTCTGAAATACACTGGGATGTCATGCTTGGAGAAAACTCTCCTGAGTTTCTCTGATACACCGGCTACATAGGGGATGACAATGTTGTTGCGTCTGTCCTTCTTATCCTCCCTCGCTGGTGTCTGGTCTTCTTTTCTGTGCCTCTTTGCTGACTTTAAGAACGCCCATTTAGGATAGCCGCACGTTTTGAGTGCTTCCTTTACATGTGTGTGTTCCTTCTTTTTCCCTTCAGGCTTAGAGGGAACATGTTCTGCCCGGTGGTGTAGGGTCCTAATTACTCCAAGTTTGTGTTCCAAAGGGTGATGGGAGTCAAAGAGGAGGTACTGGTCCGTGTGTGTGGGCTTCCGGTAAACTTCGATGTTGAGTTTGCCGTTCTCTTCAATGTGCACGGCGCAGTCCAGGAAAGGCAAACAGTTGTCCTTTGTGTCTTCCCTGGTGAACTTGATGTTTTTATCCACAGCGTTAATGTGCGCAGTGAAGGATTCCACTTCTTGTGTCTTGATTTTGACCCAGGTGTCGTCCACATATCTGTACCAGTGGCTGGGTACTCTTCCTTTGAAAGAGCCGAGAGCCTTCCTTTCCACTTCCTCCATGTAAAGGTTGGCTACAATAGGTGACACGGGGGAGCCCATGGCACAGCCATGTTTTTGTCTGTAGAAGCCTTCGTTGTATTTGAAGTATGTAGTGGTGAGGCAGAGGTCTAACAGTGTGCAGGTCTGATTGGGTGTGAAGTTGGTCCTGTCCTCCAAGGAGCTGTCTTCTTGTAGTCATTTTCTGACAGTCTCCACGGCCTCCGTGGTGGGTATGCAAGTGAAGAGAGAGACTACATCAAAGGACACCATGGTTTCATCTGGATCCAGGGTAAGTTTCTGGACCTTGTCGGTGAAGTCGGTGGAGTTCTTGATGTGGTGTGGGGTGTTCCCCACGAGAGGAGCAAGGATGGTAGCAAGGTGTTTAGCAATGTTGTAAGTGGCTGAGTTTATGCTACTGACTATGGGTCTGAGTGGGACAGCTTCCTTGTGGATCTTAGGAAGTCCATAGATGCAGGGTATGGCATCCCCTGGGTAAAGGCGGTGATATGTAAGGCGGTCAATAATTTTGTCCTTTTCAAAGTCTTGAAGGCAAGCTATAACTTTCTTTTTGTAGCTGCTTGTGGGGTCTTGCTTTAGGGCTTCGTAGGTATTGTTATCACTGAGGAGAGTAGTGATCTTTGTATGGTAATCTGTAGTGTTTAGGACCACGGTGCATCTTCCCTCATCAGCTGGTAAAATAATGATGTTGTGGTCTTTGCTCAGGGAGGCGACGCCCTTCTTTTCCTGTATTGTGAGGTTGGACGGAGGGACTTTGGCACTGGAGAGCGTGGCTGAGACTTTCATCCTGATTTGCTCTGCTTCTGTCTGTGATAATGTATTAATCCGTATGGCGGTTTCTGTGGCTGTGATGAGGTCCACTATGGGCAACTGTTGTGGAGAAATGGCAAAATTGAGTCCTTTGGCTAATACTCTCTTTTCAGGTTCAGTGAGAATCCTGTCTGAAAAGTTCTTTACCCATTTCTCCTGACTGGCATCAGGTGTGTTTTCTTCTCTGGGTTGTGTAGGTTCAGAATGAGGAGTGAGTGTTTTTGAAAGCAAGGTGTGGAATTTCCTGCGTTGTCTTTCTTTTCCTTTAGAGTGTTGGGCCCGCTGAGCCTTGTCCACAAACTTGTAAACCTCTTCTAAGATTGGAGAGGGTAGAAGGATTTCCAGTTCCTGCAGGGTCTGGCTGATCTTGATCTGGAGGGCATCTATGGTGAAATGGACCTGTCTTATCCTTTCACTTAGAAGCTGATTTTGTGCTCTCTGTAGAATCAAGTCTGCTCTGTATCCCCTGACAGTGGATCCAAGGCGCAGGCTCTTAGGAACAACTCTGCTTTGTGTTGTTCACATTTTGGACAGAGAGGACAGATGGTTTGAAAGAGGAGTGAAAGAAGCCATCTATGTCCACTGTGAGCGACCATCTTTGAACAGAGGCGGGGGTTTACGACACCAACTGTCTGCCATCTATAATCCAGCTTTGAGATCCCTTCCCAGACGCCTTAACGCCCACTCACATCCTGGGCCATCTGACCTCAGGAATTCGCATGATAAGGTGGGGCCAGGTTTCACAATGAACACACCCGAAACTCTGGCGGATTGGGACCCACGCCCAGTTTCCCACCTTGGCTCAGGCGATTAGAGGATCATCAGGGGGTCCTTTTGTCCCTCTGTGGGGGGAAACTCC
This sequence comes from Astatotilapia calliptera, assembly GCF_964374335.1. NCBI lineage: Eukaryota > Metazoa > Chordata > Actinopteri > Cichliformes > Cichlidae > Astatotilapia > Astatotilapia calliptera. The sequence continues at coordinate 958,469 of NC_137433.1, forward strand.
CACTAGGTTTATATCTGGGACTCTCCACCATTTGACATTAGAACTGAAGAAGCTTCTCGGATGAGAGGTGAAACGCCTTCAAGCAACTTAAAGAAGTCCAGACGCTTTTCTTTGCAAGCTCCTTTGACTACGATGACCTGGATGACTGAGAACCTTCACAGACATACCAGACATTTCTGTCCGCTGTACTTTCCAGACACAGATTGAAGCACTTTGTGCCAAAACACAGTGACAGACAGCTTTAGAGGGTTTATATATTTCTACAGGCTGGGCCATTTATATGGATACAGCGTAATAACATGGGAATGGTTGGTGATATTAAAGTCCTGTTTGTGGCACATTAGTATATGTGAGGGGGCAAACTCCTCAAGATGGGTGGTGACCATGGTGGCCATTTAGAAGTCGGCCATCTTGGATACAACTTTTGTTTTTTCAATAGGAAGAGGGTCATGTGACACATCAAACTTATTGGTAATGTCACAAGAAAAACAATGTGTGCTTGGCTTCTGAAATTACGGATACTGGATGGCTGTGCTGGCATTTCTCCTGCGGTGTTGCTATCAGTGTGTGAAGAGTGGGAGAAGAGGGTTGCATTGACAATCCAACACAATGGGCAGCACATTGAACACATTTTATAAGTGGTCAGAAACTTGTAAATAACTCATGAAAGAATAAAGTTACGTTGAAACCAAGCACACCATTGTTTTTCTTGTGACATTACCAATAAGTGTGATGTGTCACATGGCCCTCTTCCTATTGAAAAAACAAAAGTTGTATCCAAGATGGCCGACTTCTAAATGGCCACCATGGTCACCACCCATCTTGAGGAGTTTGCCCCCTCACATATACAGTGGGGCAAAAAAGTATTTAGTCAGCCACCGATTGTGCAAGTTCCCCCACTTAAAATGATGACAGAGGTCAGTAATTTGCACCAGAGGTACACTTCAACTGTGAGAGACAGAATGTGAAAAAAAAATCCATGAATCCACATGGTAGGATTTGTAAAGAATTTATTCGTAAATCAGGGTGGAAAATAAGTATTTGGTCAATAACAAAAATACAACTCAATACTTTGTAACATAACCTTTGTTGGCAATAACAGAGGTCAAACGTTTACTATAGGTCTTTACCAGGTTTGCACACACAGTAGCTGGTATTTTGGTCCATTCCTCCATGCAGATCTTCTCGAGAGCAGTGATGTTTTGGGGCTGTCGCCGAGCAACACGGACTTTCAACTCCCGCCACAGATTTTCTATGGGGTTGAGGTCTGGAGACTGGCTAGGCCACTCCAGGACTTTCAAATGCTTCTCACGGAGCCACTCCTTTGTTGCCCGGGCGGTGTGTTTTGGATCATTGTCATGTTGGAAGACCCAGCCTCGTTTCATCTTCAAAGTTCTCACTGATGGAAGGAGGTTTTGGCTCAAAATCTCACGATACATGGCCCCATTCATTCTGTCCTTAACACGGATCAGTCGTCCTGTCCCCTTGGCAGAAAAACAGCCCCATAGCATGATGTTTCCACCCCCATGCTTCACAGTAGGTATGGTGTTCTTGGGATGCAACTCAGTATTCTTCTTCCTCCAAACACGACGAGTTGAGTTTATACCAAAAAGTTCTACTTTGGTTTCATCTGACCACATGACATTCTCCCAATCCTCTGCTGTATCATCCATGTGCTCTCTGGCAAACTTCAGACGGGCCTGGACATGCACTGGCTTCAGCAGCGGAACACGTCTGGCACTGCGGGATTTGATTCCCTGCCGTTGTAGTGTGTTACTGATGGTGACCTTTGTTACTTTGGTCCCAGCTCTCTGCAGGTCATTCACCAGGTCCCCCCGTGTGGTTCTGGGATCTTTGCTCACCGTTCCCATGATCATTTTGACCCCACGGGATGAGATCTTGCGTGGAGCCCCAGATCGAGGGAGATTATCAGTGGTCTTGTATGTCTTCCATTTTCTGATGATTGCTCCCACAGTTGATTTTTTCACACCAAGCTGCTTGCCTATTGTAGATTCACTCTTCCCAGTCTGGTGCAGGTCTACAATACTTTTCCTGGTGTCCTTCGAAAGCTCTTTGGTCTTGGCGGCGTTTGGAGTCTGACTGTTTGAGGCTGTGGACAGGTGTCTTTTATACAGATGATGAGTTCAAACAGGTGCCATTCATACAGGTAACGAGTGGGGGACAGAAAAGCTTCTTACAGAAGACGTTACAGGTCTGTGAGAGCCAGAGATTTTCCTTGTTTGAGGTGACCAAATACTTATTTTCCACCCTGATTTACGAATAAACAGGGCGTTGTTGGAATGCTACTACGCAAGTAACCCCGGCGGAAGGGGCTACATGAATAGGATGAGGGACCTATGGATTCTTCGATACCCAACATCCACAATGACGGCGAAACAACTAGTAGCTCAGTGTTCCAACATTCAAAAGAAGGGACTGCTCTCACAGCTAGAGATTGACGAGGTACAACACAAATGCTACGGCAAGGAGGAGTCAGGACGCCAGGTCAGGGGGGAGATATCATCACCCCCACCCGAGATTGGGTACATAGCCCCAAGTGTGATAGGAGAAGGATTGTTGAGTGTGAGAGGAACTGACCTGAAAAATAGGATCATGGCCAAGCTTGAAACCTGGATCCCCCGTAGCCGGTTACCAAGATTACGTGAAGTACCCTCAGAAGGTCTGCTAGATGATGTTAATGCAGCACTACGGGCAATACCTACAACCACGATTACCGACACTAACAAGCTGATCTACAATACGGCAGCAGTGATCAGTGAGATGCTTGGCTACAAGTTGAACAGCCACAAGGGGCAGTACCCTCCATGGAGAAGGAGGCTAGAGGGCAAGATCAAAGTAGCACGGAGAGAGGTTAGCCAACTAACGGAGTTGCAGAAAGGTGCGACGAATAAGGTGCCTAAGAAATACAGCAAGCTGTCCATACCTGAGGCCTTGGAAACTGCCAAGCAAAGACTCACAGCCTTGGCCAGCCGCTTGAGGAGGTACACCAGAGAGATAGAAGGCAGGAGAATAAACCAGCTGTTCTCCACAGAACCAGCAAAGGTGTACTCTCAGTGGCAAGGGAACAATAAGAGAACAGCACCACCAAGGCTGGAGACGGAGCAATACTGGAAGAGCATATGGGAGAAGGATGCAACCCATAACGGCAATGCTCAGTGGCTAGAGGATCTGAGGGCAGACCACAGCGACCTCCCTGAACAGGGTCCAGTAACCATCACAGTGGCAGATATCCAAGAAAGGGTCTCCAGTATGAAGAGTTGGACAGCACCAGGGCCCGACATGGTTCACGCCTACTGGCTGAAGAAGCTAACTGCACTCCACGAGCGTCTGGCAGCACAAATGAACCAGCTGCTAATTAACGAGATACACCCGGAATGGCTAACTGAAGGCCGGACGGTCTTGATCCCCAAGGACCCCAAGAAGGGACCGGTCCCCTCCAACTACCGACCAATAACCTGCCTCAGTACTACATGGAAGCTCCTGTCAGGCATCATATCGGCTAAGATGAACAGGCACATGGGTCAATACATGAGCGGGACACAGAAAGGAATTGGCAAGAATACCAGAGGCGCAAAACACCAGCTACTGGTAGACAGAACAATCAGCCGAGACTGCAAGACCAGACTGACCAACCTGTGCACTGCCTGGATTGATTACAAGAAGGCCTATGACTCAATGCCCCACAGCTGGATACTGGAATGCCTAGAATTGTACAAGATCAATGGGACCCTAAGAGCCTTCATCAGGAACTCAATGGGGATGTGGCGTACAACACTAGAGGCCAACTCCAAGCCCATAGCACAAGTCACCATCAAGTGCGGGATCTACCAAGGAGATGCTCTGTCCCCACTGCTGTTCTGCATAGGCCTGAACCCCCTCAGTGAGATCATTAACAAGACTGGCTACGGATACCGACTACGGAACGGAGCAGTTGTCAGCCACCTCCTGTACATGGATGACATCAAGCTGTATGCCAAGAGTGAACGAGACATCGATTCACTGATCCACACTACCAGGCTATACAGCAATGACATTGGAATGTCGTTCGGACTGGAGAAGTGTAGTCGGATGGTAACAAAGAGAGGGAAGGTAGTCAGAACTGAGGGGATTGAACTACCAGAAGGCAACATTGCAGACATAGAGGACAGTTACAAGTACTTGGGGATCCCGCAGGCGAATGGGAACCATGAAGAGGCCGCTAGAAAAGCTGCAACCACCAAGTACCTGCAGAGGGTCAGGCAAGTCCTGAGGAGTCAGCTGAATGGTAAGAACAAGATCCGGGCCATCAACACGTACGCCCTGCCCGTGATCAGGTACCCTGCTGGGGTAATAGGCTGGCCAAAGGAGGAGATAGAAGCCACTGACATAAAGACAAGAAAGCTCCTTACCATGCTTGGAGGGTTTCACCCCAAGTCCAGCACCCTGAGGCTGTACGCTAAGCGGAAGGAAGGGGGCCGGGGACTGGTGAGTGTCAGCACCACAGTCCAGGATGAGACAACGAACATCCAAGAATACATTGGGAAGATGGCCCCAACTGACCGAGTGCTCAGTGAATACCTCAGGCAGCAGAAACCCAAGAAAGAGGAGGGAGACGAGGAACCAGCATGGAAGGACAGGCCCCTGCACGGTATGTACCACCGGCAGATAGAGGAGGTGGCTGATATCCAGAAATCCTACCAGTGGCTGGACAAAGCTGGACTGAAAGACAGCACAGAGGCACTAATCATGGCAGCACAAGAACAAGCTCTGAGCACAAGATCCATAGAGGCTGGGGTCTATCACACCAGGCAAGACCCCAGGTGCAGGCTGTGTAAAGATGCCCCAGAGACAATCCAGCACATAACAGCAGGGTGCAAGATGCTAGCAGGCAAGGCATACATGGAACGCCATAACCAAGTGGCCGGCATAGTGTACAGGAACATCTGTGCCGAGTATAACCTGGAAGTCCCGAGGTCAAAATGGGAGATGCCCCCAAGGGTGGTGGAGAATGACCGAGCTAAGATCCTGTGGGACTTCCAGATACAGACGGACAAAATGGTGGTGGCTAACCAACCGGACATAGCGGTGGTAGACAAACAGAAGAAGATGGCCATAGTGATCGATGTAGCGGTTCCGAATGACAGCAATATCAGGAAGAAGGAACACGAGAAGCTGGAGAAATACCAAGGGCTCAGAGAAGAGCTCGAGAGGATGTGGAGGGTGAAGGTAACGGTGGTCCCCGTGGTAATCGGAGCACTAGGTGCAGTGACTCCCAAGATAGGCGAGTGGCTCCAGCAGATCCCAGGAACAACATCGGAGATCTCTGTCCAGAAGAGCGCAGTCCTGGGAACAGCTAAGATACTGCGCAGGACCCTCAAGCTCCCAGGCCTCTGGTAGAGGACCCGAGCTTGAAGGATAAACCGCCCGCAGGGGCGTGCTGGGTGTTTTTTTTATATATATATATATATATATATATATATATATATGTGTGCTCACATTCTCTTCATCACTGTAGAGCACTTGGGTATAGAGAGGACTTCAAGCTGCCCCAGTCCAAATCATGAGCCTTGTGCCACTGTGCTTGGAGCTCTGATCACTCTGTTGGGTCAGACTGTGGCATTGCAGCAAACTGTCAAAACGTCTGCTCTGACAGAGCTGCTCACACTTGTTAATGATCATAATCCAATTTTATGTTTTATGTGTTTTATTTATTTATTTTGCTGTTTTCTGTTATTCTATTGTTTTAACTTACTTTCTGTACAGCACTTTGTTCCTGTGCTGGGTATTTTAAAGTGCTTTATAAATAAAATTGGATAGGATTGGAATGATCATAATGATGAATGATGGTTATCAATGCCTGGCTGCTGCCTGTGTCTTCAGTGTATTTGCTGTGGAGGTAATGAGTGTTATTTACTTTTCACAGATCTTCACTCATATATCAGGTTTTATTAATCTTACCTGGCTCCACTGACATCTACTCCCACCATTAGCTGCCCATTCAGTGACAGCAGTTCATCTCTCAGTTTGATCCCACCACAACGAGCTGCTGGGCTCCTCTTCCTCACCTCCGTCACCCAGATGCAGCCCACATCCATGATGGGGCTCTGATCCCTCCTGCTCCTCGGGCCTCCCTTCTTTCTTCCCTTTGGGTCTCCAAAAATAGGGATGTTTCCAAAGCTAAGGCCGAAGTCCGCAGCATCCCCCTCATCCTTACTGAGGGAAACCGTATGAAGCTCAACATCTAACGCCTCACTGTATGAGGCCCGGCTGGCTGATGGAGCTGTGTCCCCCTCCATGAAGTTGAAATGAATGTACTCCACCAACTTCTGAATAGCAGCCAGACAGAGGGACGTGTCCTCCACATGTCCTCCGCCACTAACAGTGCTGCACACACTCTCCCCATCCCCGTTCTGGTAGGAGTCAGGATCCAGCCGCTGCAGAGAGAAGAAGAGTCACCAATCAGGAAACAGACGTTAGTTTTCAACAAATACACATTAATTCTGTTCCTCACAGGCCACTTTTAATTTTTCCTTCTTTCTTTTTTAATCTTGTCCTGTCAGCAGCTTCAGAACTGTGATGTGAATGCACGGAGCACGCTTTGCTCCTGCAAGAACAGCTATACAGTATCTCGATCAGGGGTGTCAAACTCGCGGCCCCCGGGCCACTTGCGGCCCGTACACTGATGTGGAGAAACATAATGCAGTTTGTCTTTGAAGTGACTGTTTGTTAGGGAGGAAAATCAAAAGCACAACATGACTGACTATGAAGACGACACGAGCAGAGAGCACAAACCTGCTGAGGCTGTCGGTGACAGTCGCACACTGTGTGCACTTATTTATTCTGTTCTATACAAACACAACGTGCGCGCACACAGAGGACCAGTGTGTTTGGAAGGCTTCAGCTAAGTTTGCAGTTTTGTCTGATACAAGATTTGAAATTTAAAAAACAAACGAAACATTTTAGGAAATATTTGTTTGTTTGTTTTGTCCTAGCTGAACACTAACGTGTGAGACGACAGCGCCAGCAGCGGCTCTCCGCTCGTTTCAGTTTGACCCCCTGATCTACTGGCTCCTCTTGTTTATGGGAATCCTTTATCTGTTTGTTTATTCATTTCTGTTGGTCTTATTTCAAATATTACATTGAATGTGCTAGCATGTGCTATCACCAACAGCTTCACTGTAACAGACAAAAACAAACAGCAGCTGGGAGAGACACACGACTCAACAGTCCTCTGATGGTGTGCACTGAAGTGGAGGGCATGCTCACGTAGGAGCACGTCATGAAGTCTCACTCCACCTTTTGGTAGAAAAAGACGTTGGTTTTGTTTTTATTACACCAAATGAAAGCAGATGTTGCTTCTAGAAGCAACCGTACGGAGCCGTGCGTCCTCCTGGGATCAAACCAGGGATCTTTCACTTGGTAGGTGAAACTACAAAACCATCAAACTTTGTTCAGTAAAAATGGAAAAAACGACGCTTGTGCAGCCAGAACAAAGCGCACAATGTTGAGTTGTCTGGGCATTAATGAGGTTGTGGTGGGAAATGTGTCATCGTTAGTCTTGTTTGTTTGTAATGTAGACACACTGTTGTTTTTCTGTCAGTGCGACTGTTGCTGTGATTCGGTGCTGTATAAATCAAACTGAATTCATCTGAATGACATTTTAATAATTAAATGAATTGTGCATGTTTTACTCCCCGTGAGTATTTGTCTCCGAGCTCTCTGATTGCTCTGCCCAGCCCAGGGTCACCACAGAGCAGTGAACGACTTTTCTGTGTATCGTTGTCTTTCCCTCATCTGCTGTCAGGCCATGTCTTTAACAGGTTTGCATCCTGCCTGTCTGACTTCTTGGTGTGATGCATGTCCTCCCACTCAGAGGTTGGGATTTAAGGTGGAATCAGGTAACATCAATGAGAGCATGCAGCATTATCTTATGTGGAGAGACTGGTCAGTACCGTGTAACCAGAGGAGCTGTCCTGACTTAGATCATCATCCTGCTGTGACCTCGTGCTGTGAGCCCCACGCCAATCCTCCAGCAGTGACAGAATGCTTATGGCGTTGTCCTGAGTGATAGGCATCCTGGCATCTCCCCTTGTCCTTCACCAGGCGCCACTCTGATGCTTCCAATGATCAGTGTAGGAGCAGGAACCAGTCTGGGACGGCTGCCCCGAACCCATCTCTCAGAGAGAGCAGTGCAGAGACAGTGTGGCGGAGATGTGAACCAGGGTGGATGTCATCACTGACAGGACACGTCTGGTGTGGGTCTGCAGCACGAGACAGAAACAGTGTGATACAGACTTTAATACACACACAGATAATGTTTGTTTTTCCTGAGTCATCGAGCTCGTCAGTCATTCCTGCCGCACACGTCTGTGCTCTCTGATGCTTCACATGGTAACAGTGCACCAAACAGAGCCTGGAGGGTAAAGAGCTCAGAGTTTTACGATGTACAGCACCAACCAATCAAAAAGCACTGTGCACGATCATTTCCAAAGTACATATAAAATAAATAGCTCAACGTAATGCTAGCCTACTGCTGTTCAGGCTTCAGTGCAGCTATGCCATGTTGGTGGCTGTTATAGAACCGTTTATATTGAGCAGCTAAACAGGAAGAGGTCTGCTCCACGTCATCACAACTGAAACGTAACAAAACAAAAGAGCCGCGCTGCGTACAGAGGCAGAGGAACAGTTACTAGGACTAACTAGCACTACACGCTGAAAACAACCTGGTCTTTGTGACTGCGACACAGGAACCTGCTGACTTCATCGTCTCACAGAAAGAGTTTGTAGAATAAAGAGCAGCGATACGACAGGCTGTGTGTATTTATAGTTCGGATTGAAACTGTGCAGAGAATTCAGATTTTCACCGTGTTATGTGGGACATTCAAATCTTATGACTGAAGACTGAGTCTTGATGCTGTTAGCGAAGCAGTCAGATGCAGGATATGCACGAGATCAACAGCAATGAAATGATTGTGATATTTCACACACAGTGACCTGGGTGATCAAACTGACTTCAGCTCAGCCAGCAGGATCTTCAGGGGCCCGTTCACAACAAGCTGCTCCCGAGGACTCTGGGCTGACACTGCATGTGCACACTTAAAGCTAAGCGTAGCCACATTTGTGGCAGATATAGACAAAAACGCAGGCTACCATGAGACCACGCTGTAATGACTATGTAGAGCCTGGGCTTCAAATAAACTGCTGGGCTTTGTGGCACCATCTGCGTCTGCTATTCCTGTACACACAAACAGTGCCTGCCCTGTCCTGGCCTGAGCTGAACCGTGGGCTGGAACAACTACTTTAAACGTCCCGGGGTGAGGGTATAGTACAGGGTGTATGCTCTGAGGAGACAAACTGCAGTTACAGTCTTGGACTCCTCACTGACTGACAGAAAGCCAAAAACCATACAGGATGGGTTTCATTTGCTTTTGCACTTCAACAAACAGATGACATTTTCACTTGTTCAATAAAGGACAAAGATAAGTGATGGAGTTTAAGACTCAGTTAACAAATGACAAACAAATGCATTAGTTCCTTTGTCAGATCATCACAGACTTACCAGCTCTGCTTCCAGCAAGTGCAGAAACGTAGCAGCTCCTGGGCATTCACAGGATCCTTCAGTGCATCCAGTGTATGTGAGCACAGGAAGCCTGAAAACAAACGCAGCTGTATCTATTTGTGCTGACATCACATCTGCATTTGTCTACAATAAGCCCGTGTGATAGGCTACGAAGGGTTTGTAATCTCCAGACTGAAGTTTGAGAAGAGAACAGGATCATCTGCTGACACACTTCAGCTCAATAACAACAGCATTAACATGACATTTCCAGTAATGACCTAAATCCTCCTAAATGGAGCACTCCCCCCCCCATAATCTCTGGCTCAGTGCTCCACACACGTAGCAGGACGATGCTGCCCATCTACAGGACTGCTGGCTCAGCACCCACAGTCAAACTGGTGAAGCTGACTCCACATCAGGCCTGTTGCACACATGTCAGTGATCATTAGACGTGATAAAGGAATCAGCTGGTGATGATGACCTCATAGAAGGAGCCTCAGCTCTGCATGAAGCACACTCAGAGCTGTGGGAACATTCAGCTCACAGAAACATCTCTGTGGGCGTGGAGGTGTGTGCTGATGACAGCGGTTACTCGTTGTGTACTTGGGAAAGTCGCACGTTGTTCTCACTGCACTGTTTGTTTCATTAATCCTTAGAGGCATCGGTCAGCCATCTTGGTAATGCCAATGGGCATCTATATATCAGCTTAGCAGGCCCATCCCATCTAATGAATGAGAAAGAGCCATGACAGTAATGTCACTGGTACATAAATGATAAGAGCTGCTTATAAAGTTAAAACTATGTCTCTCCCAGACGCTTCAGTTCTACTCTCCATCAGCTGGGAGCTCTACCAGTGTGAGTGTCACACAGCTGAAGACTCTTTGGTACCTGGTCTGGTTCTTATATAACACTTTTCTACTCTCTCACAGCACTTTGTACAGCTAGCACACACTCTCACACTATGATGGCTGCATCAGGAGCAGCTTGGGCTTAGTACCTGTGGCGTACCCAGGGATCAAACCACCAGCCTTCCTGATTGCAGATGACCTCCTCTGCCTCCCGAGCCACCCTGCTGGGTTACACAAAGCTGCACTTCTGTCGTTGCAGTATTTTCCTACAGATTTCTGTTCAGTTTATTCCTCTTTCATTTCTTAGCTAACCTACAACAAATATCTACTGTGGAATATTTTTAATTTCTAGAGGTTTGTGCATCGTCACAGTTCTATGACTGTGGGTGCTGTGATACGACCACAGTCTCATATCCTGATATATGATATTTCTCCTCCCGATAACCACATAGATCACTAAATAGTGCATCTTCTGTCAGTTCTGTGAATCTCAGCAGCTCGACCTGTGTGAATGTTTCAGCTGGGAGTCAATGCATGACACTGTAACGGCCGCCATTTTCTTTGTATTTCTTACACGGCGTGCTGCGGGGAAAAGCCTGTTCTAATGTTTGAGGTTTATTTGGAGCACCTGACGGCTCGTTTTGCCTCTCGTCTGTTAACTCTCTCCACGCTCTGTCACGTGACTCTTGCGTAGGTGGTAGAGGTTTGTCATGTTTGAGTGGGGGTGGGGCCACTTTGTGCAGGTTCAGGTCTGTGTCAGACGTTTCATAACCAAACCATGTCCATGCTACAGAGGCAGCCCCTCGTTTAGGAGTAAGGTCCTGGATGCGTTTGGACCGGTCCTTCTGTTTGGAGCTAACTGGTTCTGCCTCGTCTTCACTGGTCATGCTGGGATCCTCTGTGCCTGCATCCACGTGTCGACCATCCAAACCATGAAAACATTGCTGTAAGCAGTTTATTTTGTGACACCACGAAAAAGTATAATTTGATCGTCATCTCACACGGCCCCAGGCAGAAACACTCCATACCTCACAATAGATACAGCATGAGGATATTCAGAGTAAGCTAGAAGCAGCTTGAAGTGACTGTTGTTGTGAACTGGTGCCATAGAAAGAAAACTGAACTGAAATCAAGTCTGGGATCATTCTTTGAATTTGACAGTTCTTTTCTAAGCTACAGGCGGTTACACTAAGACTTGGATGGATCAATAAGCTACTTTCTAATTAAACTGCTGAGAACATTTACAGAACAGCTGATATTACTCTTCATTTGAGTCTCCAGTGAGATACCCACAGTGGGGTTCAGAGGAGAAGTCTGAAATGTGCTCATTAATGGAGTCGAGCTGAGCTCAGTATTATTCAGACTGTTGGTTGAAGCATTCTTTCTGTCCATCTATAGTTTGGCAACAGGGATTAGTTGGTTCTGTGTTCCAGGCTGACCTACATGCTTCACCCACCCCCACAGCCCACTCTTCGTCCAGGCACCATATGGCCAAAGATTAGAAACAGCCTCATTTCAGTGGATCTAAAGTGCCACATTGTTACAGACTACAGGACAAACCCACAGTATCACTGTAATCTGGAGCACACGCAGCTATGACACTATGGCAGGTCTCTGACTGTCTTCCAGGATACCCATAATTCAGTGCTGCTCTGTGTGGTCTGCCAGTTCAGTTTCTTCATCGGGCACTTCACTCATATATTAAATAGTCTGTGCACACATGGACCCGAAGTTTGAATTAGATGAAAAACATAGTTTTTCTTCTGGATTTAACTTCTCTGTTGTTCTCCACTACTGTTATATTGTTGGAAGTGCCATATTAAAATAAACAGAGGCCAGAGGTCGCAGCGGCAGCAGTCCACACATCCTAGGCCACCTCCTGCACCTGGGAACCAAGGCGTTCCCAAACCAGCGGCGAGACATCATCTCTCATGCTCAGAACACCTCAGCTCAGAGGCACCAGGAGATGAACCACCTTAACTGGCTTCTTTAATGAGGAGCAGCTCTACTCTGAGCTCCTCCTGAAGTTCTTCAACCTACCTCTAAGGGAGACCCAGCAACAACAACAGTCACCTCAAGGTGATTTATACTGTAAGGTAGACCCTACAAAAACCCCAACAACCATATGGCCTCCTATGAGCAAGCCACCCACTACCCATTGGCCATACGTGATGGTAGGAACACAGCAAGTAAATTTACAGGTTCCCTCTGCACGTTCTTCAGTAGGCTGGTAGAACATCTGCATCACTGCAGGTGCTAACAAGACCCCAAGATACTTAAACTCCACTGAAGGCAGCGGCTTGTCCATGCACAGAATGGCCACAGCATAGATGAGGCCTCTGCTCCCCCCAAACCCAAGCAGCCACAGGAAACAATCACTGCATGTCACTTATTCACAGACTAGTGAGGAGGAAGCAACACAACACAAGTGTCAACACTTCAGGGTGAGCCGAGGCCAAAATAATCAACACAACAAAGCTGAGCTCTGACGCCCACACACGGAGAAAAGAACCACGACACAGTCCCAGCTGCTTGTCCTATTCAAAGGCAGGAGAAAACGATTCATTGCGAGTGACGGCTGCTCACCCCTACCCACTCCACTTCCTCCACTGTGACACAGCACCTCAGCCGGCTTTATGGGAAGCGTGTGAACCTCTCAGCGCTCCAGGCAGGCTGGTCCTTCAGCCAATAGTCGATATATTCGTCCAATCGCCCAACCTTAGTGTAGCTTCCCCTGGGTATAACTAGTGTTATGGGGTCTGGTCATTAAAGTCGACTGTGTAAGACAGTCTATCAGCCTCTTCATGTAAACACTTCCTGGGTCTCGTTTCAGGAGCTTGTAAGTATTTTTCTCACTGCGCAGTGACAAAATGTTCTCATGACAGTCTTTCTGGTTTAAACTGTGCATCTACCCTTGTCTGCTGGAAGGATGATGATGTTGTTGTCATTATTAATTGATGTGAGTGCCTTCCTCTCCTCCATGCTGATGTTGGATGCTGGGGGCTTTGCATTGCTGAGACAGGCCCACGTTTGTCTCTGCGTCACAGCAACGTTCAGCCCTTTGGCGAGGATGTTTTTCTCTGCTTGGCTGAGCTGTCTGCCAGATGCATTTTTCACCCACTTGTCCACATCCTCGGTGTGGCATCCTTATCCTTTCTGCTCACTGAGGACACTCAATGAGTGTTTCAATGCACAACAAGTAGGTCAAACTTCCTTTGCTGCCTGGTCTTAGAGTTTTCATGCTGTGCACGACAAGCCCTCTCAGAGAATTCAAGCACCTTTTAAAGAGTAAGATAAGATAAGATAACCTTTATTAGTCCCACACATGGGAAATTTGTTTTGTCACAGCAGGAAGTGGACAGTGCAAAAGTTATGAGGCAAAAATTAGAATACAATAAGAATAAATACAGTACACAACTGTACAGAATAGAATAAAATAAAATACTATATACAGTAGAATAAAATAAAATAAATATACAATAAGATAAAAATAGAATACAAATACAAATACTATATACAACTGAGTAAAAATACAACGATGCCAGAAAGGAGCATAGTAAGCACACCCAGAGATGTAACCACATTAAGCCAGTATTAAAATCCCTTTATGAACTAACAGAAGGACTTTAAAGGCGTGTTGAACTGGGAACCAGTAGAGCATCTCAGTGATCTGGCCCCCTGGTACATCTCTGACTTGCTCACTGACTATAACCTGATTAGACTTCTTAGGTCAGCAGTTTGTGTGTGTGTGTTAACTTACACTGACATTCAGTTAGTTGTAGTTCCCTTTCTTATTTTTTAGCTTCAGCTCTGAAATAAAGCACACAGCACAGGACACAGTGTGTTTGGCTACACAGGGCCACTGGAACATGCGGGGATTACAGATATTTATTGTTTCAGGCCACGCTGAGCTGCTGTCAGCAGTTTATGTGAGCTGTGTGGGGCCCGAGCAGAGCAGGCTGCGTCTGTGTACAACTGCAGCTATATTAACCTCCTGTAATCATACAAAAAGCCTTCTATACACAACACTCCATTGTGACAAAATGCTTCAACTTGTTAAGAAGTTATGAACATAAAAAAGTAAAACTATGACATGTATATAGTATATATGTAGTATAGTATGACACGGACGGGCAGGAGAAAGAAAAGGCATGTCTCTGTTTATGTCCAGAGCCCAGACTTGAAGCTAACTGAACATCCCTGAGAGACCTGACAATAACTGTGCACTGATGCTCTTCACCCACCCTGACGGAGGCTGAGAGGTTCTGCAAAGATAAATGGGAGAGACTGCTCAAAGATATGCGTGCCAAGCTCGTAGCATCATCCTCGAAAAGACTTAAAGCTGCAACTGCAGTCAAAGGTGTGAAGCCTCAGCTACACGTCATTTTTAAATATGATTTTTAATAAATGTGCAAGAATTTCAACAAACCTTCTTCACTTTGTGACTATGGGACTGTATCGAATATTCAAGTAAAAAGTTTAATTCCATTATGGAATAACTGTTACTGAGCTGCATGATATTGCCACATAATAAAACTGAAACATGTTTTTTCCGAGGGATGTTGCATCTTTGGCTTTCTAAGCAGCTGCTTATAGCCTGTGTATCTACATCAGTAATATGTCACATGAAAGGAAGTAAATGGCCTGTATTTGTATAGCACTCTTCACACTACATTCAGTCATCCACCCATTCACACACACACACACTGGTGATGGCAGCTACATTGTAGCCACAGCCACCCTGGGGCGCACTGACAGAGGCGAGGCTGCCGGACACTGGTGCCACCGGGCCCTCTGACCACCACCAGTAGGCAAACATGGGGTCAGTATCTTGCCCAAGATGCCAAGGATATCTGGCATGCAGCCAGGAGGCAGCCTGGGATCGAACCACCGACCTTCTGATTAGTGGCTGACCTGCTCTGCCACCTGCCACCCACATCCGTAAGTATCCATATTTCCTTACATATCAGCAGCTGCTGGTGTCTCGCCCTCCGTGGCAGGGCTGTGTCATATCACTGAGTCATTCACGTGCTTCGTATGACAAGAAGGGCAAACGGTGCAGGGAGAGCGACTGATATTGCAGGATGTCAGTGGGCGGTTTGAGCTCTTGTTAGCAGGATGGGACCACAGTCGAGGAGTCAGAGAATGTGAGCCATTCTGTGACACAACAACAGCGTTTTGACTGTGTCAGCACTACACAACAATGTGATTGGTCAGATGTTCATACACATCCAAAACATTGTACCATTGAACTTGATGTGAAAAAATAAATGCAGCAAATTCGTCCTGCGTAACGATTCATTCAGTGTGAACGGCTGCTTCACGATGAGTCAAAAGAAACACAAAAACATTCGCACAGATTTCACTGCTGATTATTAGAGATAGGTTTATCATATTTAAGATCGAAGCATTAATTAATGGCAGGACTTCCTTGAGCAGTTTTGTAGGAATGGGGTCTAAAAGACACATTGATGGTTTGGAGGAAGTAATTATTGAAGTTAACTCAGAAAGATCAATTAGAGAAAAAGAGTCTAACTTAACATCAATGGTACTAAGAGTAGCTGTAGATAATATTACATCTGTGGGATGATTATTGGTAATTTTTTCTCTAATGATAAAAATTTTATTTGTCAAAAAGTTCATGAAGTCATTACTAGTTAACGTTAAAGGGATGGTTGGCTCAACAGAGCTCTGACTGTTTGTCAGCCTGGCTACAGAGCTGAAGAGAAACCTGGGGTTGTTCTTATTTTCTTCAATCAGTGATGAATAGTGTTGGGTAAGTTACTTTAAAATAGTAACTTAGTTACATTACTAGTTACTTCTCTCAAAAGTAACTCAGTTACTTCAAGTTACTCGTTACTTTCAAAGTAACTAGTTACTAGGGAAAGTAACTTTGGTTTTACTCAGAATTCTCTTGTTAATGTGTTGCTCCCATAACTTTGCAGTCTTCTAGCTTGCTTACTTGCCACAGTGCACTGTGCCACCTACCAATAGAAAGGAAAAGATAATGTGCATATTTCCACGAGAGAAATCCCACGCCTGGACCGTCATTGACTGCTGCCATGATTCTAGCCTACGTCACAGCATCATGTGCGCCTTTTACATCCAACACAAAAACTGCAGTCGTGGTGCTTTCGATTGTACTCAGAACTCGGAAATTCTGCCTTCTGAATAGGAAGATGTAGGTAACACCAGACTGCAGATGAGCTGCATACAGGGCTGGACTGGGACAGAAAACTGGCCCGGGCATTTTGACTATTATAGGAAAAATCATAAAGCCTTTGAATGAAAATAAACACTGTTGTGACAGTGATGTACACTGTTCTGATGGTATATATGCATCAATCTATCAATCGTTTGTTGTAAGATTCAGATAATTATTTTTTAAAAGCTAGACATTTTAAATGATAATAAGAAAGTATTTCTTTGTGCCCCCCTCTCCCTGTTAATGCCCTACCTGCCCCCTGGCAACACTTTGCTAGACCCGCCCCTGCACAGTTACCAGCTGTCAGCTACCTAAAAAAGGATCCTGGTGTTATTTGTCTCTCAGAAACAGTTCATAACTTCAACTCATCCATGTCACCTAAAAGGTAAACCTGTTTCTCCATCACAGCTCTGATGATTCAGTAAGGACATCTCCTGGTTTCATCTTCATGTTTCCCTCTCACCAGATAACCAAACCATATCATGACCAGCAGCTTTACAGCTGTGGCTCCAGCAAACATCAGCTGATACTAGAAATTAATATTAAATAAATTCTAACAACAGCTGATCAAGCTTAAACGTGCTGCTGTTGTTTAGCGCGACATCCGCTGGTTTCCTCTTTCGGCGCAAAGTGGGCGATAAACAAACAAGAGAGCTGATCAGCTGATCATTGATCAGTTTCATGATTGAAGTAGAAACGGGAGAGGGAGGGGGGAGAGAATGAGAGGAGAGGCAGCTGTGCAGCGTAAACACAGAATAACTCCAGCTTTGTGTCTTTTTCATTGTAGCTGAATTACGGGACAAACTGTTCCTTTTCACCTCAATAAGAAACGCGTAATATTTTCTCTGAATACCAGACGGGACGGTTGGCAACTCTAATAACTTATGAACAAAATAAAGTTCAACATCATTAACTTCATAGCACCACCCAGCTGTATAGAAACTCCGTCATGCTAGCTAGCACGCAGTACGGAAAAGGTCAGAATAACGAAAATAAACTCCACCTACACTTGGTTCATATCTGACCCAGAGAGACTGCAGGTCATAACTTCTTACCTGAAGTTCAGTTCACACTTGGACCGGCGGCCACCTCGGGTCTCTTTTCCTTCTGCGTCCCCTTTCCTTCATCCACCTGCTGGCCTCCACCACTTGCTAATGTTACTGAATCTGTGGAAACTACGCGATGCCACCAAACGAAGTAACGAGTAACGACCCTATCTAAATCCCAGTAACGAGTAACTCGTTCCTGATTTTGGCATAATAACTAGTTACTGTGCTCATTACCGCAATAATAACGTAGTTACTGTAACGCGTTACTTAATAACGCATTAGTCCGAACACTGGTGATGAATAGTAAGATGTTCTGGCTTTGCGGAGTGCTTTCTTATAAAGCAGCAAACTATTTCTCCAGGCTAAATGATGATCCTCTAAATTTGTGACACGCCATTTCCTCTCCAGATTACGAGTCATCTGCATTAGTGTACGTGTTTGAGAATTATACCACGGAGTCAGGTACTTCTGATTTGAGGCCTTAGTTTTCACAGGAGCTACAGTATCCAGAGTCGTACGCAGCCAAGATGTAATATTATAAACAATATAACTGAGAGAAAAGAGACTTGTGTTTTCTTACAGGGGGATTTATTCGTCCTTCAACATTTATGTGAACTAGTAATGGTTCTTAGACTTGTACACTTGTTCGAACTTGCATTCTAACCTAGAGGCAACCAGGTTTCTGTTCCTCGAGTTTGGACTGGTGCAAACTTAACAACACACACAAGTCTCCATGTCAAACCTTTATACAATAATCACATGTGTAGCTGCATACACAAAGCTTTTATCTGCAGCAGTTATTCACTTGTTCATACTGGTTACTAATAGATCCCTTCCTGGCTCAAGATCAGTTAAGCAATGGGAATATTTCTTGCTTCCCATGTAGGGCTCTACGGTTGCACTGGCGCTCGAACGGCTGGTTGCACCGGTGTGACCTAGGATTTCTTTAGTCGCATGCCAAAATATTTTTTTATGTGAAGGTCACTTGGTGTTCACTCTCTCTGTGGTAGAGTATCACTTCCTGTTCCTGCTCAAACACAGTGGTGTTTCTGAGTAGCTTATCTGCTTAGCAATTTAATTAAAAACTTTTAAATACATTCTTTTTTCATAGTATAATCTTCACGTGCTTCATCCGAAGCACACTTTCTGAGTACTCACTACCTAATTTATAGCCAAAGTATTCACTCACTGTCTCTGTACTGTTTCGCTAGCTTAGCTTAGCTCGTAGCCGACTCGTTAGCACCATGGCTACTTCACCTGTCCCTCCTGCACTTTCTTGCTCATTGTGTCAGATGCAATGGCGTGTCCAGCGGGGTGGCCTAGGGGGGCACAGGCCACCCCCCCAACCAGACTGGCCACCCCAGGTGCCACCCCAAAGGCAAAACAATACAATTCAATCAAATATCAGATTATGTTTTCACGGTGAAGCTCAGATATCCGAGTGTAAGTGAATGCAGCATCGGCTTCTGCGCTATGTGCATCACGTTAGCAAAGGTAGGAGAGCCAAGCACGAAAGACGTCACTGCAGGAAACAATTTTTCGGTGAAAGAAAATGAGGACAGAATAAATGTCCCGGTAAGTAATATTAAGTTTGTTGAGTTTAGTAAACTTCGGTGAAATTAGAATCCCAAGGAAAAAATAACACTTAAAGAATTATTGCAGCCGTCGAATATTTCTGACAGTATGCTACTGAGGGCAGCTAACATAAGAGTTATGAGTTATAAGATATAATCTAAGTCGTAACATTGCTGTATGGAGCTGCAGATTTGGTTGCAGGTTAACATAGCTGGACTGGCCATCGGGCATACCGGGCATATGCCCGGTGACTTATTTTTTATTTTTATTTTGTAAGGGCATGAACAATGAGAGGTGGTGGATTGGCCAGATGCAGGTCCATGTGTAAAAATAACTCAGTTGTTTGGTGGTGGCTATGGCGGGGCTTCCACAGAGGCCAGCAGGTGGATGAGGGAAAGGGGAGGCAGGAGGAGAGACCCGAGGCAGCCGCCGGTCCGAGTGTCAGGTGAACTGAACTTCAGGTAAGAAGTTATGAGCTGCAGTCTATCTGGGTCAGATATAAACCAAGTTTAGGTGGAGTTTATTTTCATGTTGCTGACTTTTTACCCTCAGTTGCAATAACTCGTACTGCGTTCTAGCCAGCTTGACAGAGTTTCTATACAGCTGGGTGGGTGCTATGATGTTACTGATAGTGAACTTTATTTTATTCATAAGGTTAGTTAGTAGAGTTGCCAACGGCTCCTTAAAAAAATGGAATGGTCCCTCATTCAGAGAAAATATTACGCGTTTCGTATTGAGCTGAGAAGAGACGCAGTTTGTCCCGGACTTTAGCTAGAATGGAAAAAAGACACAAAGCTGGATTTATTCTGTCGTTACGCTGCACAGCTGCCTCTTCTTCTCTCATTCTCTCTCCCCCTCCCTCTCCTGTTGCTACTTCAATCATGAAACTGATCAATGATCAGCTGATCGGCTCTCTTGTTTATTTATCGCCCACTTTGTGCCAGAAAGAGGAAACCAGCGGATGTCGCGCTAAACAACAGCAGCACGTTTAAGCTTGATCAGCTGTTGTTAGAATTTATTTAATATTAATTTCTAGTATCAGCTGATGTTTGCTGGAGCCACAGCTGTAAAGCTGTTGGTCATGATATGGTTTGGATATGTGGTGAGAGGGAAACATGAAGATGAAACCAGGAGATGTCCTTACTGAATCATCAGAGCTGAACAGGTGATGGAGAAACAGGTTTACCTTTTAGGTGACATGAATGAGTTGAAGGGAAGTTATGAACTGTTTCTGAGAGACAAATAACACCAGGATCCTTTTTTACGTAGCTGACAGCTGGTAACTGTGCAGGGGCGGGTCTAGCAAAGTTATGCCAGGGGGCAGGTAGGGAATTAACAGGGAGAGGTGGGGCACAAAGAAATACTTTTCTTTCTTATTCTCATTTAAAATATCTCGCTTTTATTAAATAATTATCTAAATCTTACAACCAAAGTTTTTATCTGACGTAAAATGTATAGAAATCATACATATACCAACAAGACAGTGTACATCACTCCACAACAAAGACTTTAACTGAACAAACACACACATCCACACATGTGCAATAACACTAAGTGCAATAATCTTTTCTGGCATCGTTGTATTTTTACTCAGTTGTATATAGCATTCGTATTCTATTTTTATCTTATTGTATATTTTTATTCTATTTTATTCTACTGTATATAGTATATTATTTTATTCTATTCTGTATAGCTGTGTACTGTATTTATTCTTATTGTATTCTAATTTTTGCGTCATAACTTTTGCACTGTCCACTTCCTGCTGTGACAAAACAAATTTCCCACGTGTGGGACTAATAAAGGTTATCTTATCTTATCTTATCTTATCTTAACAGCATTTGTTTTCATTCAAAGGCTTTATGGCTTTAATACCTGGTGGGCCGGTCTCTAGTCAAAATGCCCGATTTTCTGTCCCGGTCCAGCCCTGCAGGTTAATACTGGCAGTGTCACCATGCCAGCTGACTGTATTTCATCATCAGCCAGTGTTGTTCTTTATCAATATTACCAAAGTTTACCATAAGGCAGCAGAGAAAGTATTTACTTGCTTTCAGGTTTTATTCAAATGTTAGTCTTTTCAGTTGTTTCCCCACTTTTTTCCTGTTTCAAAATCAAACACCAGTTTGTGAGAAGATTATCTTCTTTTTTTAAATAGGCAGATAAAATTTTACATTGGCATTGGCTAATTTGTCAATTGTTTGTTACAAATGTTCGTATTTTAATATTCAAAAATGTTTTTGCCCAAAACATATGTGCACTATATGTCAGTAAAAATACTATGCAAATATTGCTGTCCTTGAATGCTGAGTAAACACTGACAAAGCACTGATTGTATCTCTTGTACTTTATCAACGCAGTATCTAAAAACTTTGCACCGTAGTGGTTAAAATCTCATTCTAATAAGAGTTAAAAGCTCATTCGGTTATTAGGTTTATAGGATTATTGAATTATGGTTAATGGTTGGTAGAATTTTTTTTTTAAACATTATCTGCCAATTACATCTGCCACCCTTCTCCAAATCTGTGCCCCTACCTGGCCCCCCCAACAAAAATTTTCTAGACACGCCACTGGTCAGATGTTTAGTTACTCCTCGGCTTCCTTTAGCAGTAATGATATCTCTAACAAATGTAGCATATTTGCAGCTCTGGAAGCCAGGATTACTGAATTGGAGACTCAGCTTCGCACCCTTCATTCACCCGTAGCTAGCCAGGCCCCTGTAGCTGGTGCAGCCGAAGATAGCGTAGGCCCCGCTAGCTGTTCCCCGGCAGACCCCAAGCAGCTGGGGAAAGAGGGCGGCTGGGTGACGGTGAGGAGGAAGCATAGTCCTAAACAGAAGCCCCAGGTACACCACCAACCCGTTCATGTGTCTAACCGTTTTTCCCCACTCGGCGACACACCCGCCGGGGGTCAAACTCTGGTAATTGGCGATTCTGTTCTCAGACATGTGAAGCTAGAGACACCGGCAACCATAGTCAATTGTCTTCCAGGGGCCAGAGCAGGTGACATTGAAGGAAATTTAAAACTGCCGGCTAAGGGTAAACGTAAATTCAGTAAAATCATAATTCACGTCGGCAGTAATGACACCCGGTTACGCCAATCGGAGGTCACTAAAATCAATATTGAATCTGTGTGCAACTTTGCCAAAACAATGTCGGACTCTGTAGTTTTCTCTGGTCCCCTCCCCAATCAGACCAGGAGTGACATGTTTAGCCGCATGTTCTCCTTAAATTGCTGGCTGTCTGAGTGGTGTCCCAGAAACGATGTGGGCTTCATAGATAATTGGCAAACCTTCTGGAGGAAACCTGGTCTTGTTAGGAGAGACTGCATCCATCCCACTTTAGATGGAGCAGCTCTCATTTCTAGAAATATGGACAAATTTATTAAACCCCCCCCAAAATATGACTATCCAGAGTTGGGACCAGGAAGCAGAGTTGCAGTCTTACACGCCTCTCTGCAGCTTCTCTCCTCCTGCTACCCCCCAAAAACCCATCTCCATAGAGACTGTGTCAGCTCCCAAACAGAAAAAAAAAAGAGTTGAAAAACTGTCTAAAGTCTTTCATCTTTAATAAAATGATCAGCGTTCTGCTCTACCAGGTGTAACAATTGAGTTTAACATCCAGGCATCCATGAAAACGGAATTTATGACATTTAACGGAGTTAGAAGTTAGCAGGGAGTTAGCTCGCTAGCTTCTATCTAAATACAATATAGCATGTCCTGACTGCGGGGTTTTGGAAACAGATTCAAACGTACAGCTCTGTTATCACTTCCAGCGTAAATGAAGACAGGAAACTAAACAGCAGTGACGTTTGTAGGGTTACTGAAGTTGGGCTAGCTGGTATATAATGATGTGCTACGTGACCGCTAGCGACACAGCTATGTTAGCATAATATAAACAAGCTAACTTTTTTCCACTCGATAAAAGTTAACGTGAGTGTTCTCGGTGGTCAGAAACAAATGTAATCGCATGGCAGGATGCTGTAAAAGGACCAAACTTCAGCCAGGAGAACAACTGAGATAATCCATCCACAATACGAGGTTAGTCATTCATATACTGCTGCATGGGCTGGGCTGTAGTTACATCCTAAGGTTTTAAAAACTGAGCTTAAATAAATGATTAGCGGTAATAAAAGCCGAGGGAGGTCAACAGTGATCACTCACTATTTTAGGAGCTTTTTGAGATTAAATAGAAGAAAATACAAAACATTAAACATGTTAACAACACAAAAGCCATATTAAACGCAGACTACTTTAGACCCGGAAGTAGGATTCGTCACATCATCACTTAACAATCAGATTAATCAACCAAAGACTCAGACAGACTTTTAATTCATTTGAAAGCCTGATGCTTAGCCTCATCCACCCCAGCTGTAAAACTCGGAAAATCAAACTGGCTTCTCTCAAAATGTAAAAGAACCCACCCACCACTTTAATCACACTCTAGATCTTGTTTTAACATATGGCATAGAAACTGAACATTTAACAGTGTTTCTTGAAAACCCTCTCCTATGGAAGAAATATAGTATCATCAGAATTAAAGTATTTTTAGACATTGAATTTATGACACTGAATTTTTATCCTCCAAATTTCCCTGCAAAAATATTCACCTGCAAAAATTCACCTGCAAAAAATTCACCTGCAAAAATTCACCTGAAAAAAATTCACCTGCAAAAAATTCACCTGCAAAAAATTCACCTGAAAAAAATTCACCTGCAAAAATTCACCTGCAAAAAATTCACCTGCAAAAATTCACCTGCAAAAATTCAACTGCAAAAGTGATGAACTTTAATGACCCAAGCCAGAGCAATCAGCACCAGATCGAGTCGAGTGGCTCTCGGCCAATTAAATTACGCTGTTTGATCACATGACACCAAGGCTGACATAAATGTTTTATCTACTTAATCATTAATGTAACAGTGTTTAGAAAGTTAGCACATACATGTAATTTTTCTTTTTTTTATGTATCCATCTATAGAACGCTGCATGTTATAGTGTAAATCTGCCTGTTCTCTGTCAGAAACCTGCCTGCAGAAAATGAACCTAAAGGATGTAATGCAAGGATGTCATCACTTTCAAGATAGAGAAAGCATAAAGTGACAATTATGAATCACTTAATATGATAAGGAGATTCTGCAGGTCATTAATCAATGTATAAAATTAAATAAAATTATTTTTAGTGACACAAGATACAAATATGGAAGGAAGATGTATAATCGCTCAGTTTGGGGAAATTGTGGGTAGCCTGCAAGGGCCTCAACTTCTCCATACCCACAATGTGCAACAAATGGGCACAGCTGATCTTCAACAGTGGAACATCGGCCAGTTACTTCCAACTTTAACGCAGCTTGTAGTCTTGGAGAGCAGCACACCAAAACTGCATGCACAACTTCTGCTAACAGTGGAAACAGATTAAGAAATCCATGCAAACAGATTCATAAACCGAAAAAATATTATTTTACAGGATTAATGATCATATCAGCCGCTGGCTGATCACAAACCCTGAGGGTGTATACGAGAAGCAGAAGAAGCAGAGGGGATATCCAGTTTAAGTTTAGATAGTATTTGTAAAGATATTGACCATATCCTTTTCTGAAAGTGTGGATATAATGGATGGGGTAAGGTACTGACATGCTACAACTTTGTAGTTGTTAAGTTCTGGCTACAAGTATACATACCCATCTTGTACATTTTTTTATTTTATTATTATTATTATTATTATTATTATCATCAAAATCATCATCATCATCATCATCCTACCCAATTATCTGTTTCTTTTAATCAGAGTATGCTGTTTTAATGACTTTACAATATCATTTACATTGTGTTCCTTACATTTTCCCCAATTGTATGTTATATTAATCCTATATTTCCGTTTTAATATTTCTAATGTTTGCCTTGTTTTCTTCACTGTCTGGTCTGCCTCTGTCTCACCTGTATGGATGCATTTACACCTAAATGTCCCCAACAAAGGATGTTTTAATTCACCACTATTCCAGTGAAACACGAGTCTCCCACCTTCCTGCTACCAGTCTGGAGTTTTTGTTCACCAAAGCACACACCAACTTCATACTGACGGACAGATCACTGCCCTTTTGCCGCCTTGTCTGACCGTGTTTTGTGGCTGTGGTTCACTTCACCTCACTCTTCCCCATTCTTGTCATTAAATCAGGCCGTTCTGCAACCATGGCAGCCATTCAATCTATGGCTTTATTCATGGTGTATTTTACCCCTTCACCAAAGGCCGTTTTCGTTTACAACATTATATTTGCAGTGTTCGTCTATCTATCAATATCTGCGGAGTATTTTTTAACGAGTATCCTATTTTCTAAAGCACAGCATGTAAAGGGTAGCTCGGTTAGCAGGATGCTAGCATGTAGCGCTTAGTGAGACACGCCTCAGACGAGTTGAGCAAAGACCCCGTCTGTGTACTTTATACGTGAGCAACGGATTTAAATAAAATTAACGTTTCAAAAGACAAACTTGAAGATAAAAAACAATATACTTACCGGAGAATCGCCAGGGTTTGCCGCTTCCATCTTGCTGCTCCTAAATTCAAAACTGCCTCTGCAGTCAGGCAGGGGAGGCGTGGAAATTGTCTTTGAGTTAGTCAAACGTTTTCCTTAGTTCGAGTAGATGATAAAATAAAAATAAATGGGATTTTAAGTAGGACTAGGCGTTCTGTAATGATCTCTATTTAGGAGAAAAACTTAATCACTCACCTCTAAACAGCTCTCTTTTAGGAGACACACTGCTGGCTAACGGTGTCATGTGATCAAACAGCGTAATTTAATTGGCCGAGAGCCACTCGACTCGATCTGGTGCTGATTGCTCTGGCTTGGGTCATTAAAGTTCATCACTTTTGCAGTTGAATTTTTGCAGGTGAATTTTTGCAGGTGAATTTTTGCAGGGAAATTTGGAGGATAAAAATTCAGTGTCATAAATTCAATGTCTAAAAATACTTGAATTCTGATGATACTATATTTCTTCCATACTCTCCTGTCTGATCATTTCCTGATTACATTTACAATAATTGATTACACAGCAGTGGAGAGTAGACTTTATCACAGTAGATGTCTTTCTGAAAGCGCTGTAACTAAGTTTAAGAATATAATCCACCCGCTGTTATCATCTTCAATGCCCTGTACCAACATAGAGCAGTTTCAGTCAGGTTGCAGAGCTCATCACAGCACAGAAACAGCTTTAGTGAAGGTTACAAATGATCTTCTTATGGCCTCTGACAGTGGACTCATCTCTGTGCTTGTCCTGCTAGACCTCAGTGCAGCGTTCGATACTGTCGACCATAATATCCTATTAGAGCGATTAGAACATGCTGTAGGTATTACAGGTACTGTGCTGCAGTGGTTTGTATCATATCTATCTAATAGACTCCAGTTTGTGCATGTAAATGGAGAGTCCTCTTCACACACTGAGGTTAATTATGGAGTTCCACAGGGTTCAGTGCTAGGACCAATTCTGTTTACATTATACATGCTTCCCTTAGGCAGCATCATTAGAAGACATAGCATACATTTACACTGCTATGCTGATGACACCCAGCTCTATCTGTGCATGAAGCCAGATAACACACACCAATGAGTTAAACTGCAGGAATGTCTTAAAGACATAAAGACCTGGATGGCCGCTAACTTTCTGCTTCTTAATTCAGATCAAACTGAGGTTATTGTACTCGGCCCTGAAAATCTTAGAAATATGGTATCTAAGCAGATTCTTCCTCTGGATGGCATTACCTTGGCCTCCAGTAACACTGTGAGGAACCTTGGAGTCATTTTTGACCAGGACATGTCCTTCAACGCACATATTAAACAAATATGTAAGACTGCTTTCTAGTGCTGTTCGATATAACAATATATATCGGATGACGATATAAAAACGTCTGTCGTTTCATTTTACGCTATCGTTTGTTTCGTGGTGTTGCAAAATAAACTGTTTACGCCAATATTTTTTCATCGTTTTGATGATCATTGTAGTGGCTATATTAATTTCCTAAAGTTCTCTCTTTCTCTTATATTTAATATAACCACACTACAAGGTGGTTTGGGAAAATAAATTAAAAGTATTTAGCTGAAGTGTATTTTTTTTATGTTAGTTCTTTTTTTTAAACTTGTAGTTCTAAATTGGAAGATTATTGTGATATTGAAATATTTTTTTATTTTTTCATCGCTCAAAATAAGCGTCACGCTCGCGGAAGCCGGTGTACCCGCCGAAACGCCATGCATTTATCGAGACTTTCAACCCCAGGTAGGCCAATTATGGATCTTCGGATCCACATTATGTCAGCAGCTCCACTGTGAGCTATGTTAAAAACAAACACCGCTCACGCCTCACAGACGACAGCTTACAGTCCTGCGTAAAGATGAAAGTGACTTCGTACAGCCCCGATCTGCAGACACTGTGCGCAGAGGTTCAGGAGCAGAAGTCCCGTTGTAAACATATCACGAAAGACCCGATGGTGTTTGCATGAACACGCTTTTCAGCATCTCTTTATTGACCACTTTTCACACACAGTTGCTGTACGCATACAGCCAGCTGTAGCTTTTCAGCTCACAGCCCGACATATACCAACAACAGCATAGAGAGCACAGACGCTCAGGTGCGTCCGCCTCCCCTGCAGCGGCGCTGCAGACCACGCCCCGCCACAGACATTAACCAGGTAAAATACATATTTAGGCAGAATTTTGCAAATATCTATTTTTTTTAGCAGCATAGTGCTTTTTTTCCAATTATTTTTTAAAAGTCAGGTCAAGGCTCCAAAAGCCCAAAGGCGATATGAGGGTGGCGGCTCACAACAGTTTTTGTTTCCTGGATCCTTTTAGTTCAGCTGGGTGTCTTTCCTTTTGTTATATTTCTTTAGGAGTTCAAAATGTGTTCATTACATAAATAACATGTCATTTTCTCTGTAGCATTTCATGGATTTCATAAGCAACACACTTTAGTTGTTCACACAAAGCATACAAGTAATAAACAATATATACAGTGCAAGGGGGTAGATTTGGTTTTGGCGTTGGTGGGGACGGACGATTCAACCATCGAACCCTGTTTCTTTTTTTCCCTTTTTGTCTTTGCTTCTTGATTTAAAAAAAAGGAGAAATATACTTGCCTACATATGCTATTCTACATGCTTTTAAACCATTTAAAATTACAATTCATAGTTTTACATGTGAATTATATAATGTTAAATTACTATTAAACAAATGACTGACTAAGTATTTTAGGCTTTAGTTTACTTCAGCCATATTCCATATAAATCAGGTATCATACAAACATAAAAATAGCTTCAAATACAGTCATGACAATAAAAGAATATGACTTCAAGGACTTAACAACATTACTTCAGTTACACCAACATCTCTGATACATTAGCACTAAGGGGACACTGAATGCAGTATCTGCGTTTTATCCTCAGATTACAATTATTATTCTGTGCTTGATGTGCCTCACCTTTGGGCCTGGCTCTTCCCCTCTGACTGCACTGGGACATATTGCCACCTGATAAAATAACACATTGATTTGTGCCATATAAAAGTGAGACATGTCAATTCAGATTCTTTGTCAAACATACACTAATGAATCAATTTACACCAGCAGCCTAACAATTGTCATGATAATAAATACTAGTTAATCTATAGCACCAAATCATCAGCCAGTCACCTGTGAGCTCGCCTCTTCACCTCTGTCTGAGCTACAACATGGCAGAGCTGCCTCTGTCACCTGATGAATAACAGTGAGACATTCCACATACATGCAGTCACACATGTGCTTCAAATACAGTCATGAACCAACAAGTCATCATCCAATTTCACCTGTGACCTTCTGTCACCATTGCTCTCTGAGCTTTGGGTTGGTTGAAATATTTGCATATCATGATGACATTTTATCTCAAAAATGAACCCTATGAATACGTCAGTGCGATTAGGATGAAATTATTGTGTCACCAACATTTTAACATTAAACATATAATTCTAACAGCCTCTGTAAACTAATATCCGGGCTGCTCGAGGCTGACGTTTTCTGACAGTTTCAATCAAAATGAGAAACGCTGCTCTGAGACTGAGAGAACTAATAGTGCTGCCTGTTATGCAGTTAGTTTCCCAAACACGTTATTCATGGTTACATACAGTTTCAGACTGATGTGGGCCAAAGCCTAGCACAGCCTGTAACGTTATTGTGACACATTTTATGAGTGAACTTGGCTTTAAGTGACTTACAGGTTTCTTTGAAAAATACTTTCTTATATCCAGGTTCTTCCTCTTTGCTGCCGTCCTCCTCTCCTCCTCGCAGCGCAGGTTTGCCGCTGCTGAAACTAAACAGAGCTCCCTGAAAGGCTCAGCCAATCACATTGGCCATATTTGTCACATGATGTAGGACTCCAGTAGAGAACGTAATTTAACTCTTTCTGCACCGCTGGGTGAACGAGACGCTGACAGATCGTTTTTTTCTTGATTTTCTTTATTCGAAGAGATCAAATTATTGGTGGGGACAATTCAATAATCGCAGGATATTGGTGGGGACATGTTCCTTCCGTCCACGCCAAGTCTACGCCCTTGATACAGTGTTATCTTCATTTTAGATGTCAAAAAGTATTTGCGGCTCCCAGTGTTTACCTTTGCGTGGAAACCGGGTCCAAATGCTGACCCCTGTCCTAGAGTATTTAAAAGTAGAATGGGAGGCAGAGCCTTCAGTTTTCAGGCCCCTCTTCTGTGGAACCAGCTTCCAGTTTGGATTCAGGAGACAGACACTATCTCTACTTTCAAGATCAGGCTTCAAACTTTCCTTTTTGCTAAAGCATATAGTTAGGGCTGGACCAGGTGACCCTGAATCCTCCCTTAGTTATGCTGCAATAGACGTAGGCTGCCGGGGATTCCCATGATGCATTGAGTTTTTCCTTTCCAGTCACCTTTCTCACTCACTATGTGTTCACACACCTCTCTGCATTGAATCATATCTGTTATTAACCTCTGTCTCTCTTCCACAGCATGTCTTTATCCTGTCTTCCTTCTCTCACCCCAACCAATCACAGCAGATGGCCCCGCCCCTCCCTGAGCCTGGTTCTACCGGAGGTTTCTTCCTGTTAAAAGGGAGTTTTTCCTTCCCACTGTCACCAAAGTGCTTGCTCATAGGGGGTCATGTGATTGTTGGGTTTATGTCTGTGTGTATTATTGTAGGGTCGACCTTACAATGTAACGCTCCTTGAGGCGACTGTTGTTGTGATTTGGCGCTGTATAAATACAATTGAATTGAATTGAATTACAGCAGTGTAACTGAGACCACAGGGCACAGAACTACTAACTCTGAAAGAAGTACAGTAAGCAGCGCACTGTGTGAAGTCATGTATGTAAACTTCAAGTTTAGCCTTTTGATGGTTGTCAGGATGAGTTTTAGAGCCTGTTAACCCAGAGTCACCCCAACTGATCCATTATGGTCAATTCTGATACCAAAAAATGACTTGAGATCAGGAGAGCAGCTGACCCTGCTGTTAGGAATTTGAGGCTCGTCTTACTTGATTTCTGGTTCTGCTGCTTCTGTGCTGAGCTCTCATTACCAATGCAGCTCAGGCTGTTTCCTCTACACCGTGACAGGGAAGCAGCTGAGGTACAGACAGGCTTTATTTAACCCTTCTGTTATGTTGTGGGTCCAACTGACTGTTTTGATATTTGAAAAACATTTTAAAAAATGGTTCAAATTGCTTTTTTAACATGAAACTTATTTTGCTTTGCTAAAAAAGTGTGATCAACATATAAATGGTCCATCTGACATATCTGTAACCCTGCAGGTTCATATTACATAGATACGGTTCGAGTCAGTTTGACCTGGCAGTCAAAGTGGAGGCTAACGGGGTGAGCCATATTTCACTTCAAACACACAACTGACTTACTGACCTCATGTGTAAAGTGATGTTATGACGTTTGATGGGAACCTTTTCTGCTCTCCGGCCAGCTCCAACCACACTGAATGTACACTCAGCAGGAAATGAGCAGAGTACATAAGGACTCTGCAGCCTGTCAGTTTATTACCAAACGGGCAGCAGAAGTAAAAAGCTGAGAGCCCAGCAGGCTCTGGAGCTTTGATCACAGGGTGGGAGATTCGTCTGAGGAGGATGTGGCTGAAGAACATCTTGAAGTCTCAGGATTCAGATTATGAACCAAATGAGGAAACTGCTGT
Source organism: Astatotilapia calliptera (assembly GCF_964374335.1). Taxonomy (NCBI): domain Eukaryota; kingdom Metazoa; phylum Chordata; class Actinopteri; order Cichliformes; family Cichlidae; genus Astatotilapia; species Astatotilapia calliptera. The sequence continues at coordinate 989,880 of NC_137433.1, forward strand.
TCATATCTAGGGATGGGTATCGTTTAGGTTTTATCCGATACCGGTGCCAAATCGGTACTTTTGAAACGGTGCCGGTGCTCAAACGGTGCTCAAACCGGTGCTTAAAGAATGGAGAACACAAAATTGGTCCAAAAACCTCTCATGTTCAGCTGTTTTTGTAAAAAGATAACAATGTTAGCCTTTTCTGCAGCTATGGGGCATATATGGCATCACTCTTGGCTGGAAGCAGTGCTTAAACAATGGAAAAAACACAAACTTTGTCCAAAAACCTCTCATGTTTAACTGTTTTCCACTTTTTCTTTGGTCATTTTAGCCTTTTTGGCCAGGGTGAAGGGAGTATCTGCCATCAAACAAGAAGACAGCCGCATGTAGCTATGATGATGTTTGCTAGTTCACCTTACATGCATTAATGTAATAACGTGGTTAGCCTACTCAACGTAAATTACACACGAACAACATTAAGCTACTCACGCAGAGAAGAACGGCTGCTGCTGCATCATCATCCTCATCATTTCTGCTACACTGGCAGGGCTAGGGGCCAGGACTCTCCTCTTCGGGTTTTTGGGGGATGTTGCATAACAGGCAACCCACCCGCAGTAGATGTGCTCGGTGTGAGGTCTCGCAGCAAGCTATCAAATACGGCGCATTTCTGGGATTTAAAAAAAACGCTATGCGTCGCCAGGTGTTTCATCAGATTTGAGGTGTTGCCTCCTTTGACAGTATCACAGTATCAGCTTAAAGCACTTGTTGCTGCTGAGTTTGCATCTTTTGCTGTGAAGTACAGCCAGACTTTTGACCGCTTCGCCTTGGGCATTTTTAATCTGTAGCTCTGCTCTAAAAGAACGTACGTACCTGGCCCCGCCTACTATCCTCGGAAACGTAAAATGATTGGCTAGAAGTGTATCACAGCTCAGGAAAAAAAAGCACTGAAATAAAGCACTGAAATGTGCGCTGCTTTTCGGTCTGGTTACTACTGTTTATGTCAGAACCGGTGCCATCATGGCACCCGACACCGGTACCCATCCCTATTCATATCCCTCCAAGGACAACAATATTATCAAAAAATGGTTAAATATTGTGATCTTCATCCTGAGATACACATCAGCCAAAAGTGCACGAAACACAATAACAAACGGTGCCAAGTCCCACTAGTGTGGCAGTGACTCGTGTGACAGAGCTCGGTACAGAAAGTCATTCTGAAAACAGCTAATCTGAAGAGACGGTGTATCTGAAGGAGAACTGACAGGATGCATGTTTGCGAGTCCTGGCTGGGTCTGTGAGTCAGCAGCCAGTCTGTGGGATGCAGAACACGTCTCTGGAGACTTTGTATTTTCTCTCAGTAATCTGATTTGAAAATTGAGATACGAATGTTCAACACGCTTACAGCTATTATTACTACATTTTAGAAAAGTCAATATCATGGAAAACATTCTGTTTTGTATGCAGGACTTTTCAATGTACATTAAAAATGTTTAAATACTCATTTTTTTTATGAAAAAACGAGTTATATATCAGCATTGAACCATGATCTGTGAGCTACATTGCATTAAATATTGATTGAAATGTTAGTAATGGATTAATCATGACATATAAACACTGTTTATGGGAATATTTGGGTGTCTGACACTTTTGGACGACTAACAATGACGTGTGTCAAACTGACCCACACATATCATTGTTGTACCTGAGAACAGGAGGGTCAGCAGAAGTACAGTACTTGTGTTAAAAAATCTGAAATCTTGAACAAGCGTGCAGGCTGTGAAATGTACTCACAGTCAGAAAGTGAAAAGCAGCTTTTCTGAAGATGTTTCTACTACTTTGTCCAAAGCTAACTGAGCCTTGTGCTACTAATAATAAGAACAAAATAATATATTTAGTGCATTAGTACAACATTAGTTGTAGTGAATCAATCCGTTTCTGCTGTGAGCTTCACTGTGAGCCGTCGTCCTGCTCTAACCTGCAGTGTTTTCATGCACCCTGTAAATAACACACAGTTTGTACACACTTCAGGTTCATATGACATTTTGCATCATATACTGATCCAGTATATAGTATATTAAAGGTCGCTCTCATGTAAGCTTTAGATTTCAGATCGCATTGAACAGCCCTCGCCTTCAAACCGAACCGCTCTCCCTCCCACCCCTTCCTGTATTTCTCCTTTCAAAAACACTTCTGGATTATTCTGCCCCACTTTAACTCTTAGTACAGCGCTACAAATGATGCATAAATTAAATGTTTTTTCATCATTTTGACGGCACGCACTGATGTGAAATAAAACCTGCCTCAAACTTCTTAAAAGAAAAATAACAAGCTTGTTCTGATAATCTGACGTAGAACAGATACTGGAGTCTTTATGCTGATGTGCTGATTGATGCATCAGACCAGAACTTAAAGATCCTGTTTCCTGATCCATGTTTTATTACCGGCTGTGGAAATCGTGTATGTCACTGTTCTCTCTGCTACTGCTAAATAATGTTTTCTGTATATCCACAAACAGCACATATCCACAGACTGCACATGTCCACAGACCGCATATATCCACAGACCGCACATGTCCACAGACTGCATATATCCACAGACCACATATATCCACAGACCGCACATGTCCACAGACAGCATATATCCACAGACCACATATATCCACAGACCGCACATGTCCACAGACAGCATATATCCACAAACAGCACATATCCACAGACTGCACATGTCCACAGACCGCATATATCCACAGACCGCACATGTCCACAGACTGCATATATCCACAGACCACATATATCCACAGACCGCACATGTCCACAGACAGCATATATCCACAGACCACATATATCCACAGACCGCACATGTCCACAGACAGCATATATCCACAGACCGCACATGTCCACAGACCTCATATATCCACAGACCGCACATGTCCACAGACCGCATATATCCACAGACCACATATATCCACAGACCGCACATGTCCACAGACAGCATATATCCACAGACCGCACATGTCCACAGACCGCATATATCCACAGACCGCACATGTCCACAGACAGCATATATCCACAGACCGCACATGTCCACAGACAGCATATATCCACAGACCGCACATGTCCACAGACCGCATATATCCACAGACCGCATATATCCACAGACCGCACATGTCCACAGACAGCATATATCCACAGACCGCACATGTCCACAGACAGCATATATCCACAGACCGCACATGTCCACAGACAGCACATGTCCACAGACCGCACATGTCCACAGACCGCATATATCCACAGACCTCACATGTCCACAGACAGCACATGTCCACAGACCGCACATGTCCACAGACCGCATATATCCACAGACCGCACATGTCCACAGATCTCATATATCCACAGACCGCACATGTCCACAGACAGCATATATCCACAGACCTCATATATCCACAGACCACATATATCCACAGACCGCACATGTCCACAGACAGCATATATCCACAGACCGCACATGTCCACAGACCGCATATATCCACAGACCTCATATATCCACAGACCACATATATCCACAGACCGCACATGTCCACAGACAGCATATATCCACAGACCGCACATGTCCACAGACAGCATATATCCACAGACCTCATATATCCACAGAGCACATATATCTACAGACCGCACATGTCCACAGACAGCATATATCCACAAACCGCACATGTCCACAGACAGCATATATCCACAGACCGCACATGTCCACAGACCGCATATATCCACAGACCGCACATGTCCACAGACAGCACATGTCCACAGACCGCACATGTCCACAGACCGCATATATCCACAGACCTCACATGTCCACAGACAGCACATGTCCACAGACCGCACATGTCCACAGATCTCATATATCCACAGACCGCACATGTCCACAGACAGCATATATCCACAGACCTCATATATCCACAGACCACATATATCCACAAACCGCACATGTCCACAGACAGCATATATCCACAGACCGCACATGTCCACAGACCGCATATATCCACAGACCTCATATATCCACAGACCACATATATCCACAGACCGCACATGTCCACAGACAGCATATATCCACAGACCGCACATGTCCACAGACAGCATATATCCACAGACCTCATATATCCACAGACCACATATATCCACAGACCGCACATGTCCACAGACAGCATATATCCACAGACCGCACATGTCCACAGACAGCATATATCCACAGACCTCATATATCCACAGACCACATATATCCACAGACCGCACATGTCCACAGACAGCATATATCCACAGACCGCACATGTCCACAGACAGCATATATCCACAGACCTCATATATCCACAAACCGCATATATCCACAGACCGCACATGTCCACAGACAGCACATATCCACAGACCGCACATGTCCACAGACCGCATATATCCACAGACCGCACATGTCCACAGACCGCATATATCCACAGACCGCACATGTCCACAGACAGCATATATCCACAGACCGCACATGTCCACAGACCGCATATATCCACAGACCGCATATATCCACAGACCACATATATCCACAGACCGCACATGTCCACAGACAGCATATATCCACAGACCGCACATGTCCACAGACAGCATATATCCACAGACCTCATATATCCACAGACCACATATATCCACAGACCGCACATGTCCACAGACAGCATATATCCACAGACCGCACATGTCCACAGACAGCATATATCCACAGACCTCATATATCCACAGACCGCATATATCCACAGACCGCACATGTCCACAGACAGCACATATCCACAGACCGCACATGTCCACAGACCGCATATATCCACAGACCGCACATGTCCACAGACCTCATATATCCACAGACCGCACATGTCCACAGACAGCATATATCCACAGACCGCACATGTCCACAGACCGCATATATCCACAGACCGCATATATCCACAGACCACATATATCCACAGACCGCACATGTCCACAGACAGCATATATCCACAGACCGCACATGTCCACAGACAGCATATATCCACAGACCGCACATGTCCACAGACCGCATATATCCACAGACCGCACATGTCCACAGACAGCATATATCCACAGACCGCACATGTCCACAGACAGCATATATCCACAGACCGCACATGTCCACAGACCGCATATATCCACAGACCGCATATATCCACAGACCACATATATCCACAGACCTCACATGTCCACAGACCGCAAATATCCACAGACCTCACATGTCCACAGACCGCATATATCCACAGACCTCACATGTCCACAGACAGCACATGTCCACAGACAGCACATGTCCACAGACCGCATATATCCACAGACCGCACATGTCCACAGATCTCATATATCCACAGACCGCACATGTCCACAGACCGCATATATCCACTGACCGCACATGTCCACAGACAGCACATGTCCACAGACCGCACATGTCCACAGACCGCATATATCCACAGACCTCACATGTCCACAGACCTCATATATCCACAGACCGCACATGTCCACAGACCGCATATATCCACAGACAGCACATGTCCACAGACAGCACATGTCCACAGACCGCACATGTCCACAGACAGCATATATCCACAGACCTCATATATCCACAGACCTCACATATCCACTTTCACCTGCATACACAGTTTCTTGGTAAATCGATGTCTCCTTGGCCTGGTTCCTTCTTATCTGTCTAGCCTACGCTCTCCCAACAATATACAAATGCTTGTCCCCTGAGTCAGAACACAATTAAAAAACAACAACATTTAAATATGGCTGTGTTTCTGGAATAATCCACAGAATAAACTGAAATGGTCAGAAATAGTTACAATGTGGGACTTTAGTTGTATTTATATGAGTGAGAGAAAAGCTCCTCTGGTTAGTGTGACTGCTTATAATGTCATTGTTGCATATTATTCCTGTGTCTGTGTGGAATATTGCATTTGTTATATTGTTATGTGTCGTATTTATGTGCTGCCCTCTTGGAAACTTTGATCTGGATAAATAAAGGACAACAATAAAAATAACAGAAGATTCTATGCACTGTTACCAAGTACTTGTATTTTGTTACTTTCGACCTCTGTTACGACACAGTTCAATTTCAATTCACAGCAAGTACAGCTGTCTCAAGGCGTTTACATACAGACACACACAAAGTCACTCTAATTTGGAACCTGGGAAAAACATCCATATTATCTGCAGTATCAGTACCAGGACCAGGTATTGCAGAGTATTTGTGTTTTTTTTCCTAGTGAAGCCCACGATGTGTCCTCTCATACATCAGTGAGACATCAGAGACATGAGACATGTAGCAGTGAAATGTGTTTGGATGGTTTCGTATACAACATGTTCATAATCATACTGTACATATTTCACATGCTCTGTTCAACTAAGTACTTGTGTGGCTCGTGAGGGTGGTAGGCTGTGAATGTTGGATGGCAGTCTCTACACTGAAAAGAAATCACATTACTTCTTAATGAGGTCATTTTAAAGCTGGAGCCAAAAGAGCTTGAAAGCAACAGTGAATGGGGCTGAGAGAGCAGAGAGAACTTTAAGGAATCACTCGGTGTGTCTGACAGACTGATGGTCGGTAAACACATCAGAGACATTCACGCTTTGTGCTTTTAAATTATAAGTTCAAGAAGAAGAAAAACAACACACACACACACACACGGTGCTGTTGTTGAGGTTATATAGTTTAACCTTCTGCTGACATGTATCTAGATACACTACTACTACTACTACTAATAATAATAATAATAACAATAATAATAATAACAATAACAATAATAATGCATTAACACCAAACTTTTTCTAAAGAAAACGTTGCTGGTCAGATTGGTTGGTTATGATTAGTTAGTATCTGAAAGTCTTCAGTAACGTGACTTATTTAGTTCACAGCTGTCCGTATAATGCGTAATAAAGTGAAGCGCTCAGACGGTCCAGAGCTGTGCAGCCAAGCGGATACTGCTGATGCTCGCTGTTTTCCAGCGTGTCCCTATTCTGTGAAAGCGACACACTCGCAAAGGCTCAGTCACTGCTGTGTTACCGTCCACGTCTCTAAACGCGTACTCAGTGCGAAGATAACGCAGAGCTACTGTACCTGCGGGCTACACCGTGTTCCTCTAAGGCTTCCACTTCCAGCTCGAACAATCCTCCGTGTTTTCAGCGGGTTTTTTCCTTTTTAAAGAGAGATGAAAGGCGCGCTTCACAGAGCGCCTGTGTGCAGGAATAAAGTGGCGCAAAGCTTCTGAAGAAAAGCGGCTCCAAACTTCAGAAGTCCCGATATCCTCTCCGGGAACACCGAGGAAAAAAAACACAGAGACAAAGTCAAACTTCAGCCTGCTGAGCCACAGTCACGGGTGGTTTGGGTTCGGGTTGAACTGTCACTCGGCCGCCCCACTCCCCACTGCACACGGAGGGTGGAGTCACGTCCAGATTTGTTGAGGTGGTTCTTTTGCGCCCAGCTCCTCCCCCCGTGGGCTCCCCAACACTACGTGTTGTGATGTGCTGTCCATCACATCGTGTGATAACTCTACAGTAGTAATAATACTATGGTCTGTCAAACTGACCTCCCAACTCTCCCAACTTGAACTTGTTACAACATGAAGCAGGAATTAGCAGATGTTAGCATGCTGCTCGGTGTTTCCACTCTGGCTGTCTCCAAGTTCAAATGGAACCAGCCGTACTGTATACGTGACTGTGCTTATTCATCCTGGTTACTATGATGCCACACACATGGACATCTCTCTAACATTGTAACCTTTGTTCTTCACCTCCTTTAGTGCACTGGTAGACCCGGGCTTTCTTCTTCTCAAACAGCACACTCTCACATATATATTCAACATACAACCATGTTAAAATCATTTACAGGACCCTACAGAGTACAGAAAAGTACAAAAAACACCTTAATGCATCCTTGGGATAAGGCGATATAGGTGGCCTGTGTTGCATCTCAAATGATGCATTTCATGTCAGTACAATTAGAAAAAAGACTTGAAATCATACGAGTTGTTGGAAGGGTTGCCAGGCGAAGCCTCTTCTGTCTAAAGTCAGTGTGGTAGCACAGCTTAGGTTTGCAAAGCTGCAAAATGAACAACAAAACACTTAGAACAATATCCTTCAGACAGACGATACCAAAGTGAAGACGTCTGGCGGCGTGCAGAGGACCACTTTTAAATATCACCACAAACTGTGAAGCACAGTGGTGGAGGCGTGGTGATCTGGGCACCTTTCAATCACTGAGTGGAGCATGAAGTGTGGACCATCTGTCAAATGTGCGTCCATCTGTCTGACAGTTAAAGCTTGGCTCTAATTGGGTCGTGCAACAGGACGATGATCCCAAGCACAGCTGAAAAAGAAAAGAGTCAAGCTGCTGCAAAGGCCCATTCCAGACCTCAGCCCCACTGAAACACTTTGGTGGGACCTTCAGAGAGAGCACAAATGTCCATAACTGAATACCCACACAGAGCACTGAACTGGGGCAATGTTATAAAGAAAGCCAAAATGTTGGGGACTGATAAAGTCATACAGTAAATGATTAGTTCAACTGAAGGTGCTTCCACCGGGCCATCAAGGTGGGTGATTGGTGTCCTCAGGTAAACACATGGCTCTGCAGCAGTCAGCCTAGATTGAGCCCCATGAGTTCTACCAGTTGTGCCCTTTCATTTCACTTAGCAGTGCCTTTCTTGTTTTATGCTTATTGATACTAAGACGTGTCTGGTGCACGTCATCATTATTTAGTAGGACCTGCTGTTCCAACATGTAGAACAATAGGTCATATATGGTGACGTATCAACCCTGCCTCTGGTTCCAAGCTCCTACTGAGTTTATTAAGGCGGCCATCTTTTTAACATGTTGCAGTGCTTTGCATTTTCCTTTTTTTGGCACAAACAAGCCCCTGAAAATAATCACTGGTCACTGTCGGACTGCATTCATCCAATCACATTTACTTTCATTATTATTAGTTACCACTATTCCTCGGTCTTCATTACACTATGTTAGCACCACCAGGTAGCACACTATGTTTCAGCTAGCCAGACTTCACTAACCCTTCAAACACTCTGTCTTTATTTATGTCTGAAGTGATAGCAGAGCTGTTTTAGTCTCTGATGTCTGAACATGGTATGTCCTCTTCAGATGGAAACTGCTTTATGAGTGTTTGCTATTAAATGTATTTGAAAAATGGGGTTAAAGACTGCAGCTGTTCATCTGGATGAAGAGTTTTCATGACTCATCCAGGTGACTCTCAGCTGACTGCAGGTTTACACAACAGTACATTTGGTTATTGACTGAAACTAGCACCACTGATGAACAATGGACTGGGAGGTCAGTACCAGGGCCACTGATATGCCACACCCACACAGATGATGTGGACAAGTGGGTGAAAAGAAGTGACAGACAACACATTCAAGAATTCACAGAGTTGGGGAATGGCTGCAATCACAGCATGTAAGATGGTGACAGATGTACCTTTAGGCCCCTCCTCCATTCAGAGATGGTCTTTCCCTTTTCACGTAAATGGCCTCCTTGACTCCGCCCTCAAACCAGCGTTCCTCCCTGTCCAGGATGATACATCCTCATCATTGAAAGAGTGTCCACTGGCCTGTAGGTGTGCATAGACTGCAGAGTCCTGGCCCGACGAGGTGGCTCTGCTGTGTTGTGCCGTCCTCTTAGCCAGAGGTTCTTTGGTTTCCCCGATGTATAAATCCTGGCAATCCTCCTGCACTTAACAGCGTACACTATGTTACTCTGTTTGATACTCTGGATCCTTATCGCAGCACGTTTTGGGGTTTGAAAGTCAAAGAGATGAGATTTTGTCTCAACTATTCTGATACTCCTGACACGTACTCCTGGATCGGCTGGAGCTTTTTTTAGGAGCCTTTCCAGCTTTGACAAACATCCAGCTAGGATAGCCACATTTACTCAGGGCCTTCTTGATGTTCTTCTGCCTCCCTGGCTGCTGTGTCTGTGCGGATGGTGTTCGCTCTGTGTTGTAGTGTCCTGATGACCCCCAGTTTGTGCTCCAGTGGATGGATGGATGTATAGATACACACTAACACATGAGCATACACAAATAAAACCATTTCCAGCACGTAAACCACAGCAACAACAAACTACATGCTCTTTTTTGCAGAATGTATATTGGATGTGTTTTATACGTTGCCCCACACTTCCACACAGTATGTCCTGTAAGGTAGTATAATAGAACAATAGAGAGTATATAATGACGTTTGATGTGAGTCAAACCTTAGATACTGATCCGTATGTGTAGGTTTACGGTACACGTCAGCTTTAGATGTCCCCCATTACTGATGGAAATCTCACAGTCTAAGAAGGCTAACCTGCCCCTTTTCATATCCTCCCTGGTGAATTTGATGTGTCGGTCCACAGAGTTAATGTGGTAATGTGGTACGTCCTGAGATTTGATTTTCAGCCGGGTGTCATCCACATATCTGAACCAGTGGCTTGGAGGTGTTCCAGGGTAGATTAGCAGAGCTCTCTTTTCCACTTCTTCCATGTTCAAATTGGCCACGATGGGTGAAACTGGGAGCCCACGGCACACCCATGTTTCCGTCTGTAGAACTGACCCTTGTATGTGAAACAGGTGTAATGAAGACACAGTTCAAACACACTTGGTGGATGCTGAGAGCGGTCCTGTTGCTGAGGTTGGGGTCTAATCTCTTACGGACTACCTCCAATGCTTCCGTGACTGGGATGCAAGTGAAGAGAGATGTAACGTCGTACGAGACCATGGTTTCATCTGCCTCCATGATGACATCTCTCACCTTCTCAACAAAATCCAAAGTGTTCTGGATGTGGTGTTCAGAGCTGCCTATCAATGGGTCAGGATCGAAGCCAGAAACTAAGAGATGTTACAAGTGACAGAGCTGATCATACAGGCTTTAAAGGAGGTCTTAAAGGTGCACCCTGTTTATGTTTTTTTAGTTAACTATACAGACTTGGTGTAGATTCCCCTGGGTGTGACTTGTGGTCTGAGGTCTGGTCAGTAAAGTCAACTGCTTAAGACAATCTATCACCCTTTTCCTGTGACCACTACCTGGGTCTTGTTTCAAGGGTTCATATTTTAGTATTTTATAGTATTTTTGTCACTGAGCTAAATTTTCTCATGAAGGTCTGTGTGGTTTAGCAAACCAACACCTGCTGTAGACTGCTGGATGGTGCTGTTGTTGTCCTTACTAAGCGGTGTAAGTACCTTCCTCTCCTCCATGCTGATATTGGATGCTGGGGACTTTTCTTTGCTGAGACAGGCCGACATTTTCATCCACAGTTGCTCTGCTTTCACATCTGCGGTGTTGTTGTTTTGAATTTCTGACTCTGTGGCTGTGATCAGTTACACAATCTCAGCATCATAGCAAAGTTCAGCCCTTTTGCAAGGATATTTTTCTCTGCTTGAGTGAGTTGTTGACAGTTTTTCTCTCTCTTACATGTCCACATCCTCCATGTGACATATCAGTGACCTTATGGCCAATAGTTAGTCAGTGGTCCTAGTTTAGGTCATTTTACAAATGTCCTGTTTATAAGGTTGGAAACCTGCAGTCAGCTGAGACTGAAGAAGTCACCTGATGATGACGAAGCGTTTCTCCCACTGAAAACAGATGAACAGAATCAACTTTCTGGGATTTCCTTACCCGGATGATTGAGCGTGCGTGAAGGCATACCTCCATCTAAGTTTTCTTATAGATTTTTTTTCTTCAGTCCATTTTTGGTCAACTTTTGTACCCTGGGAAAGACAGGCGAACTCCCTCACAAACAGTATGAAGAATAGGTATAACAGAGCTACTCTACAGGGCAAATGGTACAATAGCGCCATTTATTGGTCTTTTTAGGGTACTGCTTCATAGGAAACTTCAACATCTGCTGATTTTAATTCCATCCATTCTCTTCAAACACTCTTCTTGTCTAAAATAGTGGCAGGGGTTTGGACCTTAACCCAGCTGTCATCAGTCCAACCTGAGACAGTTGCCAGTCAAAAGGTAAGGGTTATAATTTTATTTTATTTGTAGTTTTTAAATCCTAGCACCAGAATAAATTAAACCCAGCTATAGCCGGGCGGGTGCCAACTGACAAAAATCTCGGCAGAAGTTCTTGAGAGAAGAGGCTGAATAGTTTAGGTGGGAACAGTAGGTTATATAAGACCAGACTGTTGTTTATTTTTTATGAATGTTTGCTGATAATTCATGTCCCTCTGCATGTGGGGTGGTCACCTACTAACTGGAAGGTTGGTGGTTTGATCCTAGTCTGCTGCCAAATATCCTTGGGCAAAGACATTAACCCCATGTTGCATCTCTGATGTATCAATCAGAGTGTGGATGTTAGACAGGAAGTGTGTAGGAAAAAGTGACAACTAGTGTAGAGCGCTGTGAGTGCTCAGATAGAGCAGAAAAGTGTATCCAGTCCATTTACCATATGTGGGATTGATTTTAGCTCTGCTCTTAATTCGCCTCAGGTCCTTCTGAAAAACTGATCCAGCTGAATGTGGATCCATGTCTAATGGACCTTTAAACATGCAGTCATACATCCCTTACTTAAGAAACCTGGCCTTGATAGTTCTGTTATGTCGAATTTTAGACCTTTCTCCAAGCTTCCCTTTTTAAGCAAGATCTTGGAGAGGATTGTACATACCCAGCTGTTAGACTACTTGAATGACTCGCAGCTGTCTGAAATCTTTCAATCCGGTTTTAAGCCCTTTCACAGTACGGAGACAGCTCTTGTTAAAGCTATGAATGACATTCTTGTTGCGACTGATTGTGGTAAATATGCTGCGCTTGTCTTATTGGACATGACAGCTGCATTTGACACAGTGGACCACGACCTGCTGATCTCCCGCTTACACCACTGTGTGGGAATTTCTGATTTGGCATTGTCGTGAATAAAATCATAACTTTCCGAAAGGAGTTTTTGTGTTAAGCTGGGGTTGGCCGCGTCCTCTGTGGCCCCTCTGCTTTGGGGTGTCCCCCAGGGATCTATCCTCGGGCCCTTATTTTTCTCGCTGTATTTACTCGCTCTTGGTGCGATTTTTCGTAAACACGGAGTGTCATTTCATTTGTATGCCGATGACTGCCAGCTTTACTTACCTTTTAGTCATTTGGATACCTCCCCATGTCAATCTCTGCTTGACTGTCTTAGCGATGTCAAATCATGGATGGCAAATAACTTTCTAAATTTTAATGATCAAAAACAGAATTTTATTTGGCCCGCATCGTTCTACTGATTCTCCAGATGTTGATTTTGGTGATTTGACCTCCCATTTGAAAAGTTCAATCACTGATCTTGGTGTTAAATTTGATTCCGCACTTACCTTCGATGGTCATGTAAATGTTAAAATCAGCTTTTTATCACCTCAGACGCCTGTCGAAGGTCAAGCCTTTTCTTTTCAAAAGCAATTTGGAAACTCTTATTCATGCTTTTATCACCTCACGTCTGGACTATTGTGATTTCCTTTTAATTGGGCTTGGGTTGGGCACTTTGTCAAGCCTGCAGTTAGTGCAAAATGCAGCAGCACGATTTTTAACCGGTAGTAGAAAATTCGATCACATCACTCCGGTCCTGGCTTCTTTACATTGGCTTCCCATTTAATTTAGGGTTCGTTTTAAAGTCCTTTTATTGGTTTTTAAATCTTTAAATTGTCTGGCTCCTGTATGCTTATCTGATTTGCTGAAGTCACATGTTCCTACTCGCTCGCTCCGTTCAGCTGAGCAGCTGTTGCTGTCGGTTCCTAAGTCGCGGCTGAAATGCAGAGGAGACCGATGCTTTGGAATAACCCTCCCCTCCATATTAGACAAGTGTCATCAGTGCAGGTCTTTAAGTCCAGATTGAAAACCTACTTTTATTCCCTGGCTTTTAGGAAACTGACACCTTTCTTATTAATTTATTGTATTTTAACTTTGTTGTTTTGATTTGTGTTGTTCAGCACTTTGGTCTGCCTGGTGTGTTTTTTTAAAGTGCTATACAAATAAACGATGATGATAAACTGGTATCGCTCTTTCATGTCAGACGGGCCACAGCAGGTGAAGATGAACTCTGTCTTCTCTGACACGGCGTTTAGCACCTTTACACTCATGACTGTACTAGCTCCCAGCCAAATCAATATGTTGTGAAACTCTCAAGAATTACTAGCAGACCATCCTCACACAGGCAGACGGCATTATAACAGATCTGCATGCTCTGCATTCTGAGTATGTTTTATTAAAGTTCGGGCAACGGTACACAGCTTTTCTATGTCAGCACGACCAGTACAAGCACTCATTCCTTCCCTGTTAGTTAAGATGATTAATGGACACAGAGCACGAGAGGAACAGGTCCAGAATAACTAATTTGGTTCTTTAATCATGTTTATCTTGTGGTTCCACTTGGGAACAAGTGTATTTTTAATGTACTTATTTGTTTTCATGAATCTGTGTATGTATTTAGATTTTGTTATTATATGGAGGAGTCCAGTGGGTCTGTCCAAGCATGAGCCTTTTAGCCAGCTGGTGTGGCGTTCAGACTAAGTTAAAGGTGGGTCGCTTGGTATCCAGCAGGACTGTGGTACCAAACCCATCCAGCAGGTTTGGTACCACAGTCTCCGCTCGGCGCCATATTAGACAGACGCTGGTGCGGAAGGTGGGGAAGGGGAGGAGGACTCCTCCTGATAAGGGTACTAACCTATACGCAAAATACTTATGGTTGACAAGTACTTGGGTGAACGTAGTCCCAGACTTGCTGCTTTCGTAGTTGTTGAGCACACTCGCCGGCAGAAATGACTTCGTTGACTCAGAGGAGTTCGGGCCTCGTGCAGAGGCGGACCGAAGCCTCGCGTAACGCCGCTGAGAAAGACCGACCGTCCGACCAAGAAGACCACGGGCCCCGGCGAGCGGAGGATCAGGACGATGATGATACCGGAGACTCCAAAGAAACACGTCTTACACTGATGGAAGAAGTGTTGCTGTTAGGACTGAAGGACCGAGAGGTAATGGCAGATAAACTGCGCCTTAACGCTGTAGCAAATAAGCTAAATGTTATCGCTCGGCTAACGTTAGCTGTAGTCTCCAAACAGCTCTATGTAAGTTAGCATCCCTGCTTGCTACAATGCTAGCTGTAGCTAACAACAGTTGCTGTCTTCAGTCTGCAGCGAGATAGCTAATGTCTGGTGCTACACGATTATGAGAAGAAATGATATTTTCCAGTAGTTCAGCAGTAATGGTCGGAGAATACGTGCGGCGATCCTGGCGTTGATGTTAGTAGCTCCAAGCTAACACAATGAGTAAGAAGAATAAACGGAATGGAGTCAAAGTAAAAAACTGTTTACAGGAGTGTTTGATTATAACTAATACAAAGTGCTACAGTACCAGTGAAAGGTGTGTTTAGATGTATCGATGATTTGCTGTCACTGAACTACGAACAGCAAGCAAAGTGAAATCCACCGATAAATCTAAAAATCCTCGAGTACGGATTCAGTCCCGTTCACATAACATTAGGAATGCAACTAAAACGGAGTCATTCAACCTCCAAATTTAACAGGAAACTTGTGTCAGTTTAAACAAAATTACAAACCATGTTTGCTCGTTTTAACTTTGACGTCAGCAACACAAACAACTGTTTTTTCTTCTGTAGAGAGTAAATGCAGCAGCTTCAGTAGCCAAATGGCTGATGGAGAGTTTCAGGTACACAACAAGACTCCAGTTTATCACAAATTTGGCTGAGAAATGAAGACGGATGAGTTTCAGTGGGTGACCAAACATTATTCCTTCAGATCCATGTTGATAAAGTAGAGCGTGGTCCTCTCTCACCCATGCCACGGCTGTGGGACTCTGCTTTGATGACAAGTTGCTGCTGATTGGTTGTTAACAGAACTGATAATCTGATATTCAGGTCATCTAGAATTGAAATTGTCAACAATATTGAGACAAACGGTGCTGTGTTTGCCTCCTCCAGCTGACAGACAGACCAGCACTCAGTCCCTCCCTCACTGACTGAAGTAGTTTACATTCACAGCACTGAACAACTTCAGGAGGAATGTCAGAGGTCAGAAAAGCTCTGCTGCAACAACAACTGTTAAATAATGATCATAAAAGTTAGCCTGGGTGGTGCACACATTAAAATGAGCCATTTACTCAGTTTTCAGTCGTGTGACCGACTCACAACCCTGGTGGCCAAAACATGATTCCACTGTGATGCTAACAGTGAACAACGATGACATTTGTGGTCCATATTCTGCCTCAAAAGTGCCAAAGTGTCTCCCAGAGCTCACTCAGCTTACACTGCTGTCAGTACGGACACATGCATATATGTTCTGTCAGGATCGGTGAGTAACTCTGTGGGAGGTGAGGAACAAGACATTTTTGATCCTCAAAGCAAAAGTAAGCGCACAGCTTACTCCCCTCCAGATCCAGAGCTCTTTGGAGCACGTTATCACGTCTCTGTATGTCGCTGCGTTCCTCTTTCCCTCGACTCTGATTGGTCTTCCAGTTCTTGCTGCTAGAAAGCATCTCCACAGCATGATGCTGCCACCACCATGGGCAGCACCTGTAAGGAAGTGATGAGGGACGCCTGGTTTCCTCCAGACATGACGCTTGTCTTTCAGGCCAAAGAGTTCAATCTGTGTTTCATCAGACTTTTGTTTCTCATGGTCTGAGAGTCCCTCAGGTGACAAACTGCAAGCGCCTGTCATGTGCTGCTCAGATTAGCCAGCTCTAAGAAGTGTTTCCAAACTCCTGTTTATAGATGATGTTACTGTACTCTGGGACCTTCAGTGCCAGAAGTCTTTTTTTGTACCCTTCCCCTGATCTGTGCCTCGATACAGTCCTGGTTTACACACGTTCTTGGACTTGATGGCTGGGTTTGTGCTCTGACTTGTGCTGTTACCTATGGGAGCTTATGTAGACAGCTGTGTGCCTTTCCCAATCATGTACAGTCAACTGAATTTACCACAAACAGGATGCAGTTCGATTCTCCCACCTCCCTTTATGGGGAGTTTGCATGTTCTCCCGTGGTTGCGTGGGTTCTCTCCAGGCTCTCCAGCTCCGCCCTCCATCCAAAGACATGCAGTTAGTGGGGTTGAGTTAGTTGGTGCCCTTAGGTGTGGATGTGAGTGTGAATGGTTGTCTGTCTCTGTGTGTTAGCCCTGTGACACACTCATACAATTCAGTTTTATTTATATAGCGCCAAATCACAACAAAAGTCGCCTCAAGGCGCCCCAAGTACCTGCAATGATTTGGTACTGAGCTCGTCGGCTTCTGGCACTCTTTGACAACCTGGATTGTGACGA